>NC_092717.1:51563515-52308502 GCF_047496885.1 Scyliorhinus torazame | reverse complement strand
CCCCTCCCTCCCTCCCTGCCCCCACCCCCTCCCTCCCTCCCTGCCCCCACCCCCACCCTCCCTCCCAGCCCCCTCCCCCTCCACCCTCCCAGCCCCCTCCCCCACCCTCCCACCCTGCCCCCTCCCCCTCCCTCCCCACCCAGCCCCCTCCCCCCTCCCTCCCTGCCCCTCCCCCACCTCCCTCCCAGCCCCTCCCTCCCTCCCTCCCCCCCTCCCCCTCCCTCCCACCCACCCCCTCCCCCTCCTCCCACCCCCCCCTCCCCCACCCTCCCCACCTCCCCCTCCCACTCCACCCGTCCCCCTCCCCCTCCTCCCTCCCCCCTCCCTCCCTCCCACCCCCCTCCCCCTCCCACCCTCCCTCCCCCCTCCCCCCTCCTCCCTCCCTCCCCCCTCCCCCTCCCCCTCCCTCCCTCCCCCTCCCCCTCCCTCCCTCCCCCCTCCCCCTCCCTCCCTCCCCCCTCCCCCTCCCTCCTCCCCCCTCCCCTCCTCCCTCCCCCTCCCTCCTCCCTCCTCCTCCCTCCCCCTCCCCCTCCCTCCCTCCCCCCCTCCCCCTCCCTCCCTCCCCCTCCCCCTCCCTCCCTCCCCCTCCCTCCTCCCTCCCCCCTCCCCCTCCCTCCCTCCCCCTCCCCTCCCTCCCCCCCCCTCCCCCTCCCTCCCCCCTCCCCCTCCTCCCCCCTCCCCTCCCTCCCTCCCCCTCCCCTCCCTCCCTCCCTGCCCCTCCCTCCCTCCCTCCCTGCCCCTCCCCTCCCTCCCTCCCTGCCCCCTCCCCTCCCTCCCTCCCCCTCCCCCCTCCCTCCTGCCCCTCCCCCTCCCTCCCTCCCTGCCCCCTCCCCCTCCCTCCCTCCCTGCCCCTCCCCCTCCTCCTCCCTGCCCCCTCCCCCTCCCTCCTCCCTGCCCCTCCCCTCCCTCCCTCCCTGCCCCCTCCCCTCCTCCCTCCTCCCCCTCCCCCTCCCCCTCCCTCCCTCCCTCCCCCCTCCCCTCCCTCCCTCTCCCTCCCCCCTCCCCCTCCCTCCCCCCTCCCCCTCCCTCCCTCCCTCCCCCCTCCCTCCCTCCCTCCCCCCTCCCTCCCTCCCTCCCCCCTCCCCCTCCCTCCCTCCCTCCCCCCTCCCCCTCCCTCCCTCCCTCCCCCCTCCCCCTCCCCCTCCCTCCCTCCCCCCTCCCCCTCCCTCCCTCCCCCCCCTCCCTCCTCCCTCCCTCCCTCCTCCCCCTCCCTCTCTCCCCCTCCCCCTCCCTCCCTCCCCCTCCCTCCCTCCCCCTCCCTCCCTCCCCCCCTCCCCCTCCCTCCCTCCCCCCTCCCCCTCCCTCCCTCCCCTCCCCCTCCCTCCCTCCCCCCTCCCCCTCCCTCCCTCCCCCCTCCCCCTCCCTCCCTCCCCCCTCCCCCTCCCTCCCCCCCCCTCCCCCTCCCTCCCCCTCCCCTCCCTCCCTCCCCCCTCCCCCTCCCTCCCTCCCCCCTCCCCCTCCCTCCCTCCCCCCTCCCCCTCCCTCCCTCCCCCCTCCCCCTCCCTCCCTCCCCCTCCCCCTCCTCCCTCCCCCTCCCTCCCTCCCCTCCCTCCCTCCCCCTCCCCCTCCCTCCCTCCCCCTCCCTCCCTCCCCCTCCCTCCCTCCCCCCTCCCCCTCCCTCCCTCCCCCCTCCCCCTCCCTCCCTCCCCCCTCCCCCTCCCTCCCTCCCCCCTCCCCCTCCCTCCCTCCCCCTCCCCCTCCCTCCCTCGCCCCTCCCCCTCCCCCTCCCTCCCTCCCCCTCCCCTCCTTCCCCCTCCCCTCCCCCTCCTCCCCCTCCCCTCCCCCTCCTTCCCCTCCCCTCCCCTCCTTCCCCCTCCCCCCTCCTTCCCCCTCCCCCTCCTTCCCCCTCCCCCTCCTTCCCCTCCCCCCTCCCCCTCCTTCCCCCTCCCCCTCCCCCTCCTTCCCCCTCCCCCCTCCCCCTCCTTCCCCCTCCCCCCCTCCCCCTCCTTCCCCCCTCCCCCCTCCCCCTCCTTCCCCCTCCCCCTCCTTCCCCCTCCCCCTCCCCCCTCCCCTCCTTCCCCCTCCTTCCCCTCCCCCTCCTTCCCCCTCCTTCCCCCTCCCCCTCCTTCCCCCTCCTTCCCCCTCCCCCTCCTTCCCCCTCCCCCCTCCCCCTCCTTCCCCCTCCCCCCTCCCCCTCCTCCCCCCCCTCCCCCCTCCCCCTCCTCCCCCCTCCCCCCTCCCCCTCCTTCCCCCTCCCCCCTCCCCCTCCTTCCCCCTCCCCCCTCCCCCTCCTTCCCCCTCCCCCCTCCCCCTCCTTCCCCCTCCCCCTCCCCCTCCTTCCCTCCCCCCCTCCCCCTCTTCCCCCTCCCCCCTCCCCCCCCCCTCCCCCCTCCCCCCTCCCCCTCCTTCCCCCTCCCCCCTCCCCCCTCCTTCCCCCTCCCCCTCCCCCTCCTTCCCCTCCCCCCTCCCCCTCCTCCCCCTCCTCCTCCTTCCCCCTCCCCCTCCTCCTCCTTCCCCCTCCTCCTCCTTCCCCCTCCCCTCCTCCTCCTTCCCCCTCCCCCTCCTTCCCCCTCCCCCTCCTTCCCCCTCCCCCCTCCCCCTCCCTCTCCTCCCCCTCCCCCCTCCCTCTCCTCCCCCTCCCCCCTCCCTCTCCTCCCCCTCCCCCCTCCCTCTCCTCCCCCTCCCCCTCCCTCTCTCCTCCCCCTCCCCCCTCCTCTCCTCCCCCTCCTTCCCCCTCCTCCTCCCTCTCCTCCCCTCCTTCCCCCTCCTCCCCCTCCTTCCCCCTCCTCCCCCTCCTTCCCCCTCCTCCCCCTCCTTCCCCCTCCTCCCCCTCCTCCCCCCTCCTCCCCCTCCTCCCCTCCTCCCCTTCCCCCTCTTCCCCTTCCCCCCTCCCTCTCCTCCCCCTCCTTCCCCCTCCTCCTCCCTCTCCTCCCCCTCCTTCCCCCTCCTCCCCTCCTTCCCCCTCCTCCCCCCTCCTCCCCCCTCCTCCCCCCTCCTCCCCCCTCCTCCCCCCTCCTCCCCCTCCTTCCCCTTCCCCCCTCCTCCCCCCTCCTTCCCCTTCCCCCTCCTCCCCCTCCTTCCCCTTCCCCCCTCCTTCCCCTTCCCCCCTCCTCCCCCTCCTTCCCCTTCCCCCTCCTCCCCCTCCTTCCCCTTCCCCCCTCCTCCCCCTCCTCCCCTCCTCCCCCTCCTTCCCCTTCCCCCCTCCTCCCCTCCTTCCCCTTCCCCCCTCCTCCCCCTCCTTCCCCTTCCCCCCTCCTCCCCCTCCTTCCCCTTCCCCCCTCCTCCCCCCTCCTCCCCCTTCCCCCCTCCTCCCCCTTCCCCCCTCCTCCCCCTCCTTCCCCTTCCCCCCTCCTCCCCCCTCCTTCCCCTTCCCCCCTCCTCCCCCTCCTTCCCCTTCCCCCCTCCTCCCCCCTCCTTCCCCTTCCCCCCTCCTCCCCCTCCCCCCTCCTCCCCCCTCCTCCCCCTCCCCCCCTCCCCCTCCCCCCCCTCCCCTCCCCCCTCCTCCCCCTCCTTCCCCTTCCCCCCTCCTTCCCCTTCCCCCCTCCTTCCCCTTCCCCCCTTCCCCTTCCCCCCCTTCCCTTCCCCCCCTTCCCCTTCACTCCTCCCTCCCCTCCCCCCCCCTCCCCCCCTTCCTCCCCTCCCCCCTTCCTCCCCTCCCCCCTTCCCCTCCCCCCTTCCCCTTCCCCCCTACCTCCCCTCCCCTCCCTTCCCCCCTCCCCCTTCCCCCCCTCCCCCCTTTCCCCCCTCCCCCCTTTCCCCCCTCCCCCCTTTCCCCCCTCCCCCTTTCCCCCCCTTCCACCCCCCTTTCCCCCTTTCCCCCTTTCACCCCCCTTTCCCCCCCTTTCCCCCCTTTCCCCCTTTCACCCCCCTTTCCCCCCTTCCCCCTTCCCCCCTTCCCCCCTCCCCCCCCACTTTCCCCCCTTCCCCCTTCCCCCCCACTTTCCCCCCTTCCCCCTTCCCCCCCCACTTTCCCCCCTTCCCCCTTCCCCCCCCCACTTTCCCCCCTTCCCCCCCACTTTCCCCCCTTTCCCCCCTCCCCCCTCCCCCCTCCCCCCTTTCTTTCCCCCCCCTCCCCCTTTCTTTCCCCCCCTCCCCCTTTCTTTCCCCCCCCCTCCCCCTTTCTTTCCCCCCCTCCCCCTTTCTTTCCCCCCCTTTCCCCCTTTCCCTCCACTTTCCGCCCTTTCCCCCCTTTCCCCCCCTTTCCCCCCCTTTCCCCCCTTTCCCCCCCTTTCCCCCCTTCCCTCCCCTTCCCCCTCCCTTCCCCCCTTTCCCCTCCCTTCCCCCTTTCCCCTCCTTCCCCCCTTTCCCCTCCCTTCCCCCCTTTCCCCTCCCTTCCCCCCTTTCCCCTCCCTTCCCCCCTTTCCCCCCTTCCCCCCTCTTTACCCCCCTTCCCCCTCTTCCTCCCTTCCCCCCTCTTTCCTCCCTTCCCCCTCTTTCCCCCTTCCCCCCTCTTTCCCCCCTTCCCCTCTTTCCCCCTTCCCCCCTCTTTCCCCCTCCCCCCTCTTTCCCTCCTCCCCCCTCTTTCCCCCCTCCCCCCTCTTTCCCCCCTCTTTCCCCCTTCCCCCTCTTTACCCCCTCTCCCCCCCTCTTCCCCCCTCTTCCCCCTTCCCCCCTCTTTCCCCCCTTCCCCCTCTTACCCCCCCTTCCCTCTCTTCCCCCTCTTCCCCTCTTTCCCCCCCTCTTCCCCTCTTTCCCCCCCTCTTCCCCTCTTTCCCCCCCTCTTTCCCCCCTCTTTCCCACCTTCCCCTCTTTCCACCCTCTTTCCCCCTTCCCCCCTCTTCCCCCCTTCCCCCCTCTTCCCCCTTCCCCCCCTTCCCCCCTCTTCCCCCTTCCCCCCCTTCCCCCCTCTTCCCCCTTCCCCCCCTTCCCCCTCTTCCCCCTTCCCCCCCTTCCCCCCTCTTCCCCCCTTCCCCCCCTTCCCCCCTCTTCCCCCTTCCCCCCTCTTCCCCCTTCCCCCCTTCCCCTTCCCCCCCTTCCCCCTCTTTCCCCCCTTCCCCCTTCCCCCTCTTTCTCCCCTCCCCCTCTTCCCCCCCTCCCCCTCCCCCTCTTCCCCCCCTCCCCCTCCCCCTCTCCCCCCCCCTCCCCCCTCCTCCCCCTCCCCCCTCCCCCCTCCCCCCTCCCCCTCTTCCCCCCCTCCCCCTCCCCCTCTTCCCCCCCTCCCCCTCCCCCTCTTCCCCCCCTCCCCCTCCCCCTCTTCCCCCCCTCCCCCTCTTCCCCCCCTCCCCCCTCCTCCCCCTCCCCCCTCCTCCCCCTCCCCCCTCCTCCCCCCCCTCCTCCCCCCTCCTCCCCCCCCTCCTCCCCCTCCTCCCCCCCCTTCCCCCCCCTCCCCCCCTCCCCCCCTCCCCCCCTCCCCCCTCCCCCCCCTCCCCCCCTCCCCCCCCTCCCCCCCTCCCCCCCCTCCCCCCCTCCCCCCCTCCCCCCCCTCCCCCCTTCCCCCCCTCCCCCCTCTTCCCTCTTCCCCCTCCCCCCTCCCCCCCTTCCCCCTCCCCCCTCCTCCCCCCCTCCCCCTCTTCCCCCCCCTCCCCCCCTCCCCCCCCCCTCCCCCCCTCCCCCCTCCCCCCTCCTCCCCCCTCCCCCCTCCCCCCTCTTCCCCCCCCTCCCCCCCTCCCCCTCCCCCCCTCCCCCCCTCCCCCTTCCCCCCTCCCCCCTCCCCCCTCCCCCCTCCCCCCTCCCCCCTCCCCCCTCCCCCTCTTCCCCTCTTCCCCCTCCCCCTCTTCCCCCCTCCCCCTCTTCCCCCTCCCCCTCTTCCCCCCCTCCCCCCTCCCCCCTCCCCCTCTTCCCCCCCTTCCCCCCCTCCCCCTCTTCCCCCCCCTCCCCCCTCCCCCCTCCCCCCCCCTCCCCCCTCCCCCTCTTCCCCCCCTCCCCCCTCCCCCTCTTCCCCCCCTCCCCCCTCCCCCTCTTCCCCCCCTCCCCCCTCCCCCTCTTCCCCCCCTCCCCCCTCCCCCTCTTCCCCCCTCCCCCCTCCCCCTCTTCCCCCTCCCCCTCCCCCCTCCCCCCCTCCCCCCCCCCTCCCCTCTTCCCCCCTCCCCCCTCCCCCTCTTCCCCCCTCCCCCCTCCCCCTCTTCCCCCCTCCCCCCTCCCCTCTTCCCCCCCTCCCCCTCTTCCCCCCCTCCCCCTCTTCCCCCCCTCCCCCCTCCCCCCTCCCCCTCTTCCCCCCCTCCCCCTCTTCCCCCCTCCCCCTCCCCCTCCTCCCCCCTCCTCCCCCTCCCCCCTCCCCCCTCCTCCCCCTCCCCCTCCTCCCCCTCCCCCTCCTCCCCCCCTCCCCTCCTCCCCCCCCTCCCCTCCTCCCCCTCCCCCCTCCCCCCTCCTCCCCCTCCTCCCCCTCCCCCCCCTCCTCCCCCCCCTCCTCCCCCTCCTCCCCCTCCCCCCCTCCTCCTCCCCCTCCCCCCCTCCTCCTCCCCCTCCCCCTCCTCCTCCCCCTCCCCCCCTCCTCCTCCCCCTCCCCCTCCTCCTCCCCCTCCTCCCCCTCCTCCCCCTCCCCCCCCTCCTCCCCCTCCCCCCCCTCCCCCCCTCCCTCTTCCCTCTTCCCTCTTCCCCCTCCCTCTTCCCTCTTCCCCCTCCCTCTTCCCTCTTCCCCCTCCCTCTTCCCTCTTCCCCCTCTTCCCTCCTCCCCCCTCCCCCCTCTTCCCTCTTTCCCCCTCTTCCCCCCTCCCCCCTCTTCCCCCCCTCCCCCTCTTCCCCCCCTCCCCCCCTCTTCCCCCCCTCCCCCTCTTCCCCCCTCCCCCCTCTTCCCCCCTACCCCCTCTTCCCCCCCTCCCCCCTCTTCCCCCCTACCCCCTCTTCCCCCCCTCCCCCTCTTCCCCCCCCTTCCCCCTCTTCTCCCCCTTCCCCCTCTTCTCCCCCTTCCCCCCCCTTCCCCCCTCTTCTCCCCCTTCCCCCCTCTTCTCCCCCTTCCCCCCCTTCTCCCCTCTTCTCCCCTCTTCTCCCCCTTCCCCCCTCTTCTCCCCCCCTCCCCCCTCTTCTCCCCCCCTCTTCTCCCCCCCTTCCCCCCTCTTCTCCCCCCCTTCCCCCCTCTTCTCCCCCCCTTCCCCCCTCTTCTCCCCCCCTTCCCCCCTCTTCTCCCCCCTTCCCCCCTCTTCTCCCCCCCTTCCCCCCCTTCCCCCCTCTTCTCCCCCCTTCCCCCTCTTCTCCCCCCTTCCCCCCTCTTCTCCCCCCTTCCCCCCTCTTCTCCCCCCCTTCCCCCCTCTTCTCCCCCCTTCCCCCCTCTTCTCCCCCCCTTCCCCCCTCTTCTCCCCCCTTCCCCCCTCTTCTCCCCCCCTTCCCCCCTCTTCTCCCCCCTTCCCCCCTTCCCCCCTCTTCTCCCCCCCTTCCCCCCTTCCCCCCTCTTCTCCCCCCTTCCCCCCTCTTCTCCCCCCTTCCCCCCTTCCCCCCTCTTCTCCCCCCTTCCCCCCTCTTCTCCCCCCCTTCCCCCCTCTTCTCCCCCCCTTCCCCCCTCTTCTCCCCCCTTCCCCCCTCTTCTCCCCCCCTTCCCCCCTCTTCTCCCCCCCTTCCCCCCTCTTCTCCCCCCCTTCCCCCCTCTTCTCCCCCCCTTCCCCCCTCTTCTCCCCCCCTTCCCCCCTCTTCTCCCCCCCTTCCCCCCTCTTCTCCCCCCCTTCCCCCCTTCCCCCCTCTTCTCCCCTCTTCTCCCCCCCTTCCCCCCTCTTCTCCCCCCTTCCCCCCTCTTCTCCCCCCTTCCCCCCTCTTCTCCCCCCTTCCCCCCTCTTCTCCCCCCCTTCCCCCCTCTTCTCTCCCCCTTCCCCCCCTCCCCCCCATTCCCCCATTTCTCCCCTCTTCCCCCCCTTCCCCCTCCTTCCCCCCCTTCCCCCCTCTTCCCCCTCTTCCCCCTCTTCCCCCTCTTGAACCAGCAGGATGCACACAACTAAACTCATCCTTATACACTCTGCCTATATAAGTGCAGCAAACTTGAACATGTAACTGACACGTGGAGTTTAGTGATACATTCATGTTTTACGGAACATTTTATTGTTCCATTTATATAAAAAAAAATTCCCCATTTTTACAAGTTGCAAATTTAATTCTGACATGGCACTAGATTAGTAACCCGGAGGTTGTGAGATTAAATCCTCCCACTGCAGTTTGGGAAATTGAAAATATGGCACGGAAACTGCTGTTCCCACCCCCCCCCCCCAAAAAAGAAAGACTTGCATTTAGAAAGGGCCTTTCAGAACTAAGGATGCTCCAAAGTTCTCTCCAGTCAATGAATTGTAATCCCTATCGCCATACCACGCCGCAAATTTGCCCCAGCAAGCTCCCACAATTAACAATTAAATTAACACCCAACACGTTCAGTAATGTCCTTAATAGAAAGGAGTAGGTCACCCTATCCTAGGCTGGCACAGGCATCATTTCACCCCCAGCCACCCACCCACTCACTCTTGTGGTTGAGTTATTGCTCCCAGGGATGAGGACACCAGACACAAGTGATATTGCCGGCATCCCAAGAACAGTCACAGCGGGCACGAAAGACACGGCCTGAAATTCACGTCGTAATTTTAGCACCAAAGTCCTTGTGAGCAAAGTAGGGTTTTCCACTCCGCTCAGCAATTAATGAAAGGAATTTCAAACCTTCTGCGCTCCTCCAGCGTGTCCGCTCTGATGACAGTGACACATCCCGCTGTTCATTTACTTAAAACATAACAATGTGACTGTGTGTGTGCGTGCAATGCATTCTCTCTGAACCCAGTCATGCATAAAAGGTACCGGCCTTTATTTTAGAGCTTTTGGTTACGCTGTGCCCTTGCAAGAATGCTGTTTTTATTCCCATTGAAATAACATGGCATTGTGATAGAATTTGTAGTTCGCTGCCCCATTTCCCTTTTTTGCCCTCCCTCCTTCCTCTCCTGTGATGGGCCATCCACTTCCATGTTGGACGCATTATATTCACAGGTTGATGGTGCAGTGGGGGCAGAGCTGTACAAGTTGACGCTGGGAGGAGGGAGGAGACTAAGCTGACCGAAATCGGTTTAGAGTGCCCAGAGAATGCTATTCACCAAGAGATGCCAGTGGCTTGAACGAACTGGTTTCTCACAATAAGTATTTAGGAGCTGAAGAGTTCCTTCTCTACAATGGTAATGCAAACACCAAAGAATGCCGAGGTTTTTTTTTAGCTTAATCAAGGCACGACTAACAGTGGAACCTTGAGCGAGCCCTGTTAATTTTTTTTAACGAATCCTGACTCTTTGTAGTTAAGTCTGCGCCCTCCATAGATTTGCTGAATTTTGAATTAAGTTTTCTTTTGAGCTAATTAAAAATGCGAACGTTTTGTAATCAGAGCTGGCGTACCGCCTTTCACAAAAGTGCAGCCTTAAAGCTCGATTGGTTTTCTACAATTGAGATTTCTGTCAATAACAGTAAAATAATCAGGAGCGTGCAGTGATGTAGTCACAAATTTGGAAGGGAGAAAAGAGAACTCTAGCAATGAATGGAACAGCGAGAGGGAAGAGAGCGGGTCAGTTGCCACTTGCAATTGTGTGCCTGCGGATCAGTGGGACAGCCACTTAGATGACAAGACTTCATGATTAATGGCGTTTATTCTTGACAGAAGCCCCTTTATTTATCTGCAGTGCAGTTTAGTGATCCTATCGGTTACCTGAATGAAAAATATTCAGTCATGCCGATATTGCGGTGTAAATTGAGTAGAGCCACTTTTTATTCTATCTTTAAGCCTTATCGCCTGCACAGTAATTTTCTCACTGAGGAGCCTTGATATGGAGAGGCGGGATTTAGCTGTACTTGACACAAAGCTACTTCAATTTCCACTGCAAGTTAGAAGTGCTGGCAGAAATATATAGGGAACGCGTCTCCTCTTGGAATAAATGCTGATAAGTATTTCATTAAATATGTAAACAAGTAATAGCCTTGGCGCGCTTAGAACTCGCTGGCAGTCCGATACAAACCCAGACGCAGCTTGTTTGCATACAGGGCTTGTAGTCCCACTTTCTTCAAATCAATCATCATCCAATTCCAATCAACATGCCAGCAGACACTATCATTCATCCTGAGAGTAATTTCTGTGCTGGACACACTGAGCTTATAATGACCATACCGCACATTAGTCACTGCGATAACGGCCCGCGACATCGGCTGAAAAAAACATCCCCACATGCTCATGACGTTCTGGGAAATGAGAACAAATGTTAAACAAATGTTTATTCGATTAGCCGGCTTTAACAACATTAAGTGTGAAGGGGGGCATCTTGTCATTGACGTGACTGAATCTTTTGCAAGTGCAGTGGCTGGTTGCACTGTACTCACATTAACAGCTTCACGCTGCTCTCTGTCTCATGGCTGTGTGACTTGGGCAGTGGGATGGGATTCAGCCTCACGCAGGGCTTGTTCTCTCTGCCCCAAGTAGCTCCTAAAAGGACCCCGAAAAATAAAGCTGCCTCTTGTGAAGATTGATTGTATCAGATCCCACACAATTTTGATTCACTTGTGACTATTACTAACCTTTTTTTTGGTCAGGTGCGCTGCCAATAACAAAAATAAACAGAAAATTGCTGGACAAACTCAGCGGGCCCGGCAGCGTCGGTGGAGAGAGAAACAAAAGTGAAAGTTTCGAGTCTCTGTGACTTCGGAGCTTTTATTTTTTACTCTTAATAAAAAAGTGTGACTAAAACATCTAATATTTGAGTGCATTATACATACGAAAGGTATCAGCCGGCTTGAGCTGGATGTTCTACACATTTTGCAAAGATAATCGGATACTGTGCACACTTGCTCCTGTTTTTATGACTCTGCAGACTGCTGTTGCTTAACGGTCTCTACGCAAAACCAGATGAACTGGACAGATTATCGGGCAGGTTGTACTGGAATCGGCTGTCTTTTTAGAGCAGAGATGAAGTTTCAATTGTAACAAGGGAGTCTCGACGGCGCGACACTTTAGCAAGCGAACGGCGGGGCCACCCCGCCCGCAAGAGTTTGACACCGGGCTGAGTTCCCTGATACCGAGCGGGGACAGAGGTTTTGATCCTGTTCCCCATCCCTGGCTAACCACTGGATTGAAGACAGGATGGGGATGTGCTCAACTGGCATTCACATTCCAGTTTACACACGCAGGATGGTATTTGCTCAGGCACCAGAGATCAACCACTAACGTAACCAACAACTTGTATTTACATAGAAAAGCGTACCAAAGCAATTCTGAGAATTTAGTGATATTTGATGGAGTGAGAGATGGGAAGTCTCTCATGTTAAAAAGCTGGAATTTTCTCTATTATGTTAAACTAATTCTCTGGTTGACCTCCTCCAGCGAGTAGCAAGCAGCCCGAGAAAGGAAATTCACTTTCTGATTTTCTTGTGTTTACAGGATTATGTGTTAATTAGCTGACTTGCTGTTTGTTACTCTCATCTGGAGCATTAAGCAGTAGTTATTAATTAGTGCTTGGAGTAACTCTGTAAATGTCAATCAAACCATTACGTGTAATTAACTGCACTACTTCAGAAACAAGCTCCCAGCTAGTAAAATACATTTGTTTCCTGCAGTTGGGTGTACAGAGATGTGACTTGGAACCCTAGATTAAAAGCTGGTTGTATTGCCGTAGAATTGAAGAACCTGCACTTTTATAGCACTGTTCATGCTTTTTAACGGGACATTTAATGAGTGGTTACTCCTGTAATTTGGGAAACTCAGCATCCAATATCTGCACAGCAGGATCCCAGAAACAATAATGACCAAATAACCCATTTTACCAATATTGGTGGGGAACAAATATTGCCCAGAAAACAGGATCACTACTACTTTGCCTCCATGAAAGACTGAAGTTTTGCAAACAATGTAAATGGGGCTGATTCTACAGAAAGAATCTCAACACATTGCAGAAACATTTCTGGAAGTATAAGCTTGGATCTGAGTCAGAAAGTTCAGTTCCCATCTAAGGAAAGTATCGTGGAGCATCAGCATAAGCTGTGTACTCACATTCCTGGTGTGGTCCTTGAAGGCACAGCCTTCTGAATTAGAGGTGAGAGTGCTGAGCTCTCTCTGAGTCAAACCAGCCTCTCAACAAGTTCCTCTGCATGTGCTGAAAGTCAAGGTGGCTGTAGAACCAGCCCTGCTTCACAGTTCATTTATACTCCTGTGAGAGGCATCTGTGGTGTCACAATCATTGATGCCATCGTATGTGTATTTGTTGCTGAGGTTTGGCCTTGCCAGATGCTTTGTCGTTCTCTGAATGTCCCTTCCTATCTTCTCTCGTCCCATTGCCACCATCTCTTCGGTATAGCTTTATTACCCTCTCGTGCATTACCCAGATTTGGTTGTTGGACGGTGATTAGGAAGAAGAACCTTGGTTCATTTTTCCGTTCTAATGCAAAGTTTAATTGCCGTGACCTGAATATTGCTTTGACTGAAAGCAGCTATTTCAGCACAGATTCTGGCCCTTCCTATGCTGGGTAACTTGAAGACTTTTCAATAGGCTTGATTTTAACTCTGTGCAAATTCATTAGTTTTGAATGAGTTATAGTCTCTGAGATGTTCTTTGATGTGTGTTTTTTACTCTTTAGAGTAAATTAACAGGTTCTGAGTTGTGGACCAGTAGTTGCTGTTGTTTGGAGCTTTCTCAGTATTCATATTTATCCCCTCATTCACCTGGTTTGATGAGATTGGAAGGATTTTTGATATAAATATGTGGAAATCAAGTCCAAATACCTCTGTTCAAGCTATCATTTCCAAGTGAAATTAAAAGTAAACTTTTTAAAAAGTTGATAATATATATGAATATAAATCTTGAAGTTATTTCTTCCTAGTTCTGTACATTAATACTTCAATGTCTATTCTTGGGCTCTGGCCAGCATTTCACTGACATAACTGCTGGGGAGTGTGTTGGCAGCAATAGAAGACAGCTCTCCCTTGCTCTGAGAGTTGCTTGAACCTGCCACACTCCTACAAAATGGCCAAGACCAGAAATATGGTGACTTTATGGCTGAGTCCATAGTCTTCCATGGAGATCATGGATGTGATTCAGTTCTTGGGGATATAGTGATGGTAGGATGAGTCCAAATCTGGATGCATTGGAAGCCAAGTGAGGTGGGTATAAGAATTGCCTTGTGTGCCAGGTGCTTGGCAACCGGATCTTGTGACTTACTAGCACTGTTTTTAGCTACTTCAAATGTGCTATACCTTACACCAATTAGTTAATTGAATTTTATTCTGAATTGAAGGACCACTCATTGCAGTCCTTTAAATCTTTTTAGGAACGCAAGTGGAGAGTGTGCAAATGAAACAACATATATTCTTTGTAAGCTTCCAGAATAGAGGAAATCATTTTCCAGGCTTGTTCAAGCCTTGTGAGAGGACTTGTCATAAAAATGGCCACTGTTATTTGCCTGAGGTTGACAACAGATAATGCACCTTTGGATGAAATCTGGTGAATTGTGAGGTTAATGCAAACACAAATCATCTTCAGATAACAGAGGATTGTAACTGCCAGCCAAGTGAAAGCATGACAATATATTATCTATGAATTATAAATCTAGGTCATTATAAGGTCTGTTGGTGTCAAGCTAAATAAATGAGGAAGTTTCACTGGCAATCGTAATGGCTCCATGAGCCATCTTTCCTTATCTTTACAAGATTGAGGGAGTCAGTGCTGGAGTACCTGATTTAATCTTCTCCCTCTCTCGCTCTCTCTCTCACACTCTCACACAAACTCTCTCTCTCTCTCTCTCTCTCTCACTTTCTCTCTGTCTCTCTCTCACGCAATCTCTCTTTCTCTCTCCCTCACAATCTCTCCCTCACAATCTCTCCCTCACAATCTCTCCCTCACAATCTCTCCCTCACAATCTCTCCCTCACAATCTCTCCCTCACAATCTCTCCCTCACAATCTCTCCCTCACAATCTCTCCCTCACAATCTCTCCCTAACAATCTCTCTCCGTCTGTCTCTCTCTCTCACAATCTCACTCTCTCTCTCTCTCTCTCTCTCTCTCACACAATCTCTCTCACAATCTCTCTCTCACAATCTCTCACAATCTCTCTCAATCTCCAATCTCTCAATCTATCTCTCTCTCTCTAAATCTCTCTCAATTTCTCCTCTCTCCCAATCTCTCCTCTCAATCTCTCCTCTCTCTCCTATCTCAATCTCTCTCAATCTCTCTCTGTCACAGTAGTACTCTACTACCAGTCATTTACATTTGGCCAATGGCTCAATTGTTCCAGAAGTATTCTAGTGTGGTTTTTGAGTGAGTGACATATTGCTCCATTATGTTCTACAACAGTTGGCACAAACTAAGCAGTAGCATAATAGAATTTGCCAACAGATTGCTACTGTGCTGTTGGCTGACTGACTTCAATATATCTTTGGCCAAGTGGGTTGATGGATAATCAACTAATGGAGTCCCCCAAACACATCAGCATGCCAAGGAACTGATGGATCTGACTGGGGTATTTCATGAGGCTGACTCGAGAAGAGCCTGGGTATACTCCATTATGAAAGTATTTGTTTTGATGGAGAGCCAAGTGTACTGTCACTTTAGAGAAAGTGGTTAAAACAATCAATTGAAATGAATCACAAATGCTGTATTGCGACGCAAAGCTGTTGCTATCTTGATACCTCTTAATTTATCCAGTTTATATCCAGAGTCTTGTCCTGCACTGGCAGACATTTCAGTTGTTAATGATCCTTAATATGGAGTCATGTGATTCACAAATTTTCAAGCAAAATCTAATATTGTTGTAAAATATCACTGTTCAAAGTGAGCAGTTACGAATGAGCAGCTATAAATAAACTATCAGCTTTTTGACCGTTTGACATCTGAAATATTTTATGCTTTTTGTGGAGGAATGGGAGTACCTGAACACTAAGAATTTAATGAGATTCAGTTGCAACAGGCAAAGAAAAGAAAGTGAAGAAAATAAGAGAAGAGGAGATCTCTGGAACTTTGAAAATGAATCTTTTTTGTAATTTAACAGTTGACCTGTGAACCTCAACGGTATTTTAATTTCTAGAGCCACCCAGTTGTTTATTTATTATTTGCACATAGGAGTAACACATGTGCAGAGGATCTTCCAGTTTGTTTTAATCTCCTTATTTAAAATAATTTACATTTTAATTATGCTTGATTTTGTAGTCGAAAATAATCTTTTGATAAAATCAAATTACTCCGGATGCTCGAATCTGAAACAAGAACCGAAAATGCTGGAAAATCTCAGCAGTCCTGACAGCATCTGTGGAGAAAGAGCAGAATCAACGTTTCAAGTCTGGATGATTCTATGTCCGATCTTTTGATATTGTGGTCAAGAAACCAAATTGAGATGAATTAGGGAGGCAAAAACAGACTGTTCATCACATAGCAGCTCAAAAATAGATGGTAAATGGAGTATCTCATCACTCTCGCTTTTTGCCCCTCACATTGTGCAGTTAATATTGTTGTGACACTTCTAACAGTTAAATTGGACAGAGTAATGGCAAATTCGCCATAGTCCCAAATGACCAGAGGCTGCTTTCCCCTTTGAGGGGGAGAGCTGACTGGTGATGATTTAACCTGAGGGTCACCACACCTCAGGCGAGGGCCAACATTGAGAAGGCAGGGCCTTCATGGATAACCTCAGATGGCACGGAATTGAACCTGCGCTGTGACCTTGCTCTGCATCACAATCCAGCTGTTCAGGCAACTGAGCTGAACACACAAACTAAAACCAATATTGACTGAACACTATTTCAGTCGGCAACTTGTACTCTAAACTATAGAAAAGATCCACCATTTAACATTTAAAAAAAAACAGAATTATTTCTCTGGCTGTAATTTACTCTGTCCCTTAAGTAGGCTCTTCTTTATCCAAGAACCTGCCCAATGTGTCAGTCCAAAGTGATTCCTAACTCCTTTTCCCTTTTCCAAACAGATAAATTCTAACCCCCAAACTGACTTTCACCATGTGGGTTAGCCTGGTGATCCGTCCCTCTAGCCGACAGAGGTGAACCTTCTAGTTTTATTTTAACCACGTAACCGCGATCTCTTCAATCCGGCTACTGGCTCCCACATGCATTTTGCCCGATGAAGAATAGAGACTTCTCTCTCTCTCTCTCTCTCTCTCTCTCTCTCTCTCTCACTTTGCAACCTCCGTCCACTCTCTATCTGCAGCTTCTCACCCTCCCTCCCTCCCTATCTCTCGCTCACATTCTTACAGACTGACCCTGTCTGTGAGGTCAGCCAGTTTTTTTAAAAAGGAAAACTTGTAACCTGATCCTAAAATTTTCTTCCAACTTCCTTTCTCAAAGTGCATTTCCATGGCAACATGAATCACATGAGCCTTGTATTCAGGTAGAAATGCTGATAAGCTATACTCTAGGCTCCCCAACTCCATTTTGGAATTAAATAGACAGAATAAAGTATAGCTGTTTGAAAAGCCTGACTTTCCAATATCTCCCTGAGATTTGAAGTCTAAGAACTGAATTTTTGGGGAGTCATAGAAAATGCACGGCATATTCAAAATTGTGGGCGGAAACACACCACCATGTGCTGCGGGAACCATTTACGACAGAGAGGAATAGAGTGGGAGGTTACTGATATGAGTGAAACATGAACTCAGCAGGGACATTTTAACTCAGTGCAGAGTTGAAACAGACCCTATTTTCACTAGGGAAAGGACCTTATTCCACACTGTGTGAGTTATGAATTTTCTTTAGAGTGGACATGCATAATCTTGAAGTGCAGCAAAGGTCTGTAGAACTGTCAAATTATTTAAATCATTAAAAAACATTTTTTATTGAGGTTTTGATATATAAAACAAATATAAATGCGAACAAACAGTAGGAGATTAAAAAGAGAAAATAAAAAGTAAATCTAAAACTATTTACACATAGATTGGCTTCAACTATTAAATACGTACATCGCAGTTTCCTTTTTTTCCCCTCCTTACAGTATTTGCAGTGGCGATTATGGTTTCCTGTGTTTCGCTTCCCACCGGTTTTCTTTGTTTTTCTTCCCTTTAATTCAGGTTGTTGCACCCCCCCCCCTTCCCCAGCCCCCGTGTCTCATGCTTCTTTTTTGGGGCTTGGTTGAATTCCATGTCATCGTCCCCTTCTTTGCTATGTTGTGTGGTGGCTACTCCCATCTGTTCTTTGGCTTCCTAGTTGTTGACTACAAACAGGTCTTGGAACAACCAAAAGAATGGCTCCCTGTTTTGTGGAAGCCTTCTTCTGATCCTCGGATGGCGAATTTAAACTTCTCCATTTGGAAAAATTCCGACAGGTTAGACAGCCAGTCTGCAGCTTTGGGTGGTATTGCTGACTGCCAGCTGAGCAGGATTCTCCAGCGGGCGATTAGGAAGACAAATGCAAGGGCGTTGGCTCTCCTTTTGATGAAGAGATCTGGCTGTTCTGATACCCCGAAGATTGCCACTCTCATGCATGGCTCCACCTTCATCCCCACCACCTTGGACATTGCCTCGAAGAAGGCTGTCCAGAACCCAGTGACTCTGGGGCAAGACCAGAACATGTGGGAGTGGTTGGTCGGGCCACCTTGGCACCATTCAAATTCATCCTCCACCTCCAGGAAGAACCTGCTCATTCGAGTTCTGGTTACGTGGGCTCTGTGTACAACTTTTAACTGCATTAAACTTAGCCATGCGCATATAGAAGTGGAGTTGACCCTGTGCAGTGCTTTGCTTCGGAGTCCCCACCCTATTTCAAACCTCAAGTCCTCCTCCCACTTCTCCCTCATCTCGTCCAGTTGGATGTTAGCCTCCCTTAGCAGTCGCCTGTAAATGTTTCCAGTTTCCTTTCCCTAAGATGTCCGCATCCAACAGGTCTCTAGCACTGATTGTCGTGGTGGCCGCGGGTACATCTTTGTTTTCCTTTGTAGGAAATTTTGATTTGTAGTTCGTGTCCCCCCCCCCCCCCCCCCCCCCCCCCCCCCCCGCCGCGTCAGCTGGAATTTTTCTGTCAGTTCTTCAAGCGTTGTTAGCCTGTTGGTGTAAAAGGCCCTAACTGTTGGCATCCCCCCCCCCCCCCCCCCGTCCTGTCTCCACCTTTTGAAGGTGGTGTCCATGGTCGCCGGCGTGAACCTGTGGTTGTTGCAGATGGGGGCTTTGTCGGACATTACGGTTAACCCGAAATGCTGTCACAGTTGGTTCCACGACTGGAGTGTTGCTACCATCATTGGGCTCGTTGAATGTTTCTTAGGTGGGGATGGGTGTGTTGCTAGGGCCCAGAGGGTGGTCCCTCTGCAGGAGCCCTCCTCCATAAGCACCCACTCGGCTTCCGGCTCCTTTATGTACCCATTTACTCTTGTAAGTGCTATCATTATAGCATTATTAATGCTCGACTACTTTCCAGACCCTATCATTATCACAGTAGGGTGCTGTAAGTTCATAGTTTTATTGAAAGCTGTTGATGGTTAGTAAATGATTAGCTATCTTTGATGTGGAGTTTATCCCATATATCACCAATCCTTCATTGTCATTCAGTCACAATCCTGGAGCTCCCTCTCTAATAGTACTGTGGGTGTACCTACATCATATGGACTGCAGTGAAGAAGGTAACTCGCCACCACTTTCTCAAGGGCATTTAGGGAACTCAATAAATGCTGGCCTAGTCAACGAAGCCCACATCTCTTGAATTAATTTTTTAAAAGTGCAGCCACTCTGGTCATTGTTTACAGGTGTGAATATCTTCCGAGTTCTCAGTAAGATAACCTGCCACCCAGGCATGTTGACAGCAGAATTCACAACAGGTCTTTACGCTTCCATTATACCCTAAATTAAAGACACAGTCCAGAAATATAACAATCTAATAAAACCTCACATTTGTAACAAGAAAATTGAGAAATTGAGGCTCATAAGAGGAATGGCCAGCTAAGGTATTCAAGGCTCTGAAGAATTGAATTCTGAGAGCATTTCCATTGGTTGATGAAGTAACAAAGATTGAAATTTAAAATGCTCACAAAGAATCAAAGTAGATGTCTTTGCACAGAGTGATTAGAATGTAGAACTGTCGTTGAAGCAGAACCTGTTAATTATTTTAGATGGAAATTAGATGTTTGCTTAAAAAATGTTAGAGTGTGGAAAGTGAACAGGAGAGTAGCATTGGACGAGGCAGTCCATTTCGAGAAAACGTTAGCACAGATTTGATCTATTGGTCAATGATGGTGGCTGCAGCATTTGGTTCTTGAATGAGATGTCAGAAGGATTTTGGGTGCATTTGCAGTGCATATTCTGATGGCCAAGAGTCTGTTTCATTGCTTGTTCCCAATTCTAGTTTTCTAGCCCAGGAGGGAGACTTTTATCTCAAACCTTTTCCCCAACAGTTAGAAATTCAGTGTTTAGAAAGTGCTAACACGAGATACTGAGATTGGGTACCATCAAAGTACCTAGCAAGCCAGGTATTGGATTCACACTCTTTTAAAAAAATTAAAAAACATTTTTTTTTTAGTGTACCCAGTTATTTTTTTTCTTCAATTAAGGGGCAATTTAACGTGGCCAATCCACCTAACCGGCACATCTTTGGGTTGTGGGGTGACATGGGGAGAATGTGCAAACTCCACACGGACAGTGACCCAGTAGCGGGATTCAGACCCGGGTCCTCAGTGCCACAGTGCCAGTGCTAAACACTGTGCCGCATGCCGCCCCTGGATTCACACTCTTTAGTGTTGTCACACTGAAGTGGTGCATGACCAACAGCTTGATGCCGTTCCCCTCTGCTTTGCTCTGGAAGTGGATCAGGCCCAGCCTCCATGTGGTGAACCAATGTCATTGCACCTTGATACAGTGCCCGTGTCACTGACACACAGCGAAAAAATGAAAAGGTCCCTAGGATAGTGGCTTTCCTTGTTAATAGGGAACTGATGTTAGGGAAGAATGTGCTGGAATCTCCCAATGAGTAAGCACAACTGAAATTTACTATAAATTTAAAAACAAAAAGTACTAGATATACTCAACAGGTCAAGCCACCCCTGTGGAGAGAAACATGAGTTAATTTCTCAGGTCCATAACCTTTCATCAAAACTGGTATTAGAGAAATGGATTGGATATGTATTAGAGAATTTTACTTGCTCTTGAACTGTTCTCTAAATAGCACCAAGAGTAGTTACTGCAAGGTGACTCTTCACATACAGCTGTACGTGCTTGCCCTGTTGGACGATGTGGTGTATGCAAGCATGGGATTTGGACGGACAAACTTCCATTGTGTCTCCTGGTGGTTGGTTCCCTGGGTGCCTTTGTGCTGTAATTATTATTACAGTGAAAACAAAGGTGGCCATGTGAATTGTTCATATTCTCTCTATTTGAATTGTGTAATTATAATTTTAGTTCTTCAGAACTTGGAGAGTGCCTGGAGAGAACAATTTGGGCACATAACACGATGAATTAGCAGTAGTTGCAGATCTCACTGGCGGTGTGAGTAATTTTATATGATGAATTAGTACTACAAACTATTCCCTCATTTTGGATTATGAGAGCCTTTTTTCCCTTTGGAGTTTATTTTAGAGTTAACTATCCTGGTGTATAGCTTTGTGCATTGGGAACACAGATTATACATTTGAGTGTTAAGATTGACAGGAACAATTAGGCTGATTTTTCATCCAATCCCATTTGGCTCGGCTTTTCGTTGAATTTTCTGTACATATTCATTAAAGCAAACATGCAATAGTATATTTGTGTCGACGTCTTCTCGCACCTCCGAGACCTGGATTTGAATCCAATCTGAATTTGAGATGAAAGGCTTCCCATAGTGCTCGTGCTGTGGTGGGTACTATTCTGAAGGTAGTGTTAAGCGGTAGCAGAAATAGCCTCCATGCAGCACCCAGCTGTGGTACGCCCAGGCTCCGAACGAATGATACCGACACTGTGATACAATGTGTTCCACTAACACACTGATTGGCTTTCTTCAGAAGCCAAAATAGTGTCCTCATATGGCCCAGATGTTCTGGTCTCCAGATGCTTGTACCCTGGGGATACCCTGGAAGGTGCACCGGGGGACCCCTTGGAAGTCCCAATGCAAGGATTCCATGGGAATTGCCTGCAAAGTTTCAACTTCAGATGGGCAATTCCCCAACGTCTGGATCTCTGAGTTAGAAGTCGGAGGGTTCCGGCTCACTTACCAGAATAGTTACCCAGGAAATGTTAAACAAGAGGAAAATCATATCTGACTCCTAGGTAACAATACAACTCCTAAAAGGGGAGTTCATAGAACATAGAACATTATAGTGCAGTACAGGCCCTTCGGCCCTCGATGTTGCGCCGACCTGTGAACCCACTCGAAAGCCCATCTACACTATTCTCTTATCGTCCATTTGTCTATCCAATGACCATTTGAATGCCCTTAGTGTTGGCGAGTCCACTACTGTTGCAGGCAGGGCATTCCACGCCCTTACTACTCTCTGAGTAAAGAACCTACTTCTGATATCTGTCCTATATCTATCTCCCCTTAATTTAAAGCTATGTCCCCTCGTGCTAGACATCACCATCCGAGGAAAAAGGCTCTCACAGTCCACCCTATCCAATCCTCTGATCATCTTGTATGCCTCAATTAAGTCACCTCTTAACCTTCTTCTCTCTAACGAAAACAGCCTCAAGTCCCTCAGCCTTTCCTCATAAGATCTTCCCTCCATACCAGGCAACATTCTGGTAAATCTCCTCTGCACACTTTCCAATGCTTCCACATCCTTCCTATAATGCGGCGACCAGAATTGCACGCAATACTCCAAATGCGGCCGCACCAGAGTTTTGTACAGCTGCAACATGACCTCATGGCTCCGAAACTCAATCCCTCTACCAATAAAAGCTAACACACCGTACGCCTTCTTAACAACCCTCTCAACCTGGGTGGCAACTTTCAGGGATCTATGTACATGGACACCGAGATCTGTCTGCTCATCCACACTGCCAAGAATCTTACCATTAGCCCAGTACTCTGTCTTCCTGTCATTCCTTCCAAAATGGATCACCTCACACTTTTCTGCATTAAACTCCATTTGCCACCTCTCAGCCCAGCGCTGCAGCTTATCTATGTCCCTCTGTAACTTTTAACATCCTTCCGCACTGTCCACAACTCCACCGACTTTAGTGTCATCTGCAAATTTACTCACCCATCCTTCTACGCCCTCCTCCAGGTCATTTATAAAAATGACAAACAGCAGTGGCCCCAAAACAGATCCTTGTGGTACACCACTAGTAACTGGACTCCAGTCTGAACATTTCCCGTCAACCACCACCCTTTGTCTTCTTCCAGCTAGCCAATGTCTGATCCAAACTGCTAAATCACCCTGAATCCCATGCCTCCGTATTTTCTGTAGTAGCCTACCGTGGGGAACCTTATCAAACGCTTTACTGAAATCCATATACACCACATCAACTGCTTTACCCTCATCCACCTGTTTGGTCGCCTTCTCAAAGAACTCAATAAGGTTTGTGAGGCATGACCTACCCTTCACAAAACCGGTCCTTGGTAAGGCAGCTGTAGATGGTTGGGTCTAGGACAATCTTAGGAACTCCTGTAACAATGCACTGGGACTGAGATGATTGACCTCCAACAACCACAACTATCTTTCTTTGTGCTGGTATGACTCCAGCCGATGGAAAGTTTCCCCCCGATTCTCATTGACTTCGGTGTTGCTTGGGCTTCTTGATGCAATGCCCAGTCAAATGCTGCCTTGATGTCAACGGCAGTCACCCTCACCCCACCTCTGGAGTTAAGCTCTTTTGTCCATGTTTGGACCAAAGCTGTAATGAGGTCAAGAGCTGAGTGACCCTGGCAGAACCCAAACTGAGTGTCCGTGAGCAGGTTATTGCTGAGTAAGTGCCGCTTGTAAGCACTGTTGACGACCCTTCTATCACTTTGCTGATTATTGAGAGTAGACTGATGTGGCAGTAATTGACTGGGTTGGATTTGTCCTTTTTGTGGATTAGTCCACATTGCTGGGTGAATGCCAGTGTTGGAGCTGTACTGGAACAACTTGGCTAGAGGTGCAGATTGTTCTGAAGCTCTAGCCTTCAGTACGATTACCAGAATATTATCAGGGCCCATGGCCTTTGCAGTATCCAGTGCCTTCAGCCATTTCTTGATATCATGTGGAGTGAATCAAATTGGCTGAAGACTGGCACCTGTGATCCTCGGGAGGAGGCTGAGATGGATCATCCACTCGGCACTTCTGGCTGAAGATGGTTGCAAATGCTTCAGCCTTATGTGCTGGGCTCCCTCATCTTTGAGGATGAGGATATGTGTGGAGCCTCCTCCTCCAGTTAGTTGTTTAATTGTCCCCACCATTCACGACTGGGTGTTGCAGAACTAGATCTGATCTATTAGCTGTGGGATCTCTTAGCTCTGTCTGTCATATACTGCTTCTGCTGTTTGGCATGCAAGTAGTCCTGTGTTGTAGCACCTCATTTTTAGATATGCCTCGTGCTCAAATGCCCTCCTGCACTCTTTGAATCAGTGCTGAATCTCTGGCTCGACAGTAATGGTAGAGTGGGGTATATGCTAGGCCATGAGGTTACAAATTATAATTGTGTAGAATTCTACTGCTGCTGATGACCTACAGTGCCTCCTGGATGTCCAGTTTTGAGATGCTACATCTGTTCGAAATTGATCCCATTTAGCACGGTGGAAGTGCCACACAACTTGATGGGGGTATCCTCCATGTGAAGACGGGACTTTAACTCAATAAGGGCTGTGCGGTGGTCGCTCCTACCTATATTGTCATGGACAGATGCATCTGCATCTTTTGATAATGTTAGATTGATGAGGTCGCGATCAAGTAGGTTTTTCACTCTTGTAGGTTTCTCTCTCCACCGATCGCGACCCAGTCTTGCAGCTATGTTCTTTACGACTCGGCCAGCATGGTCAATACTAGTGCTACTGGGCCACTCCTGGTGATGGACATTGAAGTCTCCACCAGAGTACATCCTGTGCCCTTGCCACCCGCAGTGCTGCCTCCAAGTGATGTTCAACAGCTGAGAACCGATGGTAAGTGGTAACCAGTGGGTGGCATCCTTGCCCATGTTTGATTTGATGCCATGAGATTTCCTGAGGTCCAGAATCGAGATTGAGCATTTCCAGGGCAGCAAGAATTGATTGTGTTGTTATTTTGAAGACAAGTCAACTTTCTGGTCTTCTGACCTTGAATTACATATATTTTCTTCACTATGTCCACCCAGAAATACTAATTTTGTTTGTCAATTCACCAGTCCCATGTTTCCGACAAGCCACATTCAACATGAGCTTGAGGTCCGAGACAAGATTACACAGTGTACTCCATGTTTTCCGACATGGGTTTCCTTGTGCGTGGCAGGGAGCGGGGCTGAATTTTCCCCTTTTAATGTGTTTAAGTTATGGTGAAACATTTGTTTTTATATTCGATCCTCTTGATTATATGTGCCATAGCCACCATTGAGGGTTTCTTTAAGATAAGTGTAGTTTGTGTGCTGGAAATGCAACTGATTGTAAGTTTGGTCTTGGTCCAAGTGGGAATTTTGAAAATGATCTGCATTGGTCTGTGATGGAAAATGGAACATTTCATACTACTGTGTATTCTGGCACAGTCGTCTAATCTGGAGGCACAGTTACATGTGAAGCATACATTATACAGGGAATCAACATAAAATCACTTAAACATGAAGAACTGTTAGTTGAGAATCTGAAGGTGCTTGCTTGCAAATTCATCTGGTTGCTGATTTTAAAAAGCAGCAACTGAATTGTAACATCTCCGTGGTTCAACAAGACGGATGAAACATTACTGCTCATGAAGGTTACACCTGGTTAGTCTTCACATTTTGATTGGCTGGCAGTTATTTTAAACTGATGATTAAATAATAATAACAACTTTTATTTATACAATAAAAATAGTAAAACATTCCAAAGGTGCTGCACAGGAGAGTTACTGAACAACATTTGACACTGGACCATTTGGGAATATAAGGGCTGATGGGCAAAAGCTTGGTCAAAGGGTTATATTTTGAGGAGTGTCTTAAAAGATAGAAAAGCGGTAGAGAGGTGAAAATGCTTTTGGGAGGGAATTCCAGAGCTTTGGGGCTGGGTTGGGGTTATGTCCGCAGGATCCGTCTGGTCTTACGACCGGAAAGTCGGTAGCACCCCCGCACCGATCCTCCACCTGGTGGGGGGCTAGCAGCCACGCAGCGTAAAGCCCCCGGCTTTACCTGCGGATAAGGCTGGAGAATGGCTGGGTCCGTGGCCGCGCATGCGCCTGTGGCGGCCGCGCATTGCAACATGGCGCCGACCGTGCGCGGACCCGGCCTGCCAAAACCTGCCCCCCTGTAAACAGCCTCGCCATCCCCACCAGTCCCCCCAGCCCTCGCCGAAGCCCTGCCTGCCAGCAGAACGGCCACCCTCCTCCTCCGACTGTGGCGCCGCTGGACTCAGTCCGCAGTCGCCACGCGAGATTTCCGAACAATGTGAGCACACGTGCCCCCAATTCTGCCATAAACTGGGATTCTCCGGACGATCGCCGAATGCGATGTCGGCAATCAGAGAATTCAGCCCTTGGTCTTTGGAAGCTTAATGAGGCATATTTGATCGTGCATTTAAAATCAGAAATGCTTAAGAGTCCAGAATTGGAGGAAGGTTGTAGGGATGGGGTAAAATGCAGAGATTTATTTATTTTAAAAATTTCCAATCAAGGGGCAGTTGAGCGTGGCTCATCTTTGGGTTGTGGGGATGTGCCCCACGCAGACACGGGGAGAGTGTGCACGCTCCACACGGACAGTGACCTGGAGCCAGGATCGAACTCGGGTCCTTGGTGCCATGAAGCAGCAGTGCTAGCCACCGTGCCACCCTGGAAATTGCAGAGATAGGGAGGGGTGAGACCGTGAAGTGATTCAAAAATAAGGACAATAATTTTAAAATTGAAATGTTTCTTAACCGGGTACCAATGCAGGTCAGCAAGCGCAGTGATAATGGGTGAAACAAATGAGGACATGGATCGAGTAGTTTTAGTTGGCCAGAATTTTTGGAGAGTAGAACAAAGGTGGCCAGAATTGTCAAGCCTTGAGGTAACAAAGACATGACTGAAGGTTTCAGCAGCAGATAAGCTGAGGTAGGGGCAGAGTCAGGTGGTGTTACCGAGTTGGAAACACATGGGGCTGGATTCTCCACAGCCCCAGGCCAAAATAGTGTTTGGAGAATCAAAGTTTACGTGAGAATTGGGCCCGGCGCCGCTCCCTGGAAAATCGCTCGCGTGCATATTACACGGCGCGGCTGGAGGGCCATTGCCAGAGGCCCTCCCAGCGATACTCCAGTCCCGACCGGCCGAATTCCCGACAGCGTGGTTCTTTTTTTAATAAACAATTTTATTGAGGTATTTTTGGCATTGTAAACAGTTACAGTGTACAGTAATGTGCAAATAGCAACACAAAGCAGAAACATAGTGCAAAAGACCACTCCTCTCTCAGAACCAGTACCCGCCTATTCATCCCTCCTATTCTACCCTAAACTATTCCCTCCCCCCCCCCCCCCCCCCCCCCCGCTGATATTTAATTCCCAGCGAAGAAGTTGATGAATGGTTGCCACCTTCGGGCGAACCCTAATACAGATCCTCTTAAGTAAATTTTTTCCAGCCCTAAAAAGCTCGACTTGTCTGAGAGCCATGCTTCAGTCTTAGGGGGCTTTGAATCCCTCCATGCCAGCAGTATACGTCGCCGGGCTACCAGGGAAGCAAAGGCCAAGACATCGGCCTCCCTCTCCTCCTGGACCCCCGGTTCTTCCGAGACCCCAAAAATTGCCACCACCGGAGTCATCACCACCCTAGTTTTCAGTACCTGGGACATGACGTCCGCAAAACCCTCCCAGTATCTCCTAAGTTTTGGGCATGCCCAGAACTTGTGGATGTGGTTCGCTGGCCCTCCCGCACACCTAGCGCATTTGTCCTCCACCCCAAAAAATTTGCTCATCCGGGCCACCGTCATGCGGGCTTGGTGGACGACCTTGAACTGAATCAGGCTGAGCCTAGCACATGTTGCAGTTGAATTTACCCTACTCAGGTCTTCCACCCACAGCCCGTCCTCCATCTCCTCGCCGAGTTCCTCCTCCCACTTGAGCTTCAGTTCCTCTGTCTGGGACTCCGCCCCTTTCATAAGTTCACAGTAAATATCCGAGACTTTTCCCTCTCCTACCTCTCCCCTAGACACTACACTGTCCTGGATCCCATTTGGCGGGAGGCGTGGGAAGGATGAGACCTGTCTACGTATGAAGTCACGCAATTGCAAGTACCGAAAGTCATTCCCTCTTACTAGTCCGACTTTCTCCTCCAAGGCCCTCATGCTCGAGAAGCTCCCCCGCCCCCCCCAAGAACATATCGCCCATCCTTCCCGCCCGCCGCCACGCTCTGAATCCACCGTCCATACTCCTAGGGGTGAATCGGTGGTTGTCACATATTGGAGACCAGACCGATGCTCCCACCTCCCCTACCTGCTTCCTCCACTGGCCCCAGATCTGCAGGGCTGCCACCACTACCGGGCTGGTGGAGCGGTAGGGGGGCCGTGACCAGGGCTGCCAAACTGGTGTCCCTGCATGAAGCCACCTCCACTCGCCCCCAAATAGACCCCGTACCCATGCAACTTCCTACCATGGCTATGTTGGCCGCCCAGTAGTACTTGCTGAGGTTCGGCAACGCCAACCCCCCCTCACTACAGTTCCTCTCGAGCATCGCTTTCTTCACCCGCGGGGAAGTTCCCGCCCAGACAAAGCCCATAATAATCTTGTTGACCCTTTTGAAGAAGGACCGCGGGATGAAAATCGGGAGGCACTGAAAAATAAACATGAATCTTGGGAGGATTGTCATCTTTACTGTCTGCACTCTCCCCGCAAGTGATAGCAGGAGTGCATCCCATCTCCTGAACTCACTCTTCGTTTGTCCGACAGCGTGGCTCTAACCACCTCTGGCCGGTCGGGACTCGCGAGTGGTGGCTACGAACTCAGTCCGCGGCCGTTCTGGTGGGGGACGGGGGGATCAAGCACTGAGGGGGGCCTTATGGGCGGCCGGGGCGGCGATCGGGCGGGTTAGATGGAGTGGCGCGGGGCAGATCGTTGGGACCTTGCTTGTTGGTTCAGGTCCGACGGCTGAGTCTGCCATGGCGCTCGGCGCCGCCGCTGGAGGCCGCCGCCATGCGCATGTGCGGACTTGAACCCGGAAGTGCGGGGGTCTGTATCCGCAGCCAAATCTGCGGGAATCACGGCGGGTCCCTGCCAGCCCCCTGCAAGTAGGTGAAATGTCTGCATTATTTTTAGGAAAGTCTGGAGTGAAACGTCAGCGCTTTTACGCCGGGGTGGGGACATAGCCCCATTTTGTGAGAATCCAGCCCATGGTCTTGGTGATGTGACTGATATATGGTCAGAAGCTCAACTCACGATCAGGTATGACACCAAAGTTGCAAATAGACTGGTTCAACTCAGGCTGTTGCCAAGGAGAGGGCAAGAGTGATTGGCTTCTGTGGGAGGGTCTGCCCAGTATTTACTTTGAGGAATTTCTGCTTATCCAGTACTGGATATTGGATAAGCAGTATGACAATTTTGAGACAGTGGAGGAGGTCAAGAGATAATTGTGGTGAAATAGGTCCAGTTGTTTTCAACATGCATGTGGAAACAGGCATTGTTTTTTCAAATAATGTCTTTGCAGGGCAACATTTGGATAAGAAATAGGAGGGGGCTAAAGATAAATTCTTGGGCAAAACTAGAAATAATGGTATTGGAGAAGGAAGGAAACTCAACACCACATTCTCAAGCGAATTTAGGAATATAGGTCACAATTCCCCCCCCCTTCGCTTTCAGCTCATCCATCGGATACGATTCCTCTGACAGAATGCGCCCATATATGCCTGACATGCTACCCTCCTCTGACCCCACTTGAGAAAGGATTCTATCCATCAGAGATGGCAGCGGTGCCATGGCAAATGTTGGAAAGGCCTTTCACACAAAATTATGGATCTGGATGTACCTGGGCGAATTCAACCCAGAAAGTTCAAACTTCACTGACAATTGCTCCAATCTGGCAAACTGTTCCTCCACAAACAAATCCCCAAATCTCTCGAGCCCCTTCCCTCCCCAAACCCCAAATGTCGCATCTAACCTCGACAACTCAAATAAGCGATTAGCACAAATAGGGGCCAACCTCGATATGGATTTAAACTTAAAGTGCCCTGCAGATCGTAAGGGCCTTGCCCGCCCATATAAAGAATGATGCCAACCTATTAACCCCAATAAAACGTTTTCGGGAGAAAAATAGGAAAACATCAAAAAAAGAAACAAAACCTTTGTGAGCATATTCATTTTAGTAGACTGAACTCAGTCTGTCAAGGCAGGGGAAGGTTATCCCACTTTTGATAATCGGACTTAACCTTACTCACCAGACTTGCGTAGTTCAATTTATGGAGCAGGACCCAATCGTGGGCCACCCGATGCAACTAAGAATGGAACCCAATGAGTTTAGTCCCACTCAACTCTTCACTCTCTCGCATATATTAAATCCCAATGTCAGGCACGCTGTACATGTTTATCGTCACTCTACACTTAGTTATTCCTTCACGGGATGTGGACGTCGCTGGCTGGGTCAGCATTTATTGCCCATCCCTGAGGGCATTTAAGGATCAACCACATTGCTGTTGATCTGGAGTCACATTTAGGCAAGACCAGGTAAGGACAACAGATTTCCTTCTAAAAAGGACATTAATGAACTAGATGGGTTTTTATCACAATTGACAATGGTTTCATGATCACCTTTTAGACTTTTAATTCCAGACTTTTATTGAATTCGAATTTCACTATTTGCCATGGTTGGTTTCGAACCCGGGTCCCCAGAGACTCTGGATTACGAGTCCAGTGATAATACCACTACCCCACTGCCTCCCCGTGTACCTCTCTTCCCCCTCCAGTAGCCCCATCAACCCCACTCCTTGGATGATCGGAAAAATATGGTTGATGTGGTCTGATTTTGTGTAAGTTTTAAATTTTCTATAGATATCCGCTAAAGAATTTATGTTGCTTTGGTTTAAACGGTGCTCATGCTAAGAGAGCATATTTAACTCAGTGAGTTAGTGAACCCTCTGAGAGCTCTGCATTCTTCCACTGCTGCCTCTTGCGAATTTCCCACTTCCTTCACTCCACCACAGCCATTAAACCTCCACCCCTCTATCTCATTGTTTCCTCTTTTAAGACGCTGCTAAAAACCTTCCCCTGTGACCAAATGAATTGCTACCCATCCTCACTCTTTGGTTTAGTGTCAGATTCTTTTTGTCATTGCGCTGTTGTGAAATACCTATTGGCTTTACAATGCTAAAGGTGCTGTTTAAATGCCAGTTGTATGTATTGTCACTGAGGACTCCCTATTCAAAGCGAGTTGTTTTTTGGAATTCCGCCTAGATATAAAATCCTGGGTAAGGGGTGGGGTGTAACATTTCTAATGGATTGCACTGATTTTTAAGATAGGCTGTGTGAATGATGATATTTAGAGCCAAAAAATAAAAGTTTTAATTGTGCAGTGGAACTGTTTGTTGCCACTAAGAGCAGCTCGTTATTAATCGTAAGATTCACTCCATCCCTGCATGGTTTCTTGCCGTTCATTTAGTTTTGTGTCTGTCACATGGTTTCACACTACATCTACTGCTTTTTAAAGATCATTTGATTTACTGGAGTGTGAAAGAGAAGAGAGAAACCACTGAACATTCAAGTAAAACTTGCAAAAAGATCAGTTACGATGGAAGTAATGGGAGCCCAGCCTCTCTTTAGCCACTGTGGCTAATCCATTACAAACGCGGTTAGCCTGAAAGCTATTCTGAAATAGCACAAGAGGCCAGCATCTTCAGTGAAGAACCCATCAGCTCTGAACTCACCTTTATTAGTACTCTTCCAGCATTTTGTGCCTGTGTCAGAACTGCATCGCATCATGATTGATGGAGGTTTTGTAGCACAGTGGTCACGTCTCTACCACTGGACCAGAAGCTCGGGGTTCAAGTCCACCACAAGGACTTGTTGGCCATGGAAGAAGCGTTCATAACGCGATTCAATGGGCTGATGATCAGCTCGGGAATCCTTCCACCACTTCCCCACTATTCCCCAAAGAGGAAAATAAATGTGAATATATACTTTTTAAAAAGTAATTTAAAAAAATCACATCATGCCTTATTCAACCTTAAACTGTTGCAATTGTACTGGATTACAATGTCGCAATTGAAGAGATTTGAAAAGAAACTCATTTATATTTTGTTCTAAGATCCTTACATGTATAAGCGATTATAAGCATATTTGCCTATCCAACCACATTTTGTGCATTGCCATTTGTCAAGATCAGGTATCGTTATAATTGATAATCCTTTTCATAAGTGTAGAGAAAGGGCAACATATTTAAATAATTGAAGCATCTCAGTGATGTTACAGACAAGTGAAAAATAACAGTGAGTTGGTATTCACCACATTCTGACCCTTCGAGTTTGTTTTAGTGAGTTTTAGTTTCCCTGGAGATTAGCTTTGATCTTTGTCAAATTTAGATATTTCGAGTCCCTTGTAACTGATAACTGAGTGGAATTGGCTTCTCACATCAGATTACAGCCTGTCATGGTGATTGGTGCCAACAGCAAACACTGATGATCACGGTCTGCAAAAATCTGCTGTTACATTCTCATAGCATCAAAGGAATGTGCTCCCCCCACTGCTCTCACAGCTGCTCCCAGTGGCTTTTTCTTACACAGTAAATTAATTGGAAAAACAAGGGACAAAAGGCATTAGGTGGGGTCAGCCCCTAGTGTCGGAGCTAGCTCATTGACTGGCTTTAATCACTGTCTTTTTTAGAAGACCAGGTTACTGCAGCCAGAAACCCTCCCCAAAAGAGGCGGCTAGGAGAGAGAGCCATGCTGGTGTCTCCCGAGTGCATGCTAAGATCACTGCTACTCCATTTCAAATAGTTTTTCAGGATGAGGGCCTGATGACAGAAGTGTGTCAGAACGCCTGCTTACTTCTGTTGAAACATAACTCGAGTTGCAGTCTTCCAAAGATTTATTTTGAAAAACTATGTGCAACGCCCATTATTTTACCAGTATTGTAATATTCAACAACACTGGAAAAAAAATGGCTAAACTTCTTGCCCATGTTTTTGACTTCAGGGAACATTTTGATAACCGTTCACATGTCGACAGTCCCTTCATGTACAGTGCCATATGGTGTATCATTTGTTCAATTTGTGGTATCCAGCTTCGTTTGGTGAATGGAAATCATGCTAAAGCTACTATTTAACTTACCGTTGTAACCATTCCCTCTATGACTTTGTTTTCCCTTTTAGGCCTCATTCCCTTTCAGGCAGTCCAGCATTTTCTGACATCTCGCTCATCAGAATTTCCCCACAAAGAACTCCTGTTGGTACGTCAGAGCCAGTGTTTAACCCGCCACACCCATACATTAACCCATATATGGACTACATTAGATCTCTACACAGCAGCCCCTCTCTGTCAATGATTTCTGCAGCCAGGGGACTCAGCCCGACTGACGGTGAGCATCATGTATAGTTTTGTGTCTCACTTTAATGAGTTACAAAAATAATGCTGCAAGTATTTTACAATTCAAACTTTTTAATCAACTTATAATGCTAATCGTACAATATTTAAAACAAATGTCTATTGATGGTGGCCTTTATATATAACCGACTAATGATTTTATCATTGTGGTGATCGAATGTATATAAAACCCTCGTTTGTTGTTTAAATGAAATCTTATTTCAGTAAGGACTTGCATATTTTTTTTATTGTTCCTCCTGCACGTTATTCTTCGCAGTATTGTTTTAAATGCCAGGCCTTTCACTCTTGAAAACACGCAGTTCCACAATAATGTCACCTGAGTTGCTGGGGCAGGAGAGGGTGCTTCAATCGTAACTTTAAAAATTAAAAAAACACACAATCAGATCCTGACTTCTGAATATTTATGAGGATGTCTGAAAGTTGAGTGCATGTTCCCATTAATTGCTGCATATCTCAAGTTGCTGATAGTTTTTTAAAAAAGTGTTACAATTAGGATTCATCCATTGATGAGACAACATCAGTAAAACAGCCCTTTCTAAACCTCTAAAGTATTAGAACAAATCAACCAATAAGAAATATGAGTGCACATAGGACTGTGTTGCCTATGGTTCACAGATGCCTCAGTTGTAAGATATCACCTCACTACAGCAACTGTACAATTTGTTTCAAAGCATTTAGAGTAAAAGGAAGGTGGGATGACACTTTGTCTTATACCATTTATGCCCACTGTCATGTAACAAAGATAAAGGTGCATGTGTTTCCAATTTGTGTTGCTAACAAGGTGCAGTATCTCCCTGACTTCTCAGGAAACCCACCAGAAGAAGGCACACTGCCATGTCCAGCTGTTCCCTGACAGTGGTCGGTGGCATGGTTCATTGATGTAGGCTTGGGGTTGGGTTCTGTGTTTTTCCAAACGAACAAAATCTGGGAAGCCAAAATGAATAACATAAAGATCAGGAGAGGGAACTCAGTGGAATGCATTCCTCCATCCTGCTGTGTTAACATTGCAATTATTCAGCTCTCCCTTGAGGTTTTTCCCTGCCTAGTTGATGCTCTGCAACTACAAAGCTGAGACTTCCGGTTGCGGCTATGCCTAGGTAGGTCACACGTTCGGCAGCTCCTGCCGTGAACGGACATTTGGGCTATTCGGAGGGGCCCCAACTGCAATTGTTCGAGGGTTTCCAGTGTGGGAAGGTGACAGCAAGGTCCCCCCGACAGTATATGGATTGGACCAGGAGTGGAGCGGTTAGAAAAGTTATCCTGGTGCAGCGGAAAGTGCAAGGGAGGAAAAGCAAGATGGCGGCGGGTGGAGACCAAGCAGCGTGGTCGCAGGAGCAGCAGGAGTTTCTTAAACGCTGCTTCGAGGAGCTGAGGACAGAAATGCTGGCGCCAATGAAGGCGGCGATTGAGAAGCTTGTGGAGACCCAGAAGGCCCAAGGGGCAGCGATCCGGGAGGTGTGGCAAAAAGCCTCGGAGAACAAGGACAAGATCTTGGGCCTGGCGGTGAAGGTGGAGGCGCACGAGGCGCTGCACAAGAGGTGGGCGGAAAAATTTGAGTACCTGGAGAATAGGTCAAGGAGGAAGAATCTTCGGATTCTGGGTCTCCCTGAAGGAGTGGAGGGGCCCGATGCTGGGGCATATATGAGCACGATGCTCAATTCGCTGATGGGCGCGGGAACTTTCTCGAGGCCCCTGGAGCTGGATGGGGCTCATCGGGTCTTGGCAAGGAGACCCAAAGCCAACGGGCTGCCAAGGGCTGTAGTGGTGAGGTTCCACCGCTTTATGGACAGAGAGTGTGTCCTGAGATGGGCCAAAAAAGAGCGGAGCAGCCAGTGGGAGAACACGGAGATCCGAATTTACCAGGACTGGAGTGCGGAGGTGGCTAAGAAGAGGGCTGGTTTTAACCGGGCTAAGGCGGTTCTCCATCGGAAGGGGGTGAAGTTCGGGATGCTGCAGCCAGCGCGATTGTGGGTCACGTTCCAAGATCGGCACCACTATTTTGAAACGCCTGATGAGGCATGGAACTTTATTCAGACTGAAAAGTTGGACTCAAACTGAGGGTTTGTTGTGGGGGGGGGGGATGTTTACAGTGTTTACTGCGTTTGGGGAATGTTCTTTTTGTTTTGGTGCTGGGTGGGGATAGGTGAATGGATTTGATGTGGGCTGTGGGAGAGTGGGGGCGTCGGTGTTGGAGGGGCAGGGCCCCGGGGAAGAAGAGGGGGGGTGGAGGCCTGGGGATGGGGAGTTGGGGTAAGGCCGCAAAAAGGAGCTGCGCCAGAGGGGGCGGGGCCGGCTCAGGAAAGCGCGGGCTTTTTTCCCGCGTTAGGGAAGGATGGGGCCCGGGGGGGGGGGGGGAGGGCGGTGCTGGAGAGGAGTGCACACTGACTGCCAAGGGGTGGGGGGATTCTTACACTGGGGGATCGATGGAATGGCGGGAGAAGCCGGGGTCAGCAGGAGTCAGCTGACTTACGGGAGTGTCATGCGGGGAGCAAAATGGCTAGATGAGGATCTAGGGGAGGGAGGGGGGGGGAAACTGGGTTGCTGCTGCATTGGCCAAAGGGGAGCTGGGGGAGGGGGGGGGCGTGAGTAGCCCCCCGATCCGGCTGATAACTTGGAATGTGAGGGGCCTGAACGGGCCGGTCAAGAGGGCCCGGGTGTTCACGCACTTAAAGGGACTGAAGGCAGACGCGGTTATGCTCCAGGAGACACATCTGAAGGTGGCAGATCAGGTTAGGCTGAGAAAGCGATGGGTAGGGCAGGTCTTTCATTCAGGGCTGGATGCGAAGAACAGAGGGGTTGCAATACTGGTGGGGAAGCGGGTGTCGTTTGAGGCACTGAATATTGTAGTGGATAATGGAGGTCGATATGTGATGGTGAGTGGTAGGTTACAGGGGGTGCGGGTGGTACTGGTTAACATATATGCCCCGAATTGGGATGATGCCGGATTTATGAAACACATGCTGGGCCGGATTCCGGATCTGGAGGTAGGAAGCTTGATAATGGTGGGGGGGGGGGGGGTCTTCAACACGGTGCTGGACCCAGCACTGGACCGTTCTAGGTCCAGGACGGGTAAGAGGCTGGCTGTGGCCAAGGTGCTTAGGGGGTTTATGGACCAGATGGGGGGAGTGGATCCATGGAGGTTTGCCAGGCCGCAGGCCAGGGAATTTTTCTTCTTTTCCTACGTCCATAGAGCCTACTCCCGGGTAGACTTTTTCATTTTGAGTAGGGCGCCAATCCCGAAAGTGGACAAGGTACACCACGAGTCCGGTGGTGGCGGCGACGCTGAAGATCTGGGGGCAGATCCCCCGGGAAATGCTTTCAGGTACATGCAGGTGAGGGAATTCCCACTGCTTCTGGCACGTGGGATTCAGGACAGGGTGACTTCGGGTGTATGGGTTGGAGAAGGCAAGGTTTCGGCGATTTACCAGGAGCTGAAGGAAGAGGAGGAGGCCTCGGTGGAGGAGTTAAAGGGCAACTGGGAGGCAGAGCTTGGGGAGGAGATAGATGAGGGTCTGTGGGCTGATGCCCTGAGTAGGGTTAATTCTTCCTCCTCTTGCGCCAGGCTCAGCCTAATACAGTTCAAAATTACACAGAGTGCATATGACAGGGGCAAGGTTGAGTAGGTTCTTTGGGGTGGAGGACAGATGTGGGAGGTGCTCGTGGAGCCCGGCAAATCACGTCCATATGTTCTGGTTGTGCCCGGCGCTGGATGGGTTTTGGAGGGGTTTTGCGAGGACTATGTCCAAGGTGGTGAACGCCCGGGTCAAGCTGAGCTGGGGATTGGCATTATTTGGGGTATCGGACGAGCCGGGAGTGCAGGAGGCGAAAGAGGCCGGTATTCTGGCATTTGCGTCCCTGGTAGCCCAGCGGAGGATTTTGCTACTATGGAAAGATGTGAAGCCCCCTCGTGTGGAAGCTTGAACCAATGACATGGCAGGGTTCATCAAGCTGGAGAGGATAAAGTTTGCCTTGCGAGGGTCTGTGCAAGGGTTCTCCAGGCGGTGGCAACCGTTCCTAGACTATCTCGTGGAGTGTTAGGAGGTCAACAGCAGCAGCCCAAGGGTGGGGGGGGGGGGGTGGGCGGTCAGGAGGGAGTGAGGGGGGGTTCCTTTTGGGGTGGCGTTTGGGTGAAGGTGGGGGGTTTCCCGTATTTGTGCTTTTAAATGTTATTTGGGGGGTTATTGTATATGGGGTAAATCCAATGTATAATTTCTGATTGTTGTGTTTTGGTTTCTTTTTTCTTGTGGAGAGGGGGGGTGGTTTTGTTGAAAATTTGTTGGAAAATTTGAATAAATATATTTAAAAAAACAAAAAAAACTGCAAAGCTGAAAATAAGATCTTCCATCTCACTAAGGAGCTTTCCGGCCAATCCACATCCAACAACCTGCTCTGAAAACATTGCTCACATTTTGACAGCTGTGACAAATTCCACTACAGCAGCTGAGACAATCTATAACATTCTAAAACAATCAACAACACTCTAAATAAAACAAGTTCAACATTGGAAAAAATAACAAATTGCCCCAAAATCCCAGTGTTTTATGAAATCTTATAAAATTTCCAGGAATCAGATCCAGATCTGGAGCATCACCATATACTATTCAGTTCTTCTTTGGGCCACATCTAGTCTGTGTACCAAGTTTTATTGAAATCTGTCCATTATTTTTGAAATATATTGTTTACAGACGAACTAACAAGGGCAAAAACATTATTTAGTAATAAATTAATAATCTTTATTAGTGTCACAAGTAGACTTACATTAACACTGCAATGAAGTTACTGTGAAAAGCCCCGAGTTGCCACATTCCGGCGCTTGTTCGGGTACACGGAGGGAGAATTCAGAATGTCCTACTTACCTAACAAGCAAGTCTTTCGGGACATGTGGGAGGAAACCGGAGCACCCGGAGGAAACCCACGCAGACATAGGGAGAACATGCAGACCCGCTGTAGCGCACAATGACTTACGAGAGAGACGAGAAGTGATGAAGTCGATTGAGGCTTTATTAAGCGAGACTTGTCCCCAGCAGTTCAGCAACAGATTGAAGCGGCGGGGAGAAGCTCGGGTTCTTATACTCCGCCTTCAGGGCAGTGCCAGGAGTCAGCAGCCAACCAGGACCCGGGATCTGTCCGCCAATAGCATCACGGCTTCACAGTCCCACATGACCCCTAATACATACCACCACATTCACCCCTTGTTAAAAAGGAACCCGGCGGGGTGGTGGTTCGCATGGTGGTAGGGGTTTACAAGGCTGGTCCTGGGAGAAAAATTTCGGACATGTTACTACAGTTTTAGCCCTACACTGGGCTATGTACAAAGTTTGTGAAACTATTTACAATATTAGTAAGAGAAATTTTTTTTTTTTTTTGTTACAATACAACAACATTCTTGGTGTCACGCGGCTGCCACGAGTCGAGCGGGCGGTCTGATCTTCCTCGTCGATCGCCTCAGCCCCGGTGGTGGTGCAGGTGCTTGTTCAGGTGTTGTCGTCTCCGGGAGCGTTTCGGTGTTCGTTCCTGTTTCACTCCTGGGCGGGCACGGGAGGAGGACCGATCCTCCCGGGAAGGGGGCGGTCGCGGGGTGCGCCGGTGGTAGGAAGGGGATGATCGGTGTCGGGGGGGGGGGGGGGGGGTGTGTGTTGCCAGCGGGCGCCAGGTCCCGCAGGGAGACCGTGTCCTGTCGGCCGTCGGTGTACGCCACGTAGGCGTACTGCGGGTTCGCGTGGAGAAGGTGAACCCTCTCGACCAACGGATCCGATTTCTGTGCCCGCACATGTTTCCGGAGCACGACCTGGGGCCGCCAGCCAGGTCGGCAGTGACGTTCCGGAGGAGGACTTCCTGGGGAAGACGAGGAGGCGCTCATGAGGCGTTTGGTTAGTGGTGGTACACAGCAGCGACCGGATGGAGTGGAGAGCATCCGGGAGTACCTCCTGCCACCGGGAAACTGGGAGATCCCTGGACCGTAGGGCCAGCAGGACGGTCTTCCAGACCGTGCCGTTCTCCCTCTCTACTTGCCCGTTCCCCCGGGGGTTGTAGCTGGTCGTCCTGCTCGAGGCTATGCCCTTGCTGAGCAGGAACTGGCGCAGCTCGTCACTCATGAAGGAGGACCCCCTGTCGCTATGGATATATGCGGGGCAACCGAACAGTGTGAATATGGTGCCAAGGGCTTTAATGACTGTGGCCGCTGTCATGTCAGGGCAGGGGATGGCGAAGGGGAAACGAGAGTACTCGTCCACCACGTTCAGGAAGTATGCGTTGCAGTCGGTGGAGGGGAGGGGCCCTTTGAAATCCAAACTGAGGCGTTCAAAGGGGCGGGAAGCCTTGATCAGGTGCGCTCTATCCGGCCTGAAAAAGTGCGGTTTGCTCTCTGCGCAGATGTGGCAGTTCCTGGTGACTGTACGGACCTCCTCCACAGAGTAGGGGAGGTTGCGGGACTTTATGAAATGGTAGAACCGAGTGACCCCCGGGTGGCAGAGGTCCTCGTGGAGGGCTTGGAGACGGTCTATTTGTGCGTTGGCACATGTGCCGCGGGATAGGGCATCGGACGGCTCGTTCAGCTTTCCGGGACGGTACAAGATCTCGTAGTTGAAGGTGGAGAGCTCGATCCTCCACCTTAAGATCTTGTCATTTTTAATTTTGCCCCGCTGTGCATTATCGAACATGAAGGCTACCGACCGTTGGTCGGTGAGGAGAGTGAATCTCCTGCCGGCCAGGTAATGCCTCCAATGTCGCACAGCTTCCACTATGGCTTGGGCTTCCTTTTCCACTGAGGAGTGGCGGATTTCTGAGGCGTGGAGGGTTCAGGAGAAAAAGGCCACGGGTCTGCCCGCTTGGTTAAGGGTGGCCGCTAGAGCTACGTCGGATGCGTCGCTCTCGACCTGGAAGGGGAGGGACTCGTCGATGGCGCGCATCGTGGCCTTTGCGATATCCGCTTTGATGCGGCTGAAGGCCTGGCGAGCCTCTGTCGACAGGGGGAAGGTAGTGGTCTGTATTAGCTGGCGGGCCTTGTCTGCATACTGGGGGACCCACTGGGCGTAATATGAAAAGAACCCCAGGCAACGTTTCAGGGCTTTGGAGCAGTGGGGGAGGGGAAATTCCATAAGGGGGCGCATGCGTTCGGGGTCGGGGCCTATTATCCCATTGCGCACTACGTATCCCAGGATGGCCAACCGGTTTGTGCTAAAAACGCACTTTTCCTCGTTGTATGCGAGGTTCAGGGCGTTAGCGGTCTGGAGGAATATTTGGAGGTTGGCGTCGTGGTCCTGCTGATCGTGGCCGCAGATGGTTACGTTGTCGAGATACGGGAACGTGGCCTGCAACCCGTGCTGGTCAACCATTTGGTCCATCTCCCGTTGGAAGACCGAGACCCCGTTCGTGACACCAAATGGGACCCTTAGGAAGTGGTATAGACGCCCGTCTGCCTCGAAGGCTGTGTACTTGCGGTCACCTGGGCGGATGGGGAGCTGGTGGTAGGCGGACTTGAGGTCCACGGTGGAGAAAACCTTATACTGGGCAATCCGATTTACCATGTCGGATATGCGGGGGAGAGGGTACGCATCTAGCTGTGTGTACCTGTTGATGGTCTGGCTATAGTCTATGACCATCCTTTGCTTCTCCCCGGTCTTTACTACTACCACCTGGGCTCTCCAGGGACTATTGCTGGCCTGGATTATGCCTTCCTTCAGCAACCGCTGGACTTCAGACCGAATAAATATCCGGTCCTGGGCGCTGTACCGTCTGCTCCTAGTGGCGACAGGTTTGCAATCAGGGGTGAGGTTTGCAAACAAGGACGGCGGTTCAACCTTGAGAGTTGCGAGGCCGCAGATAGTGAGTGGGGGTATTGGGCCGCCGAATTGGAATGTTAGGCTCTGCAGGTTACACTGGAAATCTAATCCCAGTAATGTGGGCGCGCAGAGTTGGGGAAGGACGTAGAGTCTGTAGTTTTTAAACTCCCTCCCTTGCACCGTTAGGTTCGCGATGCAGAACCCTTTGATCTCTACGGAGTGGGATCCTGCAGCTAGGGAAATCTTTTGCGTACTTGGATGGATGGTCAGAAAACAGCGTCTTACCGTGTCTGGGTGAATGAAACTTTCGGTGCTCCCGGAGTCGATCAAGCATGATGTCTCGTGTCCGTTGATCAGCACCATTGTTGTCGTCGTCTGGGGCCGTGATTGATCCAGAGTCATCGAAGCCAGTCGTGGTAGTAGTGTCGCGGCGTCTTTTTCGGACCCCGTGGAGCCATCGATGCTGGGGTCCTTTGTTGTCATCCAAGATGGTGGCGTCCATGAATCGCACGCGGCCGGGGGTGGACAAAATGGCCGCCCCCATGGATCGCACGTGGTCGGGGGTGGACAAAATGGCCGCCCCCATGAATCGCACGTGGCTGGGGGGTTACAAGATGGCGGCGCCCATCCTCCCCTCGTGGTGCCCGGGACCCAAAATGGCGGCACCCGCGGGTCGCACATGGGGCGCTGGGGGGGTTGGGGAGCGTTTGGGCTATGCTGGGCTTGTTCTTCTCCGGGGATTGCGGCGACCCCCCGGGATCGGCACACAGCCGCGTAATGGCCCTTCTTGCCGCAGGTTTTACAAATAGCTGCGCGGGCCGGGCAGCGCTGCCGGGGGTGTTTCGCTTGCCCGTAGAAATAGCAGCGGGCCCCCCCGGGATGGTCTGGCGCTTTAACCGCGCAAGCCTGTGAAGGGGGGGGGTTTGTCGCGACGGGGGTCCACGGAGCCCAAGGGGCTGCCGCGGGGCCGTTGGCGCGGGCGTTTTGCGAGGCCACATCTAGGGAAGCTGCAATGGCCCGTGCCTCTGAGAGTCCTAACAACTCTCTTTCTAAAAGTCTTTGGCGGATTTGGGGAGAGTTCATACCTGCCACAAAAGCATCGCGAATTAGCATGTCCGTGTGTTCGATCGCGTTCACACGGCGGGCAGCTGCAGCCCCGTCCCAAAATTAGCAGCGCGGCGTAGAATTCTTCTAGCGATTCTCCGGGACTTTGCCGTCTCGTTGCGAGTTGGTAGCGCGCGTAGACCTGGTTCACGGGGCGAACGTAGATGCTCTTCAGTGCTGCGAGCGCCGTCGGGAAATCCTCTGCGTCTTCTATGAGAGGGTAAATTTCCGGGCTTACCCTCGAATGCAGGACCTGCATTTTCTGGTCTTCTGTGATCCGGCCGGGGGCCGTTCGGAGGTAGCCTTCAAAACATGCTTGCCAGTGTTTAAATACTGCTGCCGAGTTCGCTGCGTGGGGGCTGATCCGCAGGCATTCCGGGGCGATCCGGAGCTCCATAGTCTTTTAAGCTTGCTTAATAAATTGTAGCGCACAATGACTTCCGAGAGAGACGAGAAGTGATGAAGTCGATTGAGGCTTTATTAAGCAAGACTTGTCCCCAGCAGTTCAGCAACAGAATGAAGCGGCGGGGAGAAGCTCGGGTTCTTATACTCCGCCTTCTGGGCGGAGCCAGGAGTCAGCAGCCAACCAGGACCCGGGATCTGTCAGCCAATAGCATCACGGCTTCACAGTCCCACATGACCCCTAATACATACCACCACACCCGCACAGACAGTGACCCAAGCTGGGAATGGAACCTGGTCCCTGGCGGTGTGAAGCAACAGTGCTAACCACTGTGCTAGTTTCCACTCTCCTTCAGCGGAGGTTAAAATTAAATTGCAGAGACATTTGTATTTAAAAAACAAAAAGGATTCTGATGCATGATTCCTGCTCTAGGATTCAATAGAATTCTTACAATGTAGAAGGAGGCCATTCAGCCCATTGAGTCTGCACTGACACTCCAAAAGAACACCCCACCTAACCTGCACATGTTTGGACATTAAGGAGTAATTTGGCATGGCCAATCCACCTAGCCTGCACATCTTTGGACGGTGTCTGTATTCTCATACTAAACAATGCAATCACCGTGCAACACTGGGAAGTAGGTAATATACAAATACTATGGAGTTGAATTCAGTTTAGAGTAGCTGCAAACTGAACTAGATTAATTTGATATCTCGTGCAAAATAAAGACAACATTCCTTCCAGTGCCTCTACTTCATAATCTACTTCAGTGGGACAGCCCCCATTTGGTCACATTCTTACACTGGCCACAATTGGGTAGGTATCATCAGATATATTATCTTCACACTCTTGTTCCATTATCTCTGGAGTTCCCTAATGATGTATGCTGCGTCTCCCATTTCTTTCTTAACTACAATTTCTCCTTTAGTGGCATCTTATGGGGGCAGCTTCATAATGTATGTTAATGATACCCAGAACCATGTGTACCACTTCTCTCACCTCCTCCACTGTCTCTGTTGTCCGACTGTTTGACGGACGTCCCAGTCTTAGATTGACTGTAATTTCCTTCGGCTCAATGTCAGCTCAATGCGCCCCGCCACCCACTCACCTGCGCAATATCTCTATCATGACGACTGCTTACTTTCACCTCCACAATATTATCTACCTCAGCATCTGCCACAACCCATCTGCTTCCAAAATACTTGTTTATTCATTTCACAATTCCAGCATTCTCCTGGTTGCCTTCCCATCCTGTACAGTCTGTAAACTTCACACCTTACCCAAACTCTGGTGTCTGATTTTTAGTTTGCACCAAGCCCTACTCACTCGTCACCCATGTGCTTGCTGAAATAAATTGGCTCCTAATCACCCACCACCTTCAATTTAATATTATTACTCCCATATTCAAACCCCTCCAAGGCATTGCCCCAAGATATCTCTGTTATCTCCTCTCACCCTAACTCATCCAGAATTCTGTGCGTCTCTAAATTTCACCTTTTGCGCATCCCATCTTCTTTCTCTCCACCATCTATGCCCTGCTGTCTGTAATTCCCTCCATAAACTGCTCCATCTCGCCAGCTCCCTCTCCTTTCAGACTGTCCTTAAAACCCACCTGTTTGTGCATTCCTTTTCTTTAAAAGAGAACACTTCTTTGTCTTGGTATCCATTTTTCTATGTGAAAAAATAATATATAAATGTTAGAGTTAGTTGTGTTTATTACAGATGGCTACACAAAATGTAAAAAGCTTTTGGATGTACTGGTGACTTACAAAAGTCCCTGCATTCACATTTATTGTTTTCCACTTAAAGCTGACCAAAGGGTATGGGAAGTTCTTGAGCGAGTGTGAATGTCAAGGTAACACTGCAGAAAATGACCAAGTCATTTGCACATCTGCTGCTGAGCTGTTTACGTCACTGTAGTTGTGTTGGCTGCAAGAAGCCAGACAGAACTGGAAGAGGGAACCCAAAGGTTCTGCAGAAACTGCAAGTCTTCGAACAGCAATCAAATAGTAGACAAGTTATAACATAACTTTCAGGTTCATATGACTTACAAACTACTGGATCTATGTTTTTGTAGTTTGCATGTGAACTAAATAGTCCCCATAATAAATCCAGCATCATCCTCCATGAGGAAGACGGGGTTGTAGAACTCCATTGTACCACCAAAATCCAATAAATTTAAGAAATTACTTTGCCATTTGACATTTTATATCTTTGGTGTGAAACAGAACATGTCTATGAGGATGCATTCCACTGAACTCAAGAATATCTCTTCAAACAATATGATAAATTTTAGGAATTGTCTATACTAGTTGGGAGGGATGTACAGGTTTTTATAATAATAATAATCTTTATCAGTGTCACAAGTAGGCTTACATACACTGCAATGAAGTTACTTTGAAAATCCCCTAGTCGCCACACTCCGGCACCTGTTCGGGTACATGAAGGGTGAATTCAGAATGTCCAATTCACCAAACAAGCACTAAATGTAAGCATGCCACTGCAGTGTAGGTGACAAGAGTATTTTATACAGGATTTTGTCTCTGCTTTTTGCAATGAAATAGGAAATGTTTTTAAAGAATGTATGTGCAAATCATTACAAGTAGTGCACAGGAAATGTTCCCATTTAATCTGAACAGAGTCCTGATTACCGTCACGTAGAATGTCCCAGAGCAATATAGAAACTTGACCAGTATTAACTGAAAACATGGCAGGTATCCAGATCAGTTAATATGTAAAGAGGGCATTTGAAGTAATTTCCAAGAAAGCAATTTGTTTTCAGCTAATGGGCCTCACTCGATAACCTTGGTGTCGATTTAGAGTCTTATTTGCTTTTGCAGTACCACATGCTGGAGTCAGCCCAGCGGAATATTACCACCACCAGATGGCCCTGCTGGCTGGCCACCGTAGTCCGTACGGTGACATCCTTCCTCCAACTGGCATGGCAACTGCTGGTGCTCTTCACATGGAATATCTGCATACAATGGAGGGTAGGTAACAATTTTTAAAAAGTTACATATTGAAAAATTCACCATGGTAAAAGCTTCCATTTAAATGTTTAAAAAAAAAAAAAAAAAAAAAAAAATCTGAAAAAATTCAATCATTACATTGTTTAGAAAAGCAACCCACCAAAAAAAAAACAAAATCTTGGGCTCTGTCACATACGTTTGAGGGAACTGACTTTTATACGATCAGGTCTTTTTTGGTGTTGACTGTTATCAGAGTGGTAAATGGGGGTTTAACCACTGACTAGCAATTTCCAGGTCTAAGAGGGTGAAGAACTGAATAGTATTTACCAAAGTAACATCTAGTACCATGGAATGGCAGGTCAAAGCCTTCCTTCTGCATTACCACAGAGGTGAATCTTCATTCTCAACAGAGCCAAGTAAAAAGAAATTGGCTCCCCAATAAAGAGGCAGGAATTTGTGGAGTGGCGGGATGGGGGGAATTCTACCTGTGACATTCCCATGCATTTCCTATAGGGCTCAATATAACAGTAGGATACACAGAAGTTTATATCATATTTTCCATTCAGTTGGGAAGTGGGAAATGACATTGGAGAGGGAGATCAAAAAAGGTCAGAGAAAATGGTGTTGGACCATTTTAAGTATTCCTTAGGTTGTATCTCTCTCGCTGTGTGAGGAGTTGGCATGTTAATATATTTATGCAGATAAAGTGTTGAGTTTTACCCTCTCAACTCTCCACATAGACTTTTTTTCTCAATCTCAGGCTGGGTGAGGTACTCCATTGGACGCAGGCTGTGCAAGTCAATGCACCAATGCACCTCCCAGTGGCCAACTTTTAAATTGCAATTGCAGAAGTCCCTTACCTGAAAACTGACACTGGTGTGCAGCTCCGAGAAGATCTAGAGAGGAAAAACGTTTCAGGGTAAAATAATTCTAACAATCCAAATGCTTTTATCTTGTTCAAGTAAAAAATAGGTAAGGAACATTTCAAATAGCTGTTCCCATTCTATTCCGTGTTGGAAGAACTAAATTGAAAATTCTTTTGAGTTCAAATTCAGTAGCTAGCAAGATCGTATTTATCTATTATATAAAAACAGCTTTAATATTAATGTACCCTAATTCAATTTAAAGCAAATTCTGTGGCAGAGCTCATAAAAGTTCAACACAGGTTTACTAATCCCATTAACATGCCTGGAGCCTATTCAATGTATGTTTCCCAAAAAGGAAAATCTGGGTTAGAAATAGGATGATGTGGAAATATCAGCTGATTGTGAGATTATTCATTTAAATACAATAGGGTGATGAAAAAATTATACTACTTTTCTATGCAGAACTATTATGAGATCAATTTCTTCTAAATAAATTAATGGAACTTGTTTTTGTATAATTCAAGTATGGCAGCAATAGCATTTAAATTAGGCAATGTTTTAATATGGGCTGCAAATGTGCAGAGCGACATTATGCAAATGAGTTATTTTGCAGTGTAAATAGAAGATTAAAAGAAGACTGCATTGTGGGAAGGTCACTTAAACTCACCTTTTCCAGCTGATAAGGGTTTGTTTAGTTGGTACTTCCTTTTAATCTGAACAGGATGAACATACCTCTTCACTTTGTACAAAGCAATTGCAAAGATCTAAATTCCAGTCAATGTCAAACTTCAATCTGGATTAGGGATATGTTGCCCTATCATTCATCTCAGTATGGATCTATTCATCTGCTGCCGCTTAACAATAATATCCTGAAATTAACCTACTTTTCCATTAAAATGTCTGTCATTGCACTTGCCGCAGCTTTTTAAAAATAATTTATTTTCATCTTTTTTAAATAGTTGGTGTAAGTGCTTTTTAGATGCTAACGATTTTGTAAACTATTTTTTTTCTAACCTTGCATTCTACACTATAAAAGCTGCTGCAGTTACTTTACATAGTGTGGATTATTTACACAATGGCACTCCATTCATTCTCAAGTTCATGAACGTCAAATTCAACAGGAACAAAATTTTTCTCCAGCATTTATTACCCCAGTTGTTGGCAAATAGTGAAATTACAAGAATATCCTCCCCGTTGTACATGTAAACTGTGCACAGACTTACCCAGAAATGTGGAACTCTGCTGGTCACTAGCCCCAGATGGAACTTTTTTCTATTTGCTGTCTCCCTTCTCCTTTCTAAGCAGTGAAACCAACATGCGTGACTCTGATCATAGTGAAGATATGAGGCTAATTTTATAAGATTGTTTCACATTACAGAAACAAGCCAATCAGTCCAACAGTTCACACGACTCTCCCCATCCCATTTCATCTCACATTTTCAACATATCCTTATAATACTTTCTCCCTCACATACGCTTATTGAGCTTTTCCTTAAAGGCATTTACATTGTTCACCTCAATCACCCATGTGGGAGCAAGTTCCATATTCTCTCCGCTCATTGAGGCTTAATGTGCAAAAACTGCAATCAAACTTCTCTTCTAAGATCGTTATCGCTATTATGAGGGTTGACATCATTGTAATACAGTTTATGTATGAAAAATTATTTCCTGTCAGTGAGCTAAATCCATATCCCTGATTGATAACAATGGATGGTTCAGGAGCTAACTGATAGCACTCGGCTTTTTTTTTTTCCAGAGGTGCTCAGCCAGTTCAAACTTTGTATCAGGCCCACTGGTGAAATTATGATGCTTAATTTATCCCTGCTTCTGCTTTAGTTATGGTTTGTTGAAACTCTCTTAATGAAGGAGATTCCTACTGGGATTTGTGTTGTAGGTTTATTACATTCGTAGTCTATAAAGTCCCCTCTTTAGCTTTTAAGTATGGAATTTAGAAAATGAGAGTGGTTCACAAAACAATGTATTAATTACAGTAGTACAAGTAGCATAAGGTAAAATAAAGTGTTTTAAAAAAAAAAAATAGTGAGTATAATTTTTGATCGCTTTCAATGTTGCACATATAAAAAGGGAGGAAATCTCTAAACCGACACTGATAACAGATATGACTTTAAAAGAAAGACTCATCCTGGGCAACGATTGAAATAATCTGCATTACATTCATTGGAAACAAGCTACTTTTCTCTTCAGGTGTAGTTAAAATCCTACTGGATAAAGTGTTATTGTCTCATGTTAAATTGGTAATGTCTACATGTTCCAATTTATAAAAGAGCAAGAATGCTCAGAGTCTGCTTAATTAGGGTGAGAAGACAAATGAATAGAATTTCACTTTCATTTATAAATGAACAGGCAAAATGCTGTTAATATTATCCTGAAAATACTTTGACCCTATCACTTCAAATTTATGCTTAGCTTGGAACAATGTTCCCTTTAAAATGTAGTTGTTATGCTTGGTCAGTTTCTTAAGTGCATGTTCCCTTTAATTTTTGTTTGCAAGGCCGCTCACTCGCGCAGTGTTTGTAACAAAAAATAAAGCCCGGCATGTTACCTTCCAGGCAGCTGCACAACCACACACTGTACCAAAAACATTAGGACACTTTTCAATTGAAAAGTTCTAGGAATTTTCCCTTCAATACAATGCCATTTCTCAGCGGGAATTGTGAGCTAAAGTAAAATATAAGTGCTTGTAATTCAGTTTAAGTTATTATTTGCCTTTCCAGTTGAAGGACGCAATTAGAATTATGATGAGATTTATAGTTAGTCGAACACTAAACGTTTCAGTTTTGCCTAGCTATTCAACTGACATTTATACATTTAGACATAACCACAAGACTGAGTTTTGGTATGTTTTCATCATAGGAATTGTGCTCATCATCTGCCTCATTTGACCCAGCCTCCCACTTCCATTCATTCTTTTGGCCTCAGGGACCCAGCTGAGACTTATTTCAGTGACCTACTTTGGCACTGGTCAGAATTCCTTATCCTTTGTATTTTATCCTCTCTGACTGAGGATGTAGAGATAGAAAGCCATCTGACTTCCTCTAATCATTCAACTTCAAGATTGCAAAAAAAATGACAAAAGTCCATTTATTTCAACATATGCTCCCAGTATTCTCCCTTGATATTCTGCTGGAAAGGATGGAAAATGGGACCAATGTTTACCAGCTTCACATAAATCTGAATTTGTACAGAAATAGGATTTTCACCCATATATGTTCAACTGCAATTTTGGGTACAAATTTGCATTTGCCTAACATATGGGAATATTAGCTCTTAAATGACTGTTGGAAGCAGTAAATGTGCCCCAATTAAGTTATTACCCTGGTCACATGGATTATACTAACAAGTATAAAAATAATTGCCACTGCCTTGGAGATAAGTTTCTCAACATATCTTGCATCTTGAGGACCAGCCAATCATAGCCACGCACTGTACAACTTAATTTCAACTTGAAATTTCACAACTTTTATTTTCTATTCAGTCAGCTTTTGTTCTGAAGGTTTCCTTATTCCTGGTACAGGTCTGAACCACTGTCTCGCTGCTTGTGGTGAATTAATGATGTGAATGTCTAAGCAGCCGTCAGATTCATAAATCACTAGAAATGAGTGGGGCAATACATAGAAGCCGTTACTTTTTGTTTAGCAATTTATCATTTTGCTTGCACATTAATAAACAGAGCTCCCTTGAGGTAAGGCAGTGGAAGATAAATTCTTCTTCCTAATTTTCCTCAATTGCAGCCAGTAGATCACAGGTGAGAAGTAAGCTACTTATCAGAGAGAGTCATTTTTTTGAGCCTCCTTCTGCACATTAGTTGGGCATGATGAATAAATAGGCAGCTTGAACATGAAATATGACATGATCCTCTGCTCTAATTCTCTTCTTTAATGCAACAGGCTCTCGATTCTCCAGTCCAAGGTTGTCAACCAGGCCAAGCCGAAAGCGTTCATTGTCTATATCCCCATTGTCTGATTCCAACTTTGACCTTCAGACTATGATAAGAACTTCCCCCAACTCCTTGGTCACCATACTCAATAATTCCCGGAGCAGCTCCTCCACCAGTGGCTCCTATGGTCATTTAGCTGCCGGCGCCATAAGGTAAGAAGGATTCACTCTTACTCCCGGTTCATCAGATATGCAACTTCAGCTTTAAAAATGTTAAGCTTTATGGTTTACTGCTTGTTTATCCATTTACGTTCCATTTTTTATAACCCCATTTTTTCCTTTATGTGTGACGATCTGGAAACTATTATACTACTGGTTCCTGCTGTAATTTTGTGGCGGTTTCCTCAAAGTACAATGGCACTACAAGAAAGGGTGGGCTTCCTGTCATTGTTTAGCTAAACAAGTTTTATTTGTTAAAGAGTCATCATCATCTTTATGAATCAGTGCTAATATCTCCTTTCATATAGGAAGTGAAACGGGCCATTCATTATATATCTTGCAACGACATGTGAGTTGTATGTTTCGATAAAGAAAACGTTTGTTCTTAAAGTAGTTGTAAAATGTTTTTGCCCTTTGGATTCTGCCTTTTTGCTTTTATCCTTATTTTTGTGTTAAAATATCTGAAAGGTCTTGGGCTTGGACCTTAACTAACTACAATTGGAAGAACCCAGAGATAAGACTGGGCAGAAGGTACCTTCTAAAGGTACACTTTCAGTTTCAGCTATTCTGCTTAGGCGTGAAACAAATGTCTATAGTCTCACTCTAGACATGGGTAGCTCAGTGTGTCCCATTCATTTCTTCCACAGCTAAATCTTACTGGAAGAACAAGTTTTTGATTTAAACAGCGCTATTTAATTAATGCCAGATCCAACCAAACTAAAACCTGGAGAGTGAGAGAAACAGTGCCACAGCAATTCACTGGGGCTTTACTAAATGGAGAACTATTACCTGCTGCAATGGGTTTTGCTCTGATAGTGTTTTACCTTCCTCCTGATGATCAGAAAGATGTAAATGATTGTGTGCTGACCTCCTCGTTTTGCCATTTGTAAATTACTGTGATTGCATGGAATGTATTGCATTACAGAACGATGTGAAGCTCGCTTTATGAAGACGAGGTTGAAAGTCTGTTGTTGAATGTGGCGTCTGTTGTGTCTCTGTCAGGCTCACAGCATAGCCAAGAATAGCTCGAGTTTCCAGAGTCCCAAAGGGGTAGAAAGTATTTGAGTTGCAATAGGAAAGAGAAGGCAGCGAGTACCAGCATATTTTGCAGTTTGAGAGAAGACATTTTCAGTAATGTGGCTTTATGCTTGACATTTTTTTCAAAGCCTAATTTGAGAAACAGCACCACATAATTGATGTATAGGTGTTTTTCAGATCGCATATGTCACATGCAATTGACTAAGAGGACATTGTTACCATTTGATGCGATTCATAATTGTTTTGAGTCCTATGTTTTTGATCTGTTAAATGTTATATAAGAATATTGCTTGGATGCTATATAGGTGAGGCTCAGAATCTGGAACACCATTGTTGGTTTAATCTAATTACTAATACATAACTTTAACTTGAAGGCAATTCATAGGGCCCCTTCCATTTCTGTGTTGTTCTTGCCCATTGTAAATTACTTGGCTGGTGAGTGCTTTTCACTGAACAGTAGCCAAACTACCTTTTGGGGTAAAATCCATAGATTGCAATGAAGTTTGCAGTTCCGCAGGGTTGTAACAGTGTGCAGAAACTGGTAGTTAACACCGTTACATATCCTACTGTTTGTTGGTGACCAGATCAATCTCTGTGTGAAAGGACAAAAAAAACAATATTAAGGTGCAGATTAGGGTGTGCCTTTTGTTTTACAGAAACGTACATAAAAATGAATAAATTAACCCTTGGATAACAATCATCTGATATATAATGCTGTGGAACATGGTCAATGCTCTATTAGTCTATTAGATTATTGAAGAGGAGAGAGTTAAGTCACTTTGTTCTTTGATGAATAGGTGGCACATGGAAAAATAAATTGGACAAACTGCCAGAGAGCTCAGTGAACATGAAATTTACCATTAGAAGTATGCTCAAGAACACATTTTAAGTCTGATATGCATCTTCTGATTAATACCCTATCAATCATACACACTGTCTGCCACAGCCTTAGTGTATTGTAATAACTCATGAATTACACTCACACACATACAATCACAAGCAACATGGGTTTTTGAGGTGAATGTTTTGATACATTCTTTTGTGCAAATTAGATTTTTGTTTCTGTTTTATTGTTGATCTGGATCATACCCTTTTTTTTGGTCATGAATCTCTCTTGTGGCATTTTCACCCCCCCCCCCCCCACCACCACCACCACCACCAAGGCAGGTTTGACCCATTGCACAAGTATCCCAGAGACTGTAAAGTGCAATTGCTGTGTCACTGACATTAGTCATGCTTCTTTTGTCACATTAATATGTTGCGCCATAGTGCTGGCCCTGTCTGCCCACTTTATGCTCACATTTGCTGTCTTATTTTTTCTAGAAGCATATGCAGAGTGCTGGCACCTCTTCCCAGTTTATTTCTGATTCCACATCACCTGTTGCTTCCTGTAAACATACAGTCGTGATATTTATTTCCCAGAATAAAATGTCATAAGTTTGATTCGAAAGTCCTGCAGTCCATGATGACAGTTCTGTAGCTCCAGATTTGTTAACTCACACCCTTTCCACCATCTTTGCTGCCCATGTCCCTAATAAAATGTTTACTTTCTCTCACCCAAGTCATTCTCCTTAGTCGCTACCCCATCATCGGCTACCTTAAGTTTAAAAAAAAGCAGGCGCACGGAATGTGGCGACTAGGGGCTTTTCACAGTAACTTCATTTGAAGCCGACTTGTGACAATAAGCGGTTTTCATTTCATTTCATTTTTCATGAAGTTTAAGGGACATAGATCTGAATATCCTTGGTGGACAATTGGATAAACCATGTATTTCCAGGTCTGGCTGGAACACATGAAGCATTATCTGATCCTGCTCTCCATCATTGAAATTGCCCACTATTGAAATATAACCAGGAAGGCAAGGATAACTCCCAACTTCTCTTCCCCACCATCTTCTTAAATCACCTTCTGCTTTATCCATTTTTCTCTATCCTTACCTTCAAAAATAATGCCAGGAGCTCTTTTTGTTACAAAAATCAAAACCTTTCATTCAGCTTCAGTGACTTCCTCCCTTTCCTGAGACCATTTGGCCTTATTTCCTCTTAGGATCTCTCCTGCCTTCGCCCTAAACTTGTATGTTTCTCTACTTTCTTTCCTATCTCTCCTCATTTTCTCTCCAGGCTCATCTTTTCAATGAGGTCCATCTCTTGCTTTTTTTTCCCTCTCTTTTTAAAAAAAAAAAAATTAGAGTACCCAATTCATTTTTTTCAATTAAAGGGCAATTTAGTGTGTCCAATCCACCTAGACTGCACATCTTTGGGTTGTGGGGGCGAGACTCCACGCGGACGGTGACCCAGAGCCGGGATCGAACCTGGGATCTCGGTGCCGTGAGGCAGCAGTGCTAATACCTCTTGCTCTTTAACCCCTAACCGGATGACCGCCCAACTTCGCTTCTTCCCTTCCTTGATTCCTTATTAGCTAACAATAATTGTTTACTCTCCTCGCATTCTGTACCCCTCCCCTTTACATCTGCCGTCATCGTCCTCCCCTTAAAAAAAAACCCTGACTTCTCTGTCTTTGCAAACGACCACCCCAACTCCAACCTCCTTTCCAAAGTCATTGAACATGATGTTACCCCTTAATTTGGGAGGCATCTTTCTCAGACCTTCATGTTTGGATCCCTCCAATCAGGCTTCCACCCCTACCATAGTATCGAAATGGCTCTGGAAATCACAAATGATACCTAATTGACTGTGCTAAAGGTAAACTATCCAACCTCATCCTTCTCAAGCTGTCTGCAACCTTTGACATGGTTGACCACTGTTCCTGTGCTCTTAACAGTCGTCCATTGCACTTGTCTGGTTCCATTCTTAAACATCCAGTCAAATTTTTAGAATCATCTGCAATAACTTCCCACATTGTTACCTCTGGTGTTCATCAAGGATCTGTCTTGGCCCCCTTTTCATCTACATGCTCCATCTCAGCGACGTCATACAAAAAACAGAGTCAATTCCCAAGTGTACACCGATGAAACCTAGGTCTACCTCACCCCACCCCACTTGGCTCATTCACTGTTTCTAAAATGCCAATGCTTGTTGAGAATGTAGCAAAATAGTGGGTATGGTGGTGCGCTGTGGTGGGCTTCAGATTTGTCTATGTGTTAGGTTGCACCTGCATGAATGTAAAGTGGTCCCATAAAAATGTGGCTTAACCCTCCTGGCTGACCATTTCTCTAGATGCTACAGCTGTGGTGTCAACCAAGGTTTCTGGCGAGTGTGTTAATCTGGGGGTGCTGCTTGTGTGCTACCTGTTGCAATTACCAACAGGTCTTGGTCACCAATTTTGGAGGTATCCATGAATGAGACAGCAGTGTTCAAAGCAGACCTTTACGAGGCTTCAAGCCAGCAAAGTTCAGTCAAGGCCAACCAGCAAATAAGAATTGTAAACCCAATTGGCACAGTATGGTCTGACCTTCAAGGGTCAGTCAGATGCTTCAGGCACATGTGGGGATGCCTCATTGCAGACCACGGTGAACACCATTTTAATAGCTTGAGTTGCTCATTGACTCCACACTAATTTTTCTTGTCTTTCCGAGCTTCTGGCGATCGCTAGGGTGAATTTCAAGACACTTTTGTCCTTACATTTCATTGGTTGTAATGTTGCCCAACAGGGGGAAAAAAAATCTGCTTAGTAAATCTAAATTCCTCCTTGAGAAAGGCAGAAAATCTAATAAAATAAGCAAATAGTGCAAATACTGGAGTCTGAAACAAAAAAAGAATGCTGGAAAAACTCAGTAGGTCTGGCAGCATCTGTATCAGGAGAACAAAACAGAGGGCGCGATTTAATGGAAAAAACCAGACCTGTTTTGGACGTGTCGAACGGGGTGTTTCCCAATGCTTGCATCACTGAGAACAACCCCGCTCTTAAATGGGACTCTGCTTCTTGTTCGGGCTTTGACAAGAAATGCCCCACCTAGGCCACGTTTAGACCCAGTTACTGCACTAATGAGCCAGTGCAGGAAGCGATCCGAAATGGCACCTCGATTTCTTGAGCCCGCATCGCAGCCTCCCAATGCCCCAACTTACTAATTAGAGGGTCCTCAAGCCCCCCCTCCCCCCATACCCTATCTCATAAGGGCAGGGCTCCCAGGTCCGATCTCGGGCATGGGCAAGATGCCACTCTGGCACCTAGGTGCTGCCATCTGACAGAGCCACCTGGGCCCCCTGCGATTCCAGGGTGGCACTCCGGGTGTTCAAATGGCATTGCCCAGGTGTCATAGGGGGTGCCAGGATGTCCAGAGCCCGACCACCCAGGGGCTCCCGATCCACATTTATGGAGACCAGTGCTAAACGGCGCCCAGTCAAGTTTTCCGAGGCATGGCTGTTCAATCCCACGCCTTGGATAACTCCGGCATAGACATATTCAAGTGACCGAACAACTGACTTGAATATGCAAATCTGGTTCATGCCCTGTGAGGGCGAGATCTGGAGCGCGACTCCTCGTGAGATCTTGTTGGATCTCACGAGGCGTAATGAGTGTCGTAAATCTCGAGAGATTTACCGGCCTCGTCGCATCCCAAGTCCGGCGCGACAAGGCCATTAGGTCGCGGCCAGAGTTAACATTTCGAGTCTGTTTGGCTATTCATCAGCGAGTGACAGGGTTGTTGCCACTAGCTTTCCAGGTGACCAGACATACCCTCCACTGTGAGCATTAAATTCTGCCCTTAGTGTTCAGAATTATGAAAAGTTTTGAGAGAGAATTGTTTCAATTATATACCCACCCATAGTGCATTACAGCCGAATAAATACTTTTGAAGTGTTGACACTTGCAATGAAGATAAATGTAACAGGCAGTTTGTCCCACAACCAATAACAAACCATTAGTAATATGTGCTTAGTGTTTTTTTGCTGAGTGATAAATATTGACCAGAAGAATTCCCCTGCTCCTCTTCTCATAGTGCCAAAGAGCTTTTACAACCACCTGAGAAGGCAAATCAGACCTCAGCTTAATATAACGTCCAAAAGACTTCTCCCGTCATCACCGACCTCTGGCCTGTTCCACTCCGAGATCCTGGCCTCTCTCGTGGATGTATTTCCAGCAACAGCCACCGCCTCCCAGTGGTGCGGTTGAGCAGAAGATCTGCTGGCTCCTGATTTGCCAGCAGCTCTTGGCAGGCGGGACTTCCTTGCCCTGGGGTCCTGATCCAATGGATAGCTGGTGGCCTGCTAATTTCTTGATTGGCTTGTAATTTGGCACGCCTTCTCCAAAGGGGATAACGTGGGTCTCTCACCAGTTCTCCAGCCAGCAGCCTTGACTCCCGTCACCTCCATAAAATTCCCCATTTGTCTCTGATGATTTTAAGTACATTGAAAACAACCACTGGAGTTGTTTCAATCAGTGATGTTAATAGCATTTTTTGTGGTTAAAGTTTTGATATAATGAAAAGAATAAGTACTGGCTATTTTATATCAGAAATAAGGAACAGAGCTGTCACATACCAGTTCAAGAAACTGAAGAAAAGTAAATCAGTCATGGAAGTTATAATATTCATAGTTCTTTTTTAAAATCTTTCCAATTAAGGGGTGATGCGACCATCAATTCACGCGAGACAGAGAGTTGAAGTGAACAGTGGCTTTAATCAACTAGAACAGTGCCTGCCTGCGACTGCACTGCTAGTGAGAACCGCCAACAGGGCAGATGCTTTTTATACCTCCCCTCAAGGGGGTGGAGCCGGGGCGGAGCCCACAAGGGCACCAACATGATATATTCCGTGTAGTACGGTACAATGGTCCATAGGTGGAGCCCACATGGGCAACAGTGTGATAGTGGTGAATGGTTAGTACAATATGTTCACCACAAGGGGCAATTTAGCATGGCCAATCCACCTACCCTGCACATCTTTGAGGTGTGGGGGTGAGACCTACGTAACACGGGGAGAATGTGCAAACTCCACACGGACAGTGACCCGGGGCCAGGATTGAACCCAGGTCCTCAGCTAACCACTGCGCTACTGTGCAGCCCCATAGTTCTTTTAAATAATGATATTTTCTTTTAAATATAGTTTAAACCTAAAGCCTAGATTATCAACATTTTTAATGAAATGACTCGATGCACAAGTTTGTAATTATTTGGTAATGTTTATTTGAATAATAACCATTGGACTGAGTAAAGTCCAGTAACGGAATACATAACAGGAAGGAATAGAGTTGCTATGCTATATACTCCTAACTGATTTTGACAACTAATTTAAGCATCATGTTGACTGTGGAATAGTCTTAATATGATTTCCTGTGTACTAACAATGGTCTGAGAGTACAGTCGAGTAATGAAGTGATGACAGGTATTAGCAAGTGTAATGTGCTCTAATAGACATTTAATGACATTTAATTCAAGGAGGGAGAAGAACCTTCCCAACGGAATAGTCTATCATTGAAACTCATTGATCACCAATTTAGGCAGTTTCATAGTGGAGAGGTTAATCCATCAATTCCTTTAACTAAACAAGTCTGATGGAAATTCTGTAGGTGACACTCAGTATGGTCTGAGCTTTCTGTCTTCACAAGTGAATGAGTGATATGACAACCATGAAGCTTACAACAGATTTAAATGATTGATTTTTTTTCTCCGTTTGTAATAAGATCTCGAGACATATGGAAAGACTTAGCTCATGCCAGGATTGAAATGTACTGCATTAAATGGAAAATGAAATATGAATATATGTACAAAAGTGTACTTCGCTGACATTAAATCAAATGCATTTTGCCCTGCAGTTGCTAAGCTTTTGCAGAGTGGGAATTTGACAAATATCCTAATTAGCCTGTAGTAAATGCTGTGTAACCTTGGCAATATTTTTTAATGGGAAAGAAGGCTTAATTGTGTTGCTAATTTGATGGGTAATTTTCATGACCTTATAATGAAGTTTCAAGTTTTAGTTAAGATTTGATTTCTCCCACCCACGCACATCTAGGTACGTGCACACACACTGATACACAGCACACGTGTCCTCACTCAGGGCCTTGTTGACTGACTGGTTCAAAATGTTTCATGTGGTTCATTAGATGACTCCAGATGTAGTAATCACATTAAACTGTGCGCACGTGGTTATGGTAATTCTGTCTTATTGCAGTTGATCAGAATGGATTATTCCAAGAATTCCTCAGTTCCCCAACATCTAGTGCAATTGGATAACATTTAAACCTCAGACATTTTCAGTTAAATCTTTTTCTTTCACTGTTCTGTTGTATCTTCTTTGCTGCAACTACTTTAAGAGAGTGATGACGTTCCATTGCTGCAATCAAAGCCATTCTGAGCTTTCACCAAAAGACACAGGAGTATTATGTTTCTTGGCCATTCTGTGTCTTTCACGTGGATGTTCTATTTATGTTCATTTTAATAGACTCGAGAGATTTAATTTGGACAACTTTGGGCTACATCCCCAATAAGCCCAACCTTTCTTTTATGTTAATTGTGGGCAGTTTTAACCTCCTATAATGGAGATATTTTGTCAAGTGGAAAATTGAAGCTTAAAAAACAGCAATCCAAATTTCAACCCAACTCAAATCCACAAATTTCTTTTTTTTAAATTACTTCATCAGAGTTACAAAGCCGGAGCTCAGAGTGTGGCCAGGGGCAAACCCCAAATCCAGCTCCTTGCCTGCTCCATAAACCAATTCAAATTGAATCTAATTCATGGTCCCCACAAGAGAGACATACCAGATCCAGGCATTACATCTGACCTCACAACTCATGTTAGCCAAATGGAGGTGGTACTGGGAACAGGGACCAACCTAATCTCAGGAAACAGGTTCCTCAATTAAATATTTAAATAAGGCTGTGTGCCAAAGAGGTTATCTCTGTTCCAGCTTTAAAACTGAACAGCTGGAGCCCTGGATCATGAGAAACCCGACAAACTAAAGGGAGACGAAGATTACTGGATGAACATTGAAATTAGGAACAGAAGTAAGCAACTCAGCCCCCCAATCAAATCATGGCTGATCTCTTCCTGGTCTCAAATCCACCTCCCGACCTGTTCCCCATATCCCTTTAACCCATTTTAAAAATCAGAAATATATATGTCCTTCTTGAAACCATTTAATTGACTTCGACTCCACCACACTATGTGGCAGCAAGTTCCACAAATTCACCACCCTCTGCAAGAAGTAGTTCCTCCTCATTTCGGTTCTAAATCTACCGCCTTTCAACCTATATCTGTGACCCTGATTATGGACCAGAAAGAATAGGATAGCTTCTGCACAGCTCTAAATGACCTTATTAACCTCCCCACAAACCAGCACCTCCACACCATGCACCACCACCCATGATTCATTGCCTCTCCTGGTATCCTCCCTGCCCTGCAGTTTCCTCCACTTACCCTCCGTGATCATCTTACCAGTCCCTCCCCATTGGGCACACTCCACTAATCGATATCCCACTGACCTCTCACTTCCTTCAGTCCCTCAATCTGGCTAGTCGAGGCCAGGAAACACATTCCAAAAATGCAATTCCAGTCCTGCTGCTAAAATCTGAAGGATCTGCGTGAAACCTGTTCTTCCATGTTTTCTACCCACGAAACCGCTCCTTTCCCTCCCTCCATGCCTTCCGTTAAATAACAGGACTATTCATTGACAAAGCTCAACAAAAACGTTTAACTTGGCAACAACTCCTGGGCATGTATTGCCTTTGACACACATTAATAAAATATGGAAGAGAACTTGCATTGACGTACAAAACTCGTCAGTTCCGACAACCATTGAGAATCTTTCAGTTGACTTAGTGTTCAGACTCTGACTCATCCTCCTTAACTGGTAGTTTAGAATATTTCCTTATCAGGTAATTTTGCTGAATTGTCTGTCAACATTTAAGCTTTAGTATTGATGCAGGAGTCCTGCAACTCCAGGTCCTGACTAGTGCAGATCCTTCTCTGTCTTAGCATCTTCACTTGGTGTTATGTCACTGACCTCATCCAAATTATGATACAAGAGCTAGAATTCTCAACCGATGGGATTCTCTGTTCCCGCTGGAAGCGCATAACCGCTGGCGGGTTTCCCAGTGGTGTGGGGTAGCTTCAATGCAGAATCACATTGACAAGGGGCGGGCATAGAGAATTGTGCCACGAGGGAACGTCGCCCTACTGACAAACCCCGTGACTGGAGAATCCAGCCCAAGGTGTTTTCTGCAGTTGTTTGAAGACTAGTTGTATGCCATCAGGCATCTGGTCTGATGCTGTGTTTGAATTACCTGCTCCATCGAGGTTTCAACTTAAGAGAGTGACGCACAGTTGGCAGTGCCGTCTTTCACATGAGATACAGTCCAGAGAATGGAACTTATACGGAAATTTAAAACTTTTCAATAACCAAAGCACTCCAGTCAATATCACTTGCTGTAGACTACAAATTATTATTCTATATTTTGATTATTTTCATGTATTTATACTAGACATTTTAATCAATTCTCCTATCTACTCTGTTTTTCTTTTTCTTTTTCTGCGTATTCCTTATATTCCAAGACCTTCTGAAACCTGTACTGACTGATATTCTCTGCAGATGAAAGGGAAAGAATCTTGTTTGCAATAAGTGAGAAGGAAACACAACAATCCGAAATAGGGTGTCCTTTTCCTGCCTGCAAGAAGTAGGAGTATATGATTGTTTTCCCCCCATTCATCAATAAATATGGAAAGACTTTCAATACTCGGTCTTGAGCAGCTGATCAGATGAATTCGAAATTCCTATATATCTTTCCACCAAGATTTTATGCTATCTAATTCAAAAATAACTTACTCCTCACCTAGTTACCACTGCCAACCAGCATTAGGGTGGCTTATTCTCAACAGTATTGCAGAATTGTGATTCTCCCATCAACCTGGTTCACTTGCTATTATATTTGTCTTCAATAAGGGCCTGAACTAGATATTCTCTCTGCCATTGACCTACCACAGAAATAGTCAAGAAGAATTGTTACTTGGATCATTCACATGGTGGCGTGGTTCTAGATTCGATTTGCAAGTTTGGATAGTTATTCAGTGACTGAGTCTGTCCAGTGAGATGCTGGGCTGCATAAATCAGTGAGGTCATACATTTAATCAGCATTCTGTGGTCTATTTGCAACTGGGTTAATAGTTGAGGTTTCTGTAGGCATCCTGCATTCCCCACATTACCAAAGGAAAAACCCCACTGCTAAGTCCAGTGAGGTCATACATTTAATCAGCATTCTATGGTGTATTTGCAACTGGGTTAATAGTTGAGGTTTCTGTAGGCATCCTGCATTCCCCACATTACCAAAGGAAAAACCCCACTGCTAAGTCCAGTGACAGTTACTGGGAGTATGAGTGTATGTGTATCAGGAAGGGGCAAAATCCATATTGACTGTGATGCTTCTTCCTCAAAGCCCCAAAATTTGCAAAGGGACAATGGTCAGTTAGCAAGGCACTCCACCAAGTATTGACTATTTTCAGGAGAGGAGGTGGTGAGAAAATTCAGGAGGGGGAATGGGGATGAGGCGGTAATATTGGTACTTGTTCTACTTATTGAGCACGGTAACCACGGTGTTTGTGTGTGTGTGTGCGTGTACAGATATGGCTGCTTGCAGCAATTAATGGTCAAAACAAAAGAAATTGTATGTAAAGAAGACTTGTATTTATATTATGCCTTTTGCTGAGCGATAAATATGGGTTGGGGAGAAGTGCCATGGGACCTTTTGCATTCACCTGGGCAAGCAAGCAGAGAATGCCTTTGTTTAATGACACATCCAAAGATAGCACCTTCGACAGCACAGCTCTCCCACAGTACTACACTGAAGTGAGTAGGACAATTATGGAGAGAGAAAAACAACAAATGGTTGTTTTACCGGTCTTGTCTGCAGTTGCCAATATTATACATGACCTTTGTTACATCTGGAATATTTAGTGTTTTTATTGGTGCAGCTAACTTTCAATTTATAGAAGTTTAAAGTTGTCTGTACTTAATTCCATATTGCTCAGTTCAAATGGTCTGAGCCATTTTTAACACTGATTCTCGTTTTGTTACGTTATTTGGGTCGCAAAATTCAAATTATCGGCGCTGTGTAATACAAAAAAAACCCGGAATTGTCAACAGTAAGCTGTTTAACACTTTCTTAGATAGGAAAGTGCAGCACCTAATGTGAAACTGGAGCACCCTGTTCACCTTTTAACAGAAAACACTTTCAAATTGAAACTCTATTCAATGGTATGTGTTAATTCTTCTAATTGTATGTTCAGAAGATCAGGCACATTTTAATATACAGTGCAGAGAGAAATGTGTTTCTTCATTCATTCTAAAGGCCTCCTTTGTGATTCCGTTCTGTCTTGTTTCTACCTAGTCCTGCTCTCAGCTTTCCTTACCCGGCCACGCCTGTTGCCATCCAGCAAATGCACCACCAGATAATGAGCCGTCAGCAAACTCTGGGCTCCGCATTCGGCCACAGTCCTCCTCTTATCCATCCTGCTCCAACATTTGCTCCTCAACGCCATATGTCTGGCCTGTCGAATGTGTTGACCTCTGCACAGATCACCTCTTGTCCATCTGAATCCGCACAGGTAAGAAGAGATCGCAAGAGAAAAGAGATCTCAAGAGAAAAAGTAAAAGTCACAATTAAAAGGATGGTCATATATTTGAAAGGGAATTGTTTCAATTACTAGGCTATTGCTATGTCACTCTGACTGTATAGTACAATGACTCCAGGACCAGATCCTGTTATAATTTTAATCAATAATAACTGGTGTCAATGATATAATACATATGTTATAACTTTGTTATGTTTTGTTCAGTCGTGCTTTAAAATAAGTAATTTTTCATCTTTTAGAGTAAACCTACAAGTGAGTCCGCAGTGACCAGTACAGGTGACCCAATGCAAAATAAACGCACAAGGATTAAACCTGATGAAGAACTGCCGAGCCCAGGTGGTGGGAGTGAGCAGGTATGGCAGTAGGTTCAATTAATCAGCTCTCACTCTTCCCTTCAAAGCAGACATATTCTGTAATGTACACCATTTTTACTGGAGTGCTGAGGGACCAATTACAGAAACTGTTTTGTCCTTCATATTGTTTGCTTTCCCTTTAATATGAAGGTGATTAAATATGGTGTTTTAATTTATAGTACAACTTCAAGAAATATCTTGGGTGGTGCATGGGAATGTGTTGTGATTGTGATACCATGTTCAAACTACGTATACCATCTCTGGTCTTAAATCCAATGTGGTTTGTAGTCACGGTTTCCAGCCTGTCTTCTAGTGCAGTAATATTGGTTTGGAAAGATTTCTGTGTGTTCGGGGAGTCAGGCCAGCGATCTGACTCCGACGAGCAGGAAGCCACATGCATGTCCATTCTGGCAAATTTTTCCCTCGCTCTTGCCTCTCAGTTACCACTTCCCTTGGGCTTCACACCTGGTGTATTATATCTTCAAATCCATGTTTTGAAGTGCCCTATGGGTACATTGCACCTGCTGTGAATTTCTTAATCCTAATGTGAAATATGTTTAATGCAGTGAGAGAGCTGATGCTCCCATTTATTCTCATATTAGATTAAAGTGAACCAGCTGAAGAACAAGGCCCTGTGCACGGCACAGCTGGCAGCGTGACTTGGATCTGCAGGTTGTACATCATGCCCTACAGATTCTGTCCTGAGACTAGTATCTGCAGTAAACAGCATCCTTCAGCTACAATTTTGAGTGAGCTATGATATGAAATTGGTGCTGCCCAGAAATTTTAAAATAAATGTTGCTTATTATGTCTGTTATTTAGACATTTGCCAATTGAGAAGTATTTGGGATTTGTTTTCTTCAGTAGTAAGTTGGGAGTTGTGCATGAATGTATCATGAATGTACTCCCCAAATGAATGGGCACATTATGTTTAGAACGACTCCCTTATATTTAGAAATTCTGGCTGAGTCTGTCAACTGTTTTTTGCAATGTTCCTGGTTTTTTAAAAGGTGTTCCTTAGTTACCTATCAGCAATACTTACATGAATCAATTCTGTCATGAATCAAATGTCAGCTGACATTTTGCCTCCGTATATGTGATAGCTTTTCAATTCAACAATTTGGATGTTTTTGGTTTGGTTTTTTAATCCACTGGCTTTTATGGCTGTGGAATGTGAAGAAGTCTAAACCTTACAATACTTTGCATTGCTCAATAACCATCTTCGAACCTGTTGCAAAGAAACTGAAAGGGCCCTCAAGGCAAACCTCCTGGCCTCTGAGGCTTGAGAATGAGCACAATATACAACTTGAGGTTTACTGAAAAAAGAGACACGCCCTCGAAGCTTTTCATTTTACACTCAACAGGACAGACGCATGAATGCCAAATTTCAAAGGGAGCACAAATGTTTACCGGATCGGTAAAGGGTGTTATTGATTGGGGGGGGGTCCTCTCTCTCTCTCCTCCCCCCCCCCCCCCCGTGTGTTTGTTTAATTCAAAAAAGGCACAATGTCTGTATATCTTCTTTCTGCTTCCACAAGACGAGTCCCTGTGTATATTTTTTGAAAGACATTTTATTGAAGGCACTTTTAATATGTATACATCTTCGCAAAAATACAAAAGCCAACCGTGGCAACAGGTAACAAATCAGAACCCTGCACCCCCCTCCTCCCAAACACCACCCCCATTCAACCCCCTGTCGCCTCGGTACCCAACCTACAGCACCCCACACCCCCAAACAAAAAGTAAACTTACCTCGTGATGACTCAATACTCCTTAAAGAAGTCGATAAACAGCTTCCACCTCAAGGCGAGTCCCTCCAATGCACGAATGGTGAACTTGTGTTTTTCCAAATGCAGGAATTTTGCCAAATCACCCACCCATACCCTGGCCTTTGGCAGCTCTGAAGCCCACTAACCCAATAAAACCACCTCTGGGCTATCAGGGAGGCAAAGGCCAAGATATCAGCCTCCTCACCTGAATTCCCGAATCCTCCGGCACTCCAAAATCAGAGTTACGTCTGCCCCCCAAATCTTTGACATTATGTTCGAAAACCCCTTCCAGAACTCCCTCAACCTCGGAGTCACAAAACATGTGCACAAGGTTTGCCGCCCACCTATCCTACATCCCCAAAAGATCCAACTCCTCCTGGACACCGTCATGTGGGCTCTTTGTGCCACCTTAAATGGGATGAGACTTAACCTAACACATGACAATGACGCATTCCAATCACCTTTTGCAGCACTTTCCTCCCACTTATAATAATATTCTTTATTAGTGTCACAAGTAGGCTTACATTAACACTGCAATGAAGTTACTGTGAAAAGCCCCAGTACGGCACCTATTCAGGTACACAGAGAGAATTCAGAATGTCCAAGTCACCTAACAAGCACGTCTTTCGGGACTTGTGAGAGGAAACCGGAGCACCCGGAGCAAACCCACGTAGACATGAGGAGAACGTGCAGACTCCGCACAGACAGTGACCCAAGCCAGGAATTGAACCTGGGACCCTGGCGCTGTGAACCAACAGTGCAACTTTTCTTCCATGAACAAATCCTTGAGGTACTCTATCCCTACCTGCCACCACCCCCGGAACCTTTCATCCAACCCCGCCAGCACAAACCTATGATTGATGCAAATTGGTGCCCACAACAACATGCCTTCCATCCAAAGTGCTATCTACAGTGGTTCCAAACTGTCAGTGCTGATATCACCACCAAACTCTTGGAGTACTGAACCAACAGGAATGGAAGGGCAGCACGGTAGCACAAGTGGATAGCACTGTGGCTTCACAGCGTCAGGGTCCCAGGTTTGATTCCCCGCTGGGTCACTGTCTGTGCGGAGTCTGCAGGTTCTCCCCGTGTCTGTGTGGCTTTCCTCCGGGTGCTCCAGTTTGCTCCCACGGTCCAAAGATGTGCAGGTTAAGTGGCTTGGCCATGATAAATTGCCCTTAGTGTCCAAAATGTTAGGAGGGGTTATTGGGTTAGGGAGATAGGGTGGAAGTGAGGGCTTAAGTGGGTCGGTGCAGACTCGATGGGCCGAATGGCCTCCTTCTGCACTGTATGTTCTATGTCTATGTTCTAACAGCAGTGTCCGCTAACTGGTACCCCTACACAGGTCTGCGTGGTGGTTCGCATTGCTGCCTGCCTCACTGCACCGAAGACCCTGGTTTGGTCCCGGCCCCTGGTCACTGTCCATGTGGAGTTTGCACATTCTCCCCGTGTCTGCGTGGGTTTCACCCCCACAACCCAAAGATGTGCAGGGTAGGTGGATTGGCCATGCTAAATTGCCCCTTAATTGGAAAAAAAAATAATTGGGTACTTTAAATTTATTGAAAAAAAACTGGCCCCCTACACGAGGCCGCCTACATTCCCCCCCCCCCCCCCCCCCCCCCCCCCCCTCCCAACTGATCTCTCCTCCACCACCCATTTCCTAGCCATTGCGATGTTTGGATGTTTGCTGCCCAGTAGTAATTGAACAAGTTTGGCATTGCCAGCAATCCCCCCGACTGATCCCTCTGCAAGAAAACCCTCCTCACCTGCCGTGCCTGCCCCGTCCACACAAACCTGAAAATCAACATATTCGCCTTGCTGAAGAAGGATTTGGGACAAAAATTGGGAGGTTCTGAAATGCGAACAAAATTTTCAGCAGCGTCATCTTCACTGTCTGCATGTGGCCCACCAAAGACAAGGGCAGCACATCCCATCTCTTGTAGTTTGCCTTCATTCCCCCCATCAGCCGCACCAAGTTAAGCTTGTGCAGCTGAGCCCAACTCCGCACCACTTGTATCCCAAGATAGCGAAAGCTCGGCCCCATCACCTGGAATGGCAATTGTGTCCCTGTATACGAATATGCGAATGAGGTCTCTAGCAAGTGTAAATAAATCACATTGTGAGCCCAACTGATAATCTTAAATAGGTTGTTAGTGTAATTCTTAGAACACTCTGGATTGATCAACAAGTGCTTTCCAATTATGGAATCACATCTAACATTAGATATTATGTTCTGAGTTTTGCAAGCACCGACTGGTTGAGTATGGTCAGTACTCTACAAACTGCAAGCAGCTGAAGGGATGTGCTGTTTGATATGATACATCAGTTGATGGGGCGTACACGGGCACTGACATTCGTATGCCACATCATTCATTTGTGTGATAGGCAGAACATCTTTCTGCAATATGCAACATTAAAAGAAAAATACTGCCTGAGGCAATGTGGGAATATGAAATGTAGTGGGATAAAAGAGTGAAATTTGCACCGGAAATGTGAAGCACTGGCCAAAATTGGTAGCACTTCACAGGTATTCATTGAGATACGGTGTAGATATTCAGTTTGTTGCCTTGGTGTGATCCCGATGCTGTGGTTTGGCTGCCTGCCACAGAAACTGCATGATTTTCATTGCTTTTGAAATTAACAAAAATCATATGGTTTCTTTAATGCAACAGTTGAAATGCAATGCCACACTTAGACCCCGACCCAGATGGAAGATTTAAACTCTACTCCATCTTGCGTCATACTTTCATACTCCGATAGAGAAAAGGAAGTGTGTATTTCAATATTCTGGATCAAGCAAATGTGCTCTAGGTTTCTCCTTGAAAGTAAGAACTTGCATTTATATAGCAGCTTCATAAACACTGTACGATCCAAAGTGCTGGACTGGTGATGAAAACATTTTGAAGTATAGTAACTGTTGTGATGGAGGAAATGCATCATCAGTGTGCATGCAGCAAAGTCCCACAAACAACAAGAGATAATAATCAAATCTGTTTGTTAATAAGTGTTGATTTGGGGCTATATATAGACCAGGATAATAGGGAAATCTCCCCTGCTCACCTTAGAATAGTGCCTTGGGATCTCTTATCGCCACTTGAAAGGTCTTTGGTTTGATATTTCATTTAAAAATGGCACCTCTGCTCATGCAGTGTTCCCTCAGTCTTGCACTGAATTGTCAGTCTGAATTTTGAGCTCCAATTTTTGGATCGTAGCTTGGTCCCACAAGGTACAGAGAGCCAGCATGGACTCTGAATGGGCTCAATGGCTCCTTCTATGCCATAGTGACACTATAACTCTACAACCTTTTGACTCACGGACAAGAGTACAACTTCTGAGACACATCTTGTCACAGTCATCAATTCTTAACACTGTTTCGAGAAAGCCATCCAGGTGCAGTGCAAATCACAAAGTCCCATGCATGACCAATGTACAAGAGTTAACACTTATGTGCACACTTGAGCAGCAGAGGTTTTCAACTATGCAACTCACAAATTTCTCTGTCACAGGAACAGCCGGAAGGAATAACACTGGTCAAAGAGGAGGTGGACAAAGATGAAAGCAAGCAAGAGCCGGAAGTGGTTTATGAGACGAACTGCCACTGGGAAGGATGCGCGAGAGAATTTGACACGCAAGAACAGCTAGTCCATGTAAGTGGTAGCAGACAGGGACTGCTCCTGATTGTGTGCTATGCTTTGTGGAGGTCAGGTTCTTTGACCTCAAAGTGTCAAGTTTCTTAGCCGGGGGCACCGTGAACTAGAGAGCATACTATTTCTCCCAGCGAGCTAAATGGCTACAAAGCTTGACCAATTCAGACATCTCAAGCCTAAAGGAAGCCTCTGTCAAATGCTCCACAATGAATGCTTGTATTTTGGGCTAGTGTAAATGAAAGGGTGAATCTTTTCAGGAGAGTAATAGTGCCTCTATTCACCTAATACCAAACCCTTTGCACCATTTCTAAAAGTGAAGCAGTAAGCTTTTAAGATGAGACTAATTGGTAAAAGAAAATTGCTTGACTATTTCAATAAGTGGATAAGTGAATCAAAAAATATAACCTTGCTACCCAGAGGATGTTAATCTGCATTAGCCCCCTATTCACGGATGCATTGTGAATTCTGAATGGCTGGATTGTGCAAGTTCCATCTACAGTTCTACACCAGCATATGTAATGTCTCTATTATTGTGGGAGAGAGAGAGAGTTTGTGTTGGTATGTGAGTACGTGCACGAGTAACTGGCTGTACTTTTCTTGGATGGTGATCACTAACAGTGTTGGCTTGTGTTGTGTTCCTGTATCATCTGTCCGGTAATGACGGTGTTGGGTTATGTTGTGACCCTATGCCATTTGCCTGTAATCACAAAGTGTGGTTTTTTTTACAGTTGTGAAAAAATAAATTTATAGTTCAGCATTTTATTTTCTATGAACAGGAGTGGCTGCCAGATTTGTTTTTGCAACCAATGACTTCTTATGATAATTAAGGAAGCCAGTTTCTTAAAAGAAGGCCGATCATGGATGATTTAAATAATTGATCAACTGCTTAATTTTTAAAAATTTAGTGTTTTCCACTAAGTATTCTCATCTCTCCTCTGCTTTTGTTGGTAAAAGTGCCTTTCCCAAGTTGAGCATTGATGTTGATACTTGGCAAGATGGTCATTCAATTGCATAAACGTCACAGCTAAACTGGAGCGTGCCTTCATCCAACAGCAAATGTGAGAAGCCTGTGGACATTTTGGTCGCTAGATTGGGACTGCCCAATCTGTTGCTTAGCCCCTTTTCTTGCCCACTAAACCAACCCACCTCCCAAAGCTGCCCTAGGCCTGAAACTATTATTCTCTAATTTCTCTTCTATCTACCCTCATGCCCTATTCAAGCCCATGTCACCCATGAGACAAACCTCCTGGACTATTGACCCCATTCCCACTAAACTGCTGACCATTCAACTTCTCTTCTTGCCTCCAAGCCAGCTGATTTTATAAATGATTTCTTTCCCTCGGGTACTATTCACTATCATAGGAATATAAGAAGTCGGAGTAGAAGTCGACCATTCGGCCACTCAAGCCTGCTCAGCATTCAACCTGGTCAAGGCTGATCATCTACCTCAATGCCATATCCCCATATCCCTTGATTAAAATCTGTTGATCTCTGCCTTTAATATACTCCGTGAATGAGCCTCTACAGTCCTCTAGGGTAGAAAATTCTAAAGACACACCACCATCAGAGCGAAGAAATTCCTCTTCATCACAGTCTTAAATGACATACCTTTTATTCTGAGTGTGTCCCCTCTGGTTCTAGACTCACCAGCCAGCAGAAACATCCTACCTGCATCTGCAATGTCGAGCCATGGAAGAATTTTGTATACTTCAATGAGATCACCTATCATATATTTTGAAACTCTAGAGAATTCAGGCCCAGTTTCTTCAATCTCTTCTCTTGTGAATCATAGAATTGTTACAGCGCTGGAGGCCACGCCAGCACCAGCTCTCCAAATGAGCATTATAACTTGGTGCCATTTCCCTGTCTTTTCCCCGTACCCCTGCACATTGTTTCTATTCAAGTAACCATCTAATGCTCTCTTGAATGCCTCAATTGAACATGCTTCCACCACACTTCCAGGCAGAGCATTCCAGACCTGAACCACTCATTGTATGAAATGGTTTTTTCTCAATCACATTTGCCATTTGCTTCCTTTGCAAATCACCTTAAATCTGTACCCTCTCATTCTTCATCCTTTTAGGAGTGGGAACAGTTTCTCCCTATCTATTCTGTCCAACCCACTCAAGATTTTGAACATCTCTATCAAATCTCCTTTTAGCTGCCTTCTTTCCAAGGAGAACAGTCCCAAGCTCTCTAATGTGTCCTCATAATTAAAGTTTTGCATCCCTGCAAGCATTCTTCTGCACTCTCTCCAATATGTTCACATCCTTCCAATAGTGTGGCACCCAGAACTGTAGACAATATTCCAGCTGAAGTCTAATTAGTGTCTTGTTTAAGCTCAGCACAACCTCCTTGCTCTTGTACCCTGTGCCCCAGGATACTGTATGCTTTATTAACTGCTCTTTCTTGCTGTCCTGCCCCCTTTAATGATCCAGGCACGTATAAACCCAGGTCCCTCTGCTCCTGCGCACCTTGAAGAATTTTATCCCTTGTTTTATATTGTGTCTCCATGCTTTTCCTACCAAAATGCATGACCCCACACTTGTCTGCATTGAACTTAATCTGCCACCTATCGACCCACCACACAATGTCCTGTTGAAGTTTTACACTGTCCTCTTCATAGTTTGCAATATTTCCAAGTTTTGAATCATCCGCAAATTTTGAAATTGTCCCCCGCACACCAAGATCTAGATCATTAATAAATACCAGGAAAAGCAAGGGTCCCAACACCGACCCCTGGTAATCACCACTACAAACCTTCCTCCAGCCCGAAAAATATCCATTGACCATTACTCTCTGCTTCCTATTATTCAACCAATTTTGTATCAACGTTGCTACTGTCCCTTTTATTCCATGAGCAATATCTTTTCTCAAGCCTGTTGTGTGGCACTGTATCGAATGCTTTTTGAAAGTCCATGTGCACCACATCAACAGCATTACCCTCATGGACCCTTCTGTTATCTCCTCAAAAACTCCAGCAAGCTAGTTAAACATGATTTCCCATTTAGAAATCCATGCTGGCTTTTCCTAATCGACTCACGTTTTTCCATGTGTGACTACTAATTTGATCCTGAATAATTGTTTCTGGAAGCTTGCCGACCACTGATGTTAAACTGACTGGCCTGTAATTTCTGGGGCTATCCTTACAAACATTTTGAACAAGGGTGTAACATTTGCAATTCTTCAGTCCTCTGGCACCTCCTCTCAGTCTAGAGAAGACTGGAAGATTATGGCCAGCATCCCTGCAATTGCCATTCGCACATATCCTTGGATACATCTCATCTGGTCCCAGTGCCTTGTCAACTTTAAGTAACAACAGTCTATTCAACACTCATCAGTTTTGAACCCTGGCATGCCATTCCGTAGATAAGTCTGGTGAATCTTTGTTTCACCTAAAGTATGGAAAGTATGTCCTTCCTTGGGTAGGGAAACCAAAATTTGTACACATTACTCCAGGTGTGATCTCACAAAGGCTCTGTACAATTACAACTCTATACAATTCCAGCCTGGCCACTCTACAGTCAAATCTCTATAATGGCAATTACATCATACTTGTTTACTTCCCTTTGTGCTGTCAGTTAATCTACCTTATTGTGACTGCTCTATGCATTCAGTTAGTGTTTTAATTGTGTCTTTTTATTATTTTCAAAATCTCTAACTGTATCTACTGGCGTACTCTTAAGCTTGTATGTTCTGTCCCTCCCTGCCACACTTAGCTTTACAATTCACTTATTGTTATCGTGCTCTATTGCCTTGTCTTGTCTCTTGAATTGATCACACCTTCCCTCACCTGATCCCTTGCCTCCACTATTTAGTTAAAAGACCTCTCTACCCCCTAGTTATACCACTCGTCAGGATACTCATTCAAGTGAAGACTGTACTAAGGGTACAGCTCCTACATTCTCCACACTAATTTTTAGTCATGCATTTAACTCATTTTATTTATCCTACTCCAATTTGCTCGTGGCTCAGGTAACAATCCAGAGATCATTATCTTCTGGGGTTCTGCAATTTAATTTAGCCCCTAGCTGCTCTTCCTCCCTAAGCAGAACCTCTTTCCTAGTCTTCCATATGTCATTGGTGCCGTTGGATCCTCCCCCTCACTGCAAGTTTCCCTGCAACCTAGAGCAGTTCTCCTGAACTGGGAGGGCAACACAGCCTTCTGGACTGACGCTGTCTGCTGCAGAGAACTGTATCTATACCCCTGACTCGAAAAATCCACCCATTTGAATGCTTTCCTGTACAACAGTGGCATGGACAGTTTGAACATCCAGCCTGCAGCCTCTACTTTGGCCCATACAGGCTGCATGAACCTGTTGGACAATTTCACTCTTATCTTCCTGATCCCCATACATGCCTCACCCACAGTCACACCCTCCTGTCCCTGACCATAAATCATTTTGGCAGGAAGAATGTGGGGAGATGGTATTAAATAAAGGGAAAAATGTTTACAGAGGTCCAAAATCAAAGTGATCTCTGTATATAATGTGCCCACATCATTGAAGGTGGCAGGGAATGTTGAGAGAATGGTTGATAAAGCATGTAGTGTCCAAGGCTTTATTAATAGAGGCAGTGAGTACAAGAGTAAGGAGGTTATATTGAACTTGTATAAGATAACAGTTAGGCCTCATCTGGAGTACTGTGTCCAGTTCTGGGCACCATAACTTGAGGAAGAATGTGGAAGCATTGGAGAGAATACAGGGGAGATTCACTAGAATGACTCCAGGAATAAACAACTGGAGGTTTGAGGAGAGAATGGACGGGTTAGGGACTTTTCCTTGGAGAAATGAAGACTAAGAAGAGACTAGGTAGAGGTACTCAAGATCCTGAGGAGTATGGACAGGATAAATAGTGAAGAAACTGTTCCCAATCAGGGGTGCATCAAGGACTAGAGGGCACAGATTCAAAGTAATGGGCAAAAAGGAGTAGCAGTGATGTCAGAAAACCACCCCGAGGATGGTTGGAGTCCAGAACAAACTTCCTGAAAAGGTGCTGGAGACCGTTTGAGGCATTCAAAAGGGTTATTGATTGTAAAGAAAGAATATGCACAGTTACGTGGATAAGGCAGTGGGATTTGGTGAACTGCTTTTTTGGCGGGCTGATGCAGACCCAATGGGCTGAATGGCCTTCAGCACCTCCCTCCATCTCTCTCCCCCTCCCTCCAACTCTTCCCCCCCTCCCTCCGTCTCTTCCCCCTCCCTCCGTCTCTTCCCCCTCCCTCCAACTCTCCCCCTTCCTCCGTCTCTGCCCCCTCCCTCCGTCTCTTCCCTCTCCCTCCGTCTCTTCCCCCTCCCTCCATCTCTTCCCCCTCCCTCCGTCTCTTCCCCCTCCCTCCGTCTCTTCCCCCTCCCTCCGTCTCTTCCCCCTCCCTCCGACTCTCCCCCTCCCTCCGTCTCTTCCCCCTCCCTCCGTCGCTTCCCCCTCCCTCCGTCTCTTCCCCTCCCTCCGTCTCTTCCCCTCCCTCCGTCTCTTCCCCCTCCCTCCGTCTCTTCCCCCTCCCTCCGTCTCTTCCCCCTCCCTCCGTCTCTTCCCCCTCCCTCCGTCTCTTCCCCCTCCCTCCGTCTCTTCCCCCTCCCTCCGTCTCTTCCCCCTCCCTCCGTCTCTTCCCCCTCCCTCCGTCTCTTCCCCCTCCCTCCGTCTCTTCCCCCTCCCTCCGTCTCTTCCCCCTCCCTCCGTCTCTTCCCCCTCCCTCCGTCTCTTCCCCCTCCCTCCGTCTCTTCCCCCTCCCTCCGACTCTCCCCCTCCCTCCGACTCTCCCCCTCCCTCCGACTCTCCCCCTCCCTCCGACTCTCCCCCTCCCTCCGTCTCTTCCCCCTCCCTCCGTCTCTTCCCCCTCCCTCCGACTCTCCCCCTCCCTCCGACTCTCCCCCTCCCTCCGACTCTCCCCCTCCCTCCGTCTCTTCCCCCTCCCTCCGTCTCTTCCCCCTCCCTCCGTCTGTTCCCCCTCCCTCCGTCGCTTCCCCCTCCCTCCGTCGCTTCCCCCTCCCTCCGTCGCTTCCCCCTCCCTCCGTCGCTTCCCCCTCCCTCCGTCGCTTCCCCCTCCCTCCGTCGCTTCCCCCTCCCTCCGTCGCTTCCCCCTCCCTCCGTCGCTTCCCCCTCCCTCCGTCGCTTCCCCCTCCCTCCGTCGCTTCCCCCTCCCTCCGTCGCTTCCCCCTCCCTCCGTCGCTTCCCCCTCCCTCCCTCTCTGTCTCACTCTTTCTCTGCTTCACTGTCTCACTCTTTCTCGCCCTGCATTGGATATGTCTTTCCTCTACACATTTTTCCTCCATCTCTCCCCTTGTCCCTCTTTCTCCTCTGTCTCTCTGTCCCTCTCTCCTTATCCCTCTTTCACACTCGCTTGCTCTCTCATATGCTGTCCCTCTATCATTCTATCTCTCTCGCTGTCCTTCTGTCAATCCTGCCTCTCCACTCTCTTTCTCCCTCACTTTTTTTCTCTCTCTCATTCTTTTCTTTCTCTTTCTGTCTGTCTATCTGTCTTTCTGCCTCTCATTATCTCTCACACGGTCTTGCTCCCTTGCCAAGGCTTGCATGTGAGCTGCTGGAGGACACCAGCTAATTTTTTTAACAATTGGTGCCTTTGAGAAAATATCAAGAGAGAAGAGGAAAAGAAAGTTTGCTGTGTGGCTTGGCGAGTTCACTCTTGTGTTTCATGGCACGAGCAGCATTGAGTTAGATCACTGTTTCCCAGTAGTGCAGAGATACAGAAACAGCAGCCTGGACTCCATGCTTTAGCTTGCATATGGTTTTAACTAGCCAATTGCCTTGGGATCATAAGTGTCAATTGAACTATCTTTTCTAATCAGGGAGACATATTTGTTGAGCTTGCAAAATGTATTTTGTTCCAGGCTTTTTTTCTGTTGTAGGAAGCTGACTGAATCGCTGCCCTGTTGTATTTGCTGCTTTGTATGTTAAAATACATTGGAAATGTTTAGGTTAGTTGCACATCTGAGGGGGTCAGCTCTCCATGGAGCATGCATAGTTTAAGTTACGTATAGGCTGTTTCTATAAATACAGCACTGACACAAGAGCAACCTTTCAAAGCTCTTTTTGTGGGTGCTTAGAAAGCTGTTCCTTACAGTTAATAGAAAAACATGTGCATCTTCATGGCTGTCCATCCAGTCCCTGACAGTTTCAGCAGCGAGCTAACATCGTCACTATCTATAATTGATATCCTTCTATGGAATGGGGCTGCTGACTGCATTTCAAGGTCTTTGCTAAAGGTTTTCAACAATCCTGACAACTTTTGCCCTCAGTGGTGCACCTCTTAAACTACTCTGTTGGAATGTCAAAACCATTGAACCACAGTGCAGAGGCCACATGTGTTTCACATTAGTTAAATCACAAACATTGGTGGAAGCACGAGAATTCCTCCTATGATTGCATGCCAGAACAGGCTCATTTATATCAAGCCTGTGAGAGGAAAACTTTTGTTGCTTTATACTATTAAACGGTGGGTTGCACGCTTCAAGGTTTTAATAAAATTCATGTCAGTTTTTTAAATTTATGTTGAAAAAATCCATATGATCAGCTGGAGGGTTTTCTCCTTGCTCTTGAGGCATTATTTGTTGACTATCTGAAATAAAGCTCATCTAACCAGATATTTTGTCGCATTAATACACATTCTGCGGAGGGGGTGGAAACAAAGGCCACTTAAATATGATTTTCAAGTGATATGGAAGTTAGAATATGTAACTGTGTTTAATCTTTCCTATATGCTTTTTGGTAATCACAATTTGTAATATTTCTCTGCATCATAATGCATAACCCGACAGATTAGATTTTATCAAGCCTAATTTCACTGGAGCACCATATATGCCATTCCGACAAAATCAGTTTGGGACAACCTCGCTGTGGTCTTCATTAAAAAAAAAAACCACATATTATAAAAATTGTCCCTTTTTATACCACCATAATAATTCTTATTTTGCTCAACAGCTTCCCTTTAGTTCTGTGTTTTTCCCTTTCCTCCACTAAATAGATTTCTTGTGCAATGCCACGTGTTGTTTCAATTTATTTTTCTCCTTGATTGCCATGCTGCCTATTATTATAATTCTCCTGGTCCCACCAAGTCTGATATTTTATTTCCATTTTAATTGTCTTGGTTTTTTTATTTTCCCTTTACTGGGTTTTATTTAGTGGCTGTCTGTCATGACTGACTTATTTGGTTGTGATTTGAATTATGTTATCAGCTAGTGTAGTTGGTAAGCAGGAGGCTGGTTAGCTCAGTTGGCTAGACGGTTAGCATGCAGATCAATCAACAGCATGGGGTTCGATCACTGCTCTAGCTGAGGCAGACTTGGAGCCTGTCTCTGTGCCCTAAACGTAGTAAAAAAATTAAGGCAGCTTGCCATGGTTCCGGGAATAATCACCTAGGACCTGGCTTTGTTCAGAGAACTGAAGAAGTTGTTAGAGTGTTTATTTCAGTCATCAAGGCTGTCAAAGTACACCCTGTAAATGAAATATTTCATTAAAATGTTCAAGAGCCACCAGTGCCACTGCGTAATTAGATTTAAAAAATAGGATTGGGGGAGGAGGTAGAAGTTGGGGCAGGGATTGCGCAATGTTTTCTCCTGCTCTGTTGACTGCATTAAGTGATGCTGAGGTGCCAGTCACCCTCTGCAGAGCCTGGGTAGTATGTGTTTTCAGGCTATTCAACTCTGTCGGGAATTTCAAGCTTGCCCCTGTTGCTGTCTGACAGTCCCACAGGCCCACTTTATACCATGTCACTAAGATATTTTCTGCTTCCCCATGTTCCCTGGCTGATTCTCTCTTTGTTAACTTAAATTCTTTCTGGCATCCCCATCCTTCGCCTCATCATTGATGATCTTGACTTCAGCCAGCTCGGCTCCCATATGCTGGAAACCCTTTGCCTCTTCATTTCCTTTTCCTCCTTTAAAATTCATTTCTTTTGACCAAGATTTGGTCGCCCATCCTAATATCTCCTCCTTGGGCTTGACGCCCAATGTTTTCAGACTGCTCACTGTGCAGTGTCTTGTAATGTTTTTTCGACTTGTTAAATAAATGTTTTTCTTGCCTCAGCTGATTGACCTGTCATCATTCTTGGACTCATGAATATTACAAAAGAGGGAGCACATAATTCCATTGCTCACTTCATGGCCTCATAAGTTCCTTTTCTTTCTTTAATAATTACTTGTCTGCCCAAACGTTTTGAAGCAGGGGATTCTTTTGCTATGTGGAACAGGAGTAGACCACTCAGTCCATCAGCCATTCGGTTAAACCTTGGGTGATCTTTATCTCAACTCCATTTATCTGCTTTAGCTCCATATCTCTTCATACACTTAGCAAAGAAAACTCACTTGGCCGCGGCCAGCTATACTGCTTTTCCGGGAGAATTCTAGCTTTCCGCAACTCTTTGTATGAAAAGGATTTCCTTATCAGGCTCTAATTATAGGATTATGTTCCCTTGTTCTTGATTCTTCCAACAGAGCAAATAGTTTCCCTGTATCTACTCTTATCAAATCATTTTCACATTTTAAGCACCTCACTCTGATACTCGAGGGAGTACAAACCAAGTTTATACAGCCTGTCCTCATAATCTAACCCACTAAGCCCCAGTTTCATTCTGATATTATGATTAGTAACTTGTGAGCTCCACCAGCTTCCAATATGTATGTTTCACGGAGCTGGTGGCAAAACTAAAGTAACCTGCCAGACTATTTAAGGATGGGAGTACCCATCTTTTGTCATGCCCGCTGCCCCCTAGGGGTGGTAAATCTGGCCAGTTCATTTCGCTGTAACTTGCAGTTGTGCTAGACGATTTTTTTTCAGGGAGTGCCAACATTAGCAGGCCACAGAGTAATAAATAGGCTTCCACCAGGGAAAGGGTTTTCTAATTATCTGACAGTGCACGAGTTAGGGTGGTGGAAAGCAACTCAGCTGATTGACCTGTCAGTAATACATAATTTTGATTGTATTCATATAGTGGATGTATGAGCCAATTAGAAACAGAAAATTGTCTCTTTGCCTTGCCGGGTATAGTTCCAAAGGGACTGACTCCTTGCTGGAAGCACCTACACAAATGCAAGTCGCCCTTGGGCTTTTGGGGATTAAGCCCCAACATTTAGCATCAACCTAGCTTTTCTCACCAGACTTCATTCTATCTGGATTGGCTGAAAAGTAATCGGTAGCGGAAGCTGAAGTTGATGTTCTATACCGAGGCCAGTTATAGTGTGCTCACTATAACTGGCTACCTGGACAGAGATCATTCACAAGACATAGGCTGGGGATTGAAGCGGGGAGCTTCCTGTTCTGTATGAGAAGCATTTTATGTTGTTGTTGATCACTTAAAATAGAATTCCAAGTACTGATTCATATTTATTCACTCGAGGCATTTAGTTTGTTGGCACGTCTGACTGAGATGATAGATTAAGAATTCCATTTAGATGAGCAGTAAATTTGTCTATGTTTCATCAGAGGCAGTGGTGACTTGAGGGTCAGTCAATGTTGTTTTCTGTTTGGTTATAGGCTTACATTTTAGTCTAGATGGTGATATTGCTCTCTTGAAAGAATATTTACAAAAACAATGCATCTACACATGCAAGTTCCATGTCTCAGAGACGACTGAGATCCTATATCCGGCGGAGTAAGATAAAAGTTGTCACTCGAAAATGAAAGAACGCTCTCACCCATTCTCCCTCCTTGTGTTCGGGTGAGATAAACTGCAGTAGAGTCTGAATGCTGTTCCATTTTGCTCCTGGCAGGGACTTTAATTGGTATAATGCAGATTTTTTTTTTTGATCAGCAAGGATTATTCTGCTTATCTTTCCTTAGTATCATAGCTTGTGATGAAAAAGGCCTTTGGTGAAGCGCAAATGCCGAGTTTCCAAGTAAAGCACTTTAGCGATTGACATCTGAAAGAAATGTCTGATTTATTAGTCTTTAATTGATAACATTGAGAGGTAAGTAGTAATCCAGGTCTGACTGATTTGTGAAATTGCTTAATATGAAGTCTCTTTGTGATTATAATATACAAACTCAGGCTGTTGGAGTAGACCCCTGTGCACCTTCTGAAATACGTGGGCATTTTAGACTGCTAAATCTATCTTGTGCTTTTACAGTAGTTGGCAGATAAACTGGTAGGGTAAAGATTAATAACCAGCTGCACTGCTATCAGTGCCTGCTTGTCGATTTTCTGGGAAAGGGCATTCTATTCAGCATGAAAATTATTGATTAAATAAAACTTGTTATTAGGGCAGGGTGTGATCCATAATCACAAACAATAGTGGACATCGTTCTTCCCAAGTCACACTCATGCATCACACCCTTCCACAATATTTCATGTCACCTGTTCTAGTCACTTTGTCCTCCCAGTACCAGACAGAAATGTGTCACCCTGATCCTTTCTGTTGGGTATTTCTGTCTCAAAAGATATGGACAATCATGCTGATGTGGTGGTTTGTACCTTGTGCGCACTGCCGCTGCACCCAAACCATCCTAACTCTGCCAAGGAAGACATAATTGTATCATTTACGGACAATATTCACTGTTTCTTTAAGGCTACACGGTCTACACTAAATGTCAGCACTTGAGGATGGAGTGATTGCTTAGTTTGCACGCCTGACGAGCAATTCTGTTCGCATAATGGATACAATACGAATATTGTAGAGGCAGATTGATCTTTTAATTCCACAGCTTTTACTGTTCAATGAGACTCCTATTATTTGAACTGTTTGTTTGAGTGTGTGTATTTGTGTCACTTGGTTTTGAGTATTAAAGTTTGTTTCCATCATAAATGCCAAAGTGACTTTTTATCCCGTTTTAATAACTTTTTATGGTTTTCTGTACTTCAATCATCTAGGAATTCTTTTGTATGAATGTTTTGTAACTCTAACAAGAACTGAGCACCAAAAAACTGAAGACAAATCTTGTAGATTTTTCAATATTTCGTACCTTTTAAAAAAAAAAAAAAAAAAAAAATTCTTTATCCCTGGGGTTTTTACTTGCTTCAAAGCCATTGTCAGCACTGCTTTGTTTGTATCGCACTTGGGAATGAATCTGCTTAATATAGAGTTCGGGAAGAGCGAAAGGTTGATAAAGGAACAAATGGATCAGAAAATTATTCGTAACTACAGGCTAGATTGATGGATTTAAATGCCTTCCATCTACTTAGATCCAGTGCAAATTCAACAGTGCCCACATCTTGCCTGCTGGCTGGCAAGTTAGTCAGAGCTCCATGCTACCTCTTTTTGGGAAGGCCTGCCAAACTAAGTGCTAATCAGGCACTTAAATGGGCAGCGGCGGGCCCTCGCCAGTAAAAAGGATGGGTGGGAAATTCAGCCTCTTGACAGCTGCTGGCTAATCAACGGCTGGCAACTGTAAATTGCTTGACAATGCCAGCGGGAACGGTGGCTGTTGCCAGTAATGCATGAACCGAAATCCCAGGATTGCCTAGGGTTCCAGGCCAGTGGTGATTGAGGACTGGCTGGGGGTCGCAAGGGGTAGGGGTGATTGGTTACAAGGGCAGGAGGGTGGCTTTCAGCGGGTCCCTCCTTCCTGATGCTGAATCCCTCTTTGCTTTTCGGACTTCCCGCATGGTGAATCTCCCACCCATGACTGGGTGAATACCAGCAAGGGCAGGGCTAAAGTGGGCACGAATTGCCCAATTAAGGGTCTCAATTAGTGGCATGGCTTGAAACTGCCCACAAACCTTCTTGCCCTGGACTTGATCGGGGCAAAGACGGGAAGGAGGCATGGTCCTCAACTGCCACTCTCCTGCCTCTTTAAATGCTCCATCACCAACAAACGCGCCTCAGGGGAAGACATTCCACCAAGGAGCAGGCTTCCATCTCAATTCTACCCATGATTAATGAACTAAGTGGGATAAAATCATCAATCTCGTTCAAAGGGTTGATCTGCAAAATGTGAGAAAATATATAACATTGGTATACTCTTCAGATGTTACCACACATGACTAGAACAAAGCAGGGGAAATTTTGTACTGAGTTTAACCTTTGATATTGTCTGAAGTGGCAACGATTGAAGTCGTGTGTCGAAATGTGTTCCATACCCTAAACTGACACCCTTTAAAAATATGTATATAGTATCACAGATGCTTTAAAAGGTATTTCTCCAAAGTCAACCATGAACAATATATTTGTATGTGTGTGTGTTGTCATGTGAGAGTACCTTAAGAGCTGAGTGTTTATCAAATAGCTGTCGTGGATGTACCTTTTAAGAAATGGGTGTTTCTCAAATAGCTGCAGTGATGTCAGAGTGTGGGTGGAGCTGGGCTGGCTGTCTTTCACTTTCGTTTTTGTGCAGGCAGCTACAGTGTGTTTTAGTTTCATTTTCAGAGCTGGATAGCTGCAGGCAAAGCAAGCAGCTGGATAATGATCTCTCTCTTCAGCTCATTTGAGGATTTCAAAGTAATACCTGTTTCTGTAGAGAATTTAAGCCTGCTGTCTTTCTTTGAAAAGAGTTTAATATATGGATGTTGTTAGGAAAGTTATGAAGGGTTACTTATAGAATATTGTATCTGTGGGGATTATTGGTGTTGATAGTTGTTAAGATGTTTACTGTGGGTTTATAAAGTGTTAACTGGATTCATAAATAAACATGGTTCTGTTTTAAAAGTACTTTAGCTCTCTGTTGCATCATACCTGCAAAGTAGGTCCTTGTGCTCCCCATAACCACAATCTATTAAAAGTTATGGGTCAGGTGAATTCCATGATACACTTTGGGGTTCTCTAAACCCTGACCCATAACTGTCTGTATTTTCCTGCGCGTGGAGTGAGAAATTCAATTTAAAATAACCCTTTTTACTTAAAATAAAGAAAAGGTTAGGCAAACGCGTGCAGTCAAGGAAGCTAGTGCAAACCTCAGAGTTTGGTGAATGGGGGAGTTCAAAATGTTAATTTTGTTCTTAAAATCTAGTCTGTAATTAGCAGTAACTGGAAAATATTGAGTAGGTAGACTGAGTTGCTTTCTTTCTTGCAGCTTACACAGGGTAAACACACTCTTCTGTGAGAGCTGAGTAACCACATAGCTAACGAGTTGAATCTGTTTTTTCTTACCCATTTCTTTTTTAAAAAATATGTTTATTCAAATTTTCCAACAAAATTTTTAATAAAAAAAATTACAAAAAGAAACACAAACACAACAGTCAAGAATTATACAAAACTTTTACATTGGGTTTCCCCATATACAGTAACCCCCCCCATATGGCATTCAAAGGTACCCGTAGGGAAGCCCCCCCACCCACCCAAATTCCCCCCCTGAAAGAAACCCCCCGCCCCCCCCCCAGCCTTGGGTTGCTGCTGCTGCTGACTTCCTCCTAACGCTCCGCGAGATAGTCTAGGAACGGTTGCCACCGCCTGAAGAACCCCTGCACAGACCCTCATAAGGCAAACTTTATCCTCTCCAGCTTAATGAACCCTGCCGTGCCATTTATCCAGGCTTCCACACTGCGGAGGGGGGCCTTTGCGTCCTTCCATAATATCAAGATCCTCCGCCGGGCTACCAGGGACGCAAAGGCCAGAATACCGGCCTCTTTCGCCTCCTGCACTCCCGGCTCGTCCGTTACCCCAAATAGTGCCAACCCACAACTCGGCCTGACCTGGACTTTCACCACCTTGGATATAGTCCTCGTGAAACCCCTCCAAAACCCATCCAGTGCTGGGCACGACCAGAATATGTGGATGTGATTCGCCGCGTTTCCCGAGCACCTCCCACATCTATCCTCCACCCCAAAGAACCTACTTCACCTCGCCCCTGTCATATGCGCTCTGTGAATAACCTTGAATTGTATTAGGCTGAGCCTGGCGCAAGAGGAGGAAGAATTAACCCTGCTCAGGCCATCAGCCCACAGACCCTCATCTATCTCCTCCCCAAGCTCCTCCTCCCACTTGCCCTTTAACTCCTCTACCGAGGCCTCCTCCTCTTCTTTGAACTCCTGGTAGATCGCCGAAACCCTGCCTTCTCCAACCCATACACCCAAAATCACCCTGTCCTGAGTCCCCTGTGCCGGAGCAGCGGGAATTCCCTCACCTGCCGCCTCACAAACGCCCTCACTTGCATGTACCTGAAAGCATTTCCCGGGGGTGACCCAAACTTCTCTTCCAGCGCCCCCAGGCTCACAAACGTCTCATCTATAAACAGGTCCCCCATTATTCTAATCCCTGCCCGATGCCAGCTCCGAAATCCCCCATCCATCCTTCCCGGGACGAACCAATGGTTCTCCCGAATCGGGGACCAAACCGAGGCTCCCACCTCGCCCGTGTCGCCTCCACTGCCACCAGATCTTCAACGTCGCCGCCACCACCGGACTCGTGGTGCACCTTGTCGGCGAGAGCGGCAGCGGTGCCGTCGCCAGCGCCCTCAGGCTCGTGCCCACACAGGACGCCATCTCCAACCTCTTCCATGCCGCCCCCTCTCCCTCCATTACCCACTTACGGATCATCGCCACATTGGCAGCCCAATAATAGTCGCACAAATTCGGCAGAGCCAGCCCTCCCTGTCCCTACTACGCTCCAGAAACATCCTCTTTACCCTCGGGGTCTTATTTGCCCACACAAAACCCATGATACTCCTACCTACCCGTTTGAAAAAGGACTTGGGAATCATAATGGGAAGGCACTGGAACACAAAGAGAAACCTCGGGAGGACCATCATTTTAACCGACTGTACCCTGCCCGCTAGCGAGAGTGGCAGCATATCCCATCTTTTTAAATCCTCCTCCATCTGCTCCACCAACCGCATCAAATTGAGTTTGTGCAGGGCCCCCCAACTTCCAGCCACCTGGATCCCTACGTACCAAAAGCTCCTTTCCGCCCTCTTCAACGGCAGGTCGTCTATCCCCTTTCCCTGGTCCCCTGGATGCACTACAAGGAGCTCACTTTTCCCTACGTTGAGCTTATACTCCGAGAAGTCCCCAAACTCCCTTAGGATCTGCATGACCTCCGCAATCCCCTCCACTGGATCTGCCACATACAGCAACAGGTCGTCCGCATACAGCGACACCCGATGTTCCTCTCCCCCTCGGACCACCCCCTCCATTTCCTGGACTCCCTTGGTGCCATGGGCAGAGGCTCAATTGCCAATGCAAACAGCAAGGGGGACAGGGGGCACCCCTGCCTCGTCCCTTGGTACAGCCGAAAGTACTCCGACCTCCGCCGATTCGTAGCCACACTCGCCACCGGGGCTCTATATAGCAATCTGACCCAACTGATAAACCCCTCCCCGAACTCAAACCTCCGCAACACTTCCCAAAGATACTCCGACTCCACCCGGTCGAAGGCCTTCTCCGCGTCCATAGCTGCCACTACCTCCGCTTCCCCCTCCACCGAGGGCATCATAATCACATTGAGGAGCCTCCGCACATTAGTGTTTAGCTGCCTGCCCTTTACAAATCCCGTCTGGTCCTCATGAATCACCCCCAGGACACAGTCATCCATTCTCGTGGCCAGCACTTTTGCCAGCAACTTAGCATCCACATTGAGGAGCGAGATCGGTCTATACGACCCACACTGCAGTGGGTCCTTGTCCCGCTTCAGGATCAGAGAGATCAGCGCCCCGGACATTGTCAGGGGCAAGGTTCCCCCCTCCCTTGCCTTATTGAAAGCCCTCACCAGCAACGGGCCTAGCAGGTCCACGTATTTCCTGTAAAACTCGACTGGGAACCCATCTGGCCCTAGGGCCTCCCCGTCTGCATGTTCCCCAATCCTTTAACCAGCTCCTCCAGCCCAATTGGCGCCCCTAAATCAGCCACCTCCTGCTCCTCCACCCTCGGGAACCTCAGCTGATCCAAAAACCGTCGCATCCCCTCTTCACCCGCTGGGGGCTCAGATCTGTACAGATCCCCATAGAAGTCCCTAAATACCTCATTTATTCTCTCCGCACCGTATTCCCCCCGCTATCCTTAACTCCACCTATCTCCCTCGCTGCCTCCCTCTTACGAAGCTGGTGTGCCAGCATCCAACTCGCCTTCTCCCCATACTCGTACGTCGGCCCCTGCGCTTTCCTCCACTGTGCCTCTGCTTTCCCTGTGGTCAAAGGTCGAACTCCGCCTGGAGGTTCCGCGCTCCCTGAGTAGTCCCTCCTCGGGGGCCTCTACATCTCTCCTGTCCACCCTTAAGCTCTCCCCCACCAACCTCTCCCTCTCCCTGCTTTCTCTCTTCTCCCTGTGGGCCCTGATGGAGATTAACTCTCCCCTGACCACCACCAACAGCGCCTCCCAGACTACCCCCAGCTGCACCTCCCGTTGTCATTGGCCTCCAAATATCTTTCAATGCACCCCCGCACCCGCCCACCCACCTCCTCATCCGCCAATAATCCCACATCTAGACGCCACAGCGGCGGGCGCTGGTCCCTCTCCTCTCCTAACTCCAGCTCCACCCAGTGTGGGGCGTGGTCTGAGATGGCTATGGCCGAATACTCCGTTCCCTCCACTTTCGGGATTAGCGTCCTACTCCAAATAAAAAAGTCTACCCGGGAGTAGGCTCTATGGACGTGGGAAAAGAATGAAAATTCCCTGGCCTGGGGCCTGACAAACCTCCATGGATCCCCCCCCCCATTATCAAGCTTCCTACCTCCAGATCCGGAATCCGACCCAGCATGCGCTTCATAAATCTGGCATCATCCCAGTTCGGGGCATATACGTTTACCAGTACCACCCACACCCCATGCAACCTACCGCTCACCATCACATATCGACCTCCATTATCCACTACAATATTCATTGCCTCAAACGACACCCGCTCCCCCACCAGTATTGCAACCCCTCTGTTCTTCGCATCCAGCCCTGAATGGAATACCTGTCCTACCCATCCTTTTCTCAACCTAACCTGATCTGCCACCTTCAAATGTGCCACGTCTGCCTTCAGTCCCTTTCAGTGCGCGAACACCCGGGCCCTCTTGACCGGCCCATTCAGGCCCCTCACATTCCAAGTTATCAGCCGGATTCTCTCCCCCCCCGCCCCCCCACCCCCCCACCCCTCGCCGACTAGCCATCTCCTTTTCTAGGCCAGCCACGTGCCTGCGCCTCCCGCACCCTCCAGTCCCCCAGACGGCGGACCCCCGCCCCGACCACCTTTCCTACTTCCAGCTCCCCTTTGGCCAATGCAGCAGCAACCCTATACACCCCTCTTCCTCCCCCCCCCTCCCCCCGCTAGATCCACATCTAGCCCTTTTGCTCCCCCCATAACACTCCCGTAAGTCAGCTGACTCCTGCTGACCGCGGCCTCTCCCGCCATTCCATCGACCCCCTCCAGTGAGAATCCCCCCCTCCCCCTCCCTGGCAGTCAGTGTGCGCTCCTCTCCAGCACCGCCCATCCCCACCCCCCCCCCCCGGCCCCTACCGTCCTTCCCCAGCGCGGGAAAAAGCCCGCGCCTTCCTGAGCCGGCCCCGCCCCCTCTGGCGCAGCTCCTTTTGCGGCCTTACCCCAATTCCCCATGCCCGGGCCTCCATTCCCCCCTCTTCCTTCGTGGAGGTCTGCCCCTCCAACACCGACGCCCACACTCTCCCACAGTCTCCCCATCAAATCCCTTCACCCATCCCCATCCAGCACCCAAACCAGAGGAACATTCCCTAAATGTAATAAACACCATATACACAGTAAACATCCCCCCACAACAGACCCTCAGTTTGAGTCCAAAATTTCAGTCCGTATAAAGCTCCATGCCTCATCAGGCATTTCGAAATAGTGGTGCCAATCTTGGAACATGACCCACAATCGCGCTGGCTGCAGCATACCGAACTTCACCCCATTCCGATGGAGCACCGCCTTAGCCCGATTGAAACCAGCTCTCTTCTTAGCCACCTCTGCACTCCAGTCCTGGTAGATTCGGATCTCCGTGTTCTCCCACCTACTGCTCCACTATTTCTTGGCCCATCTCAGGACACTTTCTGTGTCTGTAAAGCGGTGAAACCTCACCACTACAGCCCTTGGCAGCTCGTTGGCCTTGGGTCTCCTTGCTAGGACCCGGTGAGCCCCATCTAACTCCAGAGGCCTCGGGAAGGCTCCCGCGTCCATCAGCAAATTGAGCATCGTGCTCACATATGCCCCGTCATCGGGCCCCTCCACTCCTTCGGGGAGACCCAGAATCCGAAGATTCTTCCTCCTCGACCTATTCTCCAGGTCCTCAAATCTTTCCGCCCACCTCTTGTGCAGTGCCTCGTGCGCCTCCACCTTCATCGCCAGGACCAAGATCTCGCCCTCGTTCTGAACAAGAACAAAGAACAAAGAAATGTACAGCATAGGAACAGGCCCTTCGGCCCTCCAAGCCCGTGCCGACCATGCTGCCCGACTAAACTACAATCTTCTACACTTCCTGGGTCCGTATCCCTCTATTCCCATCCTATTCATGTATTTGTCAAGATGCCCCTTAAATGTCACTATCGTCCCTGCTTCCACCACCTCCTCCGGTAGCGAGTTCCAGGCACCCACTACCCTCTGCGTAAAAAACTTGCCTCGTACATCTACTCTAAACCTTGCCCCTCTCACCTTAAACCTATGCCCCCTAGTAATTGACCCCTCTACCCTGGGGAAAAGCCTCTGACTATCCACTCTGTCTATGCCCCTCATAATTTTGTATACCTCTATCAGGTCTCCCCTCAACCTCCTTCGTTCCAGTGAGAACAAACCGAGTTTATTCAACTGAGTTCTCTGAGGCTTTTTGCCGCACCTCCCGGATCGCCGCCCCTTGGGCCTTCTGGGTCTCCACTAGCTTCTCAATCGCCGCCTTCATTGGCGACAGCATTTTGGTTTTCAGCTCCTCAAAGCAGCGTCTAAGAAACCCCTGCGACCACTGCGCCCATGCTGCTTGGGCTCCATCCGCCGCCATCTTGTTTTTTCTCCCTCTCACTTTTCGCTGCTCCAAGATCACTTTTTTCACCGCTCCACTCCTGGTCCAATCCATATAATGTCAGGGGGACCTTACTGTCACCTTCCCACATTGGAAGCCGTCGAACAATTGCCGTTGGGGCCCCTCTAGAGAGCCCAAAAGTCCATTTCCGGCGGGAGCTGCCGAACGTGCGACCTACCTAGGCATAGCCGCAACCGGAAGTCTTCTTGCCCATTTCTGTTCTATTCCTAAGGTTTAAAATAATATAAAAATCGGTGGTAAAGTTAATAAAATGTATCTAAAAGCAACATAAGTGAATAATATAATGAAGTAATTAATTAAACACATTAAAAATGACAGGGCAAGTTATAATAATAATAATCGCTTATTGTCACAAGTTACTGTGAAAGGCCCCTAGTCGCCACATTCCAGCGTCTGTTCGGGGTGGCTGGTATGGGAATTGAACCCGCGCTGCTACTTTGTTCTGCATTACAAGCTCAGCTATTTAGCCCAGTGTGCTAAACCAGCCCCATGTTATGTGTCAAGGCTGCAGCATGTGGGAGCTCCTAGGTACCAGTGATATAAGGCTAACACATCTGCAGTAAGTGTTTGTGGCTCGAAGAATGTCAGCTCCGAGTCGCTGAGCTGCAGACTCTGCGACTCATTTGGGAAGCGAACGTTAACCAGGAGGTTGTACCAGGAGGCAGTTACACCACTTACGATGGGGTCTCTGATTTGGTCAGTGGTCAGGGACAGGAGGGTGTGACTGCAAGTGTGGCAGATAAGGGAAATCAAAGGGCATGCGTCAGCCTCTGTAGTTGGCCAATAGGTTTGAGGTATTCTCAGCTTGTTTGGATGCGATTGGAGCTACAGGGTAGATGAGCAAACTGACAATGGCACCCTGGTATAGGAAGCCATTCTAGAGTCGGGGGAGGGAGTAAAAAAGAATGCAATGTTAGTAGGGGGACACTACAATAAGGGGGATTGAGCAAGGGTCCAGACGGCTAGGTTGCCTGCGTGGTAAGACCATAAGACATAGGAGCAGAATTAGGCCACTTGGCCCATCGAGTCTGCTCCGCCATTCAATCATGGCTGATATTTTCTCATCCCCATTCTCCTGCCTTCTCCCCATAACCCCTGATCCCGTTATTAATCAAGAACCTATCTATCTCTGGTGCCAGGGTTCAGGACATCTTCAGAGCTGGAGAGGAATTTGCAGCAGGAGGGGGAGAATCGAGCTGCTGTGGTCCAAGTAATTACCAATGACATAGGTCAAGCTAGGAAGAGGTTCTGCATGGAGAGAATGAGGAGCGAGGCACTTAAGTAAAAAGCAGTGTCTCAAAGGTTATAATCTCTGAATTATTACCTCAGCCCCGTGCAAATTGGCATAGGGTACATAAAATTAAACAGACGAATGCATGGCTCAAAGACTGGTGTGGAAGAAGTGGGTTCTAGTTTGTGGGCACTGGCACCAGTACTGAGTAGAGACAAGGCCAGCGCAAAGATTGTACTATGGGACCAACAATCGGACATGTAACAAAGATAACAAAAATACAAAACTAAAGTCCCAGTATCTGAATGCGCATAGCACTCATAACAAAGTAAACAAATTGATAACCACATTGAAGTGAATAAATATGATCTGATAGCCATTACGTAAATGTGGCTGCAGGCTGATGAGGATTGGCTCCTGAATACTGAAGGGTATATGACATTCAAGAAGAATAGGAAGGTAGGTCAACGTGGAGAGCTAGCACCGTTAATCAAGGATGGCATTGGTGCAATAGTTAAAGATAAACTTTGGGTGGACATGAGGAATAATAGGGAAAATAAGTCATTAGTGGGAGTGGTCTACAGGTTCCCTAGCAATAACCATAATGCAGGACAAAGTATACAAGAAGAAATATTGGGTGTTTATGATAAAAGCATTAGTCATGTGTGACTTTAATCTACTTACAAGGTGGAAGAATCAGACTGGTTGTAGTAGCCTGGTTGAGGAGTTCATCGAATGCTTGCTTTTGAGAGAGTTTTTTGGAGCATCATGTTCAGGAACCAACCAGAGAGCAGGTTATATTAGACTTGGTTATTCTGTAATGTATCAGGATTAATTAATGACCTCAAAATAAAAGCCCTCCGAGGTAACAGCAACCACAATATGATTTTATATCCTGTTTGAAAGGGAGAAGAGTGGGTCCATAACTAATATTTTAAACCTAAATAAAGCAACTATGTGGGCATGGAAGCTGAGCTAGCTGAAGGGAACTGAAATAGATGAGCAATGGCAGATATTTCTTAATACTCAGAATAAGTATATTCCTACTATCAAGAAAAATTCTAAAGGGAGGACCCACCATCCGTCAATAACTAAAGAATTTAGGGAAAGCATCAGACTTGAGCAAAAGCATATATAAATGTGCAAAGGTGAGTGGCAGGTCAGATAATTGGTCAGGATATATTATGGAGTTCACCTGACCTACAACCTTTATGTTGAATTTGGCCAGGATGAGCACAAAAGGCTTCACCTCAAGTGTGATTCATCAGACTCCCTGGACACTTTAATCAAAACAAGGTTTACTCTAAGAATATAGTTAACATATAAGTGTGTATATATATATATATAAACACACATCAAGAATTTTTATCAATTACAAACATAAAGACACCACAGCTACAGTAACCTATGTATAACACTTAATGAATTCCCCCTTTAACTGTTCCAATTCAAGAACAAAATCCAATAAACCAAACCTCTTTTCAAGGATGTGGCCCAGCACACACTATTCTCATTTGAATGGGACTGTTTTTTCCCCCAAATCAGAAAGAATCAGCATGTTTTGTGAAAGCGAAGTCATATTTGACCAATTTATTAGAGTTCTTTGAAGGAGTAACGTGCTGTGGTTAGAAGGAAGCCTATAGACATATGGTACTTGGATTTCTAGAAGGAATTTGATAAAGTGTCACATCAAAGGTTATTGTGGAAAATAAAAGCTGAGCTGGAAGATTGGCTGGCAGAAAACAAAGAGTATGCATAAATTGGTGGGCAGCACGGTAGCACAAGTGGCTAGCACTGTGGCTTCACAGCGCCAAGGTCCCAGGTTCGATTCCCCGCTGGGTCAATGGCTGTACGGAGTCTGCATGTTCTCCCCGTGTCCAAGTGGGTTTCCTCTGGGTGCTCCGGTTTCCTCCCACAATCCAAAGATGTGCAGGTTAGGTAGATTGACCATGAAAAATTGCCCTTAGTGACCAAAAAGGTTAGAAGGGGTTACTGGGTTACGGGGATAGGGTGGAAGTGTCGGTGTAGACTCGATGGGCTGAATGGCCTCCTTCTGCACTGTATGTTCTATGTAAATGATTCTGTATTTGATTGTCAGGATATGATGAGCGGAGTCCTGCTGGGGCCTCAACCTTTTACAATTTACATTTGCATCAATGACGTAGTTGAGGGAAGCGAAGGCATGCTTGCTAAATTTTCAGATGTACCAAAGATAACTCGGGAAGTGTTGTGAAGAAGACATGAGGAGTTTGTAGAATGATATAGATATAGGTTTCGTGAGTGGGCAAAAATCTGGCAGATGGATTGTAATGTGGAAAATGTGAAGATATTTACTTTGGCAGGAAGATTAAGAAAGCAGAGTATTACTTGGAGATGGTTGCAGAATTCCAGGGTGCAGAGAGATCTAGATGTTCTTGTGCATGAGTCACAAAACGGTAGTATGCAGATACAGCAAGTAATTAAGAATGCTAATGGAATGCTATCCTTTATTTTTTTAAATTTAAATTTAGAGTACCGACCTCTTTTTGAGTTGTGGGGGTGAGACCCACACAAACACAGGGAGAATGTGCAAAGTCCACACGTACAATGACCCGGGGCTGGGATTGAACCCGGGTCCTTGGTGCCGTGAGGCAGCAGTGTTAACTACCGTGCTGCCCTAGAATGCTATCCTTTATTATGAAAGAAATTGAACATGAAAGTAAGGATGTGTTATGCTTCAGTTCTATTGGGCATTGGTGAGACCACATCTCAAAATCTGTGCAGTTTTTTATTAAGGTTTTGCAAAGTTTTTCATAATAAATAGTAATAATCCTAACAGAGCAAAATAGAGTGAACATTAACACAGTGCAAAAAGAGAATATACAATAGCAATTGACTAGACGTGACCCCACGCGCCTCAGTCTTCCCACACCCTCCCAACGGAGCACACTTTCCCCCCCCCCCCCACTCCCCTATGGGTCGCTGCTGCTGCTGACGTTTTAATTTTCCCTGAGAAGCCATAGGACGGTATTATGCCCCCGCTCAACAGCAGCAGCTCTGTACACTTGGCAAAATTATTCACACACATAAGTAGGTATCTGTTCGTGGTGTTGTCGCCCCTTGCTTCTCCCAGACGGAGTTCGCTGCCGTTGTCGTCTCATGCACACTTCCGCTTCTGCGCCCTCCCGTCTTCCCCGTTTTCTCTGTTCCTGTGGATGTTAAGTTTGTTAACGTTTCCCTGCCTCCCACCTCCCCCTCCCTGGCTCTCCTCTATTATTCCCTGTCTCTTCCCTCTACCCCTCCTCTCCCCGCTTCTGCCCCCATCCCCCCCCCCCCCCCCCCCCCCCACCCCTGTGGTTCGCCTTTCCTTCCTCTTAGATTTAGCTGTCTCTTCTCCCCCCCCCCCCCCCCCCCCCCCCCTCCTCCCGGTCTATCTCTCCCTCTCATGCTTTGGCTGCTTTCCCCTGTTTCTTGGCTACCTGGCTATTCTTCTGCTTGTTTGTTGGCCACTGACAGGTCTCGGAACAATTGGGTGAATGGCTCCCACGTTCTGTGGAAGCCGTTGTCTGGCCCTCGGATGGCAAATTTGATTTTCTCCATTTGGAGAGATTCTGAGAGGTCGGACAGCCAGTCTGCAGCTTTGGGTGGTGCTGCTGACCGGCAGCCGAAAAGGATTCTTCGGCGGGCGATCAGGGAGGCAAAGGCAAGGGCGTCCACGCTGTCGTGTTGGTTGTTCCGATACACAAACGAACCAACATGGTTGTAGGTGGTACAACTGTGTTTTCTTATTCTGTACAATAACAACTGTTAACTTCTGGCTGTGGTTCGTACTTCACCAGTTAACCTGTGGACCCAGCCCTAGCACTATCTTAGTGAGGCACTCAGCACATGGTGTATGTCTGAGTGGCATGCTGTGAGCTCTGTGCTCTGAGCTATCTCCTGGTGGAATGAGCGGGAACTGTGGTGTTCCCTGTTTTATAGTGCGTGTGCTCTCACTGGTGATTGGCTGTGATGTGTGTGTGTTGATTGGTCCGTCTATCTGTCCATCAGTGTGTGTGTGTGATTGCACCATGATATGTTAATATGGATATCATGACATCCCCCCTTTTCACAAGGATATGTGCCTACATGGTAATAAATATTGGTGTGTACTGAGTGCGGCTGAGTATGTGTGTGCAATATTTACAACATGTACATGAGGCTAAACTATATACATAGGAAGGTGTCAGGTGCAACAGAGCAGCGAGGTTGTACCAGAAACAAAACAAGTGCAATCATCAAATATCGAAAGAGAACTCCTAGAACGACAAAAAATGAAACACGTTAACATTGTTGCACAATAATTTGGTGAGTCCAATGTGCAAACAGGCTCACAAGTCCAGTCTAGTAGGTGGGCGACGAATTCGGGTTGACCGCCTCAAGGGATCAGGATCCACCGGCTGAGGAATGGGCCTGGCCACGGGCGAGAGAGGAATAGGCAGAGTGGCAGGAAGCTCCACGAAGTCGACATCAGGGACAACAGGAGGGCGTGGCACCGGTGCATGATCACGAAGCGAGCGCGGAAGCAGCCGAAGGGCCCGCCGATTACGCCGGCGAATGGAGCCATCAGGCATGCGAACCAGGAACGAGCGGGGAGCCACGCGGCGGAGAACCTCGGCAGTTGCCGACCAGCCACCCTCTGGTAGGTGTATGCGGACGTTGTCTCCAGGCTCCAGGCTAGGAAGATCAGTTGCCCAAGTGTCATGTGCCACCTTCTGCTGAGCACGCTGCTGTCGCATCCTTTGCAGTACTGGAGCATGGTCGGGTTTAGGAACATGAATGGACGGCACAGTGGTCCTGAGGGTGCGACCCATCAACAGCTGTGCTGGTGAGAGGCCTGTGTACAGTGGGGCTGAGCGATAGGCCAGCAGGGCTAAACAGAAGTCAGATCCGGCATCAGCAGCCTTGCAGAGGAGCCGCTTCACGATATGGACGCCCTTTTCCGCCTTGCCATTCGACTGGGGATGCAAAGGGCTGGACGTCACGTGTGTGAAGCCATGTGAAGCGGCAAAAGACCATTCTTGGCTCGCAAAACAGGGCCCATTGTCCGACATGACGGTAAGCGGAATGCCATGGCGAGCGAAGATTTCTTTACATGCTCTGATTACAGCTGAGGATGTCAAGTCGTGCAGGCGTATGACATCCGGATAATTGGAAAAATAGTCAATTATAATGACGTAGTCCCTGATGAGTGCATGAAAAAGGTCCACACCCACCTTCGCCGAGGGGGACGTTACCAACTCATGGTACTGAAGTGTCTCAGGGGGCTGTGCCGGCTGAAACCTTTGGCAGGTGGGGCAGTTGAGCACCATGTTGGCGATGTCGTCGCTGATGCCCAGCCAGTACACAGCTTCTCGGGCCCTCTGCCTGCACTTTTCAACCCCGAGATGGCCTTCGTGCGATTGTTCGAGGACAAGCCGGTGCATGCTGTGTGGGATCACAATCCGGTCCAACTTTAGGAGGACACCATCAATGACGGCCAAGTCGTCCTGGACATTGTAGAATTGTGGGCACTGTCCCTTGAGCCATCCTTCCGTCATGTGGCGCATCACACGTTGTAGAAGGGGGTCAGCCGCAGTCTCACGGCGAATGTGGGCCAGACTTGCATCAGTAGCCAGCAGATTGGCCGATGTGAAGGCTACTTGTGCATCGACCTGACAAACGAACCCCCTGATTCGGGTGGGGTGCTCACTGCTCTGGACATGGCATCCGCGATGATGAGGTCCTTTCCCGGGGTGTAGACAAGTTGGAAGTCGTACCTCCGGAGCTTGAGCAGAATGCGTTGGAGGCGAGGGGTCATCTCGTTGAGGTCCTTTTGTATGATGCCGACCAGGGGGCGATGGCCAGTCTCCACGGTGAACTGCAGAAGACCATACACATAGCCGTGGAATTTATCAATGCCGGTTAACAAACCCAGGCACTCCTTTTCAATCTGCGCATAGCGCTGTTCTGTGGGGGTCATGGCCCGCGGGGCATAGGCGACCGGGGCCCATGATGTCGTCCCGTTGCAGGAGTACCGCCCCAATGCCGGACTGGCTGGCATCAGTCGAGATCTTTGTGTCTCGAGTAGTGTCGAAGAACGCCAATACCGGGGCGGTGGTGAGCTTGATCTTGAGCTCCCATTCCTTCTGGTGTGCGGGCAGCCACTGGAATTCCGTAGTCTTCTTTACCAGGTGGCGAAGAGCCGTTGTGTGCGAGGCATGTTTGGGAATAAACTTCCCCAGGAAGTTGACCATCCTGAGGATGCGTAGCACTGCCTTCTTGTCTTCCGGCTGCAGCATGGCTGCAATAGCTGCCACTTTGTCGGCATCCGGACGCACCCCTGACCGGGAAATGTGGTCCCCCAGAAACTTTAGCTCAGTTTGGCCAAAAGAACACTTGGTTCGGTTGAGGCGCAGGCCGTGCTCTCGTATCCGAGCAAATACACGCTGGAGACCACTGATGTGCTCCTGTGGTGTGGTGGACCAGATGATGACGTCGTCAACATAAACGCGCACCCCTTCGATGCCCTCCATCATCTGTTCCATGATTCAATGAAACACCTCAGATGCCGAGATGATGTCAAACGGCATCCTATTGTAGCAGTATCTGCCAAAGGGAGTGTTGAAAGTGCACAGCTTCCTGCTGGAGTGATCCAGCTGAATCTGCCAAAAACCCTTTGAGGCATCAAGCTTGGTAAAAATTTTCACCCGGGCCATTTCGCTCGTGATTTCTTCACGTTTGGGGTATGGGGTAGTGTTCCCTCATGATATTGTTCAGGTCTTTCGGGTCGATGCAGATCCGGAGCTCGCCTTTTTTGAGCACACCATGGAGCTGACCCATGGCGTAGGCTCCGTGACCCGGGAAAGCACTCCTTGATCCTGCAGCTGCTGCTTGAGGCGGTCCTTGAGCGGTGCTGGGACTCTACGAGGTGCGTGAATGACCGGGGTGGCGTCCGGTTTGAGCCGTATTCTGTAAGCGTAGGGCAGTGTGCCCATGCCTTCGAAAACCTCCTGGTTGTGGGCGAGGAGCGAGTGGAGCTGCGCCCTAAAGTCTGCATCCGGGAAATCAGACGTGCCTTCTGGAGACAGAGTGTGTACCCGCTGAATGAGGTGGAGGATCTTGCACACCTGTGCGCCTAGCAGAGAGTCCTTCGAGGATCCAACTATCTCAAAAGACAGTGCGGCTGTGCATGAATTGTGTGCAACCTCGAGCTGGCAGGACCCCATGGCCGGGATAACATTACCGTTGTAATCGACCAACTGACAGTGGGATGGCCGAATCGGTGGTTTGACCTTCAAGGTGTGGAAGGCTGACCATGCAATGAGATTGGTGGAGGCACCAGTGTCTAAGCGGAATGTGATTGGTGATCGGTTGACCGTTAGGGTGGCACACCGGATTAACGCTGTGCACTGGCATCGGCTGGTGGGTCCTACTTTTGGGGACATCCGATTTCTGTCTATTATCGCAACGCAGAAGGGTTCCCAGTCGTCGGTATCACCGGTCTGTATGTCGTCAGGGTATGACTCGGTGTATGGAGGCTGAATGGCCCGAACGTCCCTGTGAGGCTGGCGGAATTGCGGAGTGTTGGCAGGTTGAGCTGCTCGACAGTAGGCAGCGTAGTGGCCCATCTTGCCACAACGGAGGCATTGTCGAGTTTTGGCTGGACATTGCCGCTTTAAGTGTGCGGATCCACAGTTGCCGCACGTCGTGACGTTCGTTGCGCCACCGCACATGAGCGGTGTGGTCCTGCGTAGAGCGTGCCTGCGCATCACATCCCTCTGCGTCGACGTCCCCTCTTTTGGCGCGTACAAGCGCCGGAGGCCTCGGAAAGCGCGCGAAATGGCCGCCCTCGTCCGGACCGCGGGCCGGGAGGAACTCGATCGACTGGACCCGCTTGACCTCGTAGGACCCCTGCCGTGCCGATTCGGCCACCTGGAATTGGGAGTACCGGCTGGTCGCGTTTTCGTGGAGGACGCAAGTTTCGATGGCGGTGGCTAGGGTGAGGCCCTTTATTCCGAGGAGCTGCTGGCGTAGGGTGTCCGAGGTGATCCCAAAAACTATCTGATCCCGAATCTCATGGAATCGGAGGTGGCCTCATAGCCGCAGGACTGCGCGAGGATACGGAGGTGTGTCAAAAAAGATTGAAAAGGCTCATCCTTACCCTGCAGGCGCTGCTGGAAGAGGTACCTCTCGAAGCTCTCATTCACTTCGACGCTGAAGTGTTGCTCAAATTTTAGAAGGACCGTCTTGTACTTTGTCTTGTCCTCGCCTTCCCCGAATGCCAGGGAGTTGTAGATGTGGATGGCGTGTTGCCCTGCCGTGGAGAGGAGGAGGGTGATCTTCCTCGTGTCCGATGCATTCTCCCTGTCTGTGACTTCTAGGAAGAGCTGGAAGCGCTGTTTAAACAGATTCCAGTTGACGCCGAGATTTCCAGCGATTTGGAGCGGCTGCAGTGGGCTGATGGTGTCCATGGCACAGGATGGCGGATCTCTGAAGAGGTACAGGTAGGTCTCACAGTCGCTGCCGAGTTTCCAATCCTGGTATCATGTCGTGTTGGGTGTTCCGATACACAAACGAACCAACACGGTTGTAGATGGTACAACTCTGTTTTATTATTCTGTACAATAATAACTGTTAACTTCTGGCTGTGGTTCATACTTCACCAGTTAACCTGTGGACCCAGCCCTAGCACTATCTTAGAGAGGCACTCAGCACATGGTGTATGTCTGAGTGGCACGCTGTGAGCTCTGTGCTCTGAGCTATTTCCTGGTGGAATGAGCGGGAACTGTGGTGTTCCCTGTTTTATAGTGTGTGTGCTCTCACTGGTGATTGGCTGTGATGTTGTGTGTGTGTTGATTGGTCCGTCTACCTGTCCATCAGTGTGTGTGTGTGTGATTGCACCATGATATGTTAATATGGATATCATGACATGCCCTCCTCCCCAGGAATTAATCTGGCTGGTCTGAAACCCTGAAGACCGCCACTTTCGGGCATGGCTCCACCCTCACCCCCACCACCTTGCACATTGCCTCGAAGAAGGCTGTCCAGTACTCCACAAGTCTGGGGCAGGACCAGAACATGTGGGCGTGGTTGGCTGGGCTTCCTTGGCACCGCTCACATCTGTCCTCCACCTCCGGGAATTGGTTCCCTTATTTAAGGAAGGGTGGAAATGGATTGCAGGCGGCTCAGAGGAGGTTTACTAGATTGATACCTGGAATGAGCAGGTTGTCTAATGAGGAATAAGTTGCACAGGCTGGGCTTGTTTCCCCTGAAGTTCAGAAGAGAGAAAGGTGACTTGACTGAAATATATAAGATTCTGAAGGTGGGCGTGGAAAGGATGTCTCCTCTTGTGGGTGAGTCTAGAACTAGTGGGCACTGTTTTAAAATTAGGGGTCGATGTTATACGAAAGAGCCTTTTTTTCTGAGTGTTGTGCAACTTTGGAAGTCTCGGACTCAGAAGGCGGTGGAAGCAGAGTCATTGTATATTTTTAAGGCAGAAGTAGATACGTTTTTATTTGATAAGGTATCCAAAGGTTATTAGGGGCTGGATTCTCCAGTCCCCTAGCCTCGTGTTTTTCGGTGGCACGCTGTTTGTTGGCGGCAGGATTCTCTATTCCCGCCGCTTGTCAATGGGATTTTCCATTGAAGCCAACCCACGCTGTCGGGAAACCCACGTGCGGGCGTGTGCTGCCGGTAGGAAATGTATTTCACTCTATTGCTCTGGAAGTTACTTAAGAAAGAATAAAATTACTAACATCATACACATACAGGGATTAATTACAAATAAAGGTAAAACAGTGCTCACAAAATCAATCAGTTTAGTCCATGTTCTGTGCAAGCTGAAGATTTCTGAAGTTGAGGCGGTGCATTGTCTGAACGGAAGGTTTTGAAGTTGTAAGACTGTTTGTGCAGCGACAATGGCTTCCATTGTCCAATTGCCAGAGGTTATTTTAATAGGTGAGCTGAGTAGGTGGAATCTGGTTTACAGGGAGGAGAGAAGATTCCTTACTTCTGTTCTGCAGGCATGACACTACTGCAGACCAGAAACTGCTTTTAAATGCCTTTCTCTGTCACTCCCTGGGTTGAGGCTTCTTCACAATGCTTCTCTGTGGGTCTTCCACTCTGTGCCATTTGCATCTTAGCGATGCCCTTTGTTGTCATGTAACCTGAACAAAATACCAGGCTATCTCCCAAAAGGGCATCAGCACTTGAGACAGCCTTTCCCACGTGTGGCTGTGCGAATTTGTTCTGGCCAAGACATAATTTATATTATTACCATGAGACGTCAACAAAGCTTTGTTATCCCTGCATGAGACCACATCGAACCATAATGAAATTAAGGATTGCCTTTTGTCCTCGTAGCCAGTCTGGTAGCTCGGAGCCATTTTGACGCAATCTTTTATCTCAATCCAAGGTTTTGCAACATGACAATGGGTGGGATTCTCCGGCCACGCCCTCCCGGCGACCTGCAATTCCCACCCGATGTCAATGGACCTTTATATGGTCCGCGTCCCGCCCATGGCGCTCTTGCGACGGGCAGGGCGAAAGAACTCAGCCCAATATCTTGAAAAGGAGAAATGAATAAAAAGTTGCTTTGAATGAAGAGTACCCAATCCTGTAATTTGATTTCTAAATGGACTCTGTATTGCACCTTATTACTTATCTAATGATGAATACTACATTGAGTTACTTCAAATTCACAATCTGAATGTGTTCCAGAGGATAATTGTCTAATTTTACACCAACACCACACACACTATAACTAGTCTACTTCCTTCTGTATCTGCCTTGGAGGAAAAATCTCCCCGAAATATACTTAAAACTCAAAATCCCAAATGTCTAGCCTTTATACTCCGCCTCACCCTCCTTGACATTTTCAATATCGTTGTCCAATTAAACCCATTATTTTCTCTCACATTGACATTCGCCTGGTACAGTCCTTGTATGTGCTCTCTTAAGGCCAAAGGATGCAGTCTTGGAAACTTCTGGTAGACAATTGGTTTATCCATTTGTTTACAAATTGGGCCAAATAAACCCATTTTGGTCATACTCTCATCTGCAAGAACCGCTTGCTATTCTCGGATCATCCTAGAATGTAAAGGTAAACCTGACATCTTTTTTCTACTGCAAGCCACTTTTTAAACCTTTCTCCCCTGTCTCCAGTGCCTTCACATCTAACAATAAGTGTGAAATGCTCCTGAATTTCTTTGTCTTTAAAATTGAGATTGTTCGATCTGCTGCCGTTGCTGCCCCACTCCCTTCCCCAAGTCCACCGGGTTAAATCTTCTCTAAGGTTCCCCAATGCCATAGCCGTGAACTAATATCTTTCTCTTGTTTTGTCCGCTTATGCTTCTTCCGAGCTCATTTTGTCCATGAGACCCTGCTCCTCCTCTCTTGACCCTATTCCCACTAAACTACTGACAACCTGACCTGTCCTTCTGCTTCTGTAGTTAATTGGTAATGATTCCCTTAAACAGGTGCTGTCTCTCTCTCCTTCAGTATCTTAACTCACAACAAGTCCCAGTTTCCTATCAACCCTGTGCTCGCTGACCTACATTGGCCCCTGGTCAAGAAATTTCTCATATTAATCTTCTTACCCTGGTTTTCAAATCCCTCCATGGCCTTGCCCTTCCCTCTCTCTGCAATCTCTGCCAATCCCACAACTCTTTGATATATGTGCATTCTTCTAATCTAGACTCCTATATCCAAATTTCTTTTCAAAATTCTTTCATAGGATGTGGGAATCATAAGAACTGGAGGCGGAAGTAGGCAATTTAGCCCATCGAGCCTGCCCTGCTATTCAATATAATCAAGGCTGATCTCCTCTTGATCTCAACTCCACTTTCCTGCCCATTCTCTCTAAGGTCCCCATGTCCCAGCATCCACTGCACTCTGGAGGTAGTGAATTCCACAGATTCACGACCCTTTGAGAGAAGTAATTTCTCCTCATCTGTTTTAAGTCTGCTACCCCTTATCCTAAAACTATGACCTCATGTTCTAGATTGCCCCACAAGAGGAAGAATCTGCTTTATGTCTGCTTTGTCAATACTTTTCATCATCTTGTATACCTTGATTAGATCTCTCCCATTCTTCTAAACTCGAGCGTATAGGCCTAAACTGCTCAATCTCTCTTCATAAGGCAAAGCCCTCATCTCGGGATCAATCTAGTGAACCTCCTCTGAACTGCCTCTAATGCAACTACATCTTCCTCAAATAAGGGGACCAAAACTGTACACAGTACTCCAGGTGTGATCTCATCAATGCCTTGTAAGATGCAACAACACTTCCCTAATTTATACTCGATCCCTTTAGCTATAATGACCAAAATTCCATTTGCCTTCCTTGTTACCTGCTGCACTTGCATGCTAGTTTTCTGCGATTCATGCATGAGCACACCTAGATCCCAGTGCATCGGAGACTCTGAATCTTCTCTCCATTCAGATGGTAAGTTGCCTTTCTATTTTTCCGACCAAAATGGATGACCTCACACTTAGCCACATTAAACTCCATCTATCAAATTTTGGCCCACTCACCTAACCTATCTACATCCATTTGTAAATTTCTTATTTCCTCATTGCAACTTACTATCCGACCTATCATCTGCAAATACCTTCTATCCCTGCATCCAAGGAAATATTGTAAATAATTGGAGCCCGAGATCTGAACCCTGTTGTATCCCACTAGTTACATTTTGCCAACCAGAAAAAGACCCGTTTATCCCGACTCTCTACCTTCTGTCAGTTAGCCAATCTTCTATCCAAGCTAATAAATTACCCCTAACTTTGTGATCTCACCTTGTGTTTTAACCTTTTGTGTGGTACCTTATCAAATGCCTTCTGGAAGTCCAGATATACAACATCTACAGGATCCCCATTATCCACTTGGCTTATTACATCCTTGAAGAACTCTAGCAAATTTGTCAAACATGATTTACCCTTCATAAAACCATGCTGACTTTGATGGATTGCAGTTTGATTTTCCAAATGTCCTGTTAAGACTAACTTAATGAATGGATTCTAACAATTTACCAACCTCAGATGTTAAACTAACTGGTTTATAGTTTTCTACTTTTTGCCTCCCTCCTTTTCTGAATAAGGGCATTACATTAGCATTTTTCCGAACCACTTTCCGACATCCAGGGAATTTTAGAATATTATAACCAATGGATCCACTATCTCTGCTGCCACTTCCTTTAAGGATGTAAGCCATCAGACCCTGGGGACTTGTCTGCCTTCAATGTCAATAGTTGTTCAGTGCTTTTCTCTATTGATGATGTCATGTGAGAGTACCTTTAAGAAATGGGTATTTATTACTGCAGTGATGTCAGAGAGTGGGTGGAGCTGGGCTGTCTGTCAGCTTTTTTCTTTTGCTTTAGGCTTTTTGCTGCAGGGCGGGTTTGGTTTCATTTTCGTTTTGGAGAAGCTGCAATCACAGCAGGATGTGTGTGAATCTCTGCAAACTTATGAATGTCCATTTGCTGATTTCAACGTGGTAACTGTACTCAGTAGTGAAGTTAAACCTGAGGTGCTTCTGTTAAAGGTTTTGTTCTTAAGTCTTATGGATGTTAAAAGGGAAGCTTAAAGGATTACTTAGTGTTGTAGTCTTTGGGGGTTGTATTTGAATTAATGGTTGCCTCGATGTTCCTTGTATGTTTTAAAAAGATTAACTTGAGGTCATAGAATAAACTTTGTTTTGCTTTAAAAAATACTTTTCCTTTTCTGCTGTACCTCACCTGTAGAGTGGGCCGTGTGCTCCCCATACCACAATCTATTAAAAGTTGTGGGTCAGGTGAACTCCATGATACACTTTGGTGTTCTCTAAACCCTGGCCCATAACAAATTAGGGGCTCGAGGGGGATAACAGTCTATCTATTGGATTGGCTTAGTGAACTTAAAGACAGTGAGGGGTGAGCATATTGTGGTTGCTTTTCAGGCGTGATATTTTAGTTTAAGTAGGGAGTGTGTTGTGGACAATGGTTCATTCAGAGGCTCTGAAGTTTTTGGGGGTGGAGACGGTCACACGCAGTACCTTACAGACAGAGACTAAAAGCAGACTGTTAGATTTGGCAAAAACATTGCAGTCAACATTACCTGACAAAATGTGAAAAGATGAGGTAATTATGGCGGTGGCTAAGCATTTAAAGTTGCCGGAGATACAGTTCGACTCATTGGAAATGGCAAAAATTCAGTTACAAATTAAACAAATGGAACATGAGAAAGAATTAAATCAGCTTGAATATGAAAGAGATAGAGAGGAAAGAGAAAGGGAGATACAGATCAGGGAAAAAGATAAAGAGAAAGAGTTTGAACTTCAGAAAATCGCCGTGAAACATGACAGTCAGTTAAAATTGGCTGGCATAAAGGGAAACGTGCAGTTGGATGATAGTGATGAGGATAGTGAGAAAGAGCGTCATAGTCGAAGGCTTGGTGGGTATCTATTTAAATATGTCCAAGCATTGCCAAGGTTTGATGAGAAGGAGGTAGAAGCCTTATTTCATTTCATTTGAAAAGGTAGCTAAACAAATTAAATGGCCACTATGTGGGTATTACTGATTCAAACAATGCTGGTAGGTAGGGCTGGTGAAGTGTTTGCATCACTACCGGAGGAGGTATCTGGGACGTATGAGGAGGTGAAAAAATCCATCTTAGGTGCATATGAACTAGTGCCTGAAGCTTACAGACAAAGGTTTAGAAATTTAAGGAAAGACTTTGGTCAAACATACATGGAGTTTGAAAGGATCAAACAGAGTAATTTTGATAGGTGAATAAGGGCTTTGAAAATAGACCAAACGTATGAAGCTCTCGGAGAAATTATATTTTTGTATTCAATTCCTGATGTAGTGAGAACTCATGTGGAAGAGCAGAGGGTTAAAACTACGAGGTTAGCAGCCGAAATGGTAATGATTATGAATTAGTTCATAAATCAAAGCTTGGTTTCCGACATCAGTTTCGGCCTGTGAGGGATAGAAATGGGACACGAGAAATACTCAAGTGGTAAAGGTGATTTGATGGGAGATAATAAGGAGAGTGTACCTCAGATTACAAAAGAAATCCAGGAGGGTGGAAGAGACATGAAAAGTTTCAAATGTTTTCACTGTAATAAACTAGGCCATGTAAAGTCACAGTGTTGGTGGTTGAAGAAAAGCATTGGGAAGGCTGATGTGGTAAAACAGCATAAGACAGTGGGGTTTGTTAAAATGTTAAAGGAAAGCCCAAATGCAACGAGGGAGGTGCAAAAGATTGTACAGCCTGATCAAGAGGTGATTGATGAGAAGGTGCCAGATGTGTTTAAAAAATTTACTTGTGTGGGTAAAGTTTACTCATGTGTATCAGGAGGAGCAGATAAAGAAGTCACAATTTTAAGAGATACGGGAGCTAGTCAATCTTTAATGGTAAGAAAAGAGGAGTTACGTAGTTTAGGAATATTGCCAGGAAAATGGTAATATGTGGAATTCAGGGTGAGAGGAGTAGTGTTCCATTATATATGGTGAGGTTGGAAAGTCCAGTGAAGAGTGGTGAAGTGGTAGTAGGAGTAATAGAGAAACTATCTTGTCCAGGAATACAGTTTATCTTGGGTAATGATATAGCTGGATCGCAGGTGGGAGTGATGCCTACTGTGGTGGATAAGCCAGTGGAAAATCAGACAACTGAAGTGTTGAAGGACGAATCTCCTGGGATTTTTCTGGATTGTGTAGTAACAAGGTCACAAAGTCACAGGTTAAGACGAGGAGAAATCAAAGAGAAGATGAAGTTGAAGTGCAATTATCAGAAACGATTTTTGATCAGATGGTTGAAAAAGAACAAGAACAGGTGGAGGATGAGGTGGATATTTTTAGTTCATGAAAATTGGCAGAGTTACAACAGAAAAATGTAAAATAAAACAGATGTATCAGAAAGCATACACGGAAGAGGAATCTGAGTGTATACCAGAGTGTTATTACCGTAAAAGTGATGTCTTGATGAGAAAATGGAGACCTATATGCAGGCGGATGAAAAGTGGGCAGAAGTTCATCAAGTAGCATTGCCAGTAGGGTATAGAAAGGAGGCGTTGCGAGTTGCACATGAGGTACCAGTGGGAGGCCATTTGGGAATAAGGAAAACTCAAGCTAAAATCCAGAAACATTTTTATTGGCCTGGACTACATAAAGTTGTAGTTAAATTTTGTCAATCATGTCAAGTGATAGGGAAACCTCAAGCAGTGATAAAACCAGCGCCCTTAATACCCATTCCAGCATTTGAGGAACCTTTTACAAGGGTCCTAATTGATTGCGTAGGACCGCTTCCTAAAACGAAAAGTGGAATTCAATATCTTTTGACTATAATGGATGTGTCTACAAGGTTTCCAGAGGCCATTCCAGTATGTAATATTACAGCTAAAAAGATTGTGGAGGAGTTACTTAAATTCTTCACCAGATATGGACTACCCACAGAAATACAATTGGATCAAGGATCGAATTTTACCTCCGGGTTATTCAAAGAAGTTATGGATAGCTTAGGAATAAAACAATTTAAATCAACTGCGTACCATCCAGAATCACAGGGAGCGTTAGAAAAATGGCATCAGACATTAACGACAATGTTGCGGGCTTATTGCCACGATTATCCAGAGGATTGGGATAAAGGAATTCCATTCGTACTGTTTGCAATTAGGGATGCACCAAATTAGGGAGTCAACCAAATTCAGTCCTTTTGAACTAATTTTTGGTCATGAGGGAAGAGGACCACTTAAATTGATTAAGGAAAAATTGGTGAGGGAGAAATTGGAAATTACATTATTGGATTACGTGTTAAATTTTAGGGAACGATTAAATAGAGCAGGTGAATTGGCAAGACAACATTTAAAAGTTGCCCAAAATGTGATGTAACGGGTAGCGGACAAGAAATCCAACGTTCGTAGTTTTGCCTGTGGAGATAAAGTTTTAGTATTGTTACCAGTGGTAGGTGAACCTTTAAAAGCAAGGTTTTGTGGACCTTTTCAGATTGAAAGGAAATTAAGTGAGGTGAATTATGTGGTAAAAACACCAGATAGAAGGAAGACTCACCGAGTGTGTCATGTGAATATGCTTAAAAGGTCATTTGAAAGTGAAGGAGAGAAAAAGAGGTTTTAATGGTTCTAAAAGTGACGAACCAAATCCAGATGACTGTCAATTTGACACACCTCAAATTAAATTGGAAAATGAGGATGTTCTTAAAAATTGGGATAAATTGTTGAGTTACCTTCCAGAGGAAAAACAAACTGACCTGAAAGAGTTATTGATATCACATGGGCAAGTTTGTAGAGATAAATTGGGAAGTACTAAAATGGCTATACATGATGTAGATGTGGGAAATGCTGTTCCAATCAAACGACATCCATACAGACTTAACCCTTTAAATTTGGCACAGATTAACAAAGAGATTGAGACTTTGCTTAAAAATGGCATAATTGAAGAGGGTTGCAGCCAATGGAGCTCACCCACAGTGATGGTACCTAAACCAGATGGTACCCAACGGTTGTGTGTGGACTATAGAAAGGTTAATGCAGTTACAAGAACGGACTCTTATCCTATCCCACGTTTGGAGGATTGCATTGAGAAAGTGGGACAATCAGCTTTCATTTCCAAATTGGATTTACTTAAAGGTTACTGGCAGGTACCTTTATCTAAAAGGGCGAAGGAGATTTCAGCTTTTGTGACTCCAGATGGTATATACCAATTCAAAGTTATGCCATTTGGCATGAAAATCGCCCCAGCCACATTTCAACGGTTAACTAACAAAGTCGTTTCAGGATTACCCAATTGTGCAGTAAACATCGATGATCTGGTAATTTTCTGCCAGACATGGAAACAACATTTAAAACATCTGATGGAGTTATTCGATCGACTTCAGGAGGCGGGTTTGGTGATAAACCTAGCCAAAAGTGAATTTGGAAAAGTCCAAGTCACTTTCCTTGGCCATACAATCAGACAGGGTCGAATGGTCACACGGGATGTGAAACCAACAGTTATTGAGGCGTTTCTGATACCCTGGAGAAGAAAGGAAATAATGCGATTTCTTGGCATGAGTGGATGTGATCGAACATTTGTGAAAAACTTTTGTAGCGTGGTTGCTCCACTGATAGACTTGCTGAAGAAACGGCAAAAATTTCAGTGGACAGCGGACTTTCATTGGGCATTTGACTGCCTGAAAGCTGTGATAACCAATGCTACTGTGTTGGAGAATTACAAGGGACTCTGCGATCAGATTGAACTAAAGTATCTGACTTTAAAGAGAAATGCCGAGGCGTAGAGAAATGGATGGATCGTGCAGAGACCTTCTTGTTCAAAGAGACTGTCAATCGGGACGTATTTCAGTTGGAGGAAGAAGAACAAAAATGGACTATTATTATACCTGTTTGTGTGTGTTGTTTTTTGAAATAAAAAAGTATATTTACTGTGTGCATTTCTTAAAGGATAGGGAAAAGGTGAAATATGAAACCACCTTGAAGTTGGTTTTTTTTTTCTTGGGGGGAGGTGTCATGTGAGAGTACCTTTAAGAAATGGGTGTGTATATAAATACCAGTAGTGAGAGTACCTTTAAGAAATGGGTGTTTATTACTGCAGTGATGTCAGAGAGTGGGTGGAGCTGGGCTGTCTGTCAGCTTTTTACTTTCGCTTTAGGCTTTTTGCTGCAGGGTGGGTTTGGTTTCATTTTAGTTTTGGAGAAGCTGCAATCACAGCAGGATAAGTGTGAATCTCTGCAAGCTTATGAATGTCCATTTGCTGATTTCAACGTGGTAACTGTTCTCAGTAGTGAAGTTAAACCTGAGGTGCTTCTGTTAAAGGTTTTGTTTTTAAGTCTTATGGATGTTAAAAGGAAAGCTTAATAGATTACTTAGTGTTGTAGTCTTTGGGAGTTGTATTTGAATTAATGGTTGCTGAGATGTTCACTGTATTTTTTACAAAGATTAACTTGAGTTCATAGAATAAACATTGTTTTGCTTTAAAAAAATACTTTTCCATTTCTGCTGTACCACACCTGTAGAGTGGACCGTGTGCTCCCCATACCATAATCTATTAAAAGTTGTGGGTCAGGTGAACTTCATGATACACTTTGGGGTTCTCTAAACCCTGACCCATAACAATGATAATTGTTCCAAGTTCCTCCCTTTCCATTACTTCTGCAATACCCGTTACTATTGGGATGGTACGAGTGTCCTCCACCATGAAAACTGAGGCAAAATATTGATTTAGCAGCTCCGCCATTTGTGTTAACTATTAACTCCATGGTCTGATCCTCCAAAGCGACCAACATTCACTTTAGCTACTCTCTTTCCTTTTATATACTGATGGAAGTGGTTGCTATCCTTTCTTATATTTTGCACTAGTTTTCTTTTATAATTTACCTTTTCTCTTTTTGTAACTTTTTTAGTAACCTTATCTTTAAACGTTTCCCAATCTTCCAGCCTGCAACTGACCTTTACAATATGGAATGGCTTTGTTTTTTCTTTACGTTATCTTTAACTTCCTTGCTTAGCCATGGATGTTTCTTTCCCCTCTTGCATTCTTTCTTCCTCTCTGGAATATATTTTAGTTGGGAGGAATTGAATATCTCCTTAAACAACTGCCACTGTTCATCAACCTTCCTGCCTTTTAGTCTTCCTGCCCAGGCCACTAGGGCCAAATCTGTGCTCATGCCTATGTAATTACCTTTGTTTAACTCCTGGAACGCTAGAGTGGGACTCGTTTCTCACCCTGAAACTGAATTTTGAATTCAATCATGCAACAATCAATCTTCGCTAGAGGATCCTTAACTATTTGGTCAGTATAGGGCTGCAAGGTAGCACAGTGGTTAGCACCGTTGCTTCACAGCGCCAGAGTCCCAGGTTCAATTCCCGGCTTGAGTCACTGTCTGTGCGGAGTCTGCACATTCTCCCCGTGTGTGCGTGGGTTTCCTCCGGGTGTTCAGGTTTCCTCCCACAGTCCAAATACGTGCTTGTTAGGCGAATCTGAATTCTTCCTCCGTGTACCCGAACAGGCGCCAGAATGTGGAGACTCGGGGCTTTTCACAGTAGTTTCATTGAAATGTTAATGTAAGCCTATTTGTGACAATAAAGATTAATATTATTATTATTATTAATTAATCCCTCTTCATTACACAAAAACAAAACCAGAATAGTCTGCTCCCAGGTTGGGTCAAAAACATGTTGCTCCAAGAAACAATCTCTTGATGCATTCAATGAACACTCCTTCTCGGCTACCCTTTCCAATATGATTAATCTGGTCTGGCAAGGCCAGCATTTGTTGTCCATCGCTGATTGCCCTTGAACTGAGAGGCTTAGTATGTCATTTCTGAGGGCAATTAAGAGTCAACCGCATTGCAGTGGATCTGGAGTTGTGTGTAGTCCAGACCAGTTAAAGACAGCAGATTTCCCTCCCTAAAGGACATTAGTGAACCAGATTGGGTTTTACAACAATCAATGATATTTTCATGATCATCATTGCTGAGATTATGGACGCGTTTTCCCAAAAGGGAACAGAGTCTCCGAGCGAGCGTGTTTAGCAGCGCCGAGAAACACACGGCTATTCAATGAGACTCGCTTTGAATAAGGGGCCAGAACAGGGAATGCGCAGCCAAGGCTGCACATAGCCCCATTTATTACAATGGGGAATTCCACTCGCCAGAACTCTCCGTTGTAGCGAGAGATCGGGACGCCATTTTTAAATGGCATCCCAATCTCTGAGGCCCCATAAAGAATCCCTGACCCCCATCCCCCAATGCAGCATGGAAGAGTCCCCCCTCAACGCACCCCCAAACACACACACATGGCAACCCCAGCCCTATCGCGCATGCAAGAAATGCCAGCTTGGCAGTGCCAACCTGGCAGTGCCCCTGCCAGCGACAGTGCCATCCTGTGTACCCAGGTGGCACCAGCAGTGCGAGGACACCACCCTGCCCAAAGGGTATGCAGCTGGGGGCCTCCAATCCCCTTGGAGATCCCCACAAGTGCTATACCGCCTGGTCCCCATACCAAACTGCACTTGCCCGAGGTGATGGGATTGAATCTTAAATGGTCACCTGGACTTGAAATGTTAGCTCTTTTCTCTCCCGAACGGTGCTGCCAGATCTGCTGAGATTTTCCAACATTTTCTCTTTGGTTTGATTCTCTTATTGGAGATGGTCATTGCCTGACACTTGTGTGATGTGAATGTTTCTTGCTGCTTGTCAGTCTAAGCCTGGTTTTGTCCAGATCTTGCTTCATTTGCACGTGCACTGCTTCAGTGTCTGAGGAGTCATAAATGGTTCTGAACATTGTGTAATCATCAGCAAAAATCCATTGATGAAGCGGTCGAAGACAATTGGGCTGAGGACACTACCCTGAGGAACTCCTGCAGTGATGTCCTGGAGCTGAGATGACTGACCTCCAACAACCTAAACCATCTTTGTGCTAGGCATGACTCCACCAGTGGAGTGTTTTTCCCATTGACTCCAGTTTTGCTAGGGCTCCTTGATGCCAAACCGGATCAAATGCTGCCTTGAATACATGTGTTCGGACAGCACGGTTAGCACTGCTGCTTCACAGCGCCAGGGACCTGGTTCAATTCTGACCGTGGGTGACTGTGTAGAGTTTGCACCTCCTCCTCACCTCTGCGTGGGTTTCCTCTGGTTGCTCCAGTTTCCTCCCACAGTCCAAAAATGTGCAGGTTAGGTGGATTGGCAATGCTATATTGCCCCTTAGTATCCAAAGGTTAGGTGGGCGTTACGGGGATAGGGTTGTGGTGTGGGCCTGGGTAGAGTGCTCTTTCAGAGGGTCGGTGCAGACTCGATGGGATGAATGGCCTCCTTCTGCAATGTAGGGATTCTATGTTGTCAAGGGTCGTCACTCTCACCTCACCTCTGGAGTTCCACTCTTTTGTCCAAGGCTGTAATGAAGCCAGGAGCTGAGTGACACTGGTGGACCCCAAACTGGGCATCAGTGAGCAGTTGATTGCTAAATGAGTGCTTCGTGATAGCACGGTAGAAGACCCCTTCCATCACATTAATGATGATTGGGAGTAGACTGATAGGGCGGTAATTGACCGGGTTGGATTTGTTCTGCTTTTTGTGGACAGGACATGACTGGACAATTTTCCACATTACTGGGTTGATGCCTGTGTTGTAGCTGTCCTGGAACAACTTGGCTCGGGGAACAGCAAGTTCTGTACCACAAGTTTTCAGTGTTATTGCTGGAATACTGTCAGGGCCCATAGCCTTTGCAATGTCCAGTACCTTCAGCTGTTTCTTAATATTACGTGAAGTGAATCAAATTGTATGAAGACTGGCATCTCTGATGCTGGGGACCTCAGGAAGAGACCAAAATGAATCATCCACTCGGCACTTCTGGCTAAAGACTATTGCGAGTGCATCAGCCTTATCTTTTGCACTGATGTGCTGGGCTCCTCCGTCATTAAGGATGGGAATATTGTTGAACCTCCTCCTCCAGTGAGTTGTCCACGGCTAGATGTGGCAGGACTGCAGAGCTTAGATCTGATCCGATGGTTGTGGCATCGCCTAGTTCTGCCTATCACCTGCTTATGTTGATAAGCATACAAGTAGTCCTGTGTTGTAGCTTCAACAGATAGACAGACCTCTTGTTTTTCCGTATGCCTGGTGCTGCTCCTGGCATGCTCTCCTGCACTCTTCATTGAACCAGGGTTGATCCCCTGGCTTGGTGGTAATGGGAGAGTGAGAGTTATGTCGGGCCCAAAATTACAGAATGTGGTGAGTGTAATTCTGCTGCTGCTGATGGCCCCCAGTGACCCATGGATGCCCAGTCTAGACTTGCTAGATCTGTTCTGAATCTATCCCATTTAGCACAATGGTAATGCCACACAAAATGATGGACAGTATCCTCAATGTGAAGATGGGACTTTGTTTCCTCAAGGACTGTGTGGTGGTCACTTCTACTGATACTGTCATGGACAGATACATCTGCGGCAAGCAGGTTGGTGAGAATGAGGTCTGGTACGTTTTTCTCTCTTGTTGGTTCCCTCATCACCTGTTGCAGGCGCAGTCTAGCTGCTATGACCTTTAGGGTCTCGGCCAACTTGGTCTGTGTGGTGCTATTGAGCCACTCTTGGTGATGGACATTGAAGTCCTCCACCCAAAGTACATGCTGCACACTTGCCACCCTCAGTGCTTCTCCAAGAGGTTTTCAACATTCATCAATTGAGGGTGGATGTTACGTGGTAATCAGCAGGAGGTTTCTTCATATTTGACCTGAAGCCGTGAGACTTCATGGGGTCCAGAGGCGATGTTGAGAACTCCCATTGTCGATTGGCGTAAAAAAAAACAGCTGGTTCACTAATATGCTGCAGCGAAGGAAATCTGCAGTCCTCACCTGTAACCACATCCACAGAATTGTGGTTAACTTTTAAATGGCTGAGCAAGTCACTCAATTGTATCAAACCACTACAAGTCAATAAAATGGAAAGAAACCAGGTAAAAATGAAATGAAATGAATATCGCTTGTCACAAGTAGGCTTCAAATGAAGTTACTGTGAAAAGCCCCTAGCATAGATAGGCCACCCAGAATAGATATGTTCCACCGGCAAGACAGACTCAGCAGAGGCGTTGGCACAGTAATATACATTCGGGAGGGAGTTGCCCTGGGAGTTTTCAACATCGACTGGACCTCATGAAGTCTCATGGCTCCCAATCCTCCTGAGACAGAGGGCAGAGGATCGACAAATTACAAATGCTGCACCATTGTTCAAAACATAGTGTCAGGATAAACCCAGCAACTAATGATTAAAGTTTAACCTCGGCACCGGGAAAGCTTTTGGAAGCAATGGGTCAAATCTTTTGAGACTAACTGCAGTGAACTATTAGAATCCTTGAAGTGCATACTTGTGCTGTAATTGCCTTGAAAGTTTAAACTTCTGAAGGGCTGATTTGCACTGCCCTGGACCCACTGTGGTTGTCTCTTACACTGACCTCAATGTCGGCGACTTGTTATGCCACCCTGGGTAAGTGTGCAGTCAATTCCAGCCTTACCCGTCCCAGAGTCTTAACACAAATGGAATTAACCAATAATTCTTATAAAAATTCCCGAATTCTTTGGCTTCTCGATAATTATAATCACCAGGTTTGTAAGTTGAAGCACAATTACTGTTTATTTATACCAAGAACTATCATGAAGCATGCAGTAAATACAACTGAATAAGAACAAACTTAATACCTATCACCCCCTTTAACTGTCCCACCCTATACCCACACATACAAGACAGACAAACACAGGGGTGGAAAGGGATAAAGATAATAAGGTTGAAGGTAAAAAGATATGGGGCGCCATTCTCCACTCACGCGCCGTTTGGGAGAATCGCCTGGGCCGCCAAAATTTCCCAGGATGCCGGTTCGACGCCCTTCCGCGATTCTCCCAAGCGGCAGGGAACGGCCCCGTCGAGTTTCGCAGGCCAGAGAATCGCCGGAGACACGCAAAATGCCGATTCTCCGGCATCCCCGCTATTCTCAGGCCCGGATGGGCCGAGCGGCCAGGCCAAAACGTCGGGTTCCCCCCGGCGCCGTCCACACCTGGTCGCTGCCATGGTGAACGGTGCGTGAACGCTGGGGGGACGGCCTGTCGGGGGGCGAGGGGGGATCCTGCACCGGGGGGTACCTCAAATGTGGGGTGGCCCGCGATCGGTGCCCACCGATCGTCGGGCCGTCCTCTCTGAAGGAGGATCTCCTTCCTTCCGCGGCCCCGCAAGATCCGTCAGGCACCTTGCGGGGCGGACTTAGAGAGGACGGCAACCACGCATGCGTGGGTTGGCACCGGCCAACCCGCGCATGCGCGGATGACGCCCGTTATGCAGCGCCGTCATCTATGCGGCGCCGCTTTTACGCGGGCGACAAGGCCTGGCGCGTGTAGATGACACGGCCCTGATCCTAGCCCATTGTCAGGGCCTGAATCGGTTGGGATCGGGGCCGTTTCGCGCTGCCGTGAACCTCGACGGCGTTCACGACGGCGCGGCCACTTCGGCGCGGGAGTGGAGAATCCCGCCCAAGAGTCTTTGCTTCCATTGGTGGTTCTTTAGCATGCTTTCCTTACAGCTCGCTGGTTGATCAAAGTCTCTGGTTTACAGCTCATAATGATCTTCCTTGCAGACTCATTCATTCAGGATCCCCACAGGCTAGAAGGTTTACTTACAGGCAGCAAGGTTTTTGGAGAAGAGGTTGATTTCTTATCTAACGGGCCTTCAGCTCAAAGTTCACATTCAGGCCTATTTCTTTCTGTATGGATACTTTATTTCACATCAAACCTAGCTTTCAGCTCATGGCTTGTCTCCAAGCCTTTGCAATCTTGGAGGGAATGACACCCAGACTTGCTGGAGAGAGGGTCAGTCCTCATAGTGGCCTTCTGTAGAGGTTTAGTTAGATATTTTCTAGAGTTAGTTAAATCTCTCCATCCAGGCTGCAGAATCAAAAGTGAAACCAAACTGGAACCTCATGACTCTGAAAACATTCCAGTGGGAGAATATCCAACTACCAAATGTTACTGGGCAGAGCACAGCCTTTTGCACCAATTACTTGGCCACCAGCCAAATCAATCAAACTGAGTCACCACTGACACTGGCCAATCTGCAATCACCAGTCAAAAACAGCATAGCCTTTTGGATTCTGCTGTTTGGATTAAAGGCCACTGCTTTCTTCTGCTTGAATTAAAGATACTGGCTGCCTTAAAGACACACCTCCATAAATCATCCATCAATCAAAAATTTAACAGCAAGAATTTAAAAAAGGGGAATTAAGGGAATAAGCACGAAGGATTCTTACAGACTACACACACTACTTACCCAGACACAAACTAACATTGTTGCACTGTTTTATCTCTCGTGTAACTCGGTGATTAATGCCTAACTCAGCCCACCGACCCCCACCCACAACCCCATTGGCTGATCTGGCCACTCCCTCCAAGCCCCCTCCTGACCTGATTTCCCCAACGACCCAGCTGTCCATCTCCCAACCTGACTATCCTTGCCCCCGAAATAGATCCCAACCCCCACCGCCCATTCATTCACCAACCCACTGAAAACCTTTGAGATCTTTAAACACTTAACTGATCTGGCAAAAAGGACCCTTTGCAATGCTCCTCCTCACCATTGGTCTCCATGGAAAGCTGCACTGAAGTATCATTAGTGCAGCAGGAGCAGGATGTCCCGGAAGGATGTAAAAGGTCCAGCGATTTTCGCAGTCAGCGGTGATCATCCCAGCATCAACGCTGACTTGAAGATCTGAGCAAATAGGCCTGAGCAAAAACAGTCATTCAGACTGATGTAGATTAATTAAAGAAAGGCAGTACAGATTTATTAAAGGAAAATCGTGTTTATCTCACTTGAGTTTTTTTGATGAGAATACAGAGCAGGTTGATAAGCATAACATAGAAAATAGGAGCAGGAGGAGCCAATTCGGCCCTTTGAGCCTGCACCACCATTCATTATGATCATCCAACTCAATAGCCTAATCCCCCCCCCCCCCTCCCCCCCAACATCCTTTTATCCCTTTAGCCCCAAGAGATATATCTAACTGCTTCTTGAAAACATACTTCCTGTGGCAGCGAATTCCACAGGCTGACCAATATCTGCGTGAAGAAATATCTCCTCATCTCAGTCCTAAAGGTCTAGCTCGTACCCTCAGACTGTGACCCCCCCCCCCCCCCCCCCCCCCCAATCGGGAACATCCTCCTTGCGCATCTACCCTGTCTAGTCCTGTTAGAATTTTACAAGTTTCTATGAGTTCTCCACCACCCCCCCCCAAACCCACCCACACACACACACATTCTTCTGAACTCCAGCAAATACCATCCTAACCTATTCAATCTCTCCTCATACGTCACTCCCATTATCCCATGAATCAGTCTGGTAAACTTTCACCTGCACTCCCTCTATAGCAAAAACATCCTTCCCCAGATAAGGAGACCAAATCTGCACACAATATTCCAGGTGTGGCTTCACCAAGGCCCTGTATAATTGCAGCAAGACATCCCTGCTTCTGTACTCAAATCCTCTTGCTATGAAGGCCAACATACCATTTACCTTCTTTACCGCCTGCTGCGGTAGAAGGTAACCTCAGTGATTGGTGTACGTGGATACCAAGGTCTCATTGAACATTTCACTCTCCTAATTCATGGCCATTCAGATCATCTTGTCATCCTGTTTTTGCTACCAAAGTGGACGACCTCACATTTATTAAATTATACTGCATCTGACATTCATTTGCCCACTCACTCAACTTGTCCAAATCACACTGAAGGATCTCTGCATCCTCCCCACAGCTCACCCTCCCACCCAACTTGGTGTCATCTGCAAATTTGAAGGTATTTCATTTTGTTCCCTCATCTAAATCATTAATATATATTGTGAATAGCTGGGGTCCCAGCACCGATCCCTGAGACCCGTTTATTCCTACTCTTTGTTTCCTGCAGGAAAGTGTGAAGAGATACATTTTCATAGAAAATATGATGGGAAGCAAAATAAATGAAAGGGTACAACTCTATTGCTTCACAGCTCCAGGATCCCAGGTTCGATTCCGGCTTGGGTCACTGTCTGTGCGGAGTCTGCACATCCCCCCCGTGTGTGCGTGGGTTTCCTCCCACAGTCCAAAGATGTGCAGGTTAGGTGGATTGGCCATGATAAATTGCCCTTAGTGTCCAAAATTGCCCTTAGTGTTGGGTGGGGTTACTGGGTTATGGGGATAGGGTGGAGGGGTTGACCTTGGGTAGGGTGCTCTTTCCAAGAGCCGGTGCAGACCCGATGGGCCGAATGGCCTCCTTCTGCACTGCAAATTCTATGATATATACTATGATATAGAAAGGCGTTGCAGGAATGTGGGGGGTTAATTTGCACAAACCATTGAAAGTGATAGGGCAGAGAAAGTAGCATATGGTATCCTTGGCTTTATAAATGGAGACAAAGAGTAGGAAAGCAAGGAAGTAATGCTGAATCTTTATAAAACATTGGCTTAGCCTCACGTGGAGTCTTGGATCCAATATTGGGCACCGCATTTCTGGAAGGATATGAAGGCTTTAAAGAAGGTGACACAGTGGTTAACACTGCTGCCTTACAGCTCCAGGGTCCCGGGTTCAATTCCAGCCCACCGGTGTCTGTGTGAGCTTGCACTTTCTCCCTGTGTCTGCGTGGGTTGCCTCTGTTACTCCGGTTTCCTCCCAGAGTCCAATGATGTGCAGGTTAGGTGGATTGGCCATGATGAAAATTGCCCCTTAGTGTCCAGGGATGTGTAGATTAGGTGGGGTTATGGGGACAGGGCGGGGAGCAGACCTAGATAGGGTGCTCTTTCAATGGGATGGTACAGACTCAACGGGCCAAATGGCCTCCTTCTGCACTGCAGAGATTCTGAGGTGCAGAAAAGTTTTACAAGATAGGGAGAAACTGTTCCCGTTGACAGAGAATCGAGAACTGGTGGACTTTGATTTAAGCGACTAGTGAAAGAAACAATGGAGCCATGAGAAGAAATCTTTTTGCGAAGCAAGTGATTATAATTGAGAATGCACTGTCTGAGAGTATTGTGAGGCAGATTCAAATGTGGGAAATGGAGAGGGAGAGCAGCTAGCAAATTTGCTCTATCAGAAAGTTGGCACAGACATAATACATGACGGGCTGAATGGCTTTCTATTTTTATATGACAATTCTATGAGAGACTGAGTAAATTGGCCGAAATACCCTGGCGTATAGGAGATTGAAAGGCTTTTGAAACATACATGGTTCTGAAGGAGTTTGATCTGGTAGGCAGCCAGTGGTTGTTTGCCCTGGCTGGAGAATCTAGAACACTGGCACAGCTTCAAGATAAGAAGTCGATCTTAAGAGGGTGGCACAGAGGTTAGCACTGCTGCCTCACAGCACCAGGGACCCGGGTTCAGTTCTGACCTTGGGTGACTGTGAAGTTTGCACTTTCTCCCCGTGTCTATTTGGGTTTCTTCCCACAGTCCAGAGATGTGCAGATTAGGTGAATTGGCCATTCGAAACTGCCATTGAGCTTCTCTACTCCAGAAAGTTGTGAATGTTCCAATATTGAACAGATTCAAAGCTGGGATAGATAGGCTTTTGATCTCTGAGAATCAAGGGAAGTGGGGAGTGGGTAAGGTAGAGGAGTTGAGGTAGGAAATCGGTCATGACCATATTGAATGCTGAAGCAGTCTCAAGGGGACATATCCTGGTCCTATTTCTTACGTTCTTAAAGAATTAGAAGAAGGCCATTTGGCCCGTTGTGTCTGTGCTGGCTCTTTGTAAAAGCTATCCAATTAGACTCACTACCCTGCTCTTGCCCAGTAGCCCTGAAAGCTTCTGCTTTTCAAATATATAACAATTCCCATTTGAAAGTTACTAATGGATCAAAGGAATTTCTAACTAATCTTAAATTCGGCAAACTAATTCTAAATTATTTCATTTTAAAGTATTAAGTTTAAAATAAAGAATGTTGGCTGTCTCAGTATTGGAGCAGATATTTAAATCCGTTCATGATCACTCCTAATCTCCTGTTGCCCCCTGCAGAGCCCCCCACCATGGCTCTAATATGTATTGCAAGTGTTTTCCATTTCTAGTTATTGTGGCTGGTTCCTAATAAGGCTCCTGTGCATAATACAGCCTTTACTTTGTATTGGAACAAGATATTGATTTCATTCGTTTGTCCCAACCTCTAGTCTGTGTACTTAGCCCTTAGAGCAGTGGCCATTGTCGATGCAACGTGTTCCAAAACATTACACGTTTCCCGCACAACTGTTTTCTAAGCTTTTATGACCATGTTCGATTTTTCTTCATTCATGCATTCATTCTAATAATTTGATTGTCTATGAGTGAAACTATTAAGATAATAACTACTGGCACCCACAAACAGTTAGTTTGTTTCAGCCCTTGCTCCTTACAAGGGCTGCAGTGTTGAAGATACCCTTAAAATTCTATTCTTTGCTGAATCACTATGGAAACACTGTTTTTAAAAATCTTGAGACTGGCAGAGTTTCCTGACACTGGCTCAATCCTGCTGCCAATTCCTTTTGGCCAAGTTTCTTGTTCACCATACATTCACAACTATTAAAGCTGTGAAATTCTGTTTGTTTCATAGTTTTAAGGATACGAAAGCTGGTCAAAGCATTTATATTGTTAAGTGGAATTGTTATTGGTCGCATGTAATCAATGAAGCCACAGTATTTGTCATGTAATTTGCTTAAAAGTGGAGCTCTGAGCTATACAGATGCACAGAGAGCGCACAAACCAGAGACTGGTAATGGGGAAAATTAAACGCCAACTGGGAATTTCCATGGTGATTCTACCAATCATCCGTCATAACAGAAGTCTGCCAACAACCTAGCACAGCACAGAAGGAGGCTCTTTTACTACCATGTCTGTGCTGGCATTTTGAACGAGCTAACTGTTAAGTCATGCTGCCCTGCTCCTTTCCCATAACCGTGCAACTTTTTTCATTTTCAGATATTTATCTAATTCCCATTTGAAAGTTACTGTTGAATCTGTTTCCAAAGCCTTTTCGGTATTCCAGATCATGGTAACACATTGCCCAAAATAATTCTCATGCCATCTCCTGCTCTTTTGCCAACTGTGTTAAATCTCTGTCCTCTGGCTTTTGGGCCTTCTGCCAGGGGAAGCAATTTCTTCTTATTTACACTGTTGAAACTCATTCACGTTTGAAACACCGCTCCTTAGGCTTGTCTGCTCTAAAGAGAAAAAGCCACCTCAACATATTTCTCCAGATAACTGAAAGCCCTCGTTCCTGAAATCATTCTGATAAGTCTCTGCAACTCTTCGAAGTCTTGTATCCTGGCTAAAGTGTGGTGCCAGAATTGGACACACTATTCTAGCTGAGGCCCAATCATGTGTAAAGGTTCACCATAACTTTCTTACTTTTGTTCTCTATGACACTATTTATAATACAAATAATCCTGTATGCTTTCTTATAACCCCATCAACTTGCCTTGCAGTGTCCAAGGATTTGTGTACTCTCTGGTCTGTCCTCCTCCTTCCTTCCAAAATGCACCACTTTGCACTTCTGTGTATGTGCGACAAGGTAGCACAACAGTTAGCACTGTTGCTTCACAGAGCAAGGGTTCCAAGTTCGATTGCCGGCTTGGGTCACTGTCTGTGCTAAGACTGCACGTTCATCCCGTGTCTGCATGGATTTCCTCCGGGTGCTCCGGTTTCCACTCACAAGTCCCGAAAGACATGCTGTTAGGTGAATTGGACATTCTGAATTCTCCCTCTGTGTACCCGAAGTGTGGCGACTGGGGGATTTTCACAGTAACTTCATTGCAGTGTTAATGTAAGCCTACTTGTGACAATAATAAAGATTATGATTATTATTATTAAATTTCATTTGCCATGTATCTGTCCGCTTCACTAGTCTGCATCCTCCTGGAGTTTGCTACAATCTTCGTCACAGTTTAATACTTTGTACCTTATGCAAATTGTGAAATCATGTACCCTGCACCCAAGTCAAGGTCATTAATTTATGTCAAAAGGAGTAGTAATCCCAGTACTGACCCCTGGGTGTGTCCACAACCCTCTGCACTTATCACCAATGTGATAACAACTGCTCACCACTCTGAGCCAGTTTTGTATTCATGCAGCGACTGCCCATGGGCTTTGATTATTTTAACATGTCTATTATGTGGGGCTAGATCAAATTTCTTCTAAAAGTCTTTTTATATCAAGTGTACTACCCTAATCCATCCTCTGTTATTTCATTGAAGAACTCAATCAAATTTGAATTATTTTCTCTTAGCAAATCCCAGATAAGCCAAGAAGATGGGATGCAAATCCCAGATAAGCCAAGAAGATGGGATATTCTGACCAAGTTAGGCTGTCCGACTCCCCAAAGAATTGGGGGGTAGTGTTGTGTTGGTCATGTAATAAGTTTTAATCTTTTCTTACAGCTTAACCAACATTCACACAGTTTATAATACCTGTTCATAAACTACGGATAGGAATTGTTTTTCCCCATTTTTTGAAATCATGTGCTGTGATGTGCAGAGAAACATTGGTGCTAGTGACTCCATTGTCTATCAGAGACCTCTGTCTTTGAGTTGGTCAGTGTAGATTTTAGTTTTGTAGGGCCACATTGAGAAGCATAACAAATATGAACAAGTGGAGAAAGGGCAAGAGTGAAGAAGTCAAAGCAATTCATGGTTATACATGGTTTAAATGTAGCAAAACATCACAAACCACTTTCCAGGTAGTGGGGAGTAGAAATAGCCATCAGAGACCAGGAAGAAGCATTTAAGAAAGAAAAAGAGGCCAAGCAATTCAAGAGGGAGGAAGGAAATTGTATGAAGATACAATCATTGATTGTGGCAGCCCAAGTAGATAAGGGTATAAAAAAGTTTTTGTATTTAGAGACAAAGTACAAAAGCAAAGAGCAAGAGTCATACAGGATCTTTGATAGACGGATATTGGAGTGTGTACTGCAATGGAAAAGGCGTAACATAGATTCACTGTTACAATTATACAGAGCAAAAGGGAACATTGGGGTTTTCTTCCTTTGAGTGGGAAGGTTGTGGAGTGACCGGAAAGTAGTCTTTGACATAATGAGGAACTATGATGAGGCAAGTTGTGATAGATAGATTTCTCATCACAAAAGCAATTAATGGGGAGGTTAGAAAAAATGTCTTTACAATGAGGGTATTCAGGATATGGAATTCTCTGCTGCAAAATTTAATTGAAGCAGAATCAATATATATGTTTTCAAAGGGAATTAATTACTTAATAGGACCGGCAACAGGTTCTGATATAGGTTTCCACGCCATTATGTCATAGGCCTTCTGAGAAACTTTTCTATATTTGTGTACTACTTGTACAACTTCAGTGTATAATTACTCCTTTCACTGAAACCATGTGGCTGACGAACACTTCATTTAAACATTTTTAGATCCATCTCTGTAGTGAAGTTGTAGATCCCTCCACTATAGTACAGCCTAGATGTATTGTGCTGCGAGTTATTGTATGGTCATTATAGGATTGATTCCTTAATTGTCTGCCATAGGTGAGCAGCAGCACAGCAGGAAAATCTAACTCATTTCCCATTTCTTTAAATGAACGGATGGGAGTTCAGGACTGTTGACCAATTTCTAACCTCTGCTTCCCAGAAACAGCACCCCATGTGGGAAGTGCCTGAGGAGTTTGCACATTCTCACCAATGTTTATGTGGGTTTCACCCCCACAACCCAAAGATGTGCAGGCTTGGTGTATTGGTCATGCTAAATTGCCCCTTAATTGGAGAAAATTAATTGGGTACTCTAAATTTAAAAAAAAAAAATGTTTTGTGTTTTCCATCAGTGCTTGGAAGGCAGAGTTACACTGGGTGTCAAAGGTTGCCATTATATTCGCCTCGTCAGTGCTGGAAGTTCTCCTTCAACTTTCTTCATATAGGCCCTGTACAGACGTTATTCACATTGTCATCCCATTGTTTTCCCTACTGTTAAAGTACATGCATTTATACAGCATCTTATCATACCATCAAGATATCTCAACTCTTCATAACCAATATATTATACCAGAAGTGGCACCACTATTTTTTAGGCAAATAGGCAGCCAATTTGAACACAGGAACTTTCATGTAAATCAGATGAGGTAAGTGACCAGTCAGCCTGTTTTTAATCGTTCTTTGATTAAGGAAAGAATGTTGGCCAGGGTATCAGGAGAACACTTTGCCCTTCTTCAAATAATGCCATGGTACCTTTGCACCCATTGGCCTCGGTGTGACAAAGGACAGTGTAACGTTTCTCTCAGTGCCACAGAATAGTTCCATTCATTCTTGTGGCTAACTCTGGAAAGGCTGTACACCCCTATTTGTCATTACAAAGTGGTGGTGAACCTCCTCCTCGAACACAGCAACGCTTTTGCTGATTGTGCTTCCATGAAGATGTTCGATAAAGGAATTCCAGGACATTGACCCTGTCTCAATGACGGAAAATGATGCATATCCAGTTGAGGATGGCGTGTCACATGGGGGTAATGGTGTTTCCACAAATTTTTTTAAAATCCTTCTTGCTGGGGGGAAGGCTTTGTCAAAATGAGCTTGGTGAGTTATTACAGTGCGTCTTAGAGTAAACACAGTTGTAAGAATGTTCTGTCTCACATGTTTCTGTAATATAATACTGTATGACCTTGTAGGGCAGCATGACAGCACGGTGGTTAGCACTGCTGTCTCTCAGTGCCAGGGACCAGGGTTCAATTCCAGCCTTGGGTGACTGACTGTGTGGAGTTTGCAGGTTCTCCTCGTGTCTGCGTGGGTTTCCTCCGAGCACTCCGGTTTCCTCCCACGGTGCAAAGATGTGCAGGTTAGGTAGATTGACCAAGCTAAATTTCCCCTTGGTGTCCAAGGTTAGGTGGGGTACGGGGATGTGGGGCTAGGGTGGGGGAGTGGGCCTAAGTAGGGTGCTCTTTCAGAGGAGCAGTGCAGACTCAATGAGCCTAGCCTCTTTCTGCGCTGTGGTTCTATGGTTCCATGGTATGTCAACCACTACATATAATAGTATTCCTCCATATTCTACTTGCATTGGAACTCCAAGTCACAACATTTGAAAAACCCTGTTCCCGAAGGAAAAAATAATATTTTGGAGTAAATGTAATGATTCAAAGTAGCACAAATGTTTGAATGGTAATTCTGTTGCTTTGGTAGATTCAACACAAATATGATAAATGCAATGGAAAAGCACGAGTGACAGAGAATCGACTGACCTGTTAAGTCAAAGGCTTCATTATTTGCAATGAGATTTCCCTTATTCAGGCTTTTGATATATGTGGATAAAGTGGCTTCTTACTGCCACATGAGCATTACCTTAAGTTTCCTTTTACCTTGCCTTCTCAATCAATGCAATAAAAGAAAGTTGCAATTTATTGGGTGTATAAATGATATGCTATAGTCCAAAATTAAAGGAATAGCAAAATAAAATGTTGATGTGCTTCTGTGCTATGAAATGTGGCCTCAGAAATCCTCCTCTCCTCAGCACATCTTCCTTGTTGTAGTGGAATTTGTGCCAGTTATAGTAGATTATTAGACCATGGGAACATGGAGATGGAATGGGAGTGGATGGGGATGATGGAATATGAGAGATGAGGACTAGAGGGCCCAAAATTTAACAAAACAACTTGAGGGAGGCCTTTTAACCAGCTCACCTCAGCACCCAGCAGCCCCTGTGGCCACCTCTGATCTGCATACAGGATGGCAGGCCTTCCCTCAAACAAAGATCGTGTAGTACTGGGGAATTAATCCAAAAGCAGGTGGAGCAAGCCAGGAAATTTCCTGCTTTGTCCAGCCCGCCTCAGGAGTGAAAATATTGGCCATTGACCTTGGATGGAGTTTAATGTGGATTTAGCAAAATTATATCTGGACACCCAAGGGTTACATTATGAGGAACGATTATGCAAGGGTTGACTTTAATGGGTAAATTGATCAAAGCTTTCAAGGTATTGAGGGATGTAGTTAGGATAGATAGAAATTATTTCTGCTGGCTGGGGAGTCTCGGACTTGGGGCATAGTCCAAATGTTAGAGCCTTTTCAGGAGCGGAATTACTACTTCCATAGAATGGTCATAGTGTAAAACTCTCTTCCACCAATAGCAATTGATGTCAGATCAATTATTACCTTTAAATTGTGGTTGACAGGGTGGCGCAGTGGTTAGCACTGCTGCCTCATGGTGCCGAGGATCTGGGTTCGATTCCGGCACCAGGTCACTGCCCGTGTGGAGTTTGTACATTCTCCCCGTGTCTGCGTGGGTCTCACTGCCACAACTCAAAAGATGGTGGACTGGCCACGCAAAATTGCCCCTTTAGTTGGAAAAATAAAATCTTAGATTCACAGATGCGCACATTAGGTGGATTGGCCTGATATCCCGTATATCATGGAAATATCATACATCAGGTAAATTATTTCACATAATATGAATCAGATGAGAATAGGTTACATGTCAACTACATGGCTGGGCTCCAACAATGGGCTTGAGTCCTTTTCCTCTCTACAGTAATGACTGCATTTCCTCGACAATTTAAAATTTTAAGATTAAAAATAATTGACAAAGAGCCTGAGAGCAGAAGTGGGATTTATTTTTTAATGTACATATTTGTTATTATCTGGAATGTACTGCCTCAAAGGTTGGTGGAAGCAAATTGAATAGTAACTTTCAAAAGGGAATTGGATAAATACTTGAAGAGTTAACTTTTACAGGGCTGGGAGAAAAGAGCAGTGGATTAGGATTAACTATTCAACACTTTTCAGAGAGCCAGCACGGGCATTAAAGGCGGAATCACCTCCTGTGCTGTGAGATTCCAGTAAACCACAGTCTTGTCACTTTTTGGTAAAGAAGTTTCTTAGAATTCCCTGTTTGATTTCTTGGTGACTGCCACAGATGTCGGCGGATAAGTCGATCTTTGAAGCTTTGAAAAATCTGTCCAAAAACAGGGGAAGATTTGTACGCTAAGCATGGGTGGTCGCCATCTTTGTCCTTCATCACCAGATATGCTCTGTGTGGGCATCTCTTCAACTCCCACCCTTCTTCGCAATGCATCCTTTATCGTTTGCTTGATATCACCTGCGGCCAGATTTAAGGCACTGGTGAGTAAAATATCCATTTTTAGTGTGAAAAATGTGTGGAAAGTTGTGGCTGGGGTTGCGGGGTGGCAATGGCGTGGTTGCGGTTTGTATGCTGAGTATATGTAAAAGCAGGATTTTGGGGTCAAGAAACCTTAACAAGCTTGTACGCCGTGATTTATGATATCTTGTATTGAAGGCCTCAGTTATGTTCTTCCCCACAAAAGGAAATATTCTGTCTCTATCCAAACAATCAAAATTGCTGCAGTGGAAATTGGCGAAAGAGTTTGTTTCAATTTGTAGTTATTTAAACTGACGAAGCTGACGAATATTCGGATGAGGTTATAAAACATTGGACAACTAAGCATAACTAACCTTTCTTCATTCAGTGAGTGCACCAAATCTGTCCACCGGTTAAGAAAATGGTAAAAGGAACGGCTCTCATAAAGAACCCTACCTGCTTACCATTGGGGTGTTGCTTCTCAATGCTCTAATTTGTGATGAAACATTTGTTTTGACGGGCAACATTCTTATTGTCATCCACGACTTGGCATCCTCTGGTTAAAAAATAAATGCATAATTGGGGGGGCAATGTGTCCAAAACCTGGTGCTTTTAAAGGTGCTGCTGCAGAAAATCCATTCAGAAAGCCTCAGATTTACTGCTTCCTTTACACTTACAAAAGTGAAACAAATGAGCCCTCTTATGGTACTGTTATAGTACTGCAAGCACTCCTATAATTTCTGGTAATGCTGCGTAAGGAACAGTCCACGAGACTATGCCTGTGTTGCCATGTTTTCCCAATCTCTGATTCAACAAGATATCATTCAGGCAATTAATGCAGAAGTGTCTATTTTTTAAATAGCAGATTGCTCATTGATGGCATGAATGCGAATCCTGACAGCTTTTATGGTACTAAACCATACATAAAACTGATGTTTTCATTTCAAGGTTCAGTTGAACATTTCTAGTAATTTGGATATCTTTCTTTAAGGTAATGGGAATGTTCTTGACATAGGTAAAACAACATGTGGGAATAGAGATTCCACAGGGTTTCACCTAACTCTGGCTATGGGCCACACGATAGCACAGTGGTTAGCATTGTGGCTTCACAGGGTCCCAGGTTCGATTCCCGGCTGGGTCACTGTCTGTGCGGAGTCAGCAAGTTCTCCACATGTCTGCGTGGGTTTCCTCCGGGTGCTGTGGTTTCCTCCCACTAGTTCCGAAAGACGTGCTCTTAGGTAATTTGGACATTCTGAATTCTCCCTCCATGTACCCGCACAGGCGCTGGAATGTGGCGAACAGGGGTTTTTCACGGTAACTTCGTTGCAATGTAAGCTTACTTGTGACAATAAAGATTCTTATTATATTGTTATTATAACCTTGGTGGGATGTTGGCATAATTTCCAGAGAAATGGCTCAAGCAGCCATTGATGCCAGTTCAACTGAAGCTCACAACTGAAGTTCCAGTGGACGACTGGAACAAACCTTGACGTCGTTTCCTGAAGTAAAATAATGGTGAATTATTCAATAATTTGAATTAAGCAATGCTGAATTAAGAGCAATATGCTGCAGGTGTTTGAAATATTTTGAATTTATTTACAGAATTTCATCCCGGTATGTAGGAGGTTGTGATATCTTGGTAGAACAAAATATTGATGCATACACATAGAGTTTGCTTACCCAATTGAACTGGTTTATTCTGGGTCTTGGTTCATATACATATACAAGTGGCCACAAGATGGTGCTGTTTTACAGACATGTGAGATGTGATATATTTATACTTTGTCTTTTTATTTCCTAATTCAGCACATTAATAACGACCATATCCATGGAGAGAAGAAAGAGTTTGTGTGCCGATGGCAGGATTGCTCTCGAGAACAGAAGCCATTTAAAGCCCAGTACATGCTTGTGGTGCATATGAGGCGACATACTGGGGAAAAGCCACACAAGTGCACTGTGAGTCTCTTTGTGTTCATTGGCCTGTTCTTTACTCACTCAGGCTTACTCTCCTGTTGTCTAAAGAAAATGATCATCACATTTAGATACCTAAGCAAATGCATTTTAGCCCTTGTATGCTTCCAGCTTTTATTTCATGACTGCCTAGCACCAATGCAACAGACTTGTTTTTTTTCCTCTTGATTTATTCCAGGCACAATGAATAATTCCTTGCACACTTCTGACACTTTAGACTTGGTCAAGCCTTGTTCCACAGCTCATCTAAAGGCTTAAAAATCCACTCCATTTACAATCGGGGCCGGTTTAGCTCAGTTGACCGGACAGCTGGTTCGTGATGCAGATCCATACCAACAGCGCAAATTCAATCCCTGTACCGGCTAAGGTTATTCATGAAGGTTATTCCAGACCCATCACAGTGTGGTTGACTCTTAAATGCTCTCCGGGATGGGCAATAAATGCTGGCCTAGCCAGCAATGCCCACATCCCATAAATGAAAAAAGGGTGGCAGAGTGGTTAGCTCTGCTGCCTCACAGCACTAGGTACCTGAGTTCAAATCTGGCCTTGGGTGACTGCCTATATGGAGTCTGCATGTTCACCCCATGTCTGCGTGGGATTCCTTTGGTTGCCTCCCACAGACCAAAGATGCGCACATTAGGTGGATTGGCCATCTAAATTGCCTCTTAGTTCCCAACGGTTCGGTGAAGTTACCGGTTTATTGGGATAGGGCAGCAGAGGGCTGATGTAGGGTGCCAAATTACCTCCTTTTGTACTAAGGATCCTAAGATTCTCAGCTTCGTGGAGATTCCTAAGTGCTAAAGTCCGTGAAGACTACCTCTTCCCAGGCAGGTGGTGGCAGAGCTGTGCGGTATGCTGGAATAGGAGTTGATGGGAAATGGTGAACATCTAGTGTCTGTAATGTTAAAGGTGGCATTGCATTCACCTTTCTCACCTGTGGTTCATTCCAAGGGTTGCCAGAGATCTCGTGGTATCTCTCAGTTGGAGACCCAGTGCTGCATAAAGGAGATCATGGATGCCATGCCATTGACTTGCCAATACAGTGTTACAAATAGGAGGGGGATTTTTTTAAACAGCACTAGTTTCTTCTCTCCCCACCCATCTGTAAACAGAGAAGTGTTTTGATTTGATTCCCTCTTTATAAGCAACGGCGTATTTCCCAACCCCTCAGTTTTTATGTGACCCGATTTTCTACTTGTAACCCCACAGCAACTCGAGATAGGACAAACTCAATGGGTTAGTTTGTTTGCATACACTCAAAATGTGGGAAGAGGGTCTCCTTTGCATTCATAGAGTAAAAAAGGATGGAGAAAAGAATGGCTTGTAGCACAGAGAAAATAAATATTGGTTCATGTGGGTTCCAGAGTCCAGAATCAAAGCCCAATGAGGTATTCCTGCACAAAGATCTGTGTGTGACTTCACATGATGAGATAGCACATAGAGATGAATCAGGTTTGTAGGTGATGGTACAGAATTTACAGCAGAAGCAGTGTAAATGGGGCCAGATGTCCAAGCTGGTCCAGAGCTCCGTGTCTGGGAGTCTTCCAGTCAGATGATAGAAAAGCAGACTGAGATTTTGCAGTTCACAACATTACTGGTTCCACAAGCCATGGGCTCATGCCACATGACTCCCAACTCTCCACACTATCTTTGAAAAAGGATATATATCTCTCAGCTGCATTCCTGAGATTGTTAAATGTTTCAATCATTAAGAATTGGAAGGAAGGTTGCGGGGCCCTTTATCTTAGCAGACGAGCAGACCCCTGTTTCTGAACCTGGGTTATGAAATGCAGATGGCCCTTGTATAGCTCTCTTTGTATTTGCTTTGTACAGTCCTCAGAGGCAGCACGGTAGCACACTGGTTAGCACTGTTGTTTCACAGCTCCAGGGTCCCAGGTTCGATTCCCGGCTTGGGTCACTGTGCAGAGTATACATGTTCTCCCTGTGTCTGCATGGGTTTCCTCCGGGTGCTCCAGTTTCCTCCCACAAGTCCCGGAAGACGTGCTGTTAGCTGAATTGGACATTCTGAATTCTCCCTACCCGAACAGGCGCCGGAATGTGGTGACTAGGGGCTTTTCACAGTAACTTCATTGCAGTGTTAATGTAAGTCTACTTGTGACAATAAAGATTATTATTATTGTTATGGGCCAGGGTGTAGAGAACCCCAAAGTGTATCATGGAGTTCACCTGACTCACAACTTTTAATAGATTGTGGCATGGGGAGCACATGGCCCGCTCTACAGGTGTGGTAGAGCAGAAATGGAAAAGTATTTTTAAAAACAAAACAATGTTTATTCTATGAACTCAAGTTAACCTTATTAAAACATACAGTGAACATCTTAGCAACCATCAATTCAAATACAACCCCCAAAGACTACAACACTAAGTAATCCTTAATAACTTCCCAAACAACATCCAGAAAACTTACAAAAAACATAACTTTTAACAGAAGCACATCAGGTTAAAGTCACTACTGAAAACATTTATAATTCTGAATTCACCAAATGATCAAGAGATAGTCTTTTCATGGCAGAGAGATCAACAGTACACCTGCTCTGTCTGACTTCAGCTCCAACACTGAAAACGAAACTACAAAACACACCCTGCCGCAAACAGCCTAAAACAAAAGTAAAAAGCTGACAGAGAGCCCAGCTCCACCCACATTCTGACATCACTGATAAACACCCATTTCTTAAAGGTACATTTCTTAAACATCCATTTCTTAAAGGTACTCTCACATGACATTATTATTATTCAAGGATAACGATGTGCAAGTTTCCCCAATAATGCCAGATAACTTATTAGTTTGGTGTCAAAGGCAGCCATCGTTTAAGGGTCCTCCCTGTTTGTATCCTGTTTAGTCCCTTCTTTCCCCTTCCTTTCATTTTGACTATTACAATTTTGACTGAATTTCCAGCCTGTGGCAGAAGCCTGCCTGAAGGCTGTAGATGTGTTTTTAAAAATACACTTCGCAGCGAGCTTCCAGCACTATGACTTGCTCACCACCCTTCAGTGGTTGGTTTCCCCCGCCTGCTGGCCCTTAATTGTCTCATCCTTGATATGACGGGGAAATCGGGAACAGGTTACCGAGTTGGATGATGAGCTATGGTCATTACGGGTGGAGGAGCAGGTTCGAAGGGACGAATGACCTACTCCTCCTATTTTTTATACTTCAAACTGGAAATCAGCCTCCTGCCCAAACCAACCCTCCCGCCTCCACCCCTGGTTCCTTCTTTAAAGTTGCAATATTACCCACAGTATACCTGCATACAGTATTCTAAATGAGGCTTAACCAAGGCTTTGTACAGTCAAAATAAATAGATATCGGCTTCATGGCATTGGTCATGATCATTTAGAGGAAAGTGATATTGAGATCTTTTTTCCATTTTATTCAGTTTTGATTATGTGGTATAATTACTTCTGGGTGTCAGAATTGGCTGAACGGAAGCAGACTTTACCCTGAATCGGGAGATTGAGGGCTCAAATCTCTCAGACATTTGAGCACGTAATCGAAGATACATTTCAGTACAGTAGTGAGGGGTAGCTGCACTATCCGAGATCATGGGTAGAATTTACCGGCTGTTCACGTCGATGGGATATTCCGGTCCCACTGACGGTGCGCCCCCGCCTCGGGTTTCCTGGTGACAAGGGGTGCATTCAACGGGAAATCCCATTGACAACGGCGGGACCAGAAGATCCCGCTGGCTGGTCGCCTTCTCCGCCGAAAAACACGCGGCGGGTTGCTCGGTAAATCCTGCCCCCTATGTTTCAGGTGAGATGCTAAACCAAGGTCCTTCTTAGGTGGGTGTAAAATAATCTATGACAATATTTGAAAAGGCACAAGAGCTTTCTCTCCATTTTCCTGGCCAATATTTAACTCTCAACTGACATTGCTAAAAGCAGATTATCTGGTCATTATCACAATTCTGTTTGTGGGAGTTTGCTGTGTGCCAATTGGCTGCTAAGTTCCCTGATTTACAACAGCTCATACTTCAATAGCTTTGAAACACTTTAGGAGGATCTGAGGTCATGAAAGATGCCATATAAATGCAATTTTTTTTTGTCTCCGCATCAGTGGGTTATAGATTCCTCTGCATCTGACAGACTTGTTTTGACACACTCTAAATTTGATTGACCAAAGCTGTTAATGCAGATCTTTACCCACTTGGGAGAATTAATGACAGGAGTAATTGCAGCTGCCATTTTCAAAGGACCCAGTGTGCAGGGGCTGTCTTCCAACAGATCACTTCCTGGATACCGGATCAGCCAATTTGCAAGCCAAACCTCTCTCGCAACCCATGATTGGTAGCAGCTGTCACCTGTATAGTTGTACCGTGTGTCTTCATTGGATCCCTCCCTCCAATGCTAACAATCTCCAGACCCCCTCACTTGCAGCAAATGGTGGTACTAGATACTTAATTAGCAGACGCTTTATCCTAGTGAAGTGTCAAAGCATCTGTAATGCCTCCCTGTCTGGGAAAATAAATTAGGCATGGCGTACCTGCATAGAATGTCAACAACCTGGTATATTAACAGGTTGGAAAGTAGAAATATGCTGAATAGTACAGTACATCTAACCCCAGTATAAATACTAAATATTTCTGCGATTAGGTAAGTCTATGGTGTAAATAAGGTCCAGAGATATCCTGAATTTAAGGCAATGGGATAACTATTTCAGCAGAGGCAGAAAATATAGTGAATAGGCTTAGTCGCCAGAATGTGATCCGACCTACAAGTGGTTTCTGTACAGGAAATTAGAATGAGTAGGCTCAACAGGCAGACTTTTTCAATCTAGGCAAGAATGTAGAATTCTCCAGAGCACCGACAAGATCATGTCAAACAAATTCTCATTTAAAATCCACCAGCTGTTCTCGTATTTCAAATGAACACACATTTTGACATAATTAAATAGAAAACGGTCCAAATCTTAAAAGGTTCAAAAGTGCAATTTATTTGCATAATCTTTTATACGTAACTTTAAAAGATCCAAATGTTTGCAGGTAATTTACCGCAAATTTGTCTTCTGCAGTTTGAAGGCTGTGCAAAGGCTTACTCCAGACTGGAAAACTTGAAAACACACCTGCGATCGCACACTGGAGAAAAGCCGTACGTCTGCGAGCATGAGGGTTGTAACAAGGCGTTCTCAAACGCCTCTGACCGGGCAAAGCATCAGAACAGAACTCACTCAAATGAGGTAAGCTGAACATTAGGAGGGTTTTGAACGTTGTTATGGCACCGGCGGAAAGAAAGGAAATGGAGTTAGTTGTGGCATTGGACGCCGAGAAGGCATTTGATCGGGTAGAATGGGGGTACCTGATGGCAGTGCTGGAGCGGTTTGGGATTGGACCAAGGTTTGTGAACTGGGTAAAGCTATTAGATAAGGAACCGAAGGCGAGTGTCCGCACAAATAATACCAGTTTGAGATATTTCTTTCTCCACCGTGGGACGAGACAGGGATGTCCTATGTCCCCCCTGCTGTTTGCACTTGTGATTGAGCCGTTGGCCATCGCATTGAGAAGTTCGGGAGCATGGAAAGGAATAGTGCGGGGGGGGGGGGGGGGGGGGGGTAGAGCATAGGGTGTCCTTATATGCCGACGACTTGCTGCTGTATGTGTCTGAGCCGAGTGCATCGATAGGAAGAATATTGGAGCTACTGCGGGTATTTGGGTCTTTCTCGGGGTACAAGTTGAACCTGGACAAGAGTGAGTACTTTGTGGTGTCTCGGCCGGGGGTGGGGGCAGGGGTGGGGGGGGGCTGCCATTCCGTAGAGCAGGGACTCATTTTAGGTGTCTGGGTGTGCAGGTTGCCCGGGAGTGGGGGAGGCTCCGCAGGTACAACATCACTAGTTTGGTAGGGAGAGTGAAAGCCGATCTGGCAAGGTGGGACGGCCTTCCTCTGTGACTGTCAGGTCGGGTACAGGCGGTTAAAATGAATGTGTTGCCGCGATTCCTGTTTATTTTTCAATGCCTACCGATTTTCCTGCCAAAGTCTTTTTTCAGGGAGATTGAGGGAAGGATTACCTCATTCATATGGGGAGGGAAGGTGGCCAGAGTGAGAAAGGTGCTGCTACAGAGGGGAAGGCAGGCAGGGGGTTTGGGTCTCCCGAACTTGTTGTACTAGTACTGGGCGGCGAATGTGGAGAAAGTGCGGAGCTGGGTCAGAGGGGTGGATTCTCAGTGGGTCAGAATGGAGGAGAGTTTGTGCAGGGGGTCGGGGCTGAAGGCACTTGCAACAGCGCCGCTCCCGATAGCTCCGGGGAAATATTCTGGGAGTCCGGTAATAATAGCTTCATTGAAAATCTGGAGGCATGTTTGCCAACACTTCGGGTTGGGTTTAGGGTCAAGGGAAATGCCGATTCGGGGGAACCACAGATTTGAGCCAGGGAGGTGGGATGGAAGCTTTCGGAAATGGGAAGAGAAGGGGATTAAGACGCTAAAAGATTTGTTTCTTCGGGGTCGGTTTGCAGGATTGAGGGAGCTGGAAGTGAAGTATGGGCTAGAGCAGGGAGAAGTGTTTAGGTACATGCAGGTTCGGGATTTTGCCAGGAAGGAGATACAGATCCAGAGGAACGGGCCTCCACATTGCTGGAGGAGGCGTTGACGACAAGGGGACTGAAGAAGGGGGCAGTGTCAGCGGTGTACGGAGCTATTCTGGAAGAGGATAAGGCACCACTGGAAGGGATCAAAGCAAAGTGGGAGGAAGAGCTGGGAGAGGTTATAGAGGAGGGGGTCTGGTGTGAGGTGCTCCGGAGAGTGAATGCCTCCACCTCCTGTGCGAGGTTGGGGCTGATACAGCTGAAGGTGGTATATAGAGCGCACCTCACAAAGGCGAGGATGAGCCGATTTTTTGAAGGAGTAGAGGATGTGTGTGAGCGTTGCGGGGGGGGGGGGGGGGGGGGGCCGAATCACGTTCATATGTTTTGGTCCTGTCCAAAGCTAGGGGAGTACTGGAAGGAGGTGTTTAGGGTCATTTCCAAGGTGGTGCGTGTGAAACTGGACCCGGGTCCCCAGGAGACCATATTTGAGGTGTCGGACCAGCCAGGGTTGGAAATGGGAGCGGAGGCAGATATCATAGCCTTCGCCTCGTTGATCGCCCGAAGGCGGATCCTGCTGGGATGGAGAGCAGCCTCTCCACCCAGTGCCCTGGCGTGGCGGGGGGGACCTGTTGAAATACTTGACCCTTGAGAAGGTTAAGTTCGAACTGAGGGGAAGCTCGGAGGGGTTCTACAAGTCATGGGCACTATTTATTATACACTTTCAAGAACTGGATAACATCGAACATTAGTTGGGGGGGGGGGGCTGTGTAGATTAAGGGTGACTATGGGTAATCCCTGATTCCTTTTTGTCATTTGTTTATGTAAACATGTGGGTTGAGGTTTGGGGGTTGGTGGGCGGATAGGATCGTTGTTATTATGGGGATTGACAGATCTTGCTGATTATTGTTTATTGTTGATGGGTGTAAATGTGGGAGAAAATGTGAAAAGGAGGAGAATAAAATTTAAAAAAAAAAAAAAAAAAAATTTTTTTTTAAAATGAGGTAAGCTGTCGTCTGGCATGTGTTGGTGAGTCTGCTTTAATGCGTATTGCCGACCAGGCAAACAAAGCTCATGATAATTATAGCTGATAATAGAACTATGATACTCTAGCTATTTCTCTGTTCCATCAAAATTAATTCTGTAGGTTAGAGGTGTTTCCCATAATGTGACTGGTGCTTTCACACTATGACTGAACAATGTTTTAAAATAACGTATGAAGCAGCATACACATTTTTTCACCCTTTTTAGAAGTGGTTGCTGATCGATTGTCATTCCAATAAACTAATGTACAAATGTTGCAGAGCAATACTTCATGAACATCATTATGGTGGGCCAGTTTTCTTTTTTTTGTTTTAATTTAGTGTACCCAATTATTTTTTTCCAATTAAGGGGCAATTTTGTGTAGCCAATCCACCTAACCTGCACATGTTTGGGTTGGTGGGGTGAAACCCACGCAGACACGAGGAGAATGTGCAAACTCCACACACAGGATCGAACCCGGGTCCTCAGCTCCATAGGCAGCAGTGCTAACCATTGCGCCACTGTGCTGCCCTCAATAGGCCGGGTTCGATCCTCTCTATTCTTCCTAGCAAAATGTACTACCTCGCATTTATCTGTGTTGAACTTGATTTGCCCATTCCGCAAGTTGCTGCATGTCCTCCAGTAATTTGTTACAGTCCTATTCAGTATTAACTATCTCTCCCCAACCATCACCCCCCACCCCACACCCCAATTTTGTGTCATCTACAACTTAGAAATTGTGTTTTTGATTCCACAGCCTAAACGATTCATTTAAATGTTGAACAGCAGTGGTCCCAGCTCTGATCCTTGTGCAACATCATTTCCCACCTTCCGCCACTCTGAATGCCTAAGCTTTACTTCCATTCTCCGCATTCTGTCTTGAAACCAGCCAGCAATCCATTCTGCCACTTATCTCCTGACTCTGCACTCTATATCAATTAGTCTATTGTTGAAGAAGACCTTTTGAAAATACAGATAAATCCCATCTACAGCATTACTATTTTCTATTCTGTCATCTCCTCAAAAAATTCAATGAAATTTCTCATTTTAGGTGTTTTTCTATTTTATCCTTTACTAGGGATTCCATTATTGACCTACCACCAATGTTGAACTGATTGGTCTATAATTCCCTGGATGTGTTCCGTCCCCCTTAAATATAAGAGTTACATTGTCTATCTCCCCATTTTCTGGCCCTAGATTCTTTTAAAATGAGTGTATGCAATCTATCCTGATTGGAGCTTTATCCTCTTGAGTTTGATTAGTTTATTCATCTATGGAGTCCCACGAGTGCCTAATTTGTTCTTTCTAATGGAATATATGTTTGTTGCAATCAGTTGAACACCATTTTCAATGTTTTCCATTTTGTCATTTTTGTTTTGTCCTTCTCCATCAACATCTTAAAGTGTAGAATATTGAAGTCAGAAGTGCCTAGATTTTTCCCTACTCAACGTGTCTGCTTCATTCCCCATTACTTGATCCAGTAGCAAATCCTCCCCTTGTTGGGCTATTCACACATTGGGTTAGAAAGGAGTTCTGCACACATTGTAGAAACTCCATTCTCTTATCACTCCTTTCTTCTTGGGGTAGATGGTTTTATTCAATGTTTTTACTCAATTCGCCAATTTGTCTGCATATTTCTTCCTCTACCTCCCTTCCATTAGGCAGAAAATACAAAATATACATACATTGTAGATTACACCTTTTAAGTATGATTGATCTTTTACTATCTCTATCCGTATGGATTCTATTTTTGTCCTGCTGATAACTGCACCCCTCTTCTACTGCCACTGTGCGATCACAAACAAATACAGCTATTCCACTGACTCTTTTTCTTCCTTGCAAACCTTACTCAATATGTTATACTCTGCAATGCTTGATTCTCACACCTGATTTGTAGTCATGTCTCAGCCATCCCTACTGTGACTGGTTCTTCCCAACAAATGATTCCCTCCAGCTCCCCTCTTTTATTATGGGCACTCTGTGCATTGAACAAAGAACATCACAGCACAGGAATAGGCCCTTTGGCCCTCTAAGCCTGCGCTAATCACGATGCCTGTCTGAACTAAAACCTTCTGCACTTCCACGGTCCGTATCCCTCTATTCCCAGCCTATTCATATATTCGTCAAATTGCCTCTTAAACGTCGCTATCGTATCTGCTTCCACCACCTCCCCCAGCAGCACATTCCAGGCACTCATCACCTCTATGTAAAACAACTTGCTTTGCAATCTCTTCTAAATTTTCTCCTTTGCACCTTGAACCTATGTCCCCGAGTAATTGACTTTTTTCCACCCTGGAAATCTGACTATCCACTCTGTCCATGTCATTCATAATTTTGCAAACTTCTATCAGGTCCCCCCTCCACCTCTGTTGTTCCAGTGAAAATAATACAAATTTATCCAACCTCTCCTCACAGCTGATACCCTCCACATCGGCATCATACTGGGAAATCTATTCTGTACCCTCTCCAAAGCATAAAATCATAGAATTTACAGTGCAGAAGGAGGCCATTTGGCCCATTGAGTCTGCACCGGCCCTTGGAAAGAGCACCCTACCTAAGCCCACACCTCCACCCTATCCCCGTAATCCAGTAACCCCACCTAACCTTTGTGGACACGAAGGGCAATTTAGCATGATCTAACCTGCACATCTTTGGACTGTGGGAGCAAACCGGAGCACCTGGAGGAAACCCACGCAGACACGGGGAGAAGGTGCAGACTCCGCACAGACAGTGACCCAATCCAGGAATCGAACCTGAGACCCTGGAGCTGTGAAGCAACTGTGCTAACTACTGTGCTACCATGCCACCCATCCACATCCTTCTGGTAGTGTGCCAACCAGAATTGTACACAATATTCCAAATGTTGGCTAACCAAGGCTCTGTACAGCTGCAGCATGACTTGCCAATTTTTACACTCGGTACCCTAACCAATGAAGGCAAGCCTGCCGAATGCCTTGTTAACTGCCTCATCCACCTTCCTTGCCACTTTCAGTGATCTGTGGACCTGTACACCCAGATCTCTCAGCCTGTCAATACTGCTAAGGGTTCGGTCATTTACTGTATAATTCTCACCTGTATTAGACCTTCCAAAAAGCATTAGCTCACATTTGTCCGGATTAAAGTCCATCTGCCATTTCTCCGACCAAAACCCCAACCAATCTATATCCTGCTGTATCCTCTGACAATCCACTTCACTATCTGCAACCCCACCAATCTTTGTGTTGTCTGCAAACTTACTAATCAGACCAGCTACCTTTTCCTTCAAATGATTTATATACACTATGAACAGCAATGGTCCCAGCACTGATCCCTGCTGAACACCACTAGCCACAACTTTCCATTCAGAAAAGCACCCTTCTACCACTACCCTCTGTCTTCTATGACCTAGCCAGTTCTGTATCCATCTTGCCAGCTGATCCTGTGCGACTTCACCTTTTGTACCAGACTGCCATGAGAGACCTTGTCAAAAGCTTTACTGAAGTCCATGTTGACAACATTCATTGCCCTTCCTTCATCAATCAACTTCGTCACTTCCTCAAAAAATTCAATCAAGTTACTGAGACACAAACTCCTCTTCACAAAACCATGCTGCTTATCGCTAATAAGTCCATTTGTTTCAAAATGTGAGTGAATCAAGAATACACGGTTTTAGCTCATTTTTAATCGGGATTTCCCCTCACCTTATGTTTAACCATATGTTCAGACTCTTGTTACAAAATCATAAAGGAAAATTCTACTGGCCACTGAGAGGTGGGACCAAGGGAGGATGGGGGTTGGTAAAATTATGGGGAGCCAGATTGAATTGGCTCCCCAACAAGGTCCCAACATCTGGGCATTTTATTGATGGTGGGGCAATCTTCCAACAGGCTTCCTGCCACAGCGAGGAAGGAAGTAAATTTAAATCTTCAAAAGGCTCATTGATGGCCATTTTACCAGGTCGACGGCATTTTGCTGACAGTCAATTGACCTTCAGCTGAATGCAGGTAGTCACAGCAGCCAAAGTTATAAGTAAGTTTCATTCAAAAGGGGGGCCAGGGTCTGGGAAGGCAGCCCCAGGATTGAGAAATTAGGTCAGTGGTATTTCCTCCCCATTGGTGTAGTTTTTAAAAAAATGTTTCTTCAACCTACCTTGCATATGCTCCAGGGCCCTTGAGGCTGGTTTAGCACACTGGGCTAAATCGCTGGCTTTGAAAGCAGACCAAGGCAGGCCAGCAGCACGGTTCAATTCCCGTTCCAGCCTCCCTGAACAGGCGCCGGAATGTGGCGACTAGGGGCTTTTCACAGTAACTTCATTTGAAGCCTACTTGTGACAATAACCGATTTTCATTTCATTTTTCATTTCTTGCATGTTCCAACAGCCACTGCTCCTGATGGTGCTGCTGACCTTCCAACCCTATGATTCTGCTGGCAGCACTAAGGCGCAATCCTGCACAGGACAGCACACCTGGCAGCAGATTATTCACGATCTGCTACCAGTAACCTAAAATTGAGGTGGAAGTCCTGCTGCTCTCCCTAGATTTGAGGTCCAGATGTGCACTTGTCGTCATGTCAAGTGACCTTGAAAGGTAAAATTCTGCCTAGAGGGTCATTACTGCACAGGAGGAGGCTATTCAGTCCATGGAGTCCATGTCGACCCTCTGTAGAGCAATCCAATCAGTCCTATTCTTCCATTCTGTCCCCATACCCGTGTAAGTTTACCTCCCTCAAGTGCTTTCCTTTTGAAATTATTTATACTCTCCATTTCCTTGAAGGCACGAAGTTCTAGGTAATTTCCACTGGCTCAAAAAAGAGATCTTCCTCACATTCTCCCTTCATCTCTTGCCCAAAATCTTAAACCTGTGTCCCCCTCGTCCCTGTGCCATCAGCTGATGGAAACAGCTTTTTTTGTCTACCTTATCTAAACTTGCCATAATGTTGCGCATCTCTATCAGTTCTCCATCAATCTCCAATTGCTCCAGGAAGATCAAGCCCAGCTTTTCAAATCTAACCTTATTGCTAAAGTCCCCCACCCCAAGAACCATTCTGGTAAATCTCCTCTTCACTGCCTCAAGGATTCTCACAACCTCCTTAAGGTGTAATGACCAGAACTGTGTGCAATTATCTAGTTATGACCTAAGCAGAACTTCATACAGGTTCAACATAACTTCCCTACTTCTGTACTCAATATGTTTAGTTATGAAGCCCAAGATACCATGAGCTTTGCTAACTGCTCTCTCAATATATCCTGAAATCTTCAAAGTTCAATGAACATGAATCCCCAGATCCCTCTATCTTTCAAACTGTGCCATTTAGTTGATATTGCCTCATTGTAGATCAGAATTAATGGGAAAGAAGGACACCAACACTGCCTTATGACAGTTCTTTATAAACTGTTTATCGATCCCTCGAACGTGAGGTCTGTCCCAGCTTTAATGTCAGGTGCATATAAGGATTGGGTGAAATTTAGAAACGTTTTAAAAAACCAAAAACAAAAACGTTTTATTTATTTTGAGTCTCTCACATGACCTAATAACAATTTAGATGAGGTGTTCCAAAGCTGGGAAATTCTAATACACGGTTTCTGAAAGTGTGCTTCATGTGCATATTTATTTTGCCACTGTAATGGCAATCACATAAACTCGGCAAACGTATTCACCTGAACATACCCACAATAAGAATTGGGAACTGTGTTCATTGCTCAGAATCCAATAACTGTTCTGGATATTTTTAAATAAGTACTGATTTCTCTGTGGTCGCTCTGCTTTACGTTTCCACAGTCCGCCATGTTCCCTGATCTTCCAGAGAAAGAAAATAGTGCCAGCCTTGATTCAGTACTAGCGTTGTCACATCTGGATCAAATGATTGTGGTTTCAAATCCCATTCCAGAGACTTGAGCATAAAGTCTGGGTGATGTCTCAGTGCAACACTAAGTAATCCTCCATTCCAGATGGAGCATTAAATTGAGGCCCAGCCTCTTCTCTCGGGCCGATATTAACTATCTTGTGGCATTATTTAAAGAATATCAAATGAGCCCTTCTCAGGGTCCTGACCAACATATGACCCTCAATTAACATCAGTTAAAATGAATGTTTTCATTGCTCTTTGTGGTATTTTGTTGTGTATTCATTGTTGCCTATAAATTCCAGTCACCGGGTTTATAAGTTGAAACACGATTACTGTTTATTTCTAACAGGAATAATGATGAAATGTGTAGTAAATACAACTGGATCCCAGCAGGTTAAAAAAATCTGGTACTCACTGGCAGAAGGCTTCTTTGTGGAAGCTTTATTTCTTACCAAGCTAAGGATTTGGTTTGAGGTTCACATCCAGGCCTATAATCTTTCAGTATGAACACTTTATTTCACATCAAACCTTGCCATCAGCTCATGGTTTGACTTCAAGCCTCTGCAGCCTCAAGAGAATGACACCCAGTCTTGCTGAAGAGGGAGTCAGCCCTCACAGTGACCTTGTGGAGAATATTAGTTAGATCTTTTTGGAGAGAATTAATCCAAGCTGCAGAATCAGAAATTGAAACCAAAAACTCAACCCTTGAAGCTCTGAAACATTCCAGTGGGACAGATCCAATCACCACCTGTTAGCAGGCGTAGCACAGCCTTTTCAGCCAATTAATTGGCCACCAACCAAATCAATCAAACCAAGTCATCACTGACACTTGACAATCGGCAATCACCAGTCGAAAGCAGCTCAGCCTTCTGGACCCTGCTATTTGAATTAAAAACACAAGCTGTTTTGCCTTAAAATCTATTAAACATCCATGGATCAAAATGTAACGGCAAAAGTAAAAGAAAGGGGAATTAAGGTAATAAACAGGCACAAACAGGAAGGACTCTTACACTGTTTACTACTTTAGAATAATGACTACACTTCACAAATGCTTCATTGGTTTTAATGTAATTTGACACATTATCAAATTGTGAGAGGTGCTGTAGAAATGCAAGTTATTTCTTCTTTGTGTTTTTTGAATGCTTTTGTCAAAGACAGTGGAACAACTAGAATTTCCTGCTAGCCTCCTCAGACTTAATTACAAAATTAACAAAGAAAACAATTGGTTTGATAATATTTGCCTTTATAATAATAATCTTTATTGTCCCAAGTAGGCTTACATTAACACTGCAATGAAGTTACTGTGAAAAGCCCCCAGTCGTCACACTCCGGCACCTGTTAGGGTACACAAAGGGAGAATTCAGAATGCCCAAATTCTCTTAGAGCACGTCTTTGGGGACATGTGGGAGAAAACCGGAGCACCTGGAGGAAACCCGTGCAGGCTCCGAACAGATAGTGACCCAAGTCGGGAATCGAACCTGGGACCCTGGCACTGTGAAGCAACAGTGCTAACCACTGTGTGACCGTGCCGCCCATTTATACTGTTGCAAAGAAAAGTCTTCTGCATGATAAAAATAGATAAAATTTAAATTGCTGATTATAAATTGTCAAAAGGACAAGAGGTGACAGCGGGAGAGGGGAAGGATGGGGGAATAGGCATCACATTGTGATGCTTTGACTGATGCACAGTCTGAAAGGGTGATGGAAGTATGGGTAAGTACTTGAAATGGAAAAAAATGCAGGACTTGGAAAAAACAGAAGAGCTGGACTCATTGATTTAACTTTTTCAAAGACCTAGTATAAGCATGATGGGCCAAATGGCTGCCTCCTGTGATGTATCATTCTGATTTTAATAAAGAACTTTCAGCAAAATCTGTAGAAATGTCAGACCTACCTATCAGGACTTGAAAAGGAACGTGTCATGTTCAATATGTTTCTCTTGTCAATTTTCTGTGAACTATCGTTTTAATGCTTCCTTTTGCCACTATTATCAATTACTTTTCAGAAACCTTACGTTTGTAAAATTCCTGGCTGCACAAAGCGTTACACTGATCCCAGTTCCCTCCGAAAGCATGTCAAAACAGTTCATGGCCCTGAGGCCCACATCACGAAGAAACAGCGTGGAGACATCCACCCAAGACCACCGCCACCCAAGGATCCAGGCAGCCACTCGCAGTCCAAATCACCTGGGCAACAACAGGCTGAACTAAACAATACTACCTCAAAACGGGAAGAATGTCTCCAAGTTAAGGCCATAAAGACCGAGAAACCAATGGTAGGTCATTACTTCAAAATCAATTATGACATTCATTACACCCAGTTTTTTGCCCACTTGCCCTAAAGACGCCTACTCTTAATGACCGTCTATTCAACAGATAATGGAAGACATCTGGTGTTCCATTCAAGCGAGCATTCTTCATTGTCAACAGGGGTGGTACCAGGGGATTGGAGAGTGGCGAATGTCGTGCCCCTGTTCAAAAAAGGGACTAGGGATAACCCTGGAAATGACAGGCCAGTTAGTCTTACTTCAGTGGTAGGCAAAGTAATGGAAAGGGTACTGAAGAATAGGATTTCTGAGCATCTGGAAAGACACTGCTTGATTAGGGATAGTCAGCATGGATTTGTGAGGGGTAGGTCTTGCCTTACAAATCTTATTGAATTCTTTGAGGAGGTGACCAAGCATGTGGATGAAGGTAAAGCAGTGGATGTAGTGTACATGGATTTTAGTAAGGCATTTGATAAGGTTCCCCATGGTAGGCTTCTGCAGAAAGTAAGGAGGCATGGGATAGTGGGAAATTTGGCCAGTTGGATAACGAACTGGCTAACCGATAGAAGTCAAGAGAGTGGTGGTGGATGGCAAATATTCAGCCTGGATCCCAGTTACCAGTGGCGTACCGCAGGGATCAGTTCTGGGTCCTCTGCTGTTTGTGATTTTCATTAATGACTTGGATGAGGGAGTTGAAGGGTGGGTCAGTAAATTTGCAGACGATACGAAGATTGGTGGAGTTGTGGATAGTAAGGAGGGCTGTTGTCGGCTGCAAAGAGACATAGATAGGATGCAGAGCTGGGCTGAGAAGTGGCAGGTGGAGTTTAACCCTGAAAAGTTTCCATTTTGGAAGGACAAATATGAATGCGGAATACAGGGTTAACGGTAGAGTTCTTGGCAATGTGGAGGAGCAGAGAGATCTTGGGGTCTATGTTCATACATCTTTGAAAGTTGCCACTCAAGTGGATAGAGCTGTGAAGAAGGCCTATGGTGTGCTCGCGTTCATTAACAGAGGGATTGAATTTAAGAGCCGTGAGGTGATGATGCAGCTGTACAAAACGTTGGTAAGGCCACATTTGGAGTGCTGTGTACAGTTCTGGTCACCTCATTTTAGGAAGGATGTGGAAGCTTTGGAAAAGGTGCAAAGAAAATTTACCAGGATGTTACCTGGAATGGAGAGTAGGTCTTACGAGGAAAGGTTGAGGGTGCTAGGCCTTTTCTCATTAGAACGGAGAAGGATGAGGGGGGACTTGATAGAGGTTTATAAGATGATCAGGGGAATAGATAGAGTAGACAGTCAGAGACTTTTTCCCCGGGTGGAACAAACCATTACAAGGGGACATAAATTTAAGGTGAAAGGTGGAAGATATAGGAGGGATATCAGAGGTAGGTTCTTTACCCAGAGAGTAGTGGGGGCATGGAATGCACTGCCTGTGGAAGTAGTTGAGTCGGAAACATTAGGGACCTTCAAGCAGTTATTGGATAGGTACATGGATTACGGTAAAATTATATAGTGTAGAAGTATTTGTTCTTAAGGGCAGCATGGTAGCATTGTGGATAGCACAATTGCTTCACAGCTCCAGGGTCCCAGGTTCTATTCCGGCTTGGGTCACTGTCTGTGCGGAGTCTGCACGTCCTCCCCGTGTCTGCGTGGGTTTCCTCCGGGTGCTCCGGTTTCCTCCCACAGTCCAAAGATGTGCAGGGTAGGTGGATTGGCCATGATAAATTGCCCTTAGTGTCCAAAATTGCCCTTGGTGTTGGGTGGAGGTGTTGAGTTTGGGTAGGGTGCTCTTTCCAAGAGCCGGTGCAGACTCAGGGGGCCGAATGGCCTCCTCCTGCACTGTAAATTCAATGAAAATCTATGATTAATCTAGGACAAAGGTTCGGCACAACATTGTGGGCCGAAGGGCCTGTTCTGTGCTGTATTTTCTATGTTCATGTGTAAACCTAAAATGAAAATGATTGTTGACAGGTTTATTCAGTTGTGGCAGACAGCACATCTTTTCCAGGAGGTGCTGAATGACAATACACTTCTATTTGTCACAACCTCCTGCCTCAACCTTAGTTCAAACATGTAAGCAAATTTAGAAGCAAAGTTAGTGAAAAGTAATCCCACAATCTGCTACCCAAAGGAACAGCTAACTGGGATCTTTGGTCCCCTTGCCTTAGGCCTGGAGGAGCACTGATTCTGGAAAATTCCTGACTCTGCAAACCTGACTTTGAGGGGGATGGGGAGGGGAATGTTGAAAAAGGGAGAAGGCCCCAGATGTTCTAAGTTTCATTCCGGGGGCACGTCTTATTCCGTTGGGCCCGTTTCCCCCCTGGAATAGATGCATAGGCAGCCGTGTGCCGCCAGTGTAAAGGTGGATTGTGTGAAAGGTCGGCCTTGATGTTCCATAAAAAGAGTAAAACACCCCTCTTGCCCTCACACCTCATATCCCCACCCATCCCTATTTGCCCTTCTTACCCTCCATGCCAATCTGTGCCCCTACAGACAACCTCCATGGCCCCTTATCCTCTCCATGCCAACCCATGTCCTCTACCCAATCTCAATGGCTATCATACCCTCTATGCCAATCTGGGCCCTCTACCTACCTCAATGGCCCTTTATAACTGCTGTGCCAATTAGTGCCAACCATGCCCTCTATCCACAATACTTTGATGTTACATCCTCCGTGCCAACTCACCAAGTATTCATCATGGGCAAATCTCAGGATCCATGTTAAGATTAAATAAAATAAAGCTCTGAGTGTTTATTGATGGCCCCACTATTTTGAAAAACACACTTTCATTGATAAAAACCAATTCACTACATTTAAATTCTTTCTACTATTTAATCCTTTATACAAACAAGTATGTCATTCAAATACTTCATCCCTTATAAAAACAAGCATTTATATTTATAGCCCCACATCTGAAATGTTATATCAAATGGAGTTGTAAACCAAACTGCGAACTCACAGGCACCACACTGGGGAGTAACATCAATCTTGCAACAAATACTCTAATGATAACCCTTAGGCATATGTCAACGACCGAGTAAAATAGGAAGTACTGATTTTTTAAAAAAAACTGACTTTTTTTAAATTTAAAAGGTGGGACATTTAACTGTGTTGGCAGATCCAATGGGACTTAAGTGCCTCAACAGCTTGATAGTTCCAATGAGTTCATCTACTTTTTACACACACTCATGTCTACTTCTAACGATCCCAAAGGGCACCAAAGAGCACCTTACTGCTCCCAAAGATATCCCTGGACTTATGGAGGCTAATGGTAAATGTAAGATAGATTTATTTACAATGGTCTGCATAATGCAGCATCTCACTCCCAGCGCAATCCAAACTGCGAGGGCATATCTCACCAGGCCTCTGAAATAGCTTGCGCGACGCCGACGGGGTGGAATGATTATTCTCCCCGTGGTCCTTGCGGACTATAAGCTCCCCTGCTTCGGGGCAGTGGATCTCTCTTAACTTCTGTATGAAAGGCCGGCCAATAAGGCACCGAGCAGTGAGGAACCCAGTAGAAATCTACTGGGCTGTGCACATTTCATGTTGTAAATAAACCTTGGTTTCTTTATTTTACTCACACGGTGTGGACTCCCCGTGTCCTTAGTAAATTGCCGCTGAGGAGTAAACTGGCTTGCTGTCAATTGCTGCGACCTACTAGGCTGAGCCACCTTCCTGATTTTCTGGACCTAGGTTTGGATTTACTTGATTTGCCATGCCCCTGTTTGGGTGGTTAGAAGCATTTGATGCCGGTGTTGAAGACTGGGACCAGTACACAGAATGGATACAATACTTCTTCCAGACCAATAACATCTCTGACAACGTGCGGCAGGCGGTCATACTGTGGAGGGCCTGCTCATCATGCACATTCAGGGATCCGGAGCCTCACGTACCCAGCAACGCCAGATATGCAATCGTTCAGCCAACACCTGACACCTGTGGCGCAACACTTTATCCCGACCCTGTCAATAATCGTTCAAAGATATTGGTTTATTACAGCAGAGAGGTCCCCCGGTGAGCCTGTCCTTGAGTTTGTATCATAGCTACGGTAGATAGCCGAGTTTTGTGAGTATGGGACGACTTTATCCAATATGCTCCAAGATTGTTTGGTCTGCAGTATAAACAATATGGAAACACAGAAAAAACTTTTAGTCAAAATTTCCATGACCTTTCAGCAGGCACTGCAGATTTTCTTGACCCGGGAAAGTGCGGAACACGGCATCTAAGAGATACAAGGGGTGGAGGTGCATGTTTTGGGGTGTCACCCCTCAGGTGGTATGCCCACGGCCTGGGCCGAACATCATGGTGACTCGGACCTCTGGGCGAAAAGCCAGCCGGACTCGCTGAAGACAATTCCGGCCTATCTGAGGTCCCCAGTCTAGGCGTACTTGCAAGCAGCAAGAAGGCCAGTGCTTCAGGCATCCCGTTTGAGGTAGGTGTTAGCCCTGGGGCCGGTCCTTGCATCTGGTTGACCCAGAAAAGTCCGAGGATGAGGCTGAGAAGCAGCTGAACTGTTTCGTATGGCTCCTGTTTGCGTTCCAATGCAGGTGAATGGCCATATACTCCCAACGGAGTTGGGTACGGGAGCTGCCGTTGCTGTGGTGGCACAGAGCACCTTTGATCTTACAAAACGGGGCGTGCATACCATTACTTTGGCTGACACGGTGGCCTCGTTTGGCCATTTATACGGGGCAACAACTGAATATTGTGGATCCACCCTTGCTCTGGTAGTTTAAGGGCGCCAATCAGTTCGCCTTCCCCTCATTGTTGTGCAAGGAAGCGCGCTAGCCTGTTGGGCTGCGACTGGGTACACCAGCTGCAGTCGAATTGGCAACATATCCTCAAGAAGCAGCAGCCATGGGAATGGATACTAAGGGCAATTTAGCATGGCTAATCCACCTAACTTGCACATCTTTCGGGAATAGTGGGAGGAAACCGGAGTACCCGGAGGAAACCCACACAGATACAGGGAGAACATGCAGACTCTGCACAGACCGTGAACCAAGTTGGGAATCAAACCTGGGACTCTGGAGCTGTGAAGCAACAGTGCTAACCACTGTGCCAGCTACTGGACTGCCAAGAAAGTTGGAAGGGAACTAGCTTGTGCATAATTAATAAGCTTCCCAGTGCAGTACCTGGTGCAGAATCCCATTATTCTGGGACAGGCACACTGGAGCCGCTCGCCACCGTACTTAGGCTGGCATTGTCTGGGGCCGCCTGCTAACGGCAGGATTCGCAATGCCCTGCTGAATCCCGCATCAGGCCAAAATGTGGATCTGCGCCAGGCGTCAAATCAGGTTCGAGTCTCTCAGCCTGCACCGCCAGCCATAACGGGTTTCCCAATATCCCTGACGAACTATTAAGCTGGAGCTTGTCTTGGGGGATTGGATTTTTCGTGTTGTTGCTGGGGGGGAGGGAGGGGGGTGGGGGGGGAGCTGGTACTTGGGGACAAATGGGAGGTCGGGAACGGCGACAGCCCGAGTGGGGACTCGAGGAAGCGGAGGGCGCGAGTTTGAGGCAGGCCTAAAAAGCGTGATGGCTAGTCGGCAGAGGGGTGGTTGGAAGCCCCCCGTCCAGGCTGATCACATGGAACATGAGAGGACTGAATGGTCCGGTCAAGATGGCTCGCGTGTTCGCGCATTTGAGGGAACTGAATGCGGACGTGGCAATGCTACAAGAGACACACCTAAAGGTTACAGACCAGACTAGATTGAGGAAGGGGTGGGTTAGCCAAGTGTTCCACTGAGGACTGGACTCAAAGACCAGGAGGGTAGCGATCTTGATCAGCAAACGAGTGGCATTCGAGGCAGGGAGAATCGTGTCAGACAAGGGGGCAGGTACATAATGGTGAGTGGGAAGCTGGAGGTGGTGCGAGTGGTACTTGTGAACATATGCTCCAAATTGGGATGACGTGGAATTTATGAGGCGGGTGTTAGGTAAGATCCCAGACATAGAGTCACACAACCTGATCATGGGAGGGGACTTCAACACAGTCATTGATCCGGAATTGGACCGGTCAAAATCCAGGACAGGGAGGAGGCCAGCTGCAGCAAAGGAATTGAAGAGTTTTACAGAACAGATGGGGGAGTAGACACATTGAGGTTTGCACGGCCGAGGACGAAGGAGTTTTCCTTTTTTTCACATGTCCACAAGGTATATTCTCGCATCGACTTTTGTTCTGAGCAGGGCGCTAATACCAAAGGTGGTGGATACTGAGTACTCGGCAATTGCAGTGTCAGATCATGCCCCGCACTGGGTGGATCTACGGGTTAGTGTGGAGAGAGGGCAACGCCCGCTGTGGAGGCTGGATGTGGAGTTGTTTGCAGACAAAGCAGTCTGTGGGCGGGCTAAGAAGTCTATCCAGAACTATCTGGAAACAATGAGTCTCTGGATGGTGTAATGTGAAAGAGGTGAATTAATCTCGATATGGATCCACAGAGAAAAGGTGGAACGGGCTGAGAGGGATAGATTAGTGGAGGAGATACTCCAGGTGGACAGGGAAGCGGGGCTACTGAGGGAGTGGCGGAGGTTACAGGCGGAGTTTGGGCTGTTGACCATAGGGACAGCAGTGGAACAGTTGAGGAAGGCAAGGGGGGCGATCTAAGAGTACGGGGAAAAGGCAAGCAGAATGTTGGCGCACCAACTCAGGAAAAGAGAGGTGGCCAGGGAGATAGGTAAAGTAAAGAGTAGAGGCAGTAATACTGTTCTGGACCCAGCGGGGGTGAACGAGGTGTTTAAGGACTTTTATAGTAAATTATATGAGTCAGAACCTGGGTGGAGGGGATGAGGCAATTTCTGAATCAGTTGAGGTTCCCGAGGGTGGAGGAGGACCTGGTGGAGGGGCTGGGAGCCTCAATTGAGATTGAGGAAATAATCAAGGGGCTGGAGGGCATGCAGTCGGGCAAGGCTACCGGTGGAATTCTATAAGAAGTTTTCAGAGATGTTGAGCCCACTGCTGGTGAGGACATTTAACGAAGCAAGAGAGAAGGGAGTCCTCCCCCACATCAATATCGCAGGCCTCGATTTCATTGATCTTGAAATGGGAGAAGGATCCGGAGCAATGCGGGTCATACAGACCTATTTCTCTACTGAATGTGGATGCCAAACGGCTGGCTAAGATACTGGCCACAAGGATAGAGGACTGTGTCCCGGGGTGATAGGGGTAGACCAGACGGGATTTGTTAAGGGCAGGCAACGCAAGGCCAACGTTTGAAGGCTTGTAAATTTTATTATGATGCCCTCAGAAGGAGAGGAGGCGGAGGTGGTGGTAGCGATGGATGCGGAGAAGGCTTTTGATCGGGTGGAGTGGAATTACCTGTGGGAGGCGCTGGGACGGTTTGGGTTTGGTGAGGGCTTTATTGACTGGGTGCGGTTGCTCTATCAGGCACCAGTAGCGAGTGTGCGTACGAACCGGCTGAGATCGGAGTATTTTGAACTACACCGAGGGACGAGGAAAGGGTGCCCCCTCTCCCCGTTACTGTTTGCTCTGGCCATAGAGCCATTGGCCATGGCGTTAAGAGCCTCTAGGAACTGGAACGGTCTGGTTCGGGGTGGGGGCGGGGGGGGGGGGGGGGGGTGGAGCACTGGGTCTCGCTCTACACAGATGACCTGCTCTTGTACATTTCGGACCCATTGGAGGGGTTGGGGGAAGTAATGCGAATCTTGGGGGAATTTGGCAATTTTTAGGGGTATAAATTGAACATGGGGAAAAGCGAGATGTTTGCGATCCATGCAAGGGGGCAGGAGAAGATACAGGGAGAGCTGCCGCTTTGAATGGTAGGGAAGAGCTTTCAATATCTGGGAATACAGGTGGCCCGGAAATGGGAGGCATTACACAAGTTAAACCTATCCCGGTTGGTAGAACAAATGGAAGGGGACTTTAAGAGATGGGACATGCTGTCATTATCACTGGCGGGGACGGTACAGACCGTGAAAATGACGGTCCTCCCCAGATTTCTGTTTGTCTTTCAGTGCCTCCACATCTTCATCCCTAAGGCCTTTTTCAAGCGGGTGAATAAGATTACTTTGGGCTTTGTGTGGGCGGGTAAAACCCCGCGAGTGAAGAAAGTGTTGCTGGAGTGCAGTCGGGGAGAGGGTGGGTTGGCGATGCCGAACTCCTGCAATTACTATTGGGCGGCTAATATAGCCATGATTAGGAAGCGGGTAGTGGGGGAGGGGTCGGCATGGGAGCAGATGGAGGCGGCGTCATGCAAAGACACCAGTCTGGGAGCATTGGTAACAGCACCTCTGCCGTTCTCGCTGGCCTGATACTCCACAGGTCCGGTTGTAGTGGCGGATCTGGGGGCAGTGGAGGAGATATAAGAGAGTGAAGGGAGCATCAATTTGGACCCCGATTTATAACAACCACAGGTTTGTACCGGGTAGGCTAGATGGTGGGTTCCGGAGTTGGCAGAGGGCAGGAATTAGAAGGATGGGGAGATCTATTTATAGACGGGAGCTTTCCCAGCTTGAAAACTTTGGAGGATAAATTTGAATTGCCAGCAGGGAATGGTTTTATGTATTTGCAGGTGCGAGACTTCCTGAGTAAACAGGTGCCGGCCTTTCCACTGCTGCCGCCACGAGGGATACAGGATCGAGTAATTTCCAGTACCTGGATGGGAGAGGGGAAGGTATCGGATATTTACCAGGAGCTTTCGGAGACGGAGGAAACTCCGGTGGAGGAGCTTAAGGGCAAGTGGGAGGACGAGCTAGGAGAAGAGATAGAGGCGGGTCTATGGGCGGATGCCCTAAGCAGGGTTAATACCTCCTCATCGTGCGCCAGGCTTAGCCTGATACAATTTAAGGTAGTCCACCGGGCACACATGACGGTGGCTAGGATGACCAGGTTTTTCGGGGTGGAGGATAGGTGTGCGGGAAGCCCAGCAAATCATGTCCACATGTTTTGGGCATGCCCGAAGCTTCGAGGCTTTTGGCAGGGTTTTGCTAAGGCAATGTCCGCGGTGCGAAAAACACGGGTGGTGCCGAGTCCGGAGGTAGCGTTCTTTGGAGTGTCGGAAGATCCGGGAGTTCGGGAGGCGAAAGAGGCCGACATCCTGGCCTTTGCCTCCCTGGTAGCCCGGATCTTATTAATGTGGAGGGACTCGAAGCCCCCGAGTGTAGAGACCTGGGTTAGTGACATGGCTGGGTTTCTCAGTCTTGAGAAAATAAAGTTTGCCTTAAGGGGTCACTGTTAGGGTTCTTCGGCAGGTGGCAGCCGTTCGTCGACTTTCTTGAGGAAAATTTAAAATGTCAGCAGATGCAGTATTCCAAGGGGGGGGGGGATTGTTGTTGTATGGTTGAGGTGTGTGAAGATTGGGCTGGGGGGGGGATATTTATTTTACCATGTTGATGTCATTGTTTTTGTTACTGTTATAAAAATTTTCAAATACCTCAATAAAATATTATTAAAAATAAAAGAGCTGTTTTGCATGTAATTGATGGGCAGGACACCTGACTCACCTGCCTCAAAGGATGTTCCAGCTGAGAGTCCTGCTGATGTGAATAGGGTCAGGTCCTGAGAAACGTGGACCAAGAGGCTTGCAGTCCCAAGGGTGTGAATACCCTCCCTAAACATGCCTCCAGGGTGCAAGGGGGGGGGGGGGGGGGCGGTCCTTCCTTGGTGGCGATGGTCAGGGGCTTATACTGGGCTGGAAGGGCTCAGTCAGGGGTCATTTCTCAGGTGGATGCTCTTCCCATCTGCAGCCTTTAAACTCTTTAAACTGTTAGTTAATATCTAAAAAATACAGTTTTCTCAGAATAAAGTTAAAATGTTCCCATCTGTACCCCTAAATCCTTTAAACAGCCTGTCAGTAGGCCAAATTCAAAAGTCTGTGAGATGAATGTAAAAATAATCCCTTTAATGTAGTGGAAACCTTTTGAAGTGGTTTTCTTACAGTCAATTTCCTTGCCCTTTTAAGTATTAATTCCTAGAGGGCTAAAAGCTTTGAACTACATTGTTTACATTCAAGTTAATGTACCATTTCCTCTTAAAAGCAATTTGGTTTTCAGGTTGAGGTAGTTTCAAAGGTGGGATTAAGATTGTTTATTTATATATCTCTTCAGGGCAATAAATGCTGGCCTTGTTAACGATGCTCAAATTCCACAAATTAATTTTTAAAAATCCCATGTCTCTGCTCAAATCACTAGTGCTTTTTTAGCGCTACGTTATACCATTTGATGTGAAATGATGTACTCTTCAGCTGTTGAGATGAAAATATGTCCTTTCAAGGCCACAAAATCTATCGGCTAAAGTTTGGGTAAGGTCACAATTATGCTTCAACCTGCACAGAACAATGTTTTTATTTTCCTTTGTACAGTAACTTCACAAGGAAGTTAGAGACATTCTGGTTCCTCTGTTAACTTTCAATTAAATACATTTTTTGAGTGTGGCACAGAAATTTGATTCAGACACTTTGAGTTGAGGAACAGGAAATTTATGGTTGACATATTCTTTTCACAATATAATCTTCTCATTTCACATTACACCATCCAGAGACTCAAGTTTGAAGTGCTCAGTGACAGTGTTGTTACTCTATCCCAAACCTGATCTCTCTTGAGCGGTAAATATAAGCTCTAAATGCAAGTTGTTGCATTGCCAAGAATATGTGATAATAGTCATACATGATGATTACAAACTAATACAGGCCACAACTTCTGCCATGGGTAGGGCAAAAAGGCAAGTCCCAATCCACCCCAACCAGGACTCTGATCACATTCCACCCTGTTGCCACCAATCTGTTCCACAGAGGCGGTCCAGCCAACTGAGCCTCCCATGCCCTCTGACAAGGAATTCAAGTTGCTGTGGCAACATGCACTTTTACATGCATGTTGAAGCCTGGAGCATTGGATGGTGATGCTACTGGCTCTGATTTCTTCCCATCACATGGATTACTCGGAATTTTTTCCACTCTTACCACCTGCCATAGTGTATGTTGGAAGATTTACAAGTTGATACTCAACCTGTTTGGCCGCATTGTGAACCCACCTTCCTTGGCCATAAGGTCCTAGAGGGGGACTTGAACCCGGAGCTACTGGCTTAGAGGCAGGGACCCACAGTGCCATAAGATCTCCTGTGTTCCATCTATATCATACATAATGGCTCCAATTTTAATCTAAAGCATCTTGGTGTCATTGAAGCGTAATATTGGGCAGGATGATATATATTAGGTATCTGACCCAAACACATCCCAATCTCACTGTGCATTGGGCAAAAATTGGGGCATTCATTGTTGAGCTTTAATACAAATGTGAAATTCAATGTGCTGTGCAAACTATTAAAATAGTATAAAGCATACAGACACCGAGAGATCTGGGCGTGCAGGTCCACAGAAGTGTCAGCACCAGGTGGAAATGGTGGGAAAGAAAGCATATGGCATGCTTGCCTTCATAGGACGGGTATCAAGTACGAAAGCTCAAAAATTATGTTACAATTATATAGAACGTTGGTTAGGCCACATTTGGAATTCTGTGTCCAATTCTGGTCACCGCACTACCAGAAGGACGTGGAGGCTTTGGAGGGAGTACAGAAAAGGTTTACCAGGATGTTGCCTGGTATGGAGGGTATTAGCTGTGAGGAGAGATTGAATAAACTGGGATTGTTGGCCCTAGAGAGACGGAGGCTGAGGGGCGACCTGATGAAGTTTATAAAATTATTAGGGGTATAGATAGGGTGAACAGGTGGAGGCTTTTTCCCAGGGTGGATATGACAATTACAAGGGGGCACAAGTTAAATTTGAGGTGGGAAAGGTTCAGTGGAGATGTGCGGGGGAAGTTTTTTTTACAGAGGATGGTGGTGGCCTGGAATGCACTGCCAAGTGAGGTGGTTGAGGCAGATACGTTAGCGACCTTTAAGACTTATCTGGATAGGCACATGAACAGATTGGGTACAGAAGGATACAGACGGTTGGTCTAGATAGAACACGTGATCAGCGCAGGCTTGGAGGGCCAAAGAGCCTGTTCCTGTGCTGTATTGTTCTTTGTTCTATTTCTAGAGGTAATGAAACAATTTCGTCAAAACTGTGTTGACATGACTGCCGGTGAAATGTACTGTCCCTTATTTTAATGTCCTGCTGTTAGTCACTACTAACTGAAAGTAACCCTCTTTCTCTTTCTTGCTTTCACTAACTTGCTGACCTTACTGTCTGGTGCTGTCTCATTTCTTCTTCTGTCTTCCTAAGGACAGTGGGTAATAAGGTGAGGAGATTTTATTGCCTGTATCATTCTTTGATTACTTGGACGTTTTTGACGTTAACTTGATACACAAATTAAGGCTGTTGTACAGATGTTGAATTGCTCTATTTTTGAATTTAAAATAATTTCTGGAACATGTGGTCCGCTGATGGCGCTGGCACCTGTGGCCCCGGGAAATTGGTGGTGGGACGTCATGAACACTGTGAGGGCAATTAAGTGTCAACCGTGTTAGGGTGAGACTGGAGTCAGATGTAGGCCAGGTCGGGTAATGAAGATTTACCTCCACTAAATGTTTTACACCCTAAAATCCCAATATCAGTCTCCTCTGTTAAAAAATCTCCACCACTCGATCATCTCTCATGAGCCCTATCCTGCTGAGCTACTTTTCTTATTACTGATGTGGCATAGGAAAGGGAAATTAGAAATAAGTAAAATATGGTGAGAATCATTGAACACTCGAGGCAGACAATTGAAAACAGAATTCCAGGATAAAGTGACGGGGGTTGTAATTTTCTTCTTTGCTAATTCTCCCTGACATGTCTTCACCTTCCAAATCTCTCATTTTGTAACTTTCTCATTCTTTCTAGTTGGCCTGACTTTTTTTTTTAAATCATCTGCCTGGCAAATGCAAAGTGTATTTTTAAATTTCAAATTTGATGTAATCTTCATAGAACCCCAGCTGTCAACACACTCCCTTGCCCCTTACTGAAATATACCAAAGTTGTAGCCTTTCCATCTTCTATTTAAATCTTCTGGTTGGTGATCTACGACTCAGTGGATCAATATTTCTTTCTGTTTAATATGAACTAGGTCTTGTTTTGTCTCGCTGTATTTTGATTTTCTATTTCCAACCTTACACTGAAACTAAATACATTTAGGTCACTATTTCCCTTGTATTTCCCATCTGTTAGGTAACCATCATGTTCTTCCTGACTATCCAGAGCCAGGTCAAGCAGTGCAATCCGCCTGTGTGCTATTTAGTTATTGTGGACTTGTGAACAAGTGTATTTCGGCATGTCACTCAAATTCTGCTACTTTATTGTGTTACATCATGTAGTGCAAAACTTATCAACTTTATTTAAAAGGTCCGATTGTTATTATTAGTAGGCTAATGTACATTTTAAAAAATCAACTTCAAGTGAATACTATAATTAATTGAACTTTGTGCGATTTAAGCTAAACGATTGAATCCCCTAATACATACAAAGCCAAAGCAACTCAACTGCTCTTTTCTCCCCCTTTCAACAGACATCTCAGCCAAGCCCTGGTGGTCAGTCTTCATGCAGCAGTGAACCGTCCCCCTTCAGCAACCACTCCAACAGTGGGATCGAGCTTAATCTGAATAGCGGAGGCAGTGTGGGAGATCTCAGCGCCATTGACGAGGCACCAATCATGGACTCTACAGTTTCTACAGCAACTACAGCATTAGGCCTGCAGGCCAGAAGGAATTTGACAGGGACCAGGTGGATGGAGCAGCTAAAGGTGGAGCAGTTGAAACAAGTCAATGGACTTCTTCCCAGAGTCAACACTATACCAGCTACCAAAAACACAACTTTGCCCCCTCTTCCAGGAAGTGGTAAGGAAGAAACTGCAGCTTTGTGCTGCTGCTGCTTTGGATTCTCCCTTAAAAATGGCAAGATGAGGGGTATCTGGAAATTTTAACTATGTTTCAAATTAAAATGGCTAGAGGCAGTGGATGGAAAGATTCAGAACTAATCAATTCCTGAAAAAACTGACTGGTTAAAAATGGAAATAATTTATAGATTTGATTGATTTGCATATCTCTGTTTTTAAACAAAGTTAAGAGTAGCAATAATCAAGGGATGCTAAAGCTGAACACTATACCTTGGGTACAAGAATACATCAGTGTTCAGGTTCCATGGGCTGAAGACAGGTCAATGGATCATTGCACTCTTGGCTTGCTTTAAGAACATTTGCATTTGCAGCGTAAAGGCAAGACCTCTGGGTTCAATTCCTGCCCAGGACAGCAGTGTGATAGTCTTCTCACTTTGCTGCCTATAGGGGTGCTACTTGAAATTTTCCTAAGATGATGGGACCCAGTGCATTAAGCTACACCCAAAAGTGGCAATCTGACTCTCCAACAGGAAAGCTTATGTGCAAAATAGAAAAATGCGACACTAGGTTTCCAGGAGCACATTTTGAAATTGGAATGGAGGTGCAATGATGGGGCAGAGCAGGGATAACCTTACACTGCACTTGACAGTGCTGTAACTGACATGGGAGAGTTTGGCGCTGACACTCAATGTCTAAAATGCCATAGCACATCATTAACATCCCTCTCCCTCATGCAGACAAAATTCTTCCTCAAAACATGCCTCAAAGTGGTTCATAGATAGTTTGCCTATTACAATTGTACCAAATGATAAATATGGGCAATTTGAAGAAACAAATTAATCTTTTCATCAGCAAAAAGCTGATTGGAAGCTAAAGGACTTGTGCAGATATCTCTTCTGAATTCCCCATGCATCTTCTGGCATTTGTAAAACTTTTCTGCTATGTAAGTAGTTTATAAAATACAGTATTAAAGAAAGGTATAGCAAGATATTGCAATTATATTGCAAGATCGGCATTAAAAAGTGTGTTTCCATTTCTGGTAAGAATTTCAATACCAGTCTAAGATTCCATCTTCCCATAGAATTAGAGTCAGATGTAAAGGTGTTACAGTTAAATAAAGTGAACTACAGGGGCATGAGGGAGGAACTGACGAAAATCGACTGGGAGCAGAGCCTAGTGGGAAAGACAGTAGAACAGCAATGGCAGGAGTTTCTGGGAGTAATTGAGGACACAGTACAGAGGTTCATCCCAAAGAAAAGAAAGGTTATCAGAGGGGGGGATTAGGCAGCCATGGCTGACAAAGGAAGTTAGGGAATGCATCAAAGCAAAAGAGAAAGCCTATAATGTGGCAAAGAGTAGTGGGAAGTCAGAAGATTGGGAAGGCTACAAAAACAAACATAGGATAACAAAGAGAGAAATAAGGAAAGGGAGGATCAATTATGAAGGTAGGCTAGCCAGTAACATTAGGAATGATAGGAAAAGTTTCTTTAAATACATTAAAAACAAACGGGAGGCAAAAGTAGACATTGGGCCTCTCCAAAATGACACCGGTAATCTAGTGATGGGAGACAAGGAAATAGCTGAGGAACTAAATAAGTACTTTGCATCAGTCTTCACAGTAGAAGACATGAGTAATATCCCAACAATTCAGGAGAGTCAGGGGGCAGAGTTGAATATGGTAGCCATGACAAAGGAAAAAGTGCTAGAGAAACTAAGAGGTCTAAAAATTGATAAATCTCCGGGCCCAGATGGGCTACATCCTAGAGTTCTAAAGGATGACGATTGGCTGTCAGGCAGAAGGCAGAGAGTTGGGATAAAAGGTTCTTTTTCGGAATAGCAACCAGTGACGAGTGGTGTCCTGCAGGGTTCAGTGTTGGGGCCACAGCTGTTCTCTTTATATATTAACGATCTAGATGATGGGACTGGGGGCATTCTGGCTAAGTTTGCCGATGATACAAAGATAGGTGGAGGGGCAGGTAGTATGGAGGAGGTGGGGAGGCTGCAGAATGATTTAGACCGTTTAGGAGAGTGGTCCAAGAAATGGCTGATGAAATTCAACGTGGGCAAGTGCGAGGTCTTGCACTTTGGGGGAAAAAGAATAGAGGCATGGACTATTTTCTAAACGGTGACAAAATTCATAATGCTGAAGTGCGAAGGGACTTGGGAGTCCTAGTCCAGGATTCTCTAAAGGTAAACTTGCAGGTTGAGTCCGTAATTAAGAAAGCAAATGCAATGTTGTCATTCATCTCAAGAGGCTTGGAATGTAAAAGCAGGGATGTGCTTCTGAAGCTTTATAAAGCATTAGTTAGGCCCCATTTAGAATACTGTGAGAAATTTTGGGCCCCACACCTCCGGAAGGACATACTGGCACTGGAGCGGGTCCAGCGGAGATTCACACGGATGATCCCAGGAATGGTAGGCCTAACATACGATGAACGTCTGAGGATCCTGGGATTATATTCATTGGAGTTTAGGAGGTTGAGGGGAGATCTAATAGAAACTAACAAGATAATGAATGGCTTAGATAGGGTGGATGTAGGGAAGTTGTTTCCATTAGCAGGGGAGACTAGGACCCGGGGGCACAGCCTTAGAATAAAAGGGAGTCACTTTAGAACAGAGATGAGGAGAAATTTCTTCAGCCAGAGAGTGGTGGGTCTGTGGAATTCATTGCCACAGAGGGCGGTGGAGGCCGGGACGTTGAGTGTCTTTAAGACAGAAGTTGCTAAATTCTTGATTTCTCAAGGAATTAAGGGCTATGGAGAGAGAGCGGGTAAATGGAGTTGAAATCAGCCATGATTGAATGGTGGAGTGGACTCGATGGGCCGAATGGCCTTACTTCCGCTCCTATGACTTATGGTCTTATAGAGTCCATAATATAAATAGAAACTTTCCATGGTGATGGACTATTTTTCAATGTTCTTTTACTTATGTCATAGATTTCTGAATTGCAGTTCTCAGTGGCCCTTTTGAGTTCCGGGACTTTCAAGTTTGTGAAAGAATTAAGATAACGTCATTGCAAAATTCCACTCTGAAAACAGGGTTTGAGTGGCCTGTTGCATCGGTGGAAGTTACACGGGATAAAATTTCCACTTCAGTATATAAAGACCTCCAGGAGGAGAACATCCACAGAACTCTCTTCTTCGAAAGTTTAGATATCCCTTTGCAGCATTGCGTTTTATAGGTCTTTATATTTGACCACCTTAATGTTATCCTGACCTATCGCATCACCCTGATATTAGACACCTTGTTGTCATAGAATCATAGAATTTACAGTGCAGAAGGAGGCCATTCGGCCCATGAAGCCTGCACCAGCTCTTGGGAAGAGCACCCGACACCCTATCCCACGCCTCCACCCTATCCCTGTAACCCACCTAACCTTTTTGGACACTAAAGGCAATTTATCATGGTCAATCCACCTAACTTGCACATCTTTAGACTGTGGGAGGAAACCGGAGCACCCGGAGGAAACCCACGCAGACACGGGGAGAACGTGCAGACTCTGCACAGGCAGTGACCCAAGCCAGGAATCAAACCTGGGCCCTGGAGCTGTGAAGCAACTTTGCTAACCACTGTGCTACCGTTCTGCCCACGGCACATTGACAAATGTAGAACACATTCCAGATATTTTAATGTAGATTTTAAAAGCTGAACAATGATGTTATTCACTTAATAATTTGGGGAAATCCAATTGAAATTACTGGAAAATGTTGGCACAATTCTGTACTGCAAGTACACAAATCATGACTCCTAAAATTTGAATTTGTTTTTGTACTGTAGGGGAAAGAAGTTAATTTTTCATCCAAACCATTTCTCATTCTGGTTCACTCTGCTTGTGCAGCTCCATATTTGAACATTATTTAAACACTGCCTTTTTATGTTAATTATCCTTCTAACATTGCATTTAGGTTCTCCCAGATGAACATTAATTAACAGTATAATTTATTAAAGTTATAATGACTAATTAACATCTTCTATTTAAACACAGGCACTCAGCTGGACAGCTCTTGTGTTGGAGGGCCCATGACTATCCTGCCAAACAGAAATGAACTTGCAAATGCAGAAGTCACAATGTTAAAGAAGCTGAATGAGAGACGTGACAGCACCACCAGTACCATTAGCTCCGCTTACATGAGCAGCCGCAGGTCTTCTGGCATTTCACCATATCTTTCAAGTAGAAGGTCCAGTGAGGTCTCCCAGGCTGAAAGCCGACCGAACAACCGGAGTGTTACTGATTCCTATGATCCCATCTCAACGGATGCATCCAGGCGTTCAAGTGACTCCAGCCAATGTGGTGGCCCACCTGGGCTACTGAGCCTTACTCCTGCGCAGCATTATCGATTGAAAGCAAAATATGCTGCAGCCACAGGTGGACCACCACCAACTCCATTGCCAAATATGGAGCGGATGAGCTTAAAAACAAGGATCTCCCTGTTGGGTGACTATAGAGACACTCGAGTACTACCCTTGCCTCAAATAAATTTTACTAGACGATGCAGTGATGGGGAGCCCAATGGATATGGCAGGAGACCTTTGATGCTTCACGATGTACCAGGCAATGGAATAAGAAGAGCCAGTGATCCAGTAAGAACTGTGATAGATCCTCTCTCTCTACCCCGGGTACATCGTTTTAACAGTCTTAATAATGTTAACCCTCTCCCTATGCATCCTTCAATAGGACAACGTAACCTCGGTCTTCAGAGCTACACACGCTCTGATGGAAACCTCCATCGGAATACCTATTCCCCTTGCCCTCCTAGTATTAGTGAAAATATTGTCCTCGAGGCCATGGCAATGGAGACTTTTGGGCATATTGACGAGGATATCCTGCCAGATGATGTAGTTCAGTACATTAGCTCACAAAATAATAAAGCAGACAATCTCTTGCAGAGTGAAATAAATATGTCAAGCCAGGACATATATGACCATTTGCCAAGCATGCTACCCCATGAAATACAGCAAGATATTGGAACCATACCTGCTTTTGACCAGTCTCATTCAGTGAACCAGGAGTATCACAGCCCACAGGTAAACTCTGAAACAAATAAGGACGATCTTCCAATTCAGTGGAATGAAGTAAGCTCAGGAAGTGTTGACATGTCACCTCAAAAGCAAAAGTACGAGCAGCGAGCTGTTGGTTCAATGCAACAAAGTCGGGCGGTTGGACTGTTTAACACAGCAAATCTTCAACAAAATCTGCCAGTGGTTCAACAGAATGTTTTTGCTGGTCAGCCAAATGGTTATCAACAATTCGTTGAAGAGGCTCCATATGGTGTTCAACATAACATGATGATAGCAGGTAATTCTTTGACTCCCCAAACAAACAAAGGACAGCAGCCTAACCGAAATCTTAACAGACAGATGCTTATTTCTGCTGTCATGGATTTACCTTATGCTGCAAATTTACCAAACCAAGAAGTGGAGTTAAACAGTTCGCAAGCTAATAACAGCCAAGATGGATCTACACTTGCTTCAATTCCAGCAGGTCATCAAGCCACTAAGATGACCAGTGGGATGCAAAACAGAAATATGATGGTGCAGAATTTCATTCAGTGTCAGCAAGCTGACAGTCAGCAAAGGATGGAAGGGTCACATTTCCATGGTATCAATCGATCTGTTCTGCCAATCATTAATGGTTCAGACATTACTGCATCAGGTAAACCGCCACCTCAAGCTGCTGTATTTCGAGGGTTTCATGGTTCCCAACAAATTTCTTATAATCCAGGAAATCTACAGTTTGGATCATATGCAGCAAAAGCTCATCAAATATATGCAAATCATAATGCCAACAAGCAGCCAAGTCTGTTGACAAATCGTGCGCCCCACCAGCTTAGCAATGTAGGTAATATTAACCAAATGTCCAGGATGACCAGTATTAAGACAGAGATGCAAGATCAACTCCAGGCCATGCGCACTTCGTGCTCCAATTTGCAACACTATAATAGTCACGCTTATAACCAAAACTTAAAACAACAAGCCATGAAAGCTGTTTTACTCACTGGTCAGGAGACTGACTGCCAGCTGCAGCAGGCTGGCCATTCCAAATCTTCTGAGTTGCTTTCCCCAGGATCAAATCAAGTGACTAGCACTGTTGACAGTAATAGACTAGATACTGTACAGATTGATTTTGATGCAATCCTAGATGATGGAGACCACGGCAGCTTCATTTCCGGAGCCCTGAGTCCAAGCATTCTGCAAAACTTCTCCCAGACTTCTTCCCGCCTCAATACCCCACGCACTTCTCTCATGTTCCACAGCATGCCTGTGAGCAGTACAAATATGGCCATTGGCGACATGACCTCTTTGCTGACTTCGCTTGCAGAGGAAAGCAAATTCCTAACCGTTATGCCATAAAGATCGGAAAACTAAGCATATGGACAGGGTCCTTTCTTTCTTTAGCCATCAATGTACTTTCTTAACTGTTTCATCCCAACTAAGGGATGCATTGCATTACATCCCTGTTTTGGGATAAAGGTATCTAAATTTAGGTGTCCCCATACACCATGCTTGGGAGCATGTGTCTTCCACTGCAGTGACATTTTGAAATTGAACAGCATCAGTGTTTTATTTTAAGTTAGCAATTGTTTTTTTTAACTCTGTTTACTGAAAAAAAGAGCTGAGGTATGTGTTTAATATGCATGTTTAGAACACTACATAAGGCCAAATGCAAGCACTGTTCCTTATAGTTATTGTAATGACCACAAGTCTTGTGCATTTTGTCAAATGTCAGCATTTTCACAAGTGGTGTTTTACCTTGCGGTAGATTTTTATAAGTGACTGTCCTTGTGAAACTGTTGACTAATATGACCAGCTTCTTAATCGAAGCCAAGAAAAGTCTTTGACTCAGGTAGGTCTTTTAGTTGATATTAATAGTCTGTTGACCTACAGATGTTTTAAGGTGATGTGAAGGCTTTGTAGCCAGAATGCTTGAGTGTCTTTCATTGACGACGTTGAGTCGAACAATTTTACTGTTTTATCTTGTTTTATTTGTAATGTTTTTTTTATTTTTGTTTCACATCTGTCAGGAAAGCCATATGGAGGCAGGTACTAGTTTTAGAACATTTATTTTAGAGTTTGTTTGGCTCTATAGTACTGTATGCAATCTAAAGTAGCTGTGATCATTTCCAACTTAGTTTAGTAATCTAGAATGTATTGGTTGTCCTTCATGAAAAACAGCATGTTATTTGCTGATTGTTTATAAGGTATGTGCCTTATTTTTTGTGTCAGTTTTACACATAGGGACCAACGATACTGCCAAAATTCTGACTTGATAGCTGTGCTTGATGTTAAGCGATTAGCACTCTATTATTTAGTACGTTCTGTTTTGAGGTGCCACACAGACAGCTTAGGACTTGTGTACTAAAGCTTATTGATTATTTGTTTTAAAAACCTTTACCATTGTAGTGCATCATGTAAAATACACACAGTACCTTCAATATTTTTCAGTATTTTTTAGACTTTTTTGGTGCAAACATTGATAAAGTGTAATCTTCTTAATGTAAATATCTACATGTAGAATTAGAACTGCCATGCTGAATTTCAGTAAATGGCATTGACATTTTGAACACTGCCGAGACTCCATGCAACTTTTACTCAGAACAAGTACTCTGCAGTAATGTATGTATACATTGTACTTTCGCTTTGAGAACCACTTAGCTGTTGTGCAACTGAGAAACAACTGTTTATACAATTTTAATAAACTTCTCATTCTTAATTTTTTGCTGAGTTTCTTTTTGAAAGCTGCATTTTTAACTGAAGTTCTCCACTTAAAAGTTCAGAACCATTTGGATTCTCCCTTTGTGCTTTGTGACATTGAAGGTGCATATTGTTAATGGGCTGGTCAGCAATAATGATTCAAAGGCGAAAATCAGATGAGATAAATCTAGTCCCTCACTTAATTAAAACAAACCTGTGTAATCGATCCGATACCACACCCCACAATTTTCTATCCGTTACGAAGGACTTTGGGAAGACCTGAGGATGTGAAACATAATACATAAATGTAAGGTCATGAGAGAGAGGGTCTCCACTGTGGATGAGCATGGAAATCCAAGTCCCTCCCCAAACATGGCACTTCTATTTCATGGGGCAGGGCCTGAGGGCAATGTTTGTACATACATGGTTCATGGAAGTAGCCGGCCATTTAAATCATCAGCTGTGTCCAGTCAAATAGTATTTTGGAATCGTTACAGTGTAGGACAGGTCTCTTCTTTCTGCATTTCCTTCGATAGCCCTTTGGAGAGGTAAGTAACCCTGCAGAGTTTTCTTTATCTTTCTTGTCCCAGGCCTGTCAAGAACTTAACTTTTCTCATCACCCAAGGCAACAGGAAGGTGGATCTGCTGGTCTCCCACGGCAATTTTCTTTTGCCCCTAATGACTCCTGCACCCAGGTGCAAGGAAGAGCTTAGTGCTTTTTAAGTGTGATATGCGCTTCATGTGAAGGAACATGGAAGATGGGTATAGCACGCTCTCACATGGAGGCCATAGAAACCAGTCAACATGAGAGTCCAGAGAGGGGGGGGGCGAAGGTTTGAGAAAGAAACTGCTGCACGTGCACAAGTAGAAGAAGAGGGAGGGCAAATAGGTGTTACCCTGTGGCGATGCTGTACAGACCGGGGACATTATACCCGAGTATGATGGATAAGCCGTGAATGGTGACCGACTTATGTCGCTCGGTCCAGCAACAACTGGAGCCACAATTCTTCAACCCACATGACCTGCTTGTAGCCTTGAAGGTAACTGTTGTACTAAACTTCTACACTTCTGCCTCTTTCCTGGGCTCATCAGAAGATTAATGAAATTAAAATCGCTTATTGTCACAAGTAGGCTTCAAATGGAGTTACTGTGAAAAGCCCCTAATCGCTACATTCCGGCTCCTGTTCAGGGAGGCTGGTACGGGAATTGAATCGTGCTGCTGGCCTGCCTTGGTCTGCTTTAAAAGTCAGTGATTTAGCCCTGTGCTAAACCAGTCCCTCCGGTATATCCCAGTCAGCAGCACAGCCACGGACTAATGCCCCGTTTACTCATGTGGAGGAGGACGTTAGTTTCCCTATGAGTTTGGTGTCTCAAACGCAGAGAACCACGGCCTTTGCCCAAATTGGAGGCTTTGCTCAGGTGCAGGGTGCCATCGATTGCATCCATGTTGCAATAAAGACATAACTCAGTTTGCGGACACTTTCGTCAACTGCAAGTCCTTTCAGTTAATGGCTGTCGAGGGAATCTTGTGCTCTTTCCTGGCTGAGACTATGCTCTTGCATTCACTCTTGAGTATTGTTGTATGTGTCTCTCCACGAAATTGGCCAATCTCGCATAGACTTCAAGGGATCGAGTCCCTGGGACAATGTGGAACTCATGGCAACAATGGGCAGCACGGTAGCACTGTGGCTTCACAGCGCCAGGGTCCCAGGTTCGATTCCCCACTGGATCACTGTGCGGAGTCAGCACGTTCTCCCCGTGTCTGCGTGGGTTTCCTCTGGGTGCTCCGGTTTCCTCCCACAGTCCAAAGATGTGCAGGTTAGGTGGATTGGCCATGATAAATTGCCCTTAGTGACCAAAAAGGTTAGGAGGGGAGATTGAGTTACGGGGATAGGGTGGAAGTGAGGGCTTAAGTGGGTCGGTGCAGACTCAATGGGCTTAATGGCCTCCTTCTGCACTGTATGTTCTAATGGATTCCTCCATTTGCTTCTGCCTCAGGGAACTCTGTCAGATATCCACATATCTGCTCCTGCTTGGACAAATACTGCACCCCAAAAAAGTAGTCCTGAGGCTACATGTTCCTCACCACTGGATCATCATTGTTACTTTGCACCATCCCCCAAAGAGGGCTAAGCACCTCTCTCTAACTTAGGCACCTCCTCCTGCACTCTGGTGTTGTACCCTACACCCTGTACCACTGACCCTATACACGTGCTACATTCCTCTGATGTGATCTCAGTGGGGCAGGTCTATTGTGATGCTACGACATTGGACATCTCATCCTCCTCTTAATGCCCAAGGAATGATCTGGGCTGTGTTTGGGGGGGGGGGGGGGGGGGGTGGAGGGTGGAAGAGAGAGCTGGAACCTATGTGAGACAAATGAAGTTACTTAGGTATAACCCTTTCACTATCTTGACTATGCTCAAGATGCAATCGTATTCTTAAACTTCTTCTCAAGCTAACATCCCATTGTGCTCGTCAAGTGACAGCACAACCTCTACCAGTACCACCATATGCCACTACATATAGCACTACATTTATCACCTGCGACTGGCGATTTACCATTGCCAACAAACAGCTCTTCAAGTACCCAAATGATCTCCATGACCATTTGTTTCACAGTATATGGGCCGCAGCTGACCCACCACCATACCAGGCCATTACTGTTGCATTCTTTGCACTTTCATTCTGCAACGTCAACAGGAATTCATGTTACCCTCATACATGGTACATGCAGTGATATTGCTTTTCACTGCATCACAGTGCCTATTCACGTCTGTTTTATCTGCAGCTACATCATTAGCTGCTTACATATACAGGCCTCAATGCTGAGGGAGAGTTACATGCCATGTCTCGCACCTTATCTGCCGCATTTGGCTGTGACCATTTCCTTGGACCTCTGTCTGAGTCTTCGACTTATATTTTTTGTTTTGGATGCATCTATGAGTCGTCTTCTTATCCTTTTTGTTTTGGATGAAATGGTTATAATTTACAATTTACATGTTCCTTTCCGGCAACCCCCCCCCCCCCCCCCCCCCCATTCCCATTTTCTGCTGTCTCCAGATCCAATCCTTCCCTTCACCGTAGATGGTTTGTTTTGGCATTTGTTTTATTCTTTTAACCTTGTGAGGGGCCCTCTGGTCCATGTGTCGGTCTCTACCTGGGTTCCCCTTTGCCGTTTCCTTGGGTCTCTCCGCGCCCCCCGTTTCCCCCCCTGTTGCCCCCCCACCACCCACGCACACACTTTCCGTCTGCCTTATGTGGCCCAGGCGGTTCCCATGCGCCCCCCCCCCCCCCCTGTTATATGCGTTGTTGGCTTCGAACAGGTCCTGGAACAGGCTAATGAATGGCCCCCATGCTTTATGGACGCCATCTTCCCACCCTCGGATGGTACATTTGATCTTCTCCAGATGGTGAAATTCTGACAGATCTGCCAGTCAGTCCGAAGCTGTGGGTGATGCTGCTGATCGCCAGCCGAGCAGGATTCTCCGGCGGGCGATTAGGGAAGCAAAAGCCAGGGCATCGGCCCTCTTCCCCAAACGAAGTTCTGGCTGGTCCGATACACCAAAGACTGCCACTCTCGGGCACGGCTACACCCTCACCCCCACCACCTTGGACATTGCCTCGAAAAAAGCGGTCCAAATCCTGACAAGCCTGGGGCAGGCCCAGAACACGTGGGTATGGTTGGCCGGGCCTCCCTGGCACCGTTCACATTTATCCTCCACCTCCAGGAAGAACCTGCTCATTCGGGTTCTTGTCAGGTGTGCTCTGTGCACCACTTTGAGCTGCATGAGGCTGAGCCTAGCACAGGAGGAGGCAAAATGGATGTTCTCTCCCCGGGTGGGGTTAGTATCACATTCAGCAGCTATCTGATGTTCGCAGTTAGCTGTCTACCCTTGACAATGCCCGTCTGGTCCTCTGCAAACACCTCTGATATGCTGTTCTCCAGTCTCCTGGCCAGGACGTTTGTGAGTATTTTCTCGTCCACATTGAGCAATGGGTCTGTATGATCCACATTCCATCGGGTCTTTGTCTTTTCTGAGTATCAGCGATATGGTGGCCTGTGTTAGTGTTGGAGGCAAGGTGCCCCTCGCTAGTGTGTCTGCGAACATTTCTCGTAGGTGCGGGGCGAGAGACGGTGTGAATTGTTTGTAGAAGTCTGCCAGGGACTGCCAAGTTGATGGTCTCCATGACCTCTCCCAGTTCAATTGGTGCTTCCAGCTCTCTCTTTCCCCCCCCCCCCCAACCTGGTATGTCCATTCCTTCGAGGAACCATTTCATCCCCGAGTCCCCGTCGGGGGCCTCAGAGGTGTACAGTCCCTGGCAGAAGGCCTCAAATGCTTTGTTGACCTTTTTTGGTTCGGCTACCAGTCCGCCTCTGCTGTCCTTATCTCTTTGTGGCTGCCTGCTTTCTCAGCTGGTGAGCTAGCAGGCGGCTAGTCTTCTCTCTGTGTTCATAAAGGTTCCCTGTGTCTGGCGGAGCTTTCCTGGTGGATAGCAGGTTAAAGTCCATCTGTAGCTTTTTCTTCTCTGCCAGAAGCTCTACGGTTGGGGCATCGGAGTACCGTCTGTGGACCTCCAGGATGGAGTCGATCAGTTGCTGCCTAGCAGCCCTTTCTTGTAGGCAATAATTTCTCCACTAATCATCGCCTTCAGTGCCTCCCAGAACGTGGAAGGTGAGACTTCCCCGTTCCAGTTGTTCGTAACAAACACGCCTATGGCCTGTGATGTTTTCTGGCAGAATACCTTGTCGGCCAAGAGGGCTGTGCCCAACCTCCATGGGGGGCATTGGGCACGGCCTATCTCCAACCTCGCATCCACATAATGTAGAGCGAGGTCGGAGATTACAATTGCGTAGTATTCTGCCCTGACTATTTCTGGAAATATCAATTTCCCACTATAAAGAAGTTGATGTGGGTGTAGACCTTGTGTACTGGAGAGCAGAATGAAAATTCCTTGTCAGCTTGATGCAGGAACTGCCACAGGTCCAGTGCCCTCACCTGGTCCATGAACATTCCCAGTTACCTAGCCATGCCTGTCGTTTTCCTCGTTCTGGAGTTTGATCTGTCCGTCAGTGAGTCCTGTACACAGTTAAAGTCTCCCATCCCCCCACCCACCCATGATAAGTCATGCGTATCCATGTCGGGGATTTCTCCCATGGCCTTCTTTATAAAGTCCGTGTTGTCCCAGTTGGGCATGTACGTGTTTACCAAGACTACTGGTCACACCTGACCATGACGTACCTTTCTCCGGGTCTGTAACCGTCTTTGTAGCCATGAACACTGTCTTCTTACTTATCTGTATGGCTACTACCCATAGCAGGAATGGGAGGTCTGTCCCACCAAGCCCTTCCTTCTCCTGCAGGTGCGTCTCTTGGAGGAAGACCTATGTCGGCTTTCAAACTTCTCAGATAGACGAAGACTCTGGATCTTTTCACTGGGCCATTAAGTCCCTTAAAGTTTCAAGTGATGATCCTGGTGGGAGGTTTCGGTCCCCCCCCCTTCCTGTGGGATTAACCATACTTACCTGGTGGATGCGCCTCTGCGCTCCGGGATTTTCCTTTGTCCAGAGACTACCCAACAGGGCCGCTAACTGTGTGTATGCCACATGGGTGCGCCCCTGCACTCCAACGTTTCTCTTTGTTTAGGGACGCTACAAAGTGGCTGCTTAAGATGCCCTCTTGTTCCATCAACCTGAACTTGACCTGCTGAAGCCAGTCGAGACCCCTTCCCTTCCTTATTATGCTTCCCATGGTGCTTCTTTTCTCCTCGGTCCTCCTTTCTGCACTCTCCCGCTACCCCATCCCATCCCTGTGGACGCACTCCATCCAGGCGCTCCCTCCCCGCTGGCAGATGCGCCGTGGCCTCCTCTCTTTCATACCTCCTGGCGCTAGCTTTCCCCACTAGTGTGATAGCACCCCTCCCGGAGCAGATCGTTCCCCCTTCTTATGCCCAATCAATTGCCGTCACCTCTGACTCCTCTTCACCCTTTCCTGTGCTAGGCTGCCCTCATGCTTTCCTTCCTGGGAGCTGGTGCTCTTGCTCAAATGAGGCAGTATCGTCCCACGCAAAAATTGTTCATGTCCATGACTTTTCTTTTCTCTCCCTGTTTTTATCTTCCTCATCGCTGCTTTGTCTGACTTTTGTCGCGGCCATTCACCCGTACAAACTCATCTGCCTCCACTGGGGTGGTGAAATAATGTTCTTTATTCTGGTATGTCACCCAGAGCCTGGCTGGGAAGAACATTCTGAATTTTATCCCGTTCCTGTACAGGGTCGATTTTGCTTGGTTAAACTTAGCCCTGCGCTTTGCCAGGTCTGCCCCAATGTTTTGTGTCCTTCCCAACCGCTCGCTTTGGTCTGCAAAGCGTAACACAGGATCCTCTCCCAATCGTGGTACCTGTGTAACTTGGGCGATTATCACCCTTGGCTGTTCCCCATCCAGCTACCTAAATCACCACATATCATCTGCACCAGGTAGTGGTGGCCAGAAGTTGCCATCTCCATGGCTGTGTTTTGCGATTGCACTCAGCGAGTTGGTTCTGTCATGATATGCAAACATGCAGCTAGTGAACACCTAGATTAGGACAATAGGACATGACCAATGAGCAGTCAGGACACTCGGGGGTGGTATCTCACTATAAAAGGGATGAGGCACTCACACCCCACCTCTTTCCACAGACCAACATCTACAGAGTGAGACAGGGTGTATCCTCAGCATCACACCCTGGCACGTGGTTTAGAGCAAGGCTGGTTCAGTTAGACTGAGTTACTACATTTAGATTAGCAGAGAGTCGAACTCATTGAGAACTGTGCTAATAGTTCAATAAAACACATTGAACTCACTTCAAAGTCTGGAGCATCTTTTACTCAAAACTGCATCAAGTGGCAGCTTGTGTTATTCCAAATTACATAACACAACAGATCCAGTACACTTTTGATCATGCAGCAACGTCTGCAATGATAATTCTTCAATAGGAAACGTCCCTGCTGTGCCATCCTTCCAGGGCAGCTAACAGTTGATTTACAGCATTCTGATAACTCAAAGATGTCTCCTCCAAGGCTCAGGAAGTGTAGCACTGAAGACCAATAGCTCAATCAGACTTTTCAAAATGGTGGTTCTTATTTGCACCCAACATGTGCCAGGCCTGTCTCTGATCGCTCACTACTTCCAGGGTCACCTGGCCTGACTTCAAATTTGGCCTGCCTACCGCAACTGAAATTGAAGATGCAGGCAGTCTTTCTATAAGGTTGGCATTGTCTCTGAACCTGTCCCGGGAGAGAAAATCTAGTCCATAATGTAGGCCGACACTGGTGCAGTACCGAGAATTCATAGAATCCTTACAGTGCAGGAGGAGGCCATTCAGACCATCGTGTCTGAACCGACCCTCTGAAGAAGCACCTGACCTAGCCCACTACCCTACCCAACCCCAGTAACTCCACCTACCCTAATAATAATAACCTTTTGTTATTGGCTTACATTTAACACTGCAATGAAGTTACTCTGAAAATCCCCCAGTCACCACACTCCGGCACCTGTCCGATACACTGGGGGAGAATTCAGAATGTCCAATTCACCTAACAAGCATGTCTTTCTGGACTTGTGGGAGGAAACCGGAGCACCCGGAAGAGACCCACGCAGACACCGTGCTAACTATCCTACACAGCTTTGGACACTGAAGGGCAATTTAGCATGGCCAAACCACCTAACCCGCACATCTTTGGACTGTGGGAGAAAATATGAGCACACAAAAGAAACCCACGCAGACATTGGAAGGACCTGCAAACTCCACACAGTCACCCTTGGTAGGAATTAAACCCAGGTCCCTGGCACTGTGAGGTGACAGTGCTAACCAATGTGCCGCCATGCCACCCGGGAGTGCTGCATTCTCACATGTGCTTATTTTCACATGTGACGTTCAACTGAGGTCATGTCAGCCTCTCCAGATGACTATTGAAGTTTCCATTACACTATTTGAAGAAGAATAAGGGATCCTCCAAGTGTCTTAGTTATCAGTCTTCCTTCAACCAACATCAAAGTAACTGGTCATTCATTATGTGGGATGTGCTTCTGAGGCTGTATAATGCTCTGGTCAGACCCCATTTGTCGTATTATGAGCAGTTTCGGGCCCCATATCTAAGGAAGGATATGCTGGCCTTAGAAAGGGTCCAGCTGAGGTTTACAAGAATGATCCCTGGAATGAAGAGCTTGTCATATGAGGAATAGTTGAGGACTCTGGATCTGTACTCATTGAAGTTTAGAAGGATGAGGGGAGATCTTATTGAAACTTACAGGATACTGAGAGGCCTGGATAGAGTAGATGTGGAGAAGATATTTTCACTTGGAGGAATAGTTAGATTCCCAAGAGCACAGTCTCAGTCTGAAGGGACGATCCTTTAAAACTGAGATGAGGGGGAATTTCTTCAGCCAGAGGGTGGTGAATCTGTGGAACTCCTGACCGCAGAAAGCTGTGGAGGCCAAATCACTAAGTGTCTTTATGACAGATGATAGGTTATTGATTAATCAGGGTAATGGGGAGAAGGCAAGGAAATGGGGATGAAAAACATATCAGCCATGATTGAATGGTGGAGCAGACTCGATGGGCCAAATTCTGCTCCTATGTCTTACGGTCTTTGTGGGTTGTTGCACCATAGGCTGCCACATTATTATACTTCAAATATAATCCATTGGTCTTGAAGCAATTGGGAACATCCCAGGATATGGTAGAGTGCTCTGTGAATCCAAGTTATTTTATACTTTCAGTTCTTGTATTGATATCAATCAGATCTTTTGTTAATGCAGGAGGAAACCTTTCCTTTACTGAATTCTTTTCAGCCTCTGGGATTAATTGTTTTCTGAGTTAATTCAACGAGATATTTGACTTAGAAAGCTTAGTTAAAGCCATGTCTTCATCGGTGTGACTGTAAAAAGCTTTTTTGTAAACTGTCGTGTATCTTTCAGAACAATATTTCACATTTTGTTAGCATTTACAAGGATACTTCAGTTATAGCTTAGAATTGATGAAGCAATTAATTTAGATTTCATTTTGCAGCAAGCAATCAACAAGACAGAGACAGTGTAAGGCATTCTGGAACAGGCAATTTCGCAACACAACATGGCTTGCAAGTATAATGTACAAACATACTAAAAATTGACACATTGGTAAAGACCTACTCATCCATTCAGTCTGCGGCCTATAATTGTGGTATCTTGTGCATCACAATATGTACACTTCTCACCCCGTTAATTGTTTCATTCATTGATTAAGAACTTGTGTAGATAAAGCACATTTACTCAGATGGAAGTTGTGTAGTTAGGAAAATTTCCAGATGTGGGATTATTCCAAAGTCAAATGATTGTGAAGTCAGCAGACAGTGTATTGGACTTCATTGAACCTTGGAGTCATGGTCAGTCAAGCAGCTGGCAGCCTTTTTTAGGAAAAGGCTAATTCATAAAAGGACTCTCAGACACTAGATAGGAGACAAGCGATTGGATCATTCATTTTAAGTATTAAATGAAATTGCTAATGTGAAACGGTTATTTTCTCAGAGAGACAATGTGCATATCAAGTTTGTATTTGGATCATCACCTAAATCCCCAGATTCCCCAGAGGTCAGCGGTGCGCCACAAAGTGAGACCCCCTGCCTGGTTGCGGGTCCCCACGACAAATGTGTGACAACCCCAACCACCCACATCCCACACCCCAAACCCCCTCAACCCACACCCCAACCCCCCTCAACCCACACCCCAACCCCCTTAACCCACACCTCAACCCCGTTCACCCCATCCCTCACCACCTCACGCCTCACCCCCATCCCGCTGCCTAACCATACATGCCGTCTTATGTCTTACAGGACCAGCCAGGGCCCCCAGCCAGTGCCAGAGCCGGTGCCCCCAGACAGCTGAGCACCAACGGGGAGAGCAGCCGGAACACCAGCCCTCTGCCCGAGACGACCCAGAACACCACACCCCAGGATACCTTGGAGTTTGGGTCAGAGTCACTGCTGTCTCCAACACCATCTCGGAGACTATCACCTCGGTTGGGCAAATTAGCGAGGAGGCTTCCGGGACACTCAATGGTGCGCACCACACAGTCGTTCCGGTACAGCAGGTGGAGGTAGGAGCAGCCAAGGGGCCGGACGGCCGGAGGGCTGTCCGGCCCCAGGAACCAGCTGCCATCAAACGGGTCCCGGGCTCCTGGAAGATCCAGTCCCACCCATAGTTCCGGTGCAGGCAGAGACCCAGGGACTGGAGAAGGGGATGACAGCCGGCTTCCAGCACCTGCAGGGGCAGGTGGCAGAGTCCATTGGTGTGCAAGAGCAGGGAGTGGTGCCGGTCATGCGTGCCAGGCCAAAATCGCATGGGTGGCATCCGCGGTGGAGGCAATGGGGGCGAAGCTGTCGGACATGGGTCAATGGTTGCAAGGCCTGGGGCATGCTGTGCAGGTGGGGGCAGAGGCCCAGGGCATGGCTGCCCTCTCACAGGCAACCATGTGCCGGGGCCAGCTGGACATTGCAGTGGCACTCCTCAACGTGGCACAGTCACAGCAGGCCATGGGTGAGAGCATCGGCAACATTGCCCACCTGCTCGCACAGACACAGGGAGGGGGCCCACTTACTGGCTGATGTAGCACAAACCCTCAGGGTGGTGGTACAGTCGCAGATGGAGATGGCCCACTCCCTGTGTTCCATGGCCGCTAACGTTCAGACCATTGTCGATACCACAGTAGGCCTCCAGGACTGGCAGTGCCTGGTGACAGGGTGGCCTTGGAGGATGGCTCCGCTCGCACCCCAGTCCCATGGAGAAGCCTAGGGGCCATCGGGCACCCTGAGGGAGGATGGGGTGCTGGGGCCCGTGCTGGTGACTCCTGCAGGGGAGGTCCCGGAACACCGCAGTACCTCGGACTCCCTCCATCCCCCACACCCCCACCCTTTCTGTCTCTGGTGCATCTGGTGACCGGGCAGAATAGGGTGGCACCACGCCACCTGGGACGTCCGACGAGCAGCCGTGCCTATCCAGGCTGGGCCATCCCAGGAGACATGCGCCAACGGGGACCCTCGTGGCAGGGCAGGAGTCACAGCAGTCCACCTCCACTCCTGCTGTACTGTCTGGGGAACCAGAGAGGCGTAGTGGAAGGGCCCTTATGGCCAGAAAGTTAGACACCAGTTAAGTTGGCACGGGTGACAAATCAAGAATTTCTTTACCCGTCAGTCTGGCCTCAATAAAAGTCGAGATGGATTTGCAGGTACAGCATTAGTTATTTTATTTGACTTGCAAGTCTGTCTCAATTCACAGAGGTACAAAACACATCTTGCTTTGTATACCTCCGGAATCAAGTGAATGTGTAAGACAAAGAAATCCCTACCGATACACACAAATGGCATCAAGTTTCACATACACGATTCCCATAGGTCATCCTATACCCCTCCTGACCTGGCCATACATCCTAATTGGCTCACTTCCAATCCCTTCCTCTGGCCCCCTATTACCCAGCATCCTTTTCTCCTCCTTTGCTGGACACACCTCCTCCTTGCTTTGCCATGCGGTCTGAAATCCTTTGTCTGTGAACTCACCAGGATGAGACTGGCCTATCTCTACATTACAGTAACTAATATCGCTAAAGTAACTATTTTATATCACATTCGTCACGGGTACAGGGCACAGCTTAGAAAGAGGGACTAGGGCACAGACTGTATTTGTTCACAATAATCACAAGTTCACACCTTTAAAACCAGCCTTGGTGCTCTGTCTGATGGGTGTGGGGATGGGGCGATCAGTAATGGCTATTGGGGGTGAGGGGTGGTGGACAAGTGAGGCCCAGTGGGTGGACCGTGTAGCCCCACTCTTTTCATCCCCCCCCCCCCATCGCCCCCACTCTCCCCCGACCGTCCCCATCACTTCCTCCCCAGCTATTAGACAGGACAGTGTGATGGACTGGCCAGCTCGCATGCAGTGATCACCCAGGTGGAAAGTGCTCCTGTGGGCATGAGTCAGACATTGTTGAACGATGTGGAGCACGGACCCCATCGCAGAGCGGACTGTCACCATCCTCCATCCCATGGACCAGACCCGCTATCACTGCCAACCCAGTGCCCCCAGCTCGTAGTGCCACGGGTATATATAACTGGGAGGGTGTGCATGCGGATGGTTTGGTGGTGTGGGAGTTGAGGGTGTTTGCTGGTGAAGGGGTGTGGTATTGTGGTGTCAGTGTCCCTGCCCAGCAACAATCCCCCCTCCCCCCCCCCCCCCCCCCCCAGTTGGTGAAACGTGTCTCGATTAATGTGTCCCGTGTGCGCTGGCCCAGCCGATGGCGTGGTGCAGCCTTCCGTGCCTGGCCAGCCCCTATGTCCCGCTCATTATCCCCCTCTTCCGCGTCTGACGAGGCATGCCCTTGCTCCTCACCCTCCTCCAGCACATCGCCCCTCTGCTGGGCTATATCGTGGAGGACGCAGCAGACCACCATGTTGCGACCGACCCTCCTGGCATCGTACTGGAGGGCCCCTCCAGAACGGTCCAGGCACCTGAAGTGCATTTTCAGGACCCCAAAGCACCTCTCAACCACACCCCTGGTCGAACAATCACCGTTCTCTCTGCGTCCACCCAGGGGCCGGGGTGGGTGGCAGCATGATGACCGGTGTAATGGCGCACGGTTCATGGGCACCGCCCCTGTCCTGTTGGGGGCGCCCCGGCAGCTCGGCTTCTCCCCCCCCCCCGTCGCCCCCCGCTCCCCCCCCCCCCCGTCCCCCCCTGCAGAAAGCACGGCTGTTGTCAGATACGAGAGCCTGCAGTCCCCCCACACCAACTCCTACCTCTTCTCGCAGCCGCCTCAGCCAGCACGCCAGCTTCACTATTCTTTAAACGATGTTGGAAACACGCCGTCAGGAAATCGCCCCATCCAAGGCGCAGGATCGCTGAGGCCCCAGATAATCGGTCGTCAGGGCAGATTATGAGATGTGTACTGTACCTTCGGGCCATACGGCGGGCACCACGATTTCGTCGAGTTGGGGGTTCCGGAGAATGGGGAATCAGCGCGAAACCGGCGTCAAGCCCGATTTCGGCATCGGAGCTGATTCTCCGGCCAAACGCGTTTCGCGATTTTGGCATCACCTCACGGAGAATCCAGCCCATGGTGACAATGTCAAGGAGTAGTCAACACTGTTAAATGCCCAGCAGGTGGAGACAGAGCTCTTCAGCTCACATCAACTGTCTACAAGTATGGACTGGAGCCAGATACTCAATTGGAAAGAAATGAAGTTATGTCTACTTGTTTCACAATATTTTAAAGGGTACAATTATTTATCGTCCTCTCCCTTTTTGATCTCCAAAGTTCAACATGTCATCACTGGCTATGAACATGACAGCAATGTGGACAAAAAGGTGTGTTTATACTGGAACTTTACCATTGCTGCCAGAGACAGGATGAGGCTTACCAGGCAGACTCACACCTCTTAGGTTTGACACCACATGGAGTGCAAGTCAATCGTACAAACATGTGAAAAATGTGATGTCTTGTGGATCATCATACATCCACTCCCCACTCCAACCGGAGCCATGTAATCTCCTACGAGAAGTGAAAAACCGAGGTCTATTAATGGAGGCAATCAAAACTAGTCCAGGAGACCACTCTGATCCTGATTAACGTTACACAGTGCCTCCTTCTGGACTAGTGTTATACAGTACCAACTTCTTGTGTGAGGTGACCTCCAGCTCCGCCAGAAACAGGCCCACTCTTCTCTGGGAAAAGAATGCCTCCTAACCTTAACCTAGTTCCACCTTCACATAACTTGAGATTGCAACACTGATTCACTCTTCAAGTCAACCTGGTGTGGTTAAAATATTAGTGCCCAGATACAACTGCCTGTGCCCTCTAAACATTTAATTTCTAACGGTGGGAGAGAATTTTAGTGCATGTTTATAACCAATGACTACTAGTGCTTTTCCTGGGTCGGAAAGGAGGGGACAGGCTGGCTGGCTGGCACTTATATTGCAATTTCTGGTTGCAGACAAGTAATTATAATATGGGTGCAGCTAAGTCTGTGCTAATGCTGGGCTGTACATAATTTTAGCCTAGGGTTACTCTCTTTCTCATTTTCCTCCTCTTGCTTAAGAAGTACCAGACCTGATTCAAATAGTGAGAATGACAATTCAGGGCCATTTTGTGCTGATCTGCACACAGTGTTGTGGACTCCCCTCTGAGAGAAGAGTTTTCACTGGAGAATATCAAAATAAAGAGAAATTGAGAGCTTTTACTACAAGTAGTGTTGTTGAGTACGGTAAGTTCTATGACAACGCTGCTTATTCAGCTAAAAAGTGTTTATATTTCTGCTGCCCTCACATGAATAATAAAGAAATAGTGTGTATTTATGAAGCACTTTATGATGTGCTTATTAATCCCAAAGTGCCTCCGATTCAGTGGACTAGTTTTGTAATATAATTACCTATTGGTCTGCATCTACATGTGGCCAACAAATGAAAGACTGTTTTGATGTTGTTGATTAAGGGAGAAGTGTTAATCAGAACCCGAGGAGTAACCAGATTCCTGGCAACCATGTGATGGAAAGAACACTAGAGCCTCTAACATTATAGAATCCCCAGAGTGCAGAATGAGGCCATTCGGGTCATCGAGTCTGCACTGACCATTTGAATGAGCACCCCACTCTATCCCCATAACCTAACCTGCACATCCCTGGATACTAAGGGGCAATTTATCATGGTCAATCCGCCTAACCCGCACATCTTTGGACTGTGGGAGGAAACCGGAGCACCCGGAGAAAACCCACGCAGACACGGGGAGAACGTACAAACTCCACATTGTCACCCAAGGCCGGATTTGAACCGCGTCCCTGGTGCTGAGGCAGCGGTGCTAACCACTGTGCCGCCCCTGAATGTCAGAGTGCAAGAAGCCACAGCAACTCTGAACTGTAACATCACAGGCATTCGCTTATGCCTACACTTTCAAAATCACAACTATCTAGCCTTTGGACCTATTTTTTTATTGTGTAAAAAAAATCTATGATATGATCAAGTCTTTAATGAGACATGATCAGGCCTTCATTGAGATATGATCAGATCCTTAAACTGACCATTACTTTCTCCACTCCTGTCTCTAGCAGTATATTACAGGGGATAGATTCTCATCGAAATGAGTTGATGGTATTTTTGTGAATTCATTCAATAAGGAACGGGATTGGTAACTGATTATAATACACCATACCTGTATTTCTGGTATAATTTTACGAGATAAAATGTTTCTTGTGTTTCTCAGCAATGCTGACACTATTGTCAGTCCCATTCTCAACACTGTCATTGTCAACAATCCAACACTGAGCAACACTAACACTGTCAACAGTTCCAGGCTGCTCAACACTGACACAGTCATCATCCCACTCTTAGCAGCACTGACTCTCAGCAGTCTTCTGTCCCATCCCTCATCACTGACACTGTCATCATTCTCTGCCCCAACGCTGACATATCATCTGTCCTATTCTCAGTAAAATTGTCAGCGGTCTTCGAGACGCTCTCATCAATCTCAGTCTCTGCCACACTGTCATCAGTCTCAAACACAGCAACACTGACGCACATCAATCCCACTCTCCAGATTAAGTACCGTCATCATGGAATTGTTAAGGGAATGGTATATATTTAACTAACCTGATTGATTTTCTTTTTGAGGTAACAAGGCAGGTCGATGAGGGTGGTGTATTTGAAAAATGCCTTCAGGGATTTTAGCAAAGTTTTTGCCAAGGCCCCACATGGCAGGCAGGTCAGAAGATTCAAAGCTCATGGGGCTCATGCAAAAGTGACAAGTTGGACTCAAAATTGGTTCAGTGGCTGGAAGACAGTTTCCATTGGGGTTCTGCAGGGCTCAGTACTTGGGTCCCTTGCTGCGTGTGATATATGTGAATGATTTAGACTTAACTGTAAATGGTATGATTAAGAAGTTTGTGGGTATACAACAATTGACCATGTGGTCCCCCAGTGTAGGGAAAAAAGCCATTAACTGCAGGGAAACATCACTGGCCTGGTCAGGTGCACAGAAAAATGGTACACAGAATGCAGTCTGGAGAAGTGTGGGGTAATGCATTTGGGGAGGATGAAACAAAGTAAGGGAATATATAATAAATGGTAGGATTCGGAGTCCATATATCTCTTAAGATATCAAGACAGATAAATAACATGGTAAAGAAGGCACATGTAACACCTTCCTTTAATGACTGAAGCCTAAAGTATAAGAACAGGGAGGTTATGCTAGAGCATGTTTAAAACACAGTTAACTCACATCTAGAGTACTATGTAGAGTTGTGGTCACTGCATTCGAAAAAGGATGTGATCACACCGGAGAGGATACAGAAGAGATTTTACAAGGATGTTGCCAGCAATGGATAATGTTAGCTGTACGGAAAGATTAATAAACCTGAATTTGTTTTCTTTGTAACAGAAGAGGAGACCGAGATTTGAGATGTATAAAATTATGAATACCATGAAATGGTTTCAAGCTGTAACTGAAATCCAGGTTTCTGGGGGAGGGGGGTGTATTACTGCATTACCTCACACTTTTCTGGGTTGAATTCCATTTGCCAGTGCTCTACCCACCTGCAGTCTGTGGCTATCCTCCTCACTATTTACCACTGCAACAACTTTCATGTAATCTGCAAACACCTTGATCAATTCCTTCCAGCCTTCGGTAACTGTCTGTGTGGCATTTGTACTTTCTCTCTGTGTCTGCTTGGGTTTCCCCCAGGTGCTCCGGTTTCCTCCCACAGAAAAATGTACAGATTAGGTGGATTGCCCATGATAAATTGCCCCTTAATGTCCAAAAGGTTAGGTGGGGTTACGAGGATCGGGTGGGGGCATGAGTCTAGATCGGGTGCTCTTTGAGATGGTCGATACAGACTCGATGGGTCAAATGGCCTCCTTCTGCACTGTAGGGATTCTGTGATTCTATACTCCCTACATTTACGTTCAAATCATTAAGGTACACCACAAATAGCAAGGGCCACAGCACCAAGTCCAGCAGAACCCCACTGGAAACAGACACACAAACAACCCTCTACCAATACATCTCTACTTCCTGCCTATCAGCCAATTTTGGATCTAATGTGCCACTTTGCCTTGGAACCCATGGGCTCTTACTTTACTAGTATGCCACGAGGGAACTTACCAAAATCCTTGCTAAAGTCCATATGGACCACATCAAATGCTATACCTTCATCAACAGATCTGGTTACCCCTCAAAAAATTCAATTAAATCTGTCAACCAGAACCTTCCCTTAACAAATCCACGTTGACTACCATGGATTAATCCATGTCTATCCAATGTGCAGGTATATTCTGTACCTCTGAATTCTTTCTCATAACTCCCCCACCACCGAGGTTAGACAGGCCTATAATTTCCTGGTCTATCCTTACTGCCCTTTTTTAAATAATGGGACAACATTAGCAGTTCAGGCACCTCTCCTGTGGCCAGGGGTGATTTGAAAAAGACTGCCAGTGCCAGTGATGTCTCCTCCCTTGCCTTCCTCAACAACCTGAGATTCATCTCATCCAGGCCTATGTATTTATCCACAGGTTTAGCAGCCTCAAACAATAATCCTTATAAGCATTCCCAAAGTCTTTGGCTCTTAGCTGCTCAATAATTACAGTCACCAGGTGTGTAAGTTGAAACACGATTACTGTTTATTTATAACTGCAATAATGATGAAATATGCAGTATATACAACTGAATAACAACAAGCTAACCTATCATCCCTTTTAATTGATCACCCTCCACCCACACGGGGGGGGGGGGGTATATTAAGGTTAAAGGTCAAAAGATAAGAATCTTTGCTTCCAATAGTAGTTCTTTCGCACGCTTTCTCACAGCACACTGGTTGATCAAAGTCTCTGGTTTACAAAGAATGATCTTCTTTGCCGAGTCAGTCATTCAGTACGGTATTTACAGACCTTCTGGAGAGTCACTTTAGTTCCTTTCCAACTGGGCCTTCAGCTCAAGGTTCGCACCCTGGACATTTTTGTTCTTGAGACACTTTATCTCACACCAAACCCTTCTCGTGGTTTGACTTCAGGCCTCTGCAGCCACCAGAGAACACGTCCCAACTTGCTGGAGAGAGAGTCAGCCCTCACAGTGGCGTTCTGCAGAGAGTTTAGCTGGATCTTTTGGGAGAGAATTAATTAGAACCCTCCATCCAAGCTGTACAATGAAAAGTGAAAGCACAGACCAACCGCTGAAGCTCTGAAACATTCCAGCGGGATCAGATCCAATCACCATATATTACTGGGCAGAGCACAACCTTTTGGGCCAATTCATTGGCCACCAGCCAAATCAATCAAACCAAGTCATCACTGAAACTGGCCAATGCGGGTTCGTTTGCTAACCCAATTTAAATCAGCACAGCCTTCTGGGTCCTTCTGGTTGAATTGAAGATACAGGCTACCTTAAAGATACATGCCCATTAATCATCTATAGATCAAAAATGTAACGGCCAAAATATAAGAACGGGGAAATAAAGGAATAAACAGGGAATAAACAAGAACAAATAGGAAGGATCCCTACAATCTCCACCTATCACTGGGCCTCGATCCAGCCTTACTGATCCACGCCCCCCCCACAACAATATAAATCTCATCCTTGAGTTTCTCTCTAGCTTTGACAAAGAGTCTTGAAACGTTAGCTCTGTTCTGACTCCACAGAAGCTGTCAGACCTGCTGAGATTGTCCAGCATTTTCTGTTTTTGTTGCAGATTCCAGCATCCGCAGTAATTTGTTTTATCTTGGTTCTGGAACATATTGTTCTCGGACACTGTCCCAAATTCACTCTACGCATTCATCTTCCAAGCTACCTTTGCCAATTTGATTCACCCTAAGTAGTACCTTGAAGGGGGTAAGCAAGTGATAGAAGTGTAGGGAAGGAATTCCAAAGTTTCGAGTCCAGGTACTGAGGGAACAGCCATCAATGGTGGGATTAGAACTGATGCTGCTCAAGAGACCCGAATTCGATGAGAGCAGATGTCTTGAGGGGTTGTGGGGCTGAATGAGATTACAGAGGTAGAGAGGGGCAAGGCCGTGTAGGGATTTGAATACAGGAATGGACATTCTAAAATCTTGATGTTGCCTGAATGGGAGTCAATGTAGGTTAGCAGGCACAGGGGTGATACATAAATACGTTTGGAGAGCATTGGAATAGTTGAGTCTAGAAGGTAACAAAGGCATGTTTGAGTGTTTCAGCAACAAATTAGCTCAGGTGGGGTGGAGTCAGGTGATATTACAGAGGTGGCAATAGATAGTTTTAGTGATGATACTGATATGTGGTCGGAAGCTCATCTTGGGGTCAAATATGGTACTGAAGTAGCAAGCAGTCTGATTTAGTCTCAGATTGTTGTCAGGGAAATGGATGGAGTTGGTACCTGGGAATGGAATTTACAACTGGAATCACAAACAATATCCCCAGTCCCCTCAATACTAACACGGTCATCAGTCTACTCCCAGTAACACTGACACAGTCATCAATCTCATTCCTAACTCTGAAGATATCAGGGTATCCAGTCTTGATAACATGACACTGACATCAGTCTGCTTTCAGCTCCGGCGCTGCCTCTTCTCCATGCTTAACATAGATATATTGATACGTTCCACTCTCAACAACACCAGCCACCGTCATGAGTCTCACTATCACCCCTGGCACAGCCATCAGTCCCACCTTCCTCAGCAATAACAATTGTTATCCCTCCCATTCCATACAACATTGACACTTACTTCAGTCTCACTCTCAGCATCATTAACGCTGTTATCCATCTCTGATGATCACCTGATGAAGGAGCTGCGCTCCAAAAGCTAGTGATTCCAAACAAACCTGTTGGACTTTAACCTGGTGTTGTAAGACTTCGTACTGTGCCCACCCCAGTTCAACGCCGGTATCTCCACATCATGGCTACCTCCATATTAAGGGCAGTCGGTATGGAATTATTAAGAAAGATCATGGGCTGGATTCTCCATTTGGGAGATTAAGTCCCCATGCCAGTGTTAAAACGGTAGTGTTTTGCACAGGAAAACTGATGCAAAATGGCCACCGATTCCCTGCTCTGGGGGGGGTGGCTAGCAGCCAGGCAGCGTATACAGCTCCCAGCTCTAGCTGCGGATACGGCCCGGAGCATTGCCAGATCCGTGGGCTGCAGCTGCCGCACCGTGCGTCATGGTGGACGCAGCCCGCGGACCCGGCCCGCAAAAATAGTCCCGCCCCCCCCCCCCAGCTGGCTCGCGTGCCCCGGACCGCCCCCCCCCCCCCCCCCCCCCCCCACAGTGTCCCTAGCCCTGAATAATGCCCCCTATGCCTGCGGATTGTCCATCCCCTGACTAGTGGTGCTGGAGTGAGTTCACAGCCGCCACGCCGTGTTCCCGACGGATGAGACCATGAGAGTCCCACGCCATCGGAAGCTCGGCGGGTCGGGGACGGAGCATCGCGGGTCGGACCTCAGGCAATGGCCTGAGGCTGTGGATACAGCATGCGGCGTACTCCTAAAGCACGCCGCTTTTCAGGGGGCGGAGCATCGTGAAAGCAGCGCCGCCCCCGATTTCGGCATCATCGGGCATTCTCCGCCCCGTCGCCGAACGCGATTTGGGCATTGGGGCTCGGAGAATCCAGCCCCGTGTCTCCCCAACCTGGTTGAATTGTTTGTCAAGGTAACAAAGAGGGTTGATGAGAGTAGGGTGTTTAATATGCCATAGATAACAGCATATAAGTCGATCTTTGAAGTTTCAGAAATTCTTCCAAAAATGAGGGTCGGCTTAGACACTAAATACAAAATATGTCAAGCCAAACAGCAACAAGGAATACTTGTATTCATCATCATTGGAAGGCTCTGAAAAACTATACTGCTTACATAAGAATATGCCAAATCAAAACTACTGGGGAGAGGAATATTTTATTTAACAAATCCTTTTTGTCCTGGTGCTTTGCAATAGACTGTGCTGAAAAGAAAGTAAATCCCTTTCCGTCCACTTAACTGTATCCAGCAAAGGCAACGAAAGATGTACCGAACATATCTTAAGTTCTGTACCAAAATTGAAGCTTTCTCACCCTATCTATTACAATCTACCAGTCAAACAAACGACATAGGGAACCATTGAGACCTATTTAAATAATTGACGTACATGTAACTCCATAAAAATGCATGATTCTGCTTTCAATCAAAAGCGTGTACGTTCAGTTAAAGTAAAAACTATTCATTTATTAATGTCAGTCATAGACTCTTTCAGACATACATCCAAACCCCAGTTGCCTTTAAGGTGCTTTTACTGTCCACTAGTATCCCTGCTTCAGCGAATAAGATCCCTTCAGAACTACTGCAGGTTGTGGCAATTCCCAGAGCCAATGTGTTAAGATTGCCACTCATGGAGCTTTGTCTGCTGGATAGCTTTACAGTTCACATAAAACGGTAGGGAAAATGTTGTTAACCAGGATTAAAAATTTTGTATTTTACTGTAAATTTTCAACATGGTAACAATAAATGACTTATTTTAAAATATAAATCAGCCTTTACATGCAACAAGTTTAATAATGCTTCCCCATTTAATTTTTTTATATTGATGCTTTTGATACTGGTATAATATAGGTAGATTGCGGATATTCATTAGCAGAAAAGAGGGGTAGACTTATACATCAAGTATAGGTCAAACATTTTGTCACTGAAAAAACGGGGTGGTCTTTTATGCTGGATTGATTTATATGCCGCAATCTACACTAGCCTGCATGGATTTCAAGACTTTTGAAATGGCAGGCTGGGCAGAAGATTAAAAGCTCTTTGGATCAAGGAAAGTGACAAGTTAAATCCAAAATTGGTTCTGGCAGCAAGCACAAGGTTATGGTCGGTGGTGTTCTTGTGATTGAAAGACTGTTTTCACTAAGCTCTTGCAGGGCTCAGGAATGGGTCAGGTGCACAGACAAGTGGCAAATCATAGAATCCCTTCAGTGCAGAAGGAGGCCATTCGGCCCAACGAGTCTTCACCGACCCTTCGAACGAGCACTCTACCCATATCCATTCACCCAACCACTCCTCCCTACCCCCGTAATCCCATAACCTAATCTGCACATCACTGGACACTAGGGCAATTTTTCCTGGCCAATCCACCTAACCCACACATCTTTGGACTGTGGGAGGAAACCGGAGCACTGGAGGAAACTCACACAGACATGGGGAGAATGTACAATCTCCACACAGACAGTGACCCAAGCCCGGAATTGAACCCGGGTCCCAAGCGCTGTTGAGGTAGCAGTGCTAACCACTCTGCTACCAGATTTCAATCCAGAGAATATGAGCAAAGGTGCCATGTAAAACATTACCACACAAGGTAAAACCTGATGGGGATAATTGCATGGATAGAGGATTGGCTAACTAATAGAAAACAGAGAGCAGGGATATTTTGGTTGGGAAACTAATTAGTGGAGTGCCACATGGATCAGTGGTGCTGCCCTAATTATTTTACAATCTATATTAGTGACTTGGATGAAGGAACTGAAACTAATGCCGCCGAATTTGCTGACGATCCAAAGAGAGAAAAGTAAATTGTGAGGAGGACACAAAGACTTTGCAAAGGGCTGCAAATGGATTAAGTGGGTGGGCAGAAATTTGGTAGATGGGAGTATTGAGGGATGTGGGGGGAGGAGCTGGTGGCATGGTGATAATATCATTGGACAAGTAATCCAGAGATCCAAGCTAATGCTCTTGGGACATGAGTGCAAATCCCATCATGGCAACTGGTGGAATTTAAATGAATAAAAATCAGGAATTAAAGGTTAATCTCACTGATAATGAAACCATTGGTTTTTTAAAAAATTTAGACGACCGAATTCAATTTTTCCAATTAAAGGGCAATTTAGCATGGCCAATTCACCTACCCTGCTCATCATTTGTGTTCTGGGGGCAAAACCCATGCAAACATGGGGAGAATGTGCAAACTCCACACGGACAGTGACCCAGAGCCGGGATCGAACCTGGGACCTCGCTGCTGTGAGGCAGCAGTGCTACCCACTGCGCCACCATGCTGCGCCATGAAACCATTGTTGATTGTCATAAATACCTATCTGGTTCACAAAAATCCTTTAGGGGATGACATTAACGATCTGGAAGAAGGAACTGAGGGCACTGTTGCTACGTTTGCAGATGATACAAAGATATGCAGAGGGACAGGTAGTATTGAGGAAGCGGGGGGCTGCAGAAGGACTTGGACAGGCTAGGGGAGTGGGTAAAGAAGTGGCAGATGGAATATAATCTGGAAAAGTGTGAGGTTATGCACTTTGGCAGGAAGAATAGAAGCATAGACTATTTTCTAAATGGGAAAAAGCTGAGGAAATCAGAAGCACAAAGGGACTTGGGAGTCCTTGTTCAAGATTCTCTTAAGGTTAACGTGCAGGTTCAGTCGGCAGTTAGGAAGTCAAATTCAATGTTCGCATTCGTGGTGAGAGGGGTAGAATACAAGAGCAGTGATGTACTTCTGAGACTGTATAATGCTCTGGTCAGACCCCATTTGGAGTATTATGAGCAGCTTTGGGCCCCTTTGGTATCTAAAAAAGGATGTGCTGGCCTTGGAAAGGGTCCAGAGGAGGTTCACAAGGATGATCCCTGGAATGAAGAGCTTGGGCAATGTCTTATGGTCTTATGAAAATCTGCCATCTTTACCTGGTCATGCCTATATGTCACTCCACACCCACAGCAATGTATTGACTCTTAACTGCTCTCTACCCAAGCAAGCCACTCAGTTGTGTCAAACCACTATAAAATCTAAAATAAGGGAACAAAATTGGACGGACTACCTGACATTGACCTCGGCACCAGAAATATCAATGGCACATGCAGCCCTATTGACCCGACAAAGTCCTCCTTACCAACGTCTGGAGGTTTGAGCCAAAATTGGGAGAGCTGTCTTCTCGTGTCTGCGTGGGTTTCCTCCGGGTGCTCCGGTTTCCTCCCACTAGTCCCGAAAGACGTGCTGTTAGGTAATTTGGACATTCTGAATTCTCCCTCTGTGTATCCGAACAGGTGCCGGAATGTGGCAACTAGGGGATTTTCGCAGTAACTTCATTGCAATGTAACAATGTGCCAATAAAGATTATTGTTATATTATAAGTCACAGGTCAGGAGGGTGATGGAATTCTCTCAACTTGCCTGGATGAGTGCAGCTCCAACAACACTCAAGAACCTTGACACCATCCAGGACAAAGCAGCTCACTTGATTGGCACCCCATCCACAAACATTCACTGCCCGCGCCACTGACATACTATAGCAGCAGTGCATACCATCTACAAGATGCACTGCAGGAACTCACCAAGGCTCCTTCAACAGTGCCTTCCAAATGTGCAACCTGTACCAGCTCGAAGGACAAGGGCAGCTAATGCATAGGAACACCACCACCTGCAAGGTTCCCTTCATGACACACACCATCCTGACTTGGAAATATATTGCCATTCCTTCACTGTCGCTTGGTCAAAATCCTGATACTCTCTTCCCAAAATCACTGTGAATGTATCTACCCCACATGGACTGCAGTGGATCAGGAAATTGGCTCACCACGACTTTCTTATGTATAATAAATGCTGGCCTAGCCAGTAATCCCTCCATCCCATGAAAGAATAAGAAAAAATACAGGAAAATGAAAAAGTGGAATGTTATAAAAATGGAAAGAGATTGTGCAGTACTGAGGGATTTGGGTGACCTTGTACATGAATCACAGAATGTTAGTATGCTGATATGGCAAGTAATTAGGAAGGGAAATTAAATGGTAGTTATTCTTGCAAGAGAATGGAGTATAAAAGTAGGGAAGTCTTGCTACAACTGTGCAGTGTACTGTTAAGTTCATATCTGGAGTGCTGTGTGCTATTTTGATCCCCTTATTTAAGAAGGGGTATACTTGCATTACTTGCAGTTCAGAAAAGGATGATTTCTGGGAGGACAGGGTTGTCACATGAGGAAAGATTGAGCCTTTATTCATTGGAGTTTAAAAGAATCAAATGCAACCTTACTGAAAGATTTAAGATTTTAAGGGGGCTTTGACAGTAGAGATGCTGAGATGTTTCCCCTCATGGGCAACCTAGTACTAAGGGGCACAGTTTCAAAATAAGGAACTGGCCATTTAACATAAGACCATAAGACACAGGAGCAGAATTAGACCACTCGGCCCATCGAATCTGCTCCGCCATTCAATCATGGCTGATATTGTTCTCATCCCCATTCTCCTACCTTCTCCCCATAAGCCTTATTAATCAAGAACCTATCTATCTCTCTTAAAAGATACTTAGTGATTTGGCCTCCACACCCTTCTGCAGAAAGAGTTCCACAGATTTACCACTCTCTGGCTCAAGAAATTCCTCCTCATCTCTGTTTTAAAGGATCGTCCTTTCAGCCTGAGGATGTTTTCTCTGGTTCTAGTTTTTCCTACAAGTGGAAACATCCTCTCCATGTTCATTCTATCCAGGCTTCGCAGTATCCTGTAAGTTTCAATAAGAACCCCCTTTATCCTTCTAAACTCTCAGAGTACAGACCCAGAGTCCTCAACCATTCCTCATACGACAAACTCTTCGTTCCAGGGATCATTCTTGTGAACCTCCTCTGGACCCTTTACGAAGCCAGCACATCTTTCCTTGGATACAGGGCCCAAAACTGCTCACAATACTCCAAATAGGGTCTGACCAGAGCCTTGTATAGCCTCAGACGTACATCCCTGGTCTTGTATTCTTGCCCTCTCGACATGAATGCTAACATTGCATTTGCCTTCCTAACTGCTGACTAAACCTACACGTTAACCTTAAGAGAATCGTGAACAAGGACTCCCAAGTCCCTTTGTGCTTATGATTTCCGAAGCATTTCCTCATTGAGAAAATAGTCTATGCCTCCATTCTTCCTTCCAAAGTGCATAACCTCACACTTTTCCATATTGTACTCCATCTGCCGCTTATTTGCCCACTCTCCTAGCCTGTCCAAGTCCTTCTGCAGCCCTCTGCTTCCTCAATACTGCCTGTCCCTCTAAAGATTTTTGTATCATCTGCAAACTTAGCAACAGTGTCTTCAGTTTTTTCTTCCAGATCATTAATGTATACTGTGAAACATGATAATGGAGAGAAATTTCTTCTCTCCGAGAGTCATTAGTCTTTATAATTCCGGATTATTGGATATATTCAAGTCTGAGATAGACTGATTTGTGAGGGTTGAGGGTTGTGGGAGGGGAAAGGGGAGCAGCCAGAGAAGTGGAAGGAAGATTATAATCATTTCGGGTTCGGGCACAGACCTGACCCAAACACATAAAGAATTCTGTGAAATTAAGTTGGGCGGGAGTCCTAACATTGTCACGCACATGTGCAATATTGAGATCAGCAGGGGTCAGATCTGCATCCACCAGCAATTGAAGGACCAATTAAGGCCTTCGAAAGGCTTATTGACCAAGATTTTACTTTACCCGAGGGTTTTTTCACTCATAACGTGGGCAAAAGAGGCAGGTGGATGTTATGTTTTAATCAATTTGTCATCCAAGGACGGGATATATGGCTCATTGAGCACCTGCATATTCATTTTATTTGTGATTTTGCTGCTCTCATATTTGAGTTTGGACAGTTTTCCTTTTGATTATCCTAGCTTTCTAAGCTGGTTCACCTCGTTCATCTGTGCTCCGCTCTCTCAGGCCCAATCCTGACTTTGTCATCAAACCTGCCAACAAGGGTGGGGTTGCTGCTGTCTTGCGTACGGGCCTCTACCTTACCGAGGCTGAGTGCCTCTACCTTACCCTCGTACCTCCCCTTGGACCATGATCCAACCACCGAGAATCAAGCCATTATTTCCAGGACTATCACTGGCCTAATCTCCTCTGGAGATCTTCCCTCCAGAGCCAAGATAGTCTCCCAACCCTGGGCAGCCCGCTTCTACCTCCTCCCCAAAATTCACATACAGGTCTGTCCTGGTATGCCCATAACATCAACCTGTTGCTGCCCCACTGAACTCATCTCTTTCTATCTTGGCTCTGGCCCCCCTCCCACCACTCTTTTATTGGTACATTGACGACTGATAATCTACATTCCAGAGTACTTGAGATAGTAGCCCTAGAAATAGTAGATCTGTTGAGGGTCATTTTCCAAAATTCTGTGGACTCTGGAATGGTTCCTATAGATTGGAGGGTAGCAAATGTAACTCCCCTATTCAAAAAGGGAGGTAGAGAGAAAACAGGGAACTATAGACTATTGAGCCTAACATCGGTAGGAGGAAAGTTGCTGGAGTACATTATTAAGATTTTCATAGGCCAGCATTTGAAAAGCAGTGGTATAATCAGACAAACTCAGCATGGATTTATGAAAGAAAAATCATGCTTGACAAATCTACTGCAATTCGTTGAAGATGTAACTGGTAGAGTTGACCAGGGAGACCCGGTGGATGCGGTTTATTTAGACTTTCAGAAGGCTTTTGACAAGGTCTTACCTAGCATATTACTATGTAAAGTTAAAGCACACAGGACTGTGGGTGGTGGCTTGAGAGGGATAGAAATCTGGTTAGCAGACATGAAGCAAAAAGTTGGAATGAATGGGTCTTTTTCTGATTGGCAGGCAGTGACTAGTGGGGTACCACAAGGATATGTGCTAGGACTCCCAACTGTTCACGTTATATATTAATGATTTGGGCGAGGGAACTAAATATAGTGTTTCCAAATTTGCAGATGATACAAACTTGGGTGGGAGGGTGAACTATGAGGAGAATGCAGAGATGCTTCAGCAGGATTTGGACAGGCTGAGTGAGTGGGCATATGCATGGCAGATGCCGTATAATGTGGATAAACGTGAGGTTATCCACTTTGGTAGCAAAAATAGGATGGCAGATTTTATTTGAATGTGTGTAAATTAAGAGAGGTGGATACTCAGCGAGACCTTGATGTCATCGTGCATCAGTCACTGAAAGTAAGCGCACAGCTGCAGCAGTAAAAAAGGTGAATAATATGCTGGCCTTCATAGCGAGAGGATTTAAGTATAGGAATAGAGATGTTTTACTCCAATTGTACAGGGAATTAGTGAGGTTACACCTGGGAGTATTGTGGGCAGTTTTGGTGTCCTTATCTGAGGAAGGATGTTCTTGCTATGGAGAGACTGCAGTGAAGGTTTACCAGGTTGGTTCCTGGGGTGGCGGGACTGTCATATGAGGAGACACTAAATTGGTTAGGATTATATTAATTGGAGTTTAGAACAGTGAGGGGAATCTCATAGAAACTTACAAATTCTAACAGGATTAGACAGGGTAGATTCTGAAAGAATCTGGTGGGGGAGTCCAGAACTAGGGGTCATAGTTTGAAGATAAGGGGTGAACCTTTAGGTCTGAGTTGAGAAGATATGTCTTCACCCAGAGAGTGGTGAATCTGTGGAATTCACTACCACAGAAAGTAGTTGAGGTGAAAACTTTGTGTAATTTCAAGAAAGAATTAGATAAAGCTCTTGGGGCTAGAGGGATCAAGGGTATTGAACTTGATGATCAGCCATGGTCATAATGAATGGTGGAGCAGGCTCGAAGGAACGAATGGCCTCCTCCTGTTTCTATTTTCTATGTATGTTTCCATGTTTTGGTGCCGCTTCATGTCCTTGTCTGGACCTGAAAACATTTATCAACTTTGCTTCCAATTTCCACCTTCACATGGTCCATCCCCGGCTCTTCTTTTCCCTTCCTTGACCTGTCTACCTCCATTTCTGGGGATAGACTATCCACTAGTATTCATTACAAGCCCACCGACTTCCACAGCTACCTTGACTACAGCTCTTCATAATCTACATAATCTACATCCTGTAAGGACTCGATCCTATTCTCTCAGTTCCTTCGCATCTGTCGCATCTGTTCCAATGATGCCACTTTCCAAAATGATGCTGCTGACATGTCTTTATTCTTCCTTAATCGTGGTTTCCCTCCCACTATGGTTGACAAGGCTCTCAACCTTGCCTCACCCATCTTCTGCATATCTGCTCTCATCCCTTCCTCTCCCTTCCTGAACCAGGGTCCTCTTTGTCCTCACTTTTCACCCCACCACCCTCCGCATTCAAAAGATCATCCTCCGCCAGTTCCGCCAACTCCAGCATGATGCCACCACCAAACACATCTTCCCTTCGCTCTTCTGTCAACATTCCGCAGGGACCACTCTCTCCGGGATACCCTGATCCACTCCTCCTTGTCCATGCGATCCCAGAAGGTGCAACACTTGCTTCCTTACATTCTCCCTGCTCACCATCCAAGGGCCTAAACACTTTCAGGTGAGGCAGCGCTTCACGTGCACCTCCTTCAATCTGGTCTATTGCTGCTTCCAGAGTGGTCCACTCTACACTGGAGAGACTAACGCAGACTGGGTGACCGCTTTGCAGAACATCTCCGGTCCGTCTACAAGCAGGACCCAGACCATCTGTCGCTTGCCTTTTCAACTCACCGTCCTGCTCTCACGTCCACATGTCCGTCCTTGACCTGCTGCAATGTTCCAGTGAAGCCCAGCGCAAAGTGGAGAAACAGCACCTCATCTTCCAGTTAGGCAAGTTACAGCTTCTGGACTTAACACTGAATTCAACAACTTCAGACTGTGAACACTCTCCACCACCTTCACCCCATTTTTATTTTCTATTTATTTTCATTTCTTCCATTGTTAATTTTTCAATCTCCTTTTCTTCCTGCTCCTCATCTTGTTTTTCCCTCACAACCATCTCCCCTCCCCTACCTCACTAGGGCCACTGTTGCCTGTTCCAGGTTGTCCTTGGACACACTGCCTACCTTTGTTCTGCCATTAACACATTCTGATCTCTTAATGTGCCACTGTCAGCACCCTTCTTAGCCACGATCACCACCATTTACATTCCCTTTGTCTTTTTGTCCACAACATCCTTGTCAATCTCTCCCTAGCCTTCACCTATCACTGGTCCTCTGTCCAGTCCTTACTGCTCCACCCCCTCCCACTCCTCACACAACAGTATAAATCTCATCCTGTTTCCAGTTCTCTGTAGCTTTGATGAAGAATCATCTAGACTCAATGTCTGCTGTCTGACCTGCTGAGATTTGCAAGGATGTTGCCAGCAATGGAGAAACTTAGCTTTGAGGAAAGACTGGTTACGCAGGGTTTGTTTACTCTGGAACAGGCGAGGCTGGCTGAGGGGAGATTTATTTGAGGTGTTTACAATGAAGGGTCTAGATAGAGTGGATAGGAAGGAGGAAATTCTGTTAGCTGAGAGGTGAATAAACAGAGGGCCTCGATTTAAAGTAATTGTTGAAAGTATTAGTAGAGGTGGGGTAATGTTTTCACCCAGGGGTGCAGGATCTGGAATGCACTGTCTGAAAGGGTAGTAGAGTCAGAAAGCAGCACAGCTTAGAAAATAACACTTGTATGTGCCCTTGAGATTACCAACTAAGAGATAGCTTTTTTGGGCCAGCACAATCAGAAATGGACCAAATGGCCTCCTTCTGTGCTGTTAATTTTTCCGTGTTTGTCTGCTTCTAAGTTACCTCTGCTCCACTGATACTGCCATCAGACTCACTCTCATCATTTACATTCTCCTTGGTTTTGCTTGAAGTACTAACATAGTCATGGTTCTCCATATTGACACTGACATCATCACATTCTCCCCACTGTGACTGTTGGTGGTTCCATTTTCTGAAATACTGACAGTCAACACTGGCAGTTATCATCCTCCATCTCCACACTCCACACTGTCATTAATCACATTCTCAACATTGGCGCTCTCATCAATCTTACTCTCACCACTGTTAGCTTGTGTAACTTGTGTTAGTAACTTGTGTTTATACAGCACCTTTAATGGAAGGAAATGTCTCAAAGCACTTCACAGAGGTGTTTGATGTAGTCTTGGTCAGTGTTTTTCAAACTTTTTTCCCAGCAGCCCACTTTTACAAAATGGCCGACTCTCGCGACCCACGCCACGTCCACAATAGATTCTCCATAGTTACTTTTTAAAATGTCACATTCATTGTTGGCACTTCTGTATTAAATGTAAAAATTGTAAATAAAAATATATTTTCTATATTTTGTTGTCATTTGAAGATCTAAATAACTTGAAATAAAAATCTCCAAATAGAAGCATTTTCCCCCTGACTGGAATGGATGGAGTTCCCAAACCCACACCGGTCCCCCCAGAGCCAAATTCAGTGTTGGGCAAACATGAATCAGCTTCATAACAATGGACCAATTGAAAGTTGGGGATATCCAGGAATCATCTGCTACATCTTGTATGTGGGAGTCCAGTTGCTGACTGGGGTACTATTGGAAACATATTCCAGTAAGGAGTAATTTGGCTTTTGATGGGAGATGCAGGCCTTGCAAAATACAGCGCAAAGCACCACTGGAAACTAACTCTGTGCAGAAGGAGTATCATCAGCAAAGAAATTTAAACAGAATTGATTTTTCTTTTAAACTCTTCAGTTTTAGTTTCAGGTACTGACTAACCTGGCTGGTCAACTGATGCAGAATCGGGAGTCATTGCTGGAGACTATGTTGGTGGCGGTAACTCTTATCAGTGACCCAGGGAGACAAAAAAGTCCGCAGCGACTTCCGGTGGCGGCCATTGAGTGAGTGGTCGCACACAGGGCAGCTCCGGCTTGAAGGCATTGGTTTGGTCTCTTTATATCAGTTAGTGGGACTCTGGCAGGAAAGTGGTGCAAAGGGAGAGATTTTCCCCAAGATTGGCATATCTACTGGCTACCAGACCCGGCAAACCACAGCCAAAGACCTGGCTAAGGAATTGGAGGGGACCTGTGGCGCAGCAACAATTGTGAGAATGGTGGAGGAGGAATGGTTCTGTGTAAAGGTGAGGTTGGCGATTGGGGATGACATGAAGATTAACCAGGACAGGGAGGTGTCGGTGGCCACGTTCTGGGAGGCCTTGAAGGCGGTGGTCCGAAGGGAGATTATCTCATTCAAGGCGCACAGGGACAGGAGGGAGGAGCAGCAGGGACGATTGCTGGATGAGGTAGTCGAGGTGGACAGGACGTAGTCACGGCTCCCACTAACGAGCTGTTGGCGGAGTGGAAGAGGCTGCAGGGATAGTTCGATAGGTTGATGACGGGAACGGCAGTGGGGCAGCTACGGAGGGCGAGGGGGTGCAATATGAATATGGAGAGAAGGCGAGATGCATGCTGGCTCACCAGCTGCGGAGGCAGGCTGCGCCCAGCAGAATTCTGAGGGTGTAAACAGAGAAGGGGTAGCTGGGGGAGGATAAACTAGGTGTCCAGTGGGTATTATGAGAAGCTGTATAGAGCCGAGCCAGGTGGAGAAGAAGGGGATATGGGGCAGTTTTTAGATGGGTTGGAGTTCCTAAGGCTGAAGGTAGAGAGGAGGCAGGCATTGGAGGAGCCGCTGGGGCTGAGGGAGGTGATTGACAGCTTTAGGGGGATGAAGTCTGGGAAGGCTCCAGGGCCGGATGGTTTCCCAGCGGAGTTTCGTAAGGCATTTGTGGCAGGTTAGGCACTGCATTTGTTAGGGATTTTAGTGAGTTGTTGGAGAAGGGGGAGCTGCCGGAGACATGGACACAGGTGTCATTCACGCTAATCCCAAAGAAGAAGGATCCTTTGGAGTGTGGATTGTATTGCCCCATTTCGTTGTTGAATACAAGCTAAGTTAGTGGCGGGAACTGTGCCAGTGTGGCCGCTGAGGATCAAACAGGTATTGTAAAGGGTCAGCAGCTCCCTCATAACATCAGGAGGCTGTTAAATGCAGTTATGACTCCATCGGTGGGACGGGTGCTAGAGGCTATTGTTTCTATGGATGCAAAGGAGGCTTTTGATCGGGTGGAGTGGAGGTATTTAGTTTGAATTTTGGGACGTTTAGGTTTGTCCTGAAGTTTGTGACATGGGTGTGCCTGTTGTATGTGGCCCTGGTGGTGAGAGCATATACAAATGAGATGAGTTCACAGAGTTTTGGACTGCACAGGGGAACGGGACAGGAGTGTCCGCTGTCACCGCTGTTGTTCGCGTTGGCTATTGAGCTATTGCCAATGGCCCTTAGGGGGTCAGTAGTGTGGTAGGGGATTGTGAGGGGGAGCAGGGAGCACCGGGTGTTGTTGTATGTGGACGACCTGTTGCTATTTGTGTCAGACCCGCTGGAGAGTATGGGTAGAACCATGGGAATATCGGAGAGGTTTGGGGCCTTCTCTGGGTATAAGTTAAATGTAGGGAAGAGTGAGGTGTTTCTGGTGAATGCGACGGGGCAGGCGGCCAAATAGGAGGTGTTGCCGTTTAAGGTATCTCGAGAAAGGTTCAGGTATTTGGGGATTCAGGTGATGAGGGAATGGGCTACGATGCACAGGTGGAATTTGACAATGTTGGTGGAGTAGATTAGGGGGGAGTTTAAGAGTTGGGATACGTTACACCTGACTCTGGCAGGGAGGGTGCAAGTGGTAAAGATGAATGTGCTGCCAAGGTTCCTGTTTGTCTTGCAGACCCTCACGATCTTTCTGCCCAAGGCCTTCTTGCGGAAATTGGAGACAGTGATTTTGGAGTTTATATGGGCAGGGAAGGTGTTGAGGGTAAAGTGGGCTCTTTTACAGAGGCAGAGGCAGAAACAGAAAGAACGGTTGGCGCTCCTGAACCTGCTGCATTATTATTGGGCGGCGAATGCGGAGGAGAGGCGATGGTGTGGGGGAGAGGGCGGAGTGGGTCAAGGTGGAGGAGGAGTCCTGTATGGGTCCAGTCTGAGGGCTATGGTGACGGCTCCACTGCCGCTAGCTCCAGGGAAGTGTACGGGGAGCCCGGCGGCGCAGTCGACGGCCAGGGTGTGGAATCAGCGGCAGAGACACTTTAAATTGGAGGGGATGTCGGTTTAATGTCGGAATCATAGGTTTAAGCTGGGGGAGATGGATGGGATGTGGAGAGAGGTGGGGCTGGAGAGGTTGAGGGACTTGTACTTGGAAGGGAAGTTTGTATGTCTGGATTAGTTGCTGGAGATGTTTGGGTTGCCGAGGGGGAGTGAATTCCGATATATGCAGGTGAGGGACTTTGCATGAAAGGAGTGGAGGATGTTTCCCAGGTCGCTTGAATACGCCTTACTGGAGCAACTGCAGCTCCCGGATGAGTTGCGGGAGGGTATGATTGGGGGTTATATACGGGTGGTTGGGTGAGCAGGGCATGAGAATCAAGAACAAATGGGAAGAGGAGTTGTGGGGAAATAGGCTGGGGATTGTGGAGTGAGGCGATGCGGAGGGTCCCCAGGACTGCCTGGAAATCGCTCTTGTTTTGCCCCTTTGAGTATTTGAAGGTCTGGAAGATTTCAGCTGCTTCTGGACCAGTGATGGTAAGTAGAAACTTTATTTTCTCTGCATCCGCCACGCCATCTAGGTCGGATGCTACCAGGTAGATCTCAAATCTCTGCCTGAACCAATGCCAGTTTTCACTGAGATTGCCTTGGTACCTGAGCTGCTGTGGAACCGGAATCGTGAACATCATCTTGCCTGGGTGTTGTTGCTGGTAGTCACTGTTTGCTGAGTTTTAACTATATGGATTGAAACAGTCCACTCCTGGAACCATGTTTTGTTATGCTCTTGACTTAGCATAAGCTGCTTCCTTGATGTGCACTCTGACAAAGGAAGGTTCAGACTTGGAGATAGCTTTAACACGTTTATTGAACTATTAACAATTCTCCTACTTGGATTCAACGCTACTGTTAATCCTGCTATAGCTACTCAGACTGACGAACCAGTCTGCTACAATCCACGTGGTGGGAGTGATGTGTTTCAAATCAACCCTGTGTCTGTACTCACTGAGTGTCTCCACTGGAAAGAGGAAGATCATGTGTGCTGTGTCCTTGTATATGGGTTGGTGTAATGCCCTCCTGTGGTAGTGTCACCTCTGTGTATCGTGACTGCCCATTGGTTGTGTCCTATCTTACTGACCTATTGGTTGACTGTCTGTGTGTCATATCTCTGGTGTTCCCTCTAGTGTCTAGCTAGGTGTAGTGTATGTACATTAACCCTTTGTGTACTTACAGTGATGTATATCACCACAGGCGTGAGAATCTAGAACAAATGGGAAGAGGAGTTGTGGGGAAATAGGCTGGGGATTGTGGAGTGAGGCGATGTGGAGGGTAAACACAACTTCCTCCTGCATGAGGATGAGCTTGATCCAGTTCAAGGTGGTGCACATGACCCGGGCGAGGATGAATGGGTTCTTTTAGGGGGTGGCTGATGGGTGTGGGAAGTGTGGGCGGGGGCCTTCGAAACATGCGCACATGTTCTGGGGTTACGATAAGCTGGAGAGATACTGGGAGGCAGTATTCAGGACACTATGCAAGATAGTGGGGGTGGAGGTCAGGCCGGACTCAATGGTGGTGATCTTTGGGGTATCGGAAGTGCCGGAGCTGCTGGAGGGGAATGGGGCCGATGTTGTGGCGAAGAATCTTGCTAAATTGGAGGTGGGATACACCTCCAGGAGGTGGCAGCCTGGCTGGGGGACTTGGACGACTTTCTCCGGTTGGAAAATATAAAGTTGGAGTTGAGGGGGTCAGCGGAGGGCTTCGGGATGCAGTGGGGGTTGTTCATGATGATGTTTGAGGAACTGTTCAATGCGGAGAGTGGGGGATGGAGGGGGGTAAAAAGAGAAAAATTGTACAAACTGGACTGTGAGTTTGTGGAGTGTGTTTGTATATGTTGCTGTTTTTTTTTTACATGTGTTTGGAATAAAGCACATTTTTTAAAAGGTCCATAGCACCGACTTCTACATCAGCCTCATGTGGCCACACATGGTACTGCAGTGAGAATTTACCCAACAAAGAAACCAGAAATGGTCTGGCGATATTTGGGGATAATTTTTGTTGCCCTTTTGGCGACCCATTTTACACCGTCCCGTGACCCACACTTTGAAAGACACTGGGCTGAACAATTTTCTGTTCTCTTACAGAATAACCCCACAGTCTACAACAGATTGCCCACCATACTAATTAGTGATTAAATACACACCTAGGATAAGCCTGATGTCAATAGCAAAGTAAGAGAAAAGCATGACAAAGTGAAGATGGATCATGATAACACCAGGCATAAAACTTAGGAAGTTTAGTGCTGGTCAGAAGGACATGGTGAAAACCATTGGGGTAATAAGGAAAAATTATGTGTTTGGATAGTTTGTAAAGCGATGTATGTGGTGCATTTCCATACCTAATGCGAGGTGGAGAGGGATTCTGTCATGTAGATAATTTGCTTGAAAGAGCATATATGACAAAAGGAAATGGTGATAACCTTCCGCGATGTTCCCTGTTTTGTAAATCAGGATGTCTTGAGTACGTAGTGTTGAACAAAGAACATCAAGCTAATAAATGAACAAAGCTGATTTATTTACACTACTTAAATAAGATTCGAATAAGTTCCAAGGTAAAAGTTATTAAATTAAAATATACGATATATCTAACTAGAGATCTCTCAACTATGCAACTAATCTCTCTCACGCCTAAACACCTGCTCCCAGAATCCCAGGATTCACATGATATTTATATGACTGCTCCTTATCTCCATCTGGTGGTGAGAAGTATTAACATCAAATTGTTACCCTTTGTCTTCTTTACAATATATGTTTTGTTACATCTTCCTTTTATTCAAATTCTTCCTATCGTCCAAAGTGGAAGTCACAAACTGAAAGCTTGGTGGCATCACAAAATCCACTACTTGTGTAAAGTGAACAAAGATCTTTGATCAAGACTAATCAATTAACACCACAGCTCCAGCCATTAAATGGATTAGGTGGTCAAAGTTAAAGTTCATGGCTGACACAGTTGGAAATGTTGAGAGAGCAGAGTCAAGTTAATGGAAATAGAAAGAGAAGAAGGTACTTGAAAGAGAAAGAAGCCAGGTGGGCAACTGAAAGTATGTAAGAATGAAGAAGAAAGAAGTTCCTCGTTCTATTATTTCTTGTTAAATTATATTTTGGTTAAAGAACCACTGGTCTTAAGGAATAAGATATTTTTTTAGTAAATTATTCTGGTAATATGGGTCATATATGTTTTGGTTGTGATCCAGTATGAATAAGTATGCAACACCTGTTAAATTTCAAGTATTGTTGATATTGGTTCTGTCATACATTCTGGCAAATTATGTAAATGCACCATTTTACATTTTAATGTGCAAGTTATATTTTTAACTGGGGAAGGATTGGAAGAGCTGAGAATTTTATCATACAGCCCTGTAGTAGTTGAGAGGAGCCTGGAAAGGACTCTTGGTTTAGGAAAAGTATATACAAGCAACAGTCCAAGACCCAGCCAGGACTATTCTGGAACCCCGGCTCCTATGTGGGCCTGATTTTCTCATGTGGAATTAATGAACCCGCTGAGTGGTCTCTACCCCTCACGGGAGGGCGCACTCCATGAGGCTCGTGGGGAGATTAATTGGATTGACCCTGTGGGTCTAATGGGGGTTATAAAATGTCCTAATTGTTAAGGATGTGCAAACAAAGGCTTCAATGTGGTTAATGTTATAACCCACACGGGACTGACCAGTTGGCAATGATTAAACTGCCTGTGAGCCGTGTTGAATCTGAGCTCCCCCGTTAAAGTGGGCGGGGAACTCTAAAACGTGTATATTTATCTTCTGTAAAAAGTCGACTAATCTGGCTAACAAGAGAGACCCGGTTGGGATCTTTCGTGCTGTGTAAATAATAGTTATTGTAATAAAACTTTATTTCCTTTTAACAACTTGGTGTGGACTCCTTCGTGGTCTACAAAACTGGCAACAAGGGTTCCACTGGTTTGCTGTCAACGCTCCTACTGTCAGTTAAGCCACCTCCCTAACCCTGCTGGATAAAGGTTGGAATCTTTTCATTTACCATGCATTTGTTCAGAAGATTAGATGTGTTTGACACACATTTGGAAGACTGGACTCAGTATGTGGAAAGAATGCGCTACTTTTTCCGCACAAACGGTCATTTTGCTAACTGCCTGTGGAGCACATACCTACCGTGCGATACGGAGCCTCACATATCCTGCAACAACTGACACTCATACTTTCGAGCAGCTGGTAACACTACTGGGGCAACATTTCAACCCTACACCACCTGTAATTATGCAGAGGTATCGCTTTAATACAGTGGAAAGGACCCCAGGTGAGTCCATCACCGCATTTTTGCCGAGATTACGAAAGATAGCCAGATTCTGTGAATTTGGCACATCCCTGTCGGAAATTCTGTGTGACCGAGGTGGAGGCGTTCATTCTCCGGAGCACCTCACACCAGAACTCCTCCTCCATACCCTCTCCCAACTCTTCCTCCCACTTTGCTTTGATCCCTTCCAGTGGTGCCTCCTCCTCTTCCAAAATAGCTCCGTAAACCGCCGTCACTACCCCCTTCTCCAGTTCCCCTGTCATCAGCACCTCCAGTAATGTGGAGGCCGGCTCCACCGGGAAGCTCTGTATCTCCTTTCTAGCAAAATCTCAAACCTGCATGTATAGAAACATTTCCCCCTGCTCCACCCATACTTCGCTTCCAGATCCTTCAATCCTGCAAACTGACCCCCCAAGAAACAAATCTTTTTGTGTCTTAATCCACTTCTCTTCCCATTTCTGAAAATTTCCATCCCACTTCCCTGGCTCAAATCTGTGGTGCTCCCGAATCGGCATTTCCCTTGACCCTGCCCCCAACCCCAAGTGTTGGCAAAACTGCCTCCAAATTCTCAATGAAGCTATTATTACCGGACTCCCTGAGTACTTTGCCGGGGCCATCGGGAGCGGCGCTAGTGCCTTCAATCCCGACCCCCTGCACAAACTCTCCTCCGTTCTGACCCACTGGGAATCAACCCCTCTGACCCAGCTCCGCGCCTTCTCCACATTCGCCGCCCAGTAATAATACATCAGGTTCGGAAGACCCGAACCCCCTGCCTGCCTTCCCCTCTGTAGCAGCACCTTTCCAACTCTGGCCACCTTCCCTCCCCATATGAACGAGGTAATCATTCCTTCAATCTACCTATCAATACTTATTTTCAAACTGTTTTTATCCCTCTCGCAACTTGCCTTTCCACCTGTTTGTGTGTTGTCGGCAAATTTGGCTCCTGTACATTCGCTTCTTTCCTCCAAATCATTGATATATATTGTAAACCGTTACAGTCCCAGCACCAATCCCTATGGAACCCCACTAGTCACAGGTTATGGGTGACAGAATGGCACAGTGGTTAGCACTGCTGTCTCACAGCGCCGGGTTCAATTCCAGCCTCGGGTGACTGTGTGGAGTTTGTACATTCTCACCGTGTCTGTGTGGGTTTTCTCCCACAGTCCAAAGACGTGCAGGTTAGGTGGAATGGCCATGCTAAATTGCCCCTTAGTGTCCAAAAGGTTAGGTGGGGTTATGGGGATAGGGTGGGGCATGGGCTTAGGTAAGGTGCTCTTTCGGAGGGTCGGTGCAGACTCTATGGGCCGAATGGCCTCCTTCTGCACTGTGGTTATTCTATGATTCTAGGTCGCCAATGAACAAGAACCCCTTAGTCCCACTAGCTGGTTCTTGCCTATTAGCCAATTTTCTGTCCATGCAAATATACTATGTCCAATACCATGGGCCCTTATCTTATGACTTAATCATTTGTGACAAACTTTGTCGAACACCTTCTAAATACAACACATCTACTGGTTCCCCTCTATCCACTCTCGTTAAGACTTCCTAGAAAAACTCTAATAAATTAGTCAGACATGATTTCCCTCTCATGAAGCCAGGCTGATTCTGCTTGATCAGATTATGATTTTCCAAATGTGCTGCTATTACTTCCTTAATAATTGATTCCAACATTTTTCCAAGAATAAATGTTTGGCTAATTGGCCTATTGTTATCCACTTTTTGCCTCCCTCCTTTTTTGAATAGGAGTGTCACATTGGCAGTTTTCCAGTCCTCCGGTACTGCTCCAGAATCCAAGGAGTTTTAGAAAATTACAACAAATGCATCCATTATCTCTGTAGTTTCTTATTTTCGGAACCTAGGACCAAGGGACTTTCGCCTCATTAGTTTGTCTAATATTACTTCTGTAGTGAAGGTGATGGTATTTAATTGCTTTCCCGTATTTTTCAGTATTAATGGGAAGTTCAAAGTATCTTCCACTGTTGGAAAATATCTGTTTAACTCCTCTGCCATTTTCTTGTTCCCTATAACTATCTTCTCAGATTCATTTTCTTAGGGGCCTTTGTTTACTTTGACCACTCACTTCCATTTTATATATTAAAGAAGCTCTTATTGTCAGTTTTTATATTCCTCCCTAAAAGTTTGTTTTCTCTCTTTATTATCCTCTTAGTCCTCATTTACTGGATTCTGAATTCATCCCAGTCTTCGGGGCTATCACTGACTTTTGCCTCCTTATATGCTTTTTCTTTCAACTAACTGCTCTCCTTAACTTCTTTGGTTAGCTATGGTTGGGTTATTCCTCACAGAATCTTTCCTCCTTACTGGGATATAAAGCATTTCATTCAATGAGTTACCTGTAATGAATAAACTGCCTAGTTTGATATTTGCATTTCCGAGGCAGTAGAATTTTGCAGCTGCTTCAGGGGTCTGGGACCTGCTTTGTCCAAGAGGGGGCAGCATTGCAACACATCTGCTCAATATTGAAACTTGCGAAAGGGAGCCAAACCACATCAAATGCAGAATGTTGCACAGATTGCAAACCAGCCGTTTAGATAACAGGCAACTGGAGGCATTACAGGCCCATCAGAGCACAGCTCCTGAAAGCAGTTTGTTAAAGTTTGTTGGTCATACAGAAATATTGTTCCAATAGATGCGTATTGCGGGGAGCAGAGCACCAGAGAGGCACCTCTCTTCAATCCCTTGCAAGGGCCTCCCACCAATATGCAATGCAAGATTTTGGAAGTTTTATAAAGATATTTCTGAATTCGTTAATTCAGCTAAACTAACAGTGAAATAAATATGCAGGAAGCTTCCACGACAAACCATCAAAATGACACATTTTTTCCAGTGTAATAAGAATACACTTTGAGCTTTACATTGACCGTTCATCATATCATGTATCTGCTCTTTCTAAAGTTGTTTTATCTGTTATGTCAAAATATTGTTTTGATCCATGAGCCAATTTCTGTAATAAGTGATGTGTTGGGTGTTCTGGATCACATACAGGTCACCAACACTTGAATTAGTGCAACACTATTTTATTGAAAGATTAACTATTTAAACATACTCAAACTGTGGGTTAATGCAATACTAGCTTTAACTAAAGACCTTTGCCTTGTCCTAACCAGTCGATGCACTCCGCACATGGTGAATGTCTGTGTTGCAGGCTGTGAGCTCTGTGCTCCTAGCTAGCTGCTACTCAAATGAGCGGGAACTCTGATGCCCCCTGTCTTTATAGTGCGTGTGCTCTCACTGGTGATTGGCTGCGGTGTTGTGTATGTTGATTGGTCCCACTGTGTGTCCATCAGTCTGTGTCTGCACCATGATATACTGGTGTATATTATGACACTAATTTGATTTATTTTTACAATATTCAAAAGCAAAATACTATGGATGCTGGAAATTTGAAATATGCAACAGAAAAAGCTGGAAAAAGTAAGCAAGTCTGATAGGATCGGTGTAGAGAGAAACAGTTAATTATTCAGGTCAATTATTCTTCATCAGAGCAGCATCTTGGTCCGCTGCACAAGTCTGTAATTTTTGTTCCTTTCTTTGAAAGATGAGTTGATTACAAATTCATTAGCAGAACGTGTAATCCTAGGAGTGCAATTAGGATTTGATGGAGCTGCCATTTCAGAGTATAAATCAAGACTCCACTTCTAAACATGATTCGAATGATAATATTCACCATGTTTACTAATAAAGGCTTTTGATTAATTCTACCAAGTGCCCCAACTCCAAAATAATGACCCACAGGCTGTTTTTTTCTGCTTGTAATATGAACGTAACGTGGAACATTTCCCTGGCTCAGTGTTGCTGCAGTTTTTATGATTTCACTAGAAATAACAAACTCTTGAAATTTCCCATTGTATTCACAATATCAAGAGTGGAGGCAGAGGAAATCTTCCCCAAAGGTTCCTGATCCTTAACAGTACCCTAATAGCTTCCAATCCCAACTCGAAACAATGCTACCATACCATCTAGAGTCATCGAGTCATACAGCACAGAAATGGGCCCTTCGGCCCACCATGTCTATGCCGACCTTCAAACAACAATCTATACTAATTCCATTTACCACCTCTTGGTCCATAGCTGACTGTGCCTTGGCGATTTAAGTGCTTCAATGTTACAGGAATACCTGCCTCCACCACCCTCTTCGGCAGCGTGTTCCATCTTTCCACCACCCTCTGGGTGAAAGATTGTTTCCTCAGGTCCTCTCTAAGCCACTTACTCCTCACCTTAAACCTATGCCCACTGGTCCTAGACACCTCTGCCATGGGGAAAGGATTATTGCAATCTACCCTATCTGTGCCTCTCATAATTTGGTATACCTCTATCACATCCCCCCCTCAGCCTCCTCTGCTCCAGGGGATAGAAACCCAGCCTATCCAGTCTCTCCTCATAGCTGAAATTTTCCAAACTGGGCAGAATCCTGATGAATCTCCTCTGCACCCCCTCCAATGCAATCACGTCCTTCCGATGATGTGGCGATTAGAACTGCACACAATATTCATCTGTGGCCGAACCAATGTTTTAGAAGGTTGTACCAAGACCTCCCTACTCCTATATTCTATGCCCTGGCTAATGAAGGCAAACATTCCGTATGCCTTCTTCACCACCCTATCTACCTGTGCTGCCACCTTCAGGGATCCATGCACTTGTACACCAAGGCCTCCTTTGCTCCTCAATACTTCCTAGGGACCTACCGTTCATTGTGTAGATTGTACCCTTATTAGACCTTCCAAAATGCATCGCCTCACGCTTATCAGGATTAAACTCCACCTGCCGTTGCTCTGCCCAACATACCAGCTTTAGACTATCCTCCTCACTGTCAACTACACCATCTGCATCATCTTGCATCATCTGCAAACTTACAATTATAACTTCTACATTCACATCCAAGTCATTAATGTATATAACAAACAAGGAACCCAGTACACTGCTGGTCACAGGCTTCTAATCATAAAAGCAACCGTCAACCATCACCCTTTGCCTCCTATTAACAAGCCAGTTTTGGATCCAATTTGCCAACTTGCCTTGGATCACTTGGGCTCTGTGGGGAAATATTAAAACCAAGTTTTGAAAATATTGAGTCTGTGGGAAAATGTATTGTGGGAATACATCAGCATTTTAGAATCCAGACCACAAATGTGACAATGTAACATACAAGTATGAATGGTAGCATTGAGCGCCAATCACAAGTCGCAATTCAGAACTTGTAAGCCAGACGGGGACAGGGAAGGCGTGGTACCACAAATGTGCAGGTACAAAACCTTTGATGCACATGGAGCTCTTGCTCTTCTTTGTTCTCTCTCCATTATTCTCTTTCCTTTGCTCCTCTGGGCCTTTTGTTTCTCTTGTTTATATTTGAAATTGTACTTATCGGGCAGCACGGTGGCGCAGTGGTTAGCACTGCTGTCTCACGGCGCCAAGATCCCAAGGTTCGATCCTGGCTCTGGGTCACTGTCTGTATGGAGTTTGCACATACTCCACATTTTTGCGTGGGTTTCGCCCCCACAACCCAAAGATGTGCAGGGTAGGTGGATTGGCCATGCTAAACTGTCCCTTAATTGGAAAAAATGAATTGGTTACTCTAAATTTATATTAAAATAAAGAAACTGTACCAATCAAGTTTTGCAATAAACTCAATTTCAAACTATCACTGGACCCCGGCTCTAATTAGAAAATAAGAGATCCCACAATTTGGCGCTGCGAGCAGGGTCGCTGAAGGAAAAGGAACCGGAGATCTGGACAATGGTTCTATAATGGGCCCTGAAGGTAAAAACACCTCTTTGTTTAAAAAAAGTCCTTGGCCATTGTTTAGACTCGGTAACAACTTTGAACTTCTCTGGTATGGTAGTCAGCTTAAATCCCTAACAGACGTCTGAATTTTGGCGGCATAAAGGATAGGTATTCGGTCCTGGCTAAAAAGCCTCACGGCTTGAGTCCCCTAAAATAATTGGTATTACGGCAGAGGAAAAGAACAAACAGTTGCCCACCACAGTCAAAGGCAGGTAGGCCTCACTGGACATCGCCGAAGACGAGATCATTCGGCAATTAAAAGAGTATATAGACCAGCAGTTGACTTATCCAAAACCTGTACCGAGATTGAGGAAAAGTATGGTATCTCCACAGGACAACGGTCCTTGGAAGATATTAAAAGGATCTGGGTAAAAAACGACCCGTATGAAAGAAAAGGAACAAACCAAATGGTCCCTAGTCATTATGGGCCAGGTTCGAAAGCAGAACAAAATTGAGTCAATCCTAACATGATTGCGCACTGACCAATGTGAAGGACCATCTGAGGGCAGCCTGCAAACAGTAAAAAAGGAAAAACTTAATTTGGAAAAGTTAGAAGCCGAAATCAAAGAACTTGGCCGGGATTCTCTGTTGGCCGCCCCAAAATCGGGAAACGCAGTTTTGTGGAGAATGGGTTCCGACACCAAAATCGTAGCGGGTGTCAATTTGATGCCAAATTGCAATTCTCCATCACCTTGACAGTTGTGCCAATGCATTCTGGAATACATGAACAGTAAACGCCATTCGCATATCATTAATAGGCCTGACCTGGTATTGTCTGGGGCCTCCACGACTCTTCGCCTCCGATGGGCCGAATTCCTGACGGCGCGGTTCACTTGTGCTTTTAAAAAGCGTGAAACCGGCATCGTGGCTGATGAGGGCAAGAGAGGAGGTAGGACACAGGCATGACTGTGGGCTGCCGGGCCGCACACTGGGGGGGCTGCTTGTGGTGGGGGTCCCTGCCAGTGCCGGGGGGGGGGAGTGGTGTGAAGGGATAGGAGAATGGGCCGAGTGGCCAGGGTGACCCTCCACAGGACTGGGGCGGTATCCAGGCATGGCCGCCATTGCCACGGCCTGCTGTGTATCCCACTGACCACCCACCATGGCCTCTGGTTCAGTAGAGTAACACCAGCCATATTGGTGCCACACCCCCAACACTCAAACGGCTACCACCCTCCGGCGGGGCATCATGTGGCCCACTCTATCACGATGCCCACTGTAGCCCCAAAAGGGCATTGGGCGGGGGCTGCGGAGTGTACCGCTGGCAAGGGCAGTGCCAGCCGCCGGTAGTCCTGGCATCAGGGATGGGCTCTAGTTCATAGTGTCGGCCTGCCGTCCAACTGTCCGCCCCTTGGAAGTTTCTACCTCCACTTGATATACTGGATCAGCTGTGTGGTGAGCACCAGATACGGCCCCAGAAGCCTCTTCACAAAAGTGCCCAACCTCGGTGAATGTCTCTGGGACGGTGGAGGGTGTTGGAGACAGCTGTGATGGGAAATCCGTATCTTCCCTGGACTTGAGCTTCAGGGTGTCCTGGATCTCAGGTCCATGGCACACGTCCATTCTGCTCTCCTCATCCGTGCTTGATGCCCAGGGCTCCAGCTGTGGCACTGGCTGGGGGCGGGGGACACTAAGACAAGACACATGGTTAGACCATGGGCTGGGGGGGAGTGGGGGTGGTGGCGGTGATGGTGAGGGTGGGTGTGAATGTGTTGAGGGGGTGGTGTTGGGGAGGGGTTGACACATGTCACCGGGAACTCAGCGGGATCTCATTTCCTCGCCCGCAGGCAATCTCAACCCCGGCCACCCCCCTTTCCTCTGGGCTGCCAACCATGACCAGGGCCGCCTTCTCAGCCAAGGTGAGGGGCCGCAGGATCCCCGTCCAGTTTTCTCCCACTCCCGGCGGTTATGCGCAGCCTTCTCCTGGGAGGGGGGATTTGGATGTGTGGGACAGGGTTAGTGCCCGGGTCACAGTGCTGCTTATTCACACTGGCCTCCTGGACCGGTTGTGCAGTTTTTTCCCTCAGTGCTGGCCAGCCCGGACGATTGTTGTTGGTGTCGCATACCCCTCTGCCACCTGCGCCCAGGCACGGTAAATTGCACCCGTAGCAGCCTCCTTCCCGGGCCAGGATACAGGGTCACCTGCCTCTCCTCCACCGTGTCCAGGAGGGTCTTTAGCTCAGGATCCGTAAATAGTGGTGCTGCTCTCCTCACTTGCCATCTTGTTGGCTGGGATGGTGTGTGTGGGGTGTGAAGTGTGTATATGCAGCTGCAGCTTGTCAGTGACCTGGGTGTCAATTACGAATCTGGCAAATCCGGCACCATTTCCCACAGGAATCGATTGTGTTCCACAGGGTGCCGGTGCGAGCCCCTCCACAGTCGCTGAATTGATCCAGGTGCCGCACTAGTTTTACTATCATGGAAGTCCACGAATCCTGCGTCTGCGTAGGAATGGAGAATCCAGCCTCTTAAATCTGAAAACAAAGAACTTAAGAAACAATTGCGCAAAGAACCAGTAACTCAACCGAAAAGGCCAGGGACACCCTCGGATCCCCCACAAGTAAATTGTCCCATTTCTACCCTTACCTGGTTCCGGTCTAGAAACTGATTCTGAGTCTTTAGTGACTCTAGCGGAGAACGTAGTTCAGGGGAGGAACTCTCTAATGCGTGGCTCAACCCTCTGAAGAAAAAACGGGTTAAAATTAAGTCAGCAGCACTTCCGGTGACGGCGGGCGGGAGGCAGCCGCACATTGGAGGGCTCCCGTTCGGGAACGGCATTTTCGGGGATTAACGCCCGGTCCCAGGAGCTACAGAGGCGGCAAAAGCAGGGAGAAGGCACAGTGAAGGGAAATGTCGAAAGCAAGTAAAACAATGGCCGTGAAAAAAGCAGCTGAAAGTCTGTTGGAGTGGAAAGGTCACCGCGGGGACGGCACAAAAAGTGGAGGCTGGGGCACCAGGGGAGGCCGCATTGCCCACGGCTGAAGAAATGACTAAGGTGATGGCTGTGGAACTCGAAAGGCAGTTCACAAAACACATGGAGGCGATGAGGAAGGAGATGGGGCCGGTATTGAAAGTGCTGGTAGAGGAGGCGATTGCCCCGGTGACGGCGGCGGTATTGAACGCAGTGGCGGATTGCGGGGGCAAGGTGAGGTGCTGAAGGAACTGGAAGAGACATTATTGCAGCACAGTGGTCAAATTACCTTGATGGGGAAGGAGATGCGGAAGGTGATGGAGATCAACAAGGATCTGCGAACCAAAATGGATTACTTGGAAAACAGATCCAGGCGACAGAATCTGAAGATTGTGGGTCTTCCCGAAGGAGTGGAAGGCCCAAGGCCGACTGAGTATTTTGTCACAATGTTGGCGAAGCTATTGGGAGAGGGGGATGATCCCTCCCGATATGAGCTGGATCGGGCTCACCGGTCGTGGAGGCCTGCACCAAAGGGGAGTGAGCAGCCAAGAGTAGTGACTCTGTGTTTTCGTAGGTTCAGTGTGAAGGAGAAGGTCCTGTGCTGGGCGAAGCAGAAGCGGGTGGTGCAGTGGGCTGGAGCTGGTATACGCATATATCAGGACTGTACGGTGGAGCTGGCGAGGAGGTGGGCTGCCTTCAGCCGTGTGAAGAAGGCACTGTACATCAGTAAGGTGCAGTGCGGCATAGTATACCCAGCTAAGCTGAGGGTGACCTACAAATCCAAGGACTTTTATTTCGGGACGGCGGAAGCAGCGGAGGAGTTTGCGAAGGCAGAAGGACTGTGGCTGAATTGAGAAGTGGACATGTACCGATGTAGACTCATGTAGCTGTATTTTTTCACTGCGGTTGGTGGATGTGTTAAATGAGGTAACGTTGTATATACTTGGACAAGGGAAGAGATGGGACTTTCACTTGCAATGATGGTTCTTTGGGGCTTGGGTGTGTATGCGGGGTTTGTGTGCTAAAGGGGATTTCTTGGTTTTCCTGGGACCGGGCAAGGGGGAAAGAGACCCGGGCGGGGGCCGCCACGCTGGCCGGTTTAAGCCGGCCAGTGAATGGGAGTGAGGTGGGTGAGGGACTGCGGCCATCGGAGCCTGGCAGAACAGGTTCCAATGAGTCTAGTCGGGGTGGAAGGTTGGGGGGAGGAGTTTTGTAAAAGGAAGTGGAGGGGAGGAGTCGGGGAGGGGGGGGAGGGCTTGCAATGCGTGGGTGTCATGTACGGTACTCTTTTGGGGATTGGATGCTATTGAATGTTAGGGGGAGGGAAGTCCATAGGTCAATGGTGACCATAGCCGATTCTTGATTCCTTTTTTTCTCTCCTTTGTTTGTCCCACCGTGGGAGGGTTTGTTTTATTTGATGCTAATATTGCCAGGGGGGTCGTTGTTTGGGGTGGTGGGAGGATGGGATCGTTGTTGTTGATAAGGGAATTGACTTTGTATTTGTTACCCTTTACTACTTGTTGGTGGGGTGTAGATTTTGAAGAAAATGTGAAAGTGGAGAATAAAAATATTTTACAAAAAAAAAATTAAGTCAGAAGAAACGACTGGCGAATGTGGCAAGAAACCAATGAGAGGTAAATACCCCCAACATTTTCACCGTGTCCCGGCAGACCCAGAAAACATTGATAAATGGTCTAAAGAATTACCACACCCCAGGAAAGGGGGAATGAAGACTTGGGAACAGCTTGAACGTTTAAAGGGCATTTGCCATCTCCACCCGTGGGAGGGGGTTCAGATCCTAACGGTATTGGTACCTAGACGAGAACGGAAGAAATTAAATAGAGGTTCGAGTCGCCCTTGGAGACGATGAACAGCTACTCGGGCTGGGTGGGCAAGCGCTGGGTGCAGGTTTTCAGCCCAGCTGAAATGGACTGGGGAAAGATCACGGCTTGCCAGCAAAACGGTAGTGTTAGAATATAACCGGGGATTCCAATATGTCTGGAACACTCGGGACTGAATGAAGAGGGACCTGAGAGTATGGATGTGAGCACTTGCAGACCCATGAAAGCTGCCTTCGTCACTGGATTAAAACCAGAATTATCAAAGATGCTGAAGGTCACCCTGCCCTGATGGGGAGACTAAGAAACAAATTTTGCAGTATTAGTGGATCGATGTAACCCACTGGACCAGGATATGGGAGCTAAACTCCAATCCATGCAGGCAGGATGGAACCCCAGGGATCCTAACAACACACAAGATAGACAACCTGGAAAATGTTACTACTGCAGAAAGGAAAGCTACAGGGCCAGGAGGTGCAAAGAAAAAGGATGAGGAAGACGACGTCAGGGAAACAGCCCAACATACAGACCAAGAACGCCCTCTGGTGGCGACATCCTCTTGGAAAGATTCAAGCAGCTGACACCACAACAACAGAAAGAGTTACTGGAGGTTGCAAAACACTAGGGGAGCCCACCCTCGCTCTTCCAGCACTTCTACTGGCACTGATCCAACAGTGAGGAGATCGCTATGAGGGTGAGCGATCAAGATATCGACTGTCTCCTGGATGCAGGGGCCAATTAACATGTTTGCCCCTACGATATAAAAACTCTTTACCCCTAGATAGAATCATAGAACCGTAGAATTTACAGTGCAGAAGGAATGACAGGGTGCAAATTGACCACGGAGCTGGGGACTATGGTTTGATAATCAGAAAAACTCAACCTATGCTCCTTACCCTTCTGGGCATGGGTGTGCTGACTCAGTTGAATTCCTCGTTGCATTTTGAAGATGGCCAGGTAACATGGTCATTCGGAAGCCTGAAGAAGGAGGAGTTGAAAAAACACCCAGTACTGTTCTGTTGGCAGCCAACACTGAAGAGCAACATGAACAAGACCTGCATACCATGTTGGACCACCTCCACCTGAGAGGACATAAAGCCAGCATTGCCAAAGCATACATTGCCCAAGAAGCGGTTGTGTACCAGGGACAAAAGATTTCAGAAGGAAAGTGAGAACTTACCCAGGATAGGACCACAGTCATTCGGGCTGCCAAACAGCCCACTACTATCCAGGAACTCCGGTCTTTTTTGGGGTTGTGTAATCTTAACCAAAATTGGATCGACTCAGACACACAGCTGGCTCAGCCATTGAATGACATCTTAAACAGGAAGCGGAAATCCAAGGAAGCCATTGCCCTCACGGGAGAAGAATACAAATCTAAAATGACCTTGTGTTCGGCACCAACTCTGGGAATTCCCGACAATGGGAAGCCATTTACCTTGTTTGTCCATGAGAAAGAAGGATACATGACAGCAGTACTGGCACAAGAACATGGGGACCAGCAGAGATCCATTGGATATTTTCCGGGAAAACCGGACGCAGTGGCCCTCGGATTGGGAAGTTGCCTGAGAGCCGTGGAAGCCACGTGTCAGGCTGTAATGGCCACTGCGGGTCTAGTCCTGGACCAAGAGTTGACCGTCAAGTGCCCCCACGCCGCACACCTTCTGCTGTCTATGGACAGAGTGTCCCAGGTCACCGCAGCCAGGTGGACAAGATGGACAGCGATCCTGGAAGCCTCCAATCTCCACATTGTCCAGGCTAGCCCGGTGAACCCACCTTCTATTCTTCCGCTGCATCTTGAGGAGCGAGAGGGGCATGACTGTGTGGAGATCTTGAACAAAATGGAGGAATCAAGCTCGGCAGCCGAAGAACCATTGCACAATCCATACCTGATCCTGTTTACAGCTGGCTCCTTTTTTGTTGTCAATGACATCCGGAAAGCAGGATGGGCGGTCACAACCCTACACGATGTAACAATGAAACTATAAAAACTATTGGAAATTGCTGATAAATACCGGTTTGGCCACAGCTGGAGATTTCCATACAATTCTGGTCATCACATTACAGTGGTCTCCGGAGAGAGCAGAGAAGTGATTTACAGAAATGTTGCCAGGGCTGGAAAATTGCAGCTGTGAGGAAAGATTGGATTGGCCAGGGTTGTTTCCCTTAGAACCAAAGAGGCTGAGAGATGACTTGTTTGAGGTGTACAACATTGTGCGGGGACTAGATGAGACTTTTTTCTCCTAGCAGGGAGGTCCATTACCAGGGGGCACAGATTCTAGGTGATTGGCAGAACATAGAACATACAGTGCAGAAGGAGGCCATTTGGCCCATCAAGTCTGCACCGACCCACTTAAGCCCTCACTTCCACCCTATCCCCGTAACCCAATAACCCCTCCTAATCTTTTTGGTCACTAAGGGCAATTTTATCATGGCCAATCCACCTAACCTGCACGTCTTTGGACTGTGAGAGGAAACCGGAGCACCCGGAGGAAACCCACGCAGACACGGGGAGAACGTGTAGACTCCGTACAGACAGTGACCCAGCGGGGAATCGAACCTGGCGCTGTGAAGCCACAGTGCTATCCACTTGTGCTACCGTGCTGCCTAGGTTAGGCTGAAGGGTTAGGAAAACCTTTTTCACCCAGTTAATGGTATGTGTCTGGAATTTGCTGCCCCATTGGTGATTGAGACAGAAACTCTCAACTCATTTAAAAGGTATCTGGATATACACCTGAAGTGTTGTAACTTGCAAAGGCTATGGACAGGGTGCTAGAAGGCAAGATTAGAATGGGCAGCGTGTATATTCTTCATTGGCGCATACCTTATGGGCTGAATGGCCTCTTGCTGTGCTCTAATGTTTCTATGGTTCTATACTTACTATAATGGAATCAGAAATGATAGATGTCACTTGTATGACGAGACTGCGGAAGTTGTTGTTCTTGGAGAAGAGAAAGCTAAGAGGAGATTTAGTAGAGATAATTAAAATTATGAGTTGAGATTCAGTAAGTAAAGAAAAACTGTTTCCAGTGCCAGAAAGGTCAGTAATTACAGAGCACAGATTTATGATGATTGACAAAAGAACCTGAGGTGACACGTAGATGCATTTTTTACACACTGGAATGCACTGTCTGAAAGGGTGGTAGAAGCAGATTCAATAATAACATTCAAAGGAAAATTTGATAAAAACTCAAAGGGAAAGTATTACAGGCCTGGAAGGGGGGGGGGGGGGGGGTAAAAACCAGGAGAGTGGGATAAATTGGATAGTTCAACCAAAGAGCTGACAAAGACATAATGGTCTAAATAACTCTGTGCTATATCATTTTATGATAAATCCTGTTGTCATATCACCTGTTTTCAAAGAAAAGAAATTCTACCATTGCTTCTAATTCCAACCCTCAAAAGTGCCATGATGTCTCCCGATCCCAACCCCAAATAGTGTAGCCCAATCTCCTGATTGTCACCTTAAACAGTCCCACTCACTTGGGAAGCAAAGAAGAACAATGAACAGTACAGCACAGGAACAGGCCCTTGGCCCTCCAAGTCTCTTCCGATCTTGATAATGATGTGGAGATGCCGGTGTTGGACTGGGGTGAGCACAGTACGAAGTCTTACAATACCAGGTTAAAGTCCAACAGGTTTGTTTTGATGTCACTAGCTTTCAGAGCGCTGCTCCTTCCTCACCTGAGGAAGGAGCAGCGCTCCGAAAGCGAGTGACATCGAAACAAACCTGTTGGACTTTAACCTGGTGTTGTAAGACTTCGTACTGACCTTGATAATAACCTTGGCCAAAAGCCTCAGCACTTTCTTGTGCCGTATCCCTCTATACCCATCCTATTCATGGATTTGTCAAGATGCCTTTTGAATGCTGTTAATGTATCTGGTTCCACAACCTACCCTGGCAATGCGTTCCAGGCACTCACCATCCTCTGTGTAAAATAACCTGCCTCGCACATTTCCTTTAAACTTTGCCCCATGGACCTTAAACCTATGCCCCTGGTGACTGACCCCTCCATCCTGGGAAAGAGTGCCTCCCAACCCACTCTATCCATGCCTCACATAATCTTGTAGACCTCTATCAGGTCACCCCTCAACCTCCGTCGTTCTAACGAAAACAGTCCGAGTCTATTCAACCTCTCCGCGTAGCTAACACCCTCCAAACCAGGCTACATCCTGGTTTTGGGTAATGAACCAGGCCAGGTGTTGGATTTGGAGGTAGGAGAGCACTTTGGGGACAGTGACCACAATTCGGTGACGTTTACGTTAATGATGGAAAGGGATAAGTATACACCGCAGGGCAAGAGTTATAGCTGGGGGAAGGGCAATTATGATGCCATTAGACGTGACTTGAGGGGGATAAGGTGGAGAAGTAGGCTGCAAGTGTTGGGCACACTGGATAAGTGGAGCTTGTTCAAGGATCAGCTACTGCGTGTTCTTGATAAGTATGTACCGGTCAGGCAGGGAGGAAGGCGTCGAGCGAGGGAACCGTGGTTTACCAAAGAAGTGGAATCTCTTGTTAAGAGGAAGAAGGAGGCCTATGCGAAGATGAGGTGTGAAGTTTCAGTTGGGACGATGGATAGTTACAAGGTAGCGAGGAAGGATCTAAAGAGAGAGCTAAGACGAGCAAGGAGGGGACATGAGACGTATTTGGCAGGTAGAATCAAGGAAAACCCAAAAGCTTTCTATAGGTATGTCAGGAATAAGCGAATGACTAGGGAAAGAGTAGGACCAGTCAAGGACAGGGATGGGAAGTTGTGTGTGGAGTCTGAAGAGATAGGCGAGATACTAAATGAATATTTTTCGTCAGTATTCACTCCGGAAAAAGATAATGTTGTGGAGGAGAATGCTGAGACCCAGGCTAATAGAATAGATGGCATTGAGGTACGTAGGGAAGAGGTGTTGGCAATTCTGGACAGGCTGAAAATAGATAAGTCCCCGGGTCCTGATGGGATTTATCCTAGGATTCTCTGGGAGGCCAGGGAAGAGATTGCTGGACCTTTGGCTTTGATTTCTATGTCATCATTGGCTACAGGAAAAGTGCCAGAGGACTGGAGGACAGCAAATGTGGTCCCTTTGTTCAAAAAGGGGAGCAGAGACAACCCCGGCAACTATAGACCGGTGAGCCTCACGTCTGTAGTGGGTAAAGTCTTGGAGGGGATTATAAGAGACAAGATTTATAATCATCTAGATAGGAATAATATGATCAGGGATAGTCAGCATGGCTTTGTGAAGGGTAGGTCATGCCTCACAAACCTTATCGAGTTCTTTGAGAAGGTGACTGAACAGGTAGACGAGGGTAGAGCAGTTGATGTGGTGTATATGGATTTCAGCAAAGCGTTTGATAAGGTTCCCCACGGTAGGCTATTGCAGAAAATACGGAGGCTGGGGATTGAGGGTGATTTAGAGATGTGGATCAGAAATTGGCTAGCTGAAAGAAGACAGAGGGTGGTGGTTGATGGGAAATGTTCAGAATGGAGTTCAGTTACAAGTGGAGTACCACAAGGATCTGTTCTGGGGCCGTTGCTGTTTGTCATTTTTATCAATGACCTAGAGGAAGGCGCAGAAGGGTGGGTGAGTAAATTTGCAGACGATACTAAAGTCAGTGGTGTTGTCGATAGTGTAGAAGGATGTAGCAGGTTACAGAGGGATATAGATAAGCTGCAGAGCTGGGCTGAGAGGTGGCAAATGGAGTTTAATGTAGAGAAGTGTGAGGTGATTCACTTTGGAAGGAATAACAGGAATGAGGAATATTTGGCTAATGGTAAAGTTCTTGAAAGTGTGGATGAGCAGAGGGATCTAGGTGTCCATGTACATAGATCCCTGAAAGTTGCCACCCAGGTTGATAGGGTTGTGAAGAAGGCCTATGGAATGTTGGCCTTTATTGGTAGAGGGATTGAGTTCCGGAGTCAGGAGGTCATGTTGCAGCTGTACAGAACTCTGGTACGGCCGCATTTGGAGTATTGCGTACAGTTCTGGTCACCGCATTATAGGAAGGACGTGGAGGCTTTGGAGCGGGTGCAGAGGAGATTTACCAGGATGTTGCCTGGTATGGAGGGAAAATCTTATGAGGAAAGGCTGATGGACTTGAGGTTGTTTTCGTTGGAGAGAAGAAGGTTAAGAGGAGACTTAATAGAGGCATACAAAATGATCAGGGGGTTAGATAGGGTGGACAGTGAGAGCCTTCTCCCGCGGATGGAAATGGCTGGCACGAGGGGACATAGCTTTAAACTGAGGGGTAATAGATATAGGACAGAGATCAGAGGTAGGTTCTTTACGCAAAGAGTAGTGAGGCCGTGGAATGCCCTAACTGCTACAGTAGTGAACTCGCCAACATTGAGGGCATTTAAAAGTTTATTGGATAAACATATGGATGATAATGGCATAGTGTAGGTTAGATGGCTTTTGTTTCGGTGCAACATCGTGGACCGAAGGGCCTGTACTGCGCTGTATCGTTCTATGTTCTATGTAACCCTCCTCTGCACCCTCTCCAAAGCCTCCACATCCTTCTGGTAGTGTGGCGACCAGAATTGTGCGCAATATTCCAAGTGCAGCCTTAAGGTTCTATACAACTGCAGCATGACTTGCCAGTTTTTATACTCGATGCCCCGTCCAATGAAGGCAAGCATTCCATATTCTTTCTTGACTACTTTGTCCACTTGTGTTGCCACTTTCAAAGATCTATGGACCTGCACACCCAGATCTCTCTGACTTTCTGTATTCAGAAAAGTTTTGCCATTTACGATATTTTGCCCTCTATGTTAGACCTATCAAAATGCATTACCTCACATTTGTCTGGATTAAACTCTATTTGCCATTTCTCTACCCAAGTCTCCAACCTATCTATGTCCTGCTGTATCCTCTGACAATCCTCAACACTATCCACCACTCCACCAACCTTGGTGTCATCCGCGAACTTACTAATCAGACCGGCTACATTTTCCTCCAAATCATTTATGTATACTACAAACCACAGAGGCCCCAGCACCGATCCCCATGGAACACCACTAGTCACAACCTTCCATTCAGGAAAAACACCCTTCTACTGCTACCTCTGCCTTCTGTGCCCGAGCCAGTAGTTTTGTATCCATCTTGCCACCTTGTCTCTGATCCCGTGTGACTTCAACTTTTGTACCAATCTGCCATGAAGCACCTTGTCAAAGGCTTTACTGAAGTCCATGTAAACAACATCCACCGCCCTCCCCATTTCAGTCATCCTTGTCACCTCCTCAAAAAACTTGATCAAGTTAGTGAGGCAGCATCTTCCCTTCACAAAACCATGCTGTCTATCGTTAATTAGTCCATTTGTTTCCAAATGGGTATAAATCCTGTCCCTGAGAATTCTCTCCAATAATTTACCTCCCACTGACGTGAGGCTCAGCGGCCTATAGTTTCCTGTATTATCCCTGCTACCTTTCGTAAACAGCAAAAATCACATTAGCTATTCTCCAGTCCTCTGGCATCTCATCTGTAGCCAATGAGGATACAAAGATGTCAGTCAAGGCCTCAGTAATTTCTTCCCTTGCTTCCTTCAATATTCTGGGGTAAATCCCATCCGGCCCAGGGGACTTATCTGCCTTAATATCTTCTAAAAGGCCCCTTACCTCCTCGTTTTTGATGTCAACATGACTCAGGCTGTCCACACACCCTACCCAAGAATCATTTTCCACAAAGTCCCTTTCTTTGGTGAACACTGATGCAAAGTACTCATTTAGTACCTCGCCCATTCCCCCCACTGTCCTTGAGTGGTCCAATCCTTTCCTTTGCCACCTTCTTGCTTTTTACATATGAATAAAAAGCACTGAGGTCAGAGAGGTAAAAATAGCTAAAGTGACACCAGAAGAAGGGAGGGAGTTGATTGGTGAGTAGCTCGTGGGTTTTTCCTTGGATAAAATCAGGAATGAGTCTGTAATTTATTTCTGGTAATTTAAGATAGTTATATAATAGTTATATAATAGAGACATTTAAAATATTCCTGCTGTTCTGGTGCTTCGGTAAGTCAATGTGCAGAAAAAGAAAGCAACTCACAACTTGTACAACAAGTACAATATATTTACTATTTGTCAAAATATGGATACAGACTGTTAGAAAGAGAGCCAGAATGTGAACCATGGTATGTTGGAGCAGGAGACTGTCTAAGGCAGGAAGAGGGGGGGGGGGGGGGGGGGGGGGGAGTCTATTGTGGTGACTGTCGGGGATTTGATAATTAGGGGGAGAAATAACATCATTTGTAGGCAGGATTCTAAGTCCTGCATGGTTTGTTGCTTACTTAGTGCCCAGTTGAGAAACATCTTGAATCAATTGAAAGGATATTGGAGGTGAAGGGGGAGATCCAGTTGTGGTGATCTGATGGCACTATTTAAGAGTTGGGACTAGAAGCTATGGTGTTGGACTATAGGAATGGCAGAAGGCCACTCAACTCTCAACCCTGTCCCATCAATCAATGAGATAATGACTGATAAACCACACAGCTGCCTTTGCACAAATCCCCCAATATCTTTAGTTAGCAAAAATATATCAATCTCAGATTTAAAATTCACAATTTACCTAGCATTTGTGAGATGTTGGATAGACAGGCGGTGAAGGAAACAACTGGAGCCTTTTCTTTATATCCTTAAAAGCTTTTCACAGAGGCACACATATCATGCACCTCTAACTCACAACTTTCCACATGCTCTTATGAATACAGGTTAGCTCGAATAAATACAATTAACTTCCAGTTTTCTTTTATTCATTCAGGGACTGTGGGCATCACTGCCTTTGCCAGCATTTGTTGCCCAACCCTAACTGCCCTTGAGCTGCTGGCCAATTCCACCAGAGTAATGGGTGCAGGCCAGTAAAGGTGGGATGGGGGGTTACCATAAGACATAGGAGCAGAATTAGGCCACTCGGCCCATCGAGTCTGCTCTGCCATTCAATCATGGCTGATATTTTTCTCATCCCCATATACCTGCCTTCTCCCCATAACCCCTGATCCCCTTATTAATCAAGAACCTATCTATCTCTGTCTTAAAGACACTCAGTGATTTGGCCTCCACATCCTTCTACGGCAAAGAGTTCCACAGATTCACCACCCTCTAGTTGAAGAAATTCCTCCTCACCTCTGTTTCAAAGGATCGTCCCTTTAGTCTGAGATGGTGACCTCTAGTTCTAGTTATTCCTACTAGTGGAAACTTCCGCTCCATGTCCACTCCATCCAGGCCTCGCAGTATCCTGCAAGTTTCAATAAGATCCCCCCCTCTTCCTTCTCAACTCCAATGAGTACAGACCCAGAGTCCTCAACCGTTCCTCATATGATAAGCTCTTCATCCCAGGGATCATTCATGTGAACTTCCTCTGGATCCTTTCCAAGGCCAGCACATGTTCCTTAGATACGGGGCCCATAACTGCTCACGATACTCCAAATGGGGTCTGACCAGAGCCTTATGGAGCCTCAGAAGTACATCCCTGCTGTTGTATTCTGGCCCTCTCGACATGAATGCTAACATTGCATTTGCCTTCTTAACTGCCAACTGAACCTGCACATTAATCTTAAGAGAATTTTGAACAAGGACTCCCAAGTCCCTTTGTGCTTCTGATTTCCTAATCATTTCCCCATTTAGAAAATAGCCTATGCCTCAATTTCTCCTTCCAAAGTGCATAACTTCACACTTTTCCACATTGTATTCCATCTGCCACTTCTTTGCCCACTCTCCTAGCCTGTCCAAGTCCTTCTGCAGACCCCTGCTTCCCCAATACTACCTGTCCCTCTGGAGATCTTTGTATCTACTTAACACTTCGCAACAGTGCCTTCAGTTCCTTCTTCCAGATCATTAATGTATATTGTGAAAAGTTGTGGTCCCAGCACAGACCCCTGAGGCACATCACTAGTCACCTGCTGCCATCCTGAAAAAGACCCCTTTATCCCCACTCTCTGCCTTCTGCCAGTCAGCCAATCCTCTATCCATGCCAGGATCTTACCCTTAACACCATGGGCTCTTAACTGATTTTAACAGTCTCCTGTGCGGCACCTTGACAAAGGCCTTCTGGCAGTCTAAATAAATCATGTCCACTGGTTCTCCTTTGTCTAACTTCCTTGTTACCTCCTCAAAGAACTTTAACTGATTTGTCAGACATGACCTGCCTTTGACAAAGCCGTGCTGACTCAGTCCTATTTTACCATGCAAGTACTCCGCAATCTCCAAAATCTTACCAATGATCGAAGTCAGGCCAACCGGCCTATAATTTCCCGATTCCTGGCTCCCTCCCTTCTTAAATAGCGGTGTTACATTAGCCGCTTTCCAGTCCTCTGGCACACTCCTTGCCTCCAGTGATTCCTGAAAGATTATCACCAATGCCTCCACAATATCTCCTCAGCAATCTCCTTTAGAATCCTGGGGTGTAGTTCACCCGGTCCAGGTGATTTTCCACCTTTAGACCTTTCAGTTTCCCCAGAACTTTCTCCTTTTTGATGACCACTACACTCACCGTTGCCCCCTGATTCTCCTGAAGTTCTGGCATTCCACTGGTGTCTTCCACTGTGAAGACTAATGCAAAGTAACTATTCAGTTCCTCTGCCATTTCTTTGTTTCCTATTATTACTTCACCAGCCTCATTTTCCAGTAGTCCAATGTCTATTTTTGTCTCTCTCTTACCTTTTATATATTGAAAAAAACTCTTCCTGGTTTCTTTTATATGACTAGCTAGCTTACACTCATAATTCATCTCCCCTCCCTTATTGCTTTTCTAGTTGTCCTCTGCTTGCTTTTAAAGGCTTCCCAGTCCTCTGGCTTCCCGCTAATCATCGCCACTTTGTATGCTTTTTCTTGCATTCCGGGTTTTAAATCTGTCTGTAAATGTAAGTGGATTATGGTCCGTATAAACTAAATTTTTTGTTTATTGTCTCCCTGATGTGTCATCAACTCTGAGCCGGAGTTCCTCAAGCAGCCAACATTTACTATAGAGGTGCTCACTGGGAACCACTGTTATGGGCCAGGGTTTAGAAAACTCTTCTTGTTCTGATAGGGCTATTCTTTCTTTTTCTCTTTCTTCTCTCTCCTTTTCTTTTTCTCTGATCTGTACCTCCCTTTCTCTTTCTTTTTGTTCTGCTAGGGCTATTCTTACTTTTTATCTAATTTCGTATTCAAGCCGCTTTAATTCCTTTTCATGTTCAAGCTGCTTGATCTGTAATTGAATTCTTGCCATTTCCAATGATTCTGACTATGTCTCAGGAAATTTTAAATACTCAGCTACCGCCGCAGTTACCTCTTCTTTTCGTATTTTGTCAGGCAATGTTAACTGCAATGTTTTTACCAAATCTAAAAGCTTTCTTTAGTCTCTGTTTGTAAGGTACTGCGTGTGACCTTCTCCACCCCCAAAAATTTCTGAGCCTTTGAAAGAGCCATTGTCCACAACACACTCCCTACTTAAACTGGAATACAACACCTGACAAGCAAACACCGATATGCTCACCCCTCACTGTCTTTAAGTTCACTAAACCAACCCAATCACGAAAGATAGACTTTTACACCACAAGCCCCCAATTTTTTATGGGCCAGGGTTTAGAAAACTCCAAAGTATATCATGGAGTTCACCTGACCTACTACTGTTTATTGATTTTGGTTATGATGAGCACAAGGGCCTGCCTTTCAGTTGTTATTCAACAGAGGCCTTAAGCACTTTTAATCAAAAACAAGCTTTATTCTATGAATTTAGTTAACATTTTTATAAACACACAGTAAGCATTTTTCTCAACTACAAATACCCCACACAGCTACAGTACGCTATGTACAACCCTTAATAAATTCCCCCCTTTAATTGTTCCAATTTAATAATAAAATCCCATAAATCTGAAAACCCTTTTGAATGGGGGCCCAACACACAGCACTCGACCTGGTATGGATGCTCCTGTTTCCTTTCCAAAACAGCAGGTCTGAATTCCTTCCAGAAAACAGTTATTTATTTTCAAGTTATCAAGCAGTCTGGAAACAACTATTAAAATGCAGATAGAGAAAAACCTTGGGCGAGATTCTCCCCTCCCGCGCCGGTTGGGAGAATCGCCTGGGCCGCCAAAATGTCCCAGGACGCTGGTCCGACACCCTCCCGCGATTCTCCCAAGCGGCGGGAACGGCCCCGTCGAGTTCCGCAGGCCGGAGAATTGCCGGAGACACCCAAAATGGCGATTCTCCGGCACCCCCGCTATTCTCAGGCCCGGATGGGCTGAGCGGCCAAGCCAAAATGGCGGGTTCCCCCGGCGCCGTCCACACCTGGTCGCTGCCGTTGGGAACAGCGCGGGAACGCTGGGGGGGGGGTGGCCTGTGGGGGGGGGAGGAGGGTTCCTGCACCGGGGGGGTACCTCAAATGTGGCATGGCCCGCGATCGGTGCCCACCGATCGTCGGGCCGTCCTCTCTGAAGGAGCACCTCCTTCCTTCCGTGGCCCCTCAAGATCCGTCCGCCATCTTCTTGCAGGGCGGACTCAGAGAGGACGGCAACCACGCATGCGCGGGTTGGCGCCGGCCAACTCGCGCATGCGCGGGTGACGCCAGTTATGCGGCGCCGGCCGCATCATCTATGCGGTGCCGCCTTTACGCGGCGACAAGGCCTGGTGCGTGTAGGTGACGCGGCCCCGATCCTAGCCCATTGTCGGGGCCTGAATCGATCGGGATCGGGGCCATTTCACGCCGTCGTGAACCTCGACGGCGTTCACGACGGCGTGGGCACTTCGGGGCGGGAGTGGAGAATCCCGCCCCTACTTTCAACCTGGCCAGAACAAAACCAGTTCAAACTCAAAGCGAAAGTAAAACTCAGAGCCACAGCCAGCTCCCAACTCAAAAACGAAAGTAAAAACCCAGAGCCATAGCCCAGCTCCACCCACACAATGACATAATTGAAGCCATGTGATAAGACAGAAACATTCCTTAAAGGGACAGTCCCATGAAACCATAATGGGGTCCACCAGCTCCCGCATCATGCATGAACAACACATCACCTGACCCTCCATCTCTAATTTATTTAATTAGCTTTTAATTTGGTTTTGATTATTTTTTAATTTAAACCTTTAAAAAAAATATTTCTCCTTATTATCTCAGTCTCAATGCAATTTAGAACCAATCGTTTAAATTGATTTTGAGGGCCTGGGCGTGCTCCTATGATGGTCTGATTGAATATGATGCTATAATCATGGAGTTGGGTGTAATCATGAGATTGGATTCGATCCTATGGGTTGTGGGGAGGGAGTTGCTGGCTTGAAGGGGACAAGAGATCAGGGGGACAGGGGATCAGAATAAATCTAGCAATTTTTTGAATTCTGCATGCAGCTAGATTAACATTTTCTAATATCCCAATTGGCCAACACTACTTTTAGTGTAAATGCTACTGGATTTGAAGCATTCTTGTGTTGTGATTGGATATTCTCATATAATTCAGGGACTGGATGGGCTCCTTTAATAAAGGAATAGGATGTGGTCCAATGATTAAGGGATTAGATATGATCCTCTTGTGGGACAATCAGGTGTGCTCTGTAGCCATGTAAAATGGCCACCTGCAAAGGACCATGGGAATTGTGGTCAATTTGGGACACAGACAGGTACACAGCCCCTGTGTATTGTGCAAAGAAACCAGACTTGGCTGAAACTTGAATCCGTTGAGACTCAATTACCATTTTCCCCAAGACAATAGCATTCGCATTAAGGACCATCAACGACAGCAGACTAACCGGCGCCATGCCACCTTATTTGGAAAGGCTTACGTGCCTGGGACAATGATAGCTAGGATCCACCCAGCCATCAAGGTATCAGTCCCCTAATTGGCTGAGATTGATGAGAGTGATCGAAAACCCTAACAATCCATTGGACCTGGAGTAAGGACTGCCCAAAAGGGAGCGAAAGAGAGGAAGGAAAAAAAGCCCTGCGCACTAGAGATCTGCCTCTTTTGGGACTGGCATGTGCGCGACCAACTGCAGCAGAACAATCAAGTTCAAGGACCCGCAACCATTCCTGAAGGATGAGCCCAGCTGAGACGAACCCAACAACTTCCAACCGACCACGTGGACCCGGATAATGCCCTTATCTCACACAGTGCCGGTCACTCGAAGTTAAGTAAAGGTCATCTTAGTCTTTAGGTGTAGTTTAGTACGGAGCCGCGTGTATTATTGCATAGAGATACAAGTCTTGTGTTATTAATAAACTGTGTTTTTGAGCTAACATACTGGTTGTGTGGTCATTTGGTCAATATAAGAAACAGCATGTGGTTCACATAAAGGTAAAAAGGCAACATTTATTGGCGACTCTGGTGGGACCTCGATTAGAAGTGACTCTGTTTCTCCGAGGGATCCCACAACTTTGAATTAAATTGGGGAAAGAGAACGAACCACGAGAGTAAGTTTCGTATTGACCAAATAATCGAATTTTGGAAGTGCGCACTAACCGCACGCGTAACTAACAGGGAAGGGTAAGGTAAACTCGTCAGACTTGCATGCAAATCTAGAGGGATTGTGAACCGGAATATAGCCGTAAACCATACCCGCTGTTCGATCGACTCCTTATTCTCCCCTGTTCCAAATTTTAAGTAGAGAAGAGATGGCAGTGCAGATGATAGAGAAGATGAAGAATCCGCAGCAGCAACCCGAGGAGGTTGTGTATATGGGAAGATGTGTTGAGACAGGTCCAGGAAAGATAGGACAGACTTGGTGGGACAATTTATGTAAGGCATATAAGAAAAATGCAGTTAAGTTCAGAAAGCCAATGGCAATAGTGTGCTGCTTGGCACAGTTGCGAGGCACCGAGGAGGTCGTCGAGACGCTCCGCAGACAGTAGAGAAGGGGGAAGAGAATGAGGGAGGCAAGAAAGAAAGTGAGAACATTATTGAGTAACTCAGGGAGAGGTTAGCCGCTAAAGACAGGGAAATCGCTGATGTTAATCGCGCCCACCAGTCTTGCATAGTACACCTTAGCAGCTTCCAGACCCAGTACAACAAGGCCAATCAAGATACACGGCGCAGTCTCGATAAGAGAGGAGACGGAACACCAGGTCACCCAATTAACAAAGAAATGCACCGATTTACAGGCAGCTTTAAGAGCGCTTCACCGGTCCGCTAAAGAACAAAGACAGAGCACCATTGACCACGCTAAATGCCAGCGGAAGATAGATAAGCTCCAGTCGTTACTTTCAGTTCAGAATGGTTTTATGTGTGCCTTCGGGACAGACGAGACAGATGAGGAAGAGATGGCAGACTGGGAAGAGTTAACTGAAAGCGCGCAAATGTATGTTAAAGGAACGGAAAGTCAAAAGCAGCCGCCACGCATCCCAAAAAGAAAGGCACCAGCTGCACAGGTCGCGCCAACCCCCACAGCTGCCCCAACACCCATGAATCCGATAACCACAGAGAGATGGATTAGAGACCAAGCAGGTCCAGATATCACCTACACCACCCCACTTTCTGTAACCCAGTTAAGGGAAGCTTGCAGTAAAATCATCCATTTCAGCTCACCGCAGACCCACATAGCTTCTTTGAGGTGCTCCAGCAAAAGGTTATGTACGGATTAGATGAGAGGGAGGAAGTTAAGTTGATAGTAATGAGCCTCAGCCAGTCGGTAAGGTCAGCTTTGCCAGACCCCCAAAACGTAGGGGGAGGAACCCTCGAGGAAATAAAGGCCGCAATATTAGATGCTATTGGATACAACAAAGGGGATCCGGTAGAGGGTCTAAACAAATGCAGGCAAAAGAGAGGGTAACATCCAACTGCCTTTGCCGGTCGCCTCTGGGTATATTTCAAGGAGGTGTACGGAAACTTAGACCGCGCTCACCTCGATGAGGAAGACACCACTAAATAGTCCCGTACGTTAGTTTCGCATGCCACTGAAGCAGGGAAAAGGGCTTGCGCAAATTATGACACAGCAGGATACCACACATAATGAGATTTGGGTACTTAGACGCCTATCCAGGGCATGGGAACAGTCACTTCAGGACCAGATGGACCAGAACGGAGTGGAAGCCACAATGTACCCAGTCAGAACTAGCCAGGAACCCGCATGGATAAATGAGGGCAGAAAAGAGGAACATTACCCCCGAGAACAGTACCCCAGAGCACAAGCCCCAGACCATGCACCACGAGGTTCATGTTACAATTGTGGACAAGTAGGACATTTTGCCGGCGATTGCAGACAAAATCCCCCACACCACCAACGACCCCAACAGTCCAAACCCCCCACCCAGAAACAATAGGCCAGACCACAATCGCCAGCCGCGACAGCTAGAAGGCAACACTCGCCCCATGCATAACGTAAACGCCCGTTCCGATAACCTCGCTTATAACTCCCTAGATTGACGGTGTCCGGAGTCTCCAACATGGGTCTGTGACACGCGCTGCTATAACATAGGAAGACAGGTAGTCACAGGCACAGTCCGGGGACAAGCAGTTGATTTTCTTTGGGACACAGGAGGATCCCGAACCACACTAAACTCCGCAAACCTATTCCAAAAAACACCCTGGCCCACCACAGGTACCATCACACTCTGGATTCACAGGCCACACGCAAGAGGGATACATCACAGCCCCTATATCCATCCAAATAGGAAACGTAGCCACTACCCACCCCGTTGTTCTAGTAGACCTACCCCCAACTGCAGAACATATCCTAGGCATAGACTCTATGAACTCACATAACCTCTCCTTCGACCCCGTAAACAAGTGTGGCTGGCGAATGTCCAAGACAGCTAGAGCCCCCGCCATGCTCTCAGTAGGAGATTATGAAAACAGGATTTGCTCAGTAGGGGATTATTGGTTTAACCCTTCGGCAATTAGCACAGATGACACCATTGGACGGGTATTAGCCACACACAAAGGTGCGTTTGCTCAACACAAGCACGACTGCGGCCACATTCCAGGTACGATTATGATCTCAGATCCCGACCCTAAACCACAGAAACAGTATGGATTTCCACAGGAGGCTGAGGGCGAAATTTTAAAGGTAATTAACAGTCTGTTAAAACAAGGAGTGATTCAACCCATAGCTTCCACTAATAATGCTCCGATTTGGCCCGTAAAGAAACCAGACGGTTCAAGGCGACTCACCATTGACTACTGCGAACTAAACAAAGTTACCCCTTTAACAGCCCCCACCATCACCACGAGTCCCGCGACCATGCTGGACTCATGCTGGGAGTGCAAGCAAAGTAGTTCACCGTGCTGAATATCAGCAATGGTTTTTGGTCCATTCCCCTAGATCGCCGCTTGCCAGTGTAAATGCGCATTCACTTTTCAAGGACAACAGTACACGTGGACGTGTCTCCCCCAAAGCTTCCATAATTCCCCCTCCATTTTCCACAGACAGCTAACTGCTGGTCTATCCAAATTCTCCTGCCCGAATGCCTAATTCAGTATGTAGACGACCTGCTCCTGCAAACTGATACCAAGGAAGAGCACGTGGCTCTATTGGCCGAATTACTAACCCTGCTACAGTCCATCGGATCTAAGGTAAACACCAAAAAGCACAGATATTGAGGGAAAAGATTCTTTATTTAGGTACCACTATTCCCCAATGCAAATGTGAAATTGAACAAAAACGCATTGACTCCATTGTGAAATTGCCCCTGCCCCGTAATGTAAGTGCATTCCGCTCATTTCTAGGTTCAGTGGGATACTGCAGAAATTACAGAGACAGTTTTGCCACCAAAGCCGCCCCACTCTCAGAGCTTCTGAAAAAGAACACCCTATGGAATTGGCTTCCCCAGCACACAAACGCCATAGACGATTTAAAACTTGCCCTAGGTACAGCTCCCACTTTACAAGCCCCTGACCCCGCCTTGCCCTACGCCATAGAAGTAGCAACCACCGCCCGAACCCTCTCAGCAGTGCTCCTACAGGAACGCCACGACCGATTAGGACAAGTAGCCTATGCCTCTAGAGTTTTAGACCCCGTAGAACAAGGATTTGCTGCCTGTGAACGACACTCGCTTGCAGTCTTCTGGGTAGTCCAGTATACTTTGCCTACATTACAGGCCTCAACCCAGTTACGATATTAACCGAGCACACCTCCACCCAACTGTTGTTAGACGGCAAACTAAAGGATGGTTCAGTTAGCCAGATCAGAGCAGCTCGCTGGACACTCTTATTACAAGGCAGGGATATTTCTGTGAAACGCACCAAGACCCACATGTTCTTAGCAGACAATTTACAATAGGCAGGGACCCCACACGAATGCCAGATAATCGCAGCCACACACCCCACAGGACCGTTTGTTCCCAAATCACTACAACCACGTGTAAACGGTGAGACACAAAGTTCCCAAGACACAGGGGACACAGTAAAGATCTATGTAGATGGCTCTGTCGTGTTGGGTGTTCTGGTTCACAAACAAGCCAACAATGCTGGAAGTGGTGTAACACTATTTTATTAACTGTTCAACTATGCTAACATACTGTAAACGTGGGTATAAGCAATACCAGCTTAACTGTGGACCCTTTCCTATCACTAGCTATGGTGAGGCACTCAGCACATGGTGAATGTCTGTGATGCAGGCTGTGAGCTCTGTGCTCCGAGCTGGCTGCTGCTAGAATGTCCTGTCCCCTGTCTTTATAGTGCTTGTGCTCTCACTGGTGATTGGCTGCGGTGTTATGTATGCTGGTTGGTCCTACTGCATGTCCATCAGTGTGTGTATGTGATTGCACCATAATGTACTGATGTATATTATGACAGGCTCCTCCACTGTTGAGGATGGAGTAAGAATCACAGGATGTGGGATTTACATGGAGGACTCACAGGGACGCCCACTAGAAGAGGTATCTTTAAAATTACCCGGCCACTTGGGTTCGCAGGCAGCTGAACTGGCAGCCATAGCTTATGTAATTGCCCACCCAGGCTCCTTTCCAACACCTGCGGACATACACTCCGACAGCTTGTATGTTTGCAACAGTCTAACAGAATTCCTTCCCCTATGGGAATCTCAAGGTTTTGTACCTGCCGATGGAAAACCCCTACCCTCCGCCTCTCTCCTGAAACATATTCTTAAAAAAGCCACCGGCCGCACATACGGCATCATTAAAGTAAAGAGCCATCACCGCACCTCTCCCCCCGGGAATCGCAAGGCCGACGCCTTAGCTAAAGCTGGATCACGCACTGGTTACTTCTGGCGACCACCCGAGTGTGAACAGATACATTCAATCCAGGTCTCCCAAACCAATATTGAGGATTTATCTCAGGCACAGAAAGCAGACTCCCTCAAACAGATACTGAACGGCACCTACCCAGCCCCCTATGAGAAATGGAAAGACACACTCACAATACAGGAAGGAATAGTGTTAAAGGACAGAATTTATGTGGTCCCCACCTAAGACAGAAACCAATTAATCTACCAATTCCATGGCGGACACGGACATCAGGGAATAGACACATTGCCTATTTAAGACCCTTGTGCTGGTGGCCCAAATTAAAAAGCGCTGTCACACATTATGTTGAGAATTGCCTCATTTATGCACAGAACAATCCAGAACATTATGCAAAGAAGGGGCAATTAAGACACACCCGACCTGTAGAAGGCCCCTGGACAAATCTGCAAATTCATTACATTGGTCCCCTCCCCCCCTGCAGAAACGGTTTCAAGTACGTGCTAGTCGTCGTTGATACATTTACAAAATGGGTCGAAGCATTCCCCACACGTTCAAACACGGTAAAGGCCACCGCTAAAATTTTGGCCCAACAGATCTTTACGCTCTGGGGTCTTCCACGCAGCATTGAGTCAGATCAAGGTTCCCACTTCACCGGCAGAGTAATGCAAAACGTTATGACCATTTTCGGTATCAAATAGAAATTCCACATAGCCTACCACCCCCAGTCCAGCGGCATAGTAGAGCGCATGAACCGCACTTTAAAAACGACCATTCGGGAGACGGTACAACAGAGCAATTCCACTTGGGACACGGTACTACCCTTTGCTCTCATGATTATCAGGAATACAGTTTCCAGTTCCGCAGGTTTCACCCCCAACACCCTTATGGCAGGGAGACCCAGGAAAGGCATTGAATATTTATTAGGGCTTGATTTGGCGAATCCCGCAGTAGCCGCGCTCACCCACGAAAAAGCAGTCCAAAAGGTCACAGAAAACATTAAAGCGGCACAACTAGCTGCTGCTGTCCGACTAGGCGCTAGCAAGAAGCAGAGTAAAGCCAGCTTTGACAAAAAGATTCATCCCATAGAATATGGTCGGCCAGCAAGTTATGATCTCGTTGTACAACCCCAGCTCCTTCCTAGCCCCTAAATTCGCAGGCCCCTACTCCACCTCTGACAAAGTAAGCCCCTCTGTGTACAAGATAGCGTACCCCAACGATAAGACTGGTTGGTTCCACATCAACCAACTCAAACTTCACGGATCACAATGTAGCCACGCCCACCACTTAGCCTTGGTGATGGGAGAGGATGACACTCTGCCCACTGACGTTTCAGCCTGACGCTCACTCCAACCCCCCCCCCCCCCTATGGATGACACTCTCCCCTCGACTCTGCCCATAATCGCAGGTTTCAACCTCGAACTTGACTCTGATGCGAGCCTCCCGGATTTGACTACCATCCCTAGCGACCTCCCTGCCATCAGCTAACCTAGCCCCCGGAACGACCCCTCGTACGACCGGCCCCGCCCAACGACTCTTCCTACGCCTGCTCCCAGCAACGTTGCTTCCACTTCCAGTACACCAGTTCCCGACTACCCACCGCAACACAACAACCCCGATACTCCCTTTGGCACCATGACAATTCCTACAGGTTGGTAAGACAGGACGAATCGGACCACCCACAGGCCTACGCGGCTACTGCCCAGAACCTGTAGACACGAGTCTGGCAACCAGGAGAAGGTGATGATTTAAGCGATGAGCCCCTTCTGGGGAATGATTAAACAAACTTCTGCACGCAAATATTTGAGGTGTCCAGATGATGAGAAACGGACACTGCCTAAGAATTAAGGTGTCCAAATTTCTGATGGAGCCTGCCCGTCTTCTAGTCTTTAACCTTCTATTCTCTCCAACACATGGTTTTAATCTATGTCTGCCCGACACTCGGTTATGCAGTCATAATTACTCCTCTGATTCAACCGTCAGTCACGGTATACTGACCTATGGCAGTTGAATGCACGACAATATGACTACAAATTCTTCCTGTTCATCCCGGTCACCCAGGTAGGGAGTCACGGTACTGATCCCCGCCGTATCTGAGGGCCCCAAAATTAACCGGTCAATCACGCTCGGGTAGCGGATTAACGGCACTAATCCCCGCCCTACCCGGGGATCCCACCCATTCTTCCCCCGCAGCGGCCCACATGTTTCTCATCATGCTCTCTGGAATGGTTTACTACACCATTTGCTGCTTTGGCAGGTCTTGAATCTTCCTTTCCGCTTCAAATCTAAACCCTTCTTTCCTCCACTGTTCTTTCAAACCCCTTCGGGTCACTTCCAAATGCTATTTACACTTAAAAACACAATGGTTGCTGATCACTGCTGCTACCTCTGAGCCCCTGGGACTAAACTTTAAAAAACTGGCCGCCCTGAAATTCGGCTGGTTAAGCAAAGCCTCAACCTCCCATTGTTGCTAGTAAAGATGGAGAATGGTCAAAGAAAGCATCCACCCACTCCTCGCATCGACCATACAAGCTGTGAGACACTCGAATACTTGAATTGAGACACTTGGATTAGTACCTCTCCAAATGTTTTTAAAAAAACAAATGGGGGAGTCACACATGGTGACAATCATAAAGGGAAATTGGAACTAAGAGAGAGAGACTAACACACACAGATATTAACCAACGATACTGACATGATACTATGCTTAATTCCCTAGGATTACACGGAAACCAGACATCGCAGGATGAACCCAGCCCCCATGATCGCCGCCTGGACAATTGCCGCACTTACCGGACTCCAAGCACAAGATACCCAAGACTTTCCACAGCCCGGCGGTCTGTGGTACCGTCCCCCAGATGCAGGGGAATGTGAGAGTGGCACCCTATGTAAGAACACAAGCGTCATATTTGGGTGCAATAACCAATGGACAATTTACAGAAAGCCCAATGGGTCCACATCAGAATGTTACATTAGCACAACCGGAACAGATGATTGGTGGGGACTTACTAATGAAGGGTGCCCCGAAATTGGATGTTTCTTTCAAATTGCAGGGAACACAATAAGGATCAGACAAAATTGCCCCGGGACACCCACTAAAGGTAATTTGGTGTTACACATAATTAAAGTAGGACCTAAGCCAGCCCCGAGCGATACCACCCAACAGACCACCTCCAGTCAGAATAGCACCCAACAACTGTTATAGATAGAGACCGAAACCCCCACCTGGTGGGAAGGCATTGCAAAATGGAACCCACTCTCATACATAACAGAGACCCTCCTCCTGATTGCAGTAATCTATAGTGTTGTCCTCACATTCAAACTCCGTAAATGGAAGGCAAAAGCCACCCGGCCCCCTATATGCACAGTTCGAGCCCCCCTCTTTGGAATCCAATACAGCTCTACGAATAATGTACAACTTACAAAAGAAAACTGTGATAACCGCTGCCAAATGGACCCTTTGTGCCTCTGCACTGATGAAATGTGATAAGAAGGAAGAATGTGGTGCTGCTGTTTAAGTTTTATAGATTTTGTGTTATAGATAAGTTCTTAATGTAAAAACAGCAGCATGAGTGTAGCATAGAAAGTTTAGTTAGCCACCAACCTTTTAGCATGAATTTAAGTTTAATTAATTTGTATGAATTCAATTTGGATATAAAATAACCCATTGTAGTGAATTGTTTTAATGAATGTATGTGATAAGGTATTAGGTAAAATTGTACAATGAAGTCTAGGACAGAGTAGAGTAGGACCTGAACTGACTGACCAGTGACCGGCTTGATAAGACGACAGGATCAAGACTGTGATCCACCACGCTTCGCGTTCAGGATCAAGAGGACGGAATGTAGCCATGTAAAATGGCCACCTGCAAAGGACCATGGGAATTGTGGTCAATTTGGGACACAAACAGGTACACAGCCTCTGTGTATTACGCAAAGAAACCAGACTTGGCTGAAATTTGCATCCATTGAGACTCAATTACCATTTTCCCCAAGACAATAACATTCGCATTAAGGACCATCAATGACAGCAGACTAACCGGTGCCACCCCCCCCCCTATTTTGCAAGGCCTACATGCCAGGGACAATGATAGCTAGGACCCGCCCAGCCATCAAGGTATCCGCTCCCTAATTGGCTGAGATCAATGAGGGCGATCGAAAACTCTATCGATCCATTGGACCTGGAGGAAGGACTGCCCAAAAGGGAGTGAAAGAGACGAAGGATAAAAAGCCCTGAGCACTAGAGATCGATCTCTTTTGGGACTGGCCTGTGCGCGACCAACTGCAGCAAAACAATCAAGTTCAAGGACCCGCGACCATTCCTGAAGGATGAGACCAGCTGAGACGAACCCAATAACTTCCAACCGACCATGTGGACCCGGATAAAGGCCTTATCTCACACAGTGCCGGTCACTCGAAGTTAAGTAAAGGTCATCTTAGTTGTTAGCTGTAGTTTAGTACGGAGCCGTGTGTATTATTGCATAGAGATACAAGTCTTGTGTTATTAATAAACTGTGTTTTTGAGCTAACATACTGGTTGTGTGGTCATTTGGTCAATATAAGAAACAGCTTGTGGTTCACATAAAAGAAAAAGGCAACAGCTCCAATACACAAGGGGTTGGATATTTACCTCCAATTAGAGGATTAATTGTACTCCAATAATGGTTCATTGAATAAACTCCAAGAATGAAGAGATTTGATCTGAGTCTATAATCCAGGGTTTGAATGTCATCCCATGATCAAGAGATTTGATTTGCTACCAATGGAGAGATTTCATTACTCTGTTAACACAGGATTGGATGCGGTCCTACAAGTGAGCGTTGGGATATGGTGGCATAATAGAGGGTTTGCATGTGCTCCTACAATGTATGAGGTCGGATGTGTTTCCATAATGCTATAAATGAATAGGCTTCTACAATTGCGGAGGTGGGGGGAGGTGTTGCTAACTTTTGGTTGGTTCAATTGGCTCTGTTTTATAACCTTTGCTCTAGAGTCACCAGGTATCTTTATGATATCGCCACGAGGTTCAAGTAATGATCAGTAACTCAACACGCCAATTAGTAAGATTCAAATCAAAGCACATTTATTATACACAGTAAATCACTACTCATGCATAAACTCTACTTTCTGGGCTATTTCTATTACTAACAGGCCTAGACTTAGCTTCGGACTGGCCCACCAGGTCAGGGGAACAAATGGCCTTTCATTCAGGTCCTGAGTCTGCGGGATTCAAAGCTGGTATGGACTGGTTGCTGGGAGCACCTATCTCGTAGTGAGCGTTGACTTGAGACTTACTTGTTTGGAGGCCGCTGGACAGTTCACTCTCAGGGGTTGCTTCGCGTTGCTGAATGACCCTGCCAAGAAGGACGATTTGAACTTGGGGGCTTTACTTTATAGTTCCCAGGGGCTTTATTCCAATCACTTAGTTTGATTTCTTCAATGCTGGAGTGGTTCCCTGATTGTTGGGCGGACTGTAAGTGTCCGTTAACCTCTTTTGTGTTGGCTCCTGCTGGCGCCGAGGAGTCTGGCTTGGCTTTGTTTACCTTAAAATGTTTTGATTGTTCCCATGGATCGCTCATTGATACATAGATGGCTGCTACATTACTATGCAGATGGCTGCTGGTTTCAGTGCTGTCTGGTTCCTTACAGGTCTCAATACACATGATTTCTGTATTTGCTAGTCTTTGCCTGTGTTGGCTGAATTTCGCTTCAGCCTTTGCGGTTCTCCATTTTAAGTCGGTAAGTGGCCAACTCAGGTGGCTACACTCCCTCCTTATGATCCTAACGCAAAGCGTGAAGGATCACATAACTACGTTGTCTTCATTCCCTGACCCGGCGAGCACTCTTCTATGGCCTCTACACTGACCATAACTATGCAAGAAAATGTTAACTAACATTCTAAGTGGCGCTATGTCAAACCAGGGACATGCATTACAAAATAAGAAAAACAGTACCTCTAACTGTCCTCACTAAACTACACTCACTCAAACATTCAATCATATTAACTTCCTTAATGATACAAACAAAATCATGGCAGCATTATTCACATTTTTCCTGGCTTGGCAGTCAAGCTCAGGATTGTACAATCGCTCATGAATCACATTTCTTTATTCACAAAAAGAACGCAAACGAATGTCCTTTATTATAGATTGCGGGGGTCGGGGGTCTGGTCATAACCAAAAATAGGGGATCTTATTCTATATACCGGGGTGCTAGCGCGGTAGGCTCTCCTTCGCCATTTCCTCATGCGGATAGTCTGCACGATGCTGCAGAGTATCGCCAACACTAATAGGGATTCTATTCAGTAGGACAGGGAGTACCAGGTTATAAACCTGTCACACCAAGATGGTGTGGTGTCGCTTGTGGCTGGGCTCTGGGTACTGTGGGGAAGTGAATCATTAACGGCTGGGGGGCTTGGGGTCAGGGGGTTCGCGTTCGCGCGCAACCAAATGTTCATTAGGGTGATGAGCAACACGGAAGATGTCCTCATGGTTCTTCTTCTTTCTCTTCTCTTCTCTTCGTTTTGTCTCTTTTCCTGGAGCTTCTGGGGTTCTGTGGGATCAAGCATAGTGTCTGTTACTATCTTGGTTTAATATCTTGTCTGTTAGTATGTCTGTCCTTTTGTGCCAATTCTCCCTTTACAATTTGTCACCATGTGTGACTCCCTCATTTTTTTTTTAAACCGAATATTCCGGACAAGACATACTGAAAAATACTGAAACAGTGCGAGCCGTCTCGCAGGCTGTGCGATTTACCATCCAAATGTTTGAGGATGTAAATAGCATAGGGATGGCAACCTAAGGATCGCCTGAAAATAAGACAAAACTTTTTGAACCAAAAGTGCCGAAATGAGGTGCGTATGGGCCGCGACGGGTAAGATTTGGATGGAATCTCCGGGTAGGACGGCGACCAATGCCGTGTGTGCTCTACCCGAGCGTAGCTGACCAGAGGGGGGGTCCTCAGGCAGGGCGGGTCCCAATGCCGTTTCTCCACTGCCTGAGCAACCGACGAGAACGGGCAAAAATGTAGTCATCGTGGGGGGTTGCCGTATTGGTTCTACCTTCGAACCCAAAGGGCAGTTAGAACATAGAACATAGAACATAGAAAATACAGCACAGAACAGGCCCTTCGGCCCACGCTCTGTCTTTCTGCCGACAGACGAGTTCCTCTGAACTAGCGTCCGGGGCAAACTATTTTCTCTGACTGCCAGTGGGCGTCAGAAGGGTGGTGGCGTGGGGCTGTGAATTTTTTTTTCGATCTTACAAACAACATTTAACAGTACCACTACAAACAACATTAAATATGCTGCAGGTTCCATCAGAAAGGATTCCGTTTCTCCCAAGCGGATCCTTTTTAAAACATCATCTGGACACCTCAGTTATCGGTTGCGAACAAGGTCGCAAAGGGGTTCTCGCTTTGGGAGTCAGACTCAAAGTCGTCATCTTCTCCCGATGCCATACTCTCGAATGTATAAGGGCTGATAGGGCTGCGTGGTGCGATTTGGGGTCCATCTCGTCGTTCCGGACGAGCCTGTATGAATTATCGCGGTACCAAAAGGTGGTGTCTAGTTCTGTGGGGACGGAATCGTCATCGTAGGGCGGTGGTCTTTGGTGGGGTTTATTGAGGAATGTGATGAGGAAGGGATCACTCGAATCATGGTCAGATTCGCTGGGTGTGGATCCTGTTGCCTGGGGATAGTAGGGAGGCATGCTGTGGCTATTGTCTGTGTCACAGTCGCTGTCGCTGCTGCTGCTGTCTGTGGGTGTTCCGGGGTGGAGTCTAGAGGGCGGGGGTGGAGTCGAGGTTGAGTCCGTGGCTGGGCTGGACGTGTTGGGGGAGGGTAGGGTTACGTTGGGTGTGGGCGGGGCGTGGTCTGCTGCGTCGTGCATGACGTGATGTGTGTGTTGGACTGTGGGCCATATGCCTTAAGCTGGTTAATATGGAACCACGCAGTCTTTCCGTTGGGGTACTTAATTTTATAGACGGAGGGGCTTACTTTGTCCGCAATGGAGTACGGACCCGAATATTTAGGTGACAGGAATGTGCTGGGGTTGTATATGGAGAGCATGACTTGCTGTCCTACCTCAAACTCAGTCGCATGCACTGTCTGGTCGAAACAGGCCTTGCTCTGTTTCTTTCGTGTGCCTAATCGTACCGCGGCTGCTAGCTGAGCCGTTTTAACATTCTCTACCAGTTGTTCTACTGCTTTCTCGTGTGTGAGGGCCGTCACTTCGGGGCTGGTCAAATCTAATCCCAATAAAAATTCTGTGCCTTTCATGGGGCGTCCGGTCAGGAGGGTGTGTGGGGTGCAACCTGTGGATGTGGAAACCGTATTTCGCAAAAATATCAGCGCAAAAGGGAGGACTGAGTCCCAAGTGGTGTTGTTTTGCTGGACCATTTTTCTGAGGGTTGATTTTAGGGTCCGATTCATGCGCTCCACGATACCACTTGACTGGGGGTGGTATGCGGTGTGGAATTTTTGGGTAATGCCAAATATCGTGAGGAAGTTCTTCATGACACGTCCCGTAAAATGGGAACCTTGGTCGGATTCAATGCTACGGGGGAGTCCCCATCTCGTAAAGATGTGGTGGGTTAAGATCTTGGTTGTGGTCTTTGCCGTGTTCGTTCTGGATGGGAATGCCTCTCCCCATTTTGTAAAGGCGTCTATCACAACGAGTACTTACTTATAACCATTCCTGCAAGGGGGCAATGGTCCTATAAAATCAATCTGGAGGTTAGTCCAGGGGCCATTAACGGGGCAGGTGTGACTAAGTTGAGCTTGCTTGGCATATCTGTCCGGATTGTTCTGGGCACAGATAAGGCAATTCTCAACATAGTGCGTTATGTCTTCTTTTAAACTTGGCCACCAACAGAGCTGCCTGAGATGGGCTGTAGTGGGATCAATTCCCTGATGTCCATGACTGTCATGGAATAAACAAATGAGCTGATTCCTGTCCTGTTCACGAACCACATAAAGGGTGTCTTTTAGCACCACGCCGTCATGTGTGGTCAGTGCATTTTTAAACCTATCGTAAGGTGCCGGGACTCTTCCCTTTAAAATCTCCCTGAGATTGCTGTCCTGCTTCTGGGCCTGTACTAAATCCTCGATATTAGTCTGCGAGACCTGAACTGCATTCACTGGTGCGCTCTCGGGGGGTGTCCAAAAATATCCGTGCCTGGAACCTTCTTTTGCAGGGTGTCGGCTTTTACATTTCTGGAGGGGTGGAACGATGGTGACTACGAACTTTAACTATTCCAAAAGTCCTGCCCTGGGCTTTTCCTAAAATGTGACGATGCAATGGGGCTGAGGAGGAGGGGTTTTCCATCTGCGGAAACAAATCCTCTTGCTTTCCACAGGGTAGGAATTCTGTAAGGCTGTTGCAGACATAGAGGCTGTCCGAGTATATGTCTGCTGGGCTGGGGAAGGATTCTGGGTGATCCACAATGTACGCAACAGCTGCCAGTTCTGCCACCTGTGCGCCTAAGTAGCCTGGTAGCTTTAGTGATATTTCTTCTAGGGCGCGTCCCTGCGCGTCCTCAACATAAATGCCGCATCCTGTAATGCGCTTCCCTTCTAATACTGTGGAAGAACCATCCACATAAATTTGCAACGGTACGCACATGTCTGTGTGCTTGGGGCTCTGGGGTGAACTACCTATCTTTCTGGGGGGTGTTTTTGCAATAAAGGGGCCTGTGTTATGGTGCGGTGAGATGATTTCACATTCATGGGGGGTGCCTGGGTACTGAAGGTTATCTGCTAATAAAGTGTGGGTCTTGGTCCTTTTAACAGTGATGTCCCATCTCTGCAAAAGAAGGGTCCATCTGGCTGCTCTTATTTGACTGACTGTACCGTCCTTAAGTCGTCCGTCCAGTAAAAGTTGGGTGGGGGTGTGTTCCGTCAGGATTTTGATGGGGTTCAGTCCAGTTATGTATGAAAAATATTGTACTGCCCAAAAAACTGCGAGCAGGTGCCTCTTACAGGCTGAAAATCCCTGCTCCACAGCATCTAAGACTCTGGAGGCGTAAGCCACGGGCCTTAACTCTTCGTGCCATTCCTGGAGGAGCACGGCCGAAAGGGTGCGGTCTGTGCTTGCTATCTCTATAGCGTAAGGGGGAAGTGGGTCTGGAACTTGTAGTGCGGGGGCTGCAATGAGGGCTCTTTTCAAAGGGTCCACAGCATCCGTATGCTGCGGAAACCATTCCCAAGGGGCTCCTTTCTTCAGGAGGTCTGAGAGGGGTGCTGCCTTGCTGGCAAAACCGTCAATGTGGTTTCAGCAGTAGCCAACCAGTCCTAAAAACGGCCGGAGGGCTGAAACATTCGGTGGAAGGGGCAATTTGGCAATCGAGTCAATTCTTTTGTGCTCGATCTCGCGTTTACCATGTGTGATAATTGTACCCCAATATATCACCTTGTTTTCCAATATCTGGGCCTTTTTGGGGTTTACTTTACAACCAATTTTCTGTATGAGTTCCAGGGGTTCGGCCAGAAGCTCGATGTGCTCTGCCTTGGTGTCTGTCTGCAGTAATAGGTCGTCCACATACTGGACCAGACATTTGGGTCGAGAAAATTTTGACAAACCATTTGCCAGCTGTCGGTGGAAAATGGAGGGGGAGTTGTGGAATTCTTGTGGAAGGCATGTCCACGTGTACTGCTGATTTTTAAAAGTGAAGGCAAATTTGTATTGGCACGCTTTTGCCAATGGAATGGACCAGAATCCATTACTGACGTCCAAAACCGTAAAAAATTGTGAGTTCAGTCCCTGTTTGAGCATGGTCCCCAGGACTTGTGGCTACCATGGGGACTGCTGCGGGGGTGACTTTGTTGAGTTCCGGTAATCGATGGTCAGTTGCCATGATCCATCGGGCTTTCACACTGGCCAAATCGGGGCATTATTAGTAGAGGCTACTGATCTGAGTACGCCCTGCTCTAATAAGCTGTCGATAACTTTTGCGATTTCTCCCTCTGCCTCTTGGGGAAATCCGTATTGCTTTTGGAGTCTAGGGTCAGATCCTGTGATTTGAACGGAACCAGTCATCCGGCCACAGTCATGTTTGTGGGTCACGAATGCTGTCCTGTGCTTCTGCAGAACTGCCCTAACCTGCTTGTCTGTGCTAATCGTGGTCGGGTCAAACCAAAATTCGCTGACTGTGCTAATCTTGTTCGTATATTCTCCTATGGTGAGCGTTGCGGCGGCTCTTGCAGATTTTGCCATTCTCCAAACACATTGGTTGACTGGATCAAAGGATAGTTTGTGGGAATTCATAAAATCTATGCCTAAAATGTATTCTGCTGTGTGGGGTAGATCGACTAGAACTATGGGGTGCCTGGTGGTGATGTTGCCGATTTGAATGGGTACAGGGGCTGTGATGTGTCCCTGCTGTGAGTGGCCTCTGAAGCTGCTGAGGGTGATGGTGGCTGTAGTGGGCCACTTGTCCTTTTGAAACATGGTGGAGGAATTGACTGTGGTGCGGGACCCTCCTGTGTCCCAGAGAAACTCGATGGGCTGTCCCTGTATCTTTGCTGCAACTACTGGTCGGCCGGACCTATCCTAAAGGGTGTCGCAGACCCAACTGGGGGAGCCCGAACACCGTCAGTCCATTCCGTTCAGGTCCGTCTGATCTGAACGGGTGCTCACACTATGTATGGGCTCTGTCTTATTCTTATTCAGAGTGCCTGCCTGCTGGGCTCTCTGTGGCTTTCGTGGGGCATTGCATTCTCTTGCAAAGTGTCCTAACTGTCCACAGTTGTAACACTCCTGTGGCTTTTGTGGGGGGCTGTTCCTGTCTTCATTTACCCATGCGGGGTGTGCCTTAACTGTGTGTATGTCTGCTTCTGCCTGCTGTTCTTCGGGATTTTTATTCGTGGGTTTGTTTTGAACAGATTGCTCCCAGGTGCGGGACAATCTTTTTACAACCCATTTCTCATTATGAGCCTCCTCTGAGGGATTATAATTGGCACAAGCTTTTTGTCCTGTTTCTGTGGCATGGGAGATAAGGGTGCGGGTCCATTTGGCCATGTTGTCTGGGGACAAATGGGCGCGGTCTAAGTCTCCGAAAACTGCTGCGAAATGGATCCACAAGCGTCCAGCAAACGCTGTGGGGTGCTCGGTTTTCTTTTGCCTGCACTTATTGAGGCCTTCTACGGGGTCACCCCTGTTATACCTGATCGCGTCTATGATCGCGGTATGCATTTCTGCAAGGGTGCCTCCTCCAATTCTCACTCAATTCTTCCCAATCAGGGCCGTCTTCCTCATCTAACTGTGATCCAAAGGTTTCCTGGAATCCTTTTTGAGCTGAAAGCAGAGATTGCAGCTCTGCAATCTGCTTCCGGCACTTTGCGTGATCTAGTGAGCTTTGTCTTTGCTCCGTGGTGGCAGCATGGAGTGCTCTTAATGCTGCTTTCAGGTCGCTACACTGCCTTTGCAATGCCTCTACCTGCTTCTCTGTTTCCTCTCGTACCAGGACTGCATGTTGCGTGTCCTGATAGGCCTTTTCGTACTGGGATTGGAAGCTGCTTAGGTGCACCAGACAAGACTGGTGTGCCCTCTTGGCATGATCCACCTTTGCTGCTAACTTCCTTCTTAATTCTACTTTTTCTTTCTCTATCTCGCTCACATCGACCTTACTCATTCGATGTGCCTCCTCTATCTCTCTACGGAGCGTCCGAACGACCTCCTCTGTGCCTAGCAGTTGTGCCAAACAGGACACGATGCCATCGGCTTGCGAGCTTTTCCCAAGCTTTTCTTATGGATTTCGCTCAGGTTCTCCCACCAAGTATGTCCTATACTCCCGGGACCTGTTTCCTAATGTTCACCAAATTTGCTCCAAAGGGGCCATCCTTTCCCTTTGAGGTACTTTCTGATTTCCTCTTCCCAAACGGGACACTGTCCTACTCTACTGCTGGTCGCTGCGACCACAAATTCTTTGGGGTTAATGAGGCGTTGCATTGCCTGCATTGCCATCTTTCCTCTCTGAATACTTCTCTTAAAATTTGGAAAAAGGGGTGCTAAGGCGGTGCTGTAAGTACGGGTACGGCTTTCGCTATTTTCCAGAATACAAACTCCCGACAGTTTTGTTGCAACAAAAAATCTATCAGTGTTACCTTATCGCCCTGTTAGTTACGCATGCATTAACACACTTCTGAATTATGAGGTTTGATCAGAACTGCTTGAACACTTGTGGTTTTTCTGTTCCCAATTGGATTTCTAATTCAAATTTTGGGTTCTCCCGGAGTGGTTAAGCCACTTCTAGATCAGGTCCCGTCAGGATGTCGCCAGTAATATGTTGGTAACTTTTGGTTGGTTCAATTGGCTTTGTTTTATAACCTTTGCTCTAGAGTCACCAGGTATCTTTATGATACCGCCACCAGGTTCAAGTTCAAGTAATGATCAATAACTCAACACACCAATTAGTAAGATTCAAATCAAAGCACATTTATTATACACAGTAAATCACTACTCATGCATAAACTCTACTTTCTGGGCTATTTCTATTACTAACAGGCCTAGACTTAGCTTCGGACTGGCCCACCACGTCAGGGGAACAAATGGCCTTTCATTCAGGTCCTGAGTCTGCGGGATTCAAAGCTGGTATGGACTGGTTGCTGGGAGCACCTATCTCGTAGCGAGCGTTGACTTGAGACTTACTTGTTTGTAGGCCGCTGGACAGTTCACTCTCAGGGGTTGCTTCGCGTTGCTGAATGACCCTGCCAAGAAGGACGATTTGAACTTGGGGGCTTTACTTTATAGTTCCCAGGGGCTTTGTTCCAATCACTTGGTTTGATTTCTCCAATGCTGGAGTGGTTCCCTGATTGTTGGGCTGTCTTTAAGTGTCCGTTAACCTCTTTTGTGTTGGCTCCTGCTGGCGCCGAGGAGTCTGGCTTGGCTTTGTTTACCTTAAAATGTTTTGATTGTTCCCAGGGATCGCTCATTAATACGTAGATGGCTGCTACATTACTATGCAGATGGCTGCTGGTTTCAGTGCTGTCTGGTTCCTTACAGGTCTCAATACACATGATTTCTGTATTTGCTAGTCTTTGCCTGTGTTGGCTGAATTTCCCTTCAGCCTTTGCGGTTCTCCATTTTAAGTCGGGAAGCGGCCAACTCAGGTGGCTACACTAAACCCGCGTCGACATAAGGAGAAGGTTGGATGTGATCATATAATCAAGGGAATGGCTGTGTTTCTGTAAAGTTGTGATTGGATATGCTCCTGTAATTGAGAAGTGGGAGCTGTATTATGATTTGGTCTATTTGATTATTTATGTCAGTGTTAATCATAGTAGTTGGATGCGCTCATGGATGCTGATGTAATTTATGAATTGGTTTTGTTCCTATAATTGAGAGATTGTATGTGCTACTCTAATGGAGGCATTGAATGTCCTCCAGTAATACAAGGTTAAATAAATTCTTAAGACAACAGATTTGATATGCTCCTGTAATGATGTGATTCCATGTGCTGTTTTCATCAAGAGTTCTACTGTAAGTAAGGCTCCTATTATTGAGGGCCTGGACTTGCTCCTGTGATGGTGGTGATTGAACATGATGTTTTAATCATGGGGTTGGGTGTATTCCTGTGATCATGAGATTGGATTTGATCTTATAATCAATGGGTTGGATGTACTCCTGTAATCATGGCATGGGATATGATCCTATAATTGAGAGTTTGGAAATGCTCGGGGAATCAAGCAAATGGATGTGTTCCAACGGATTAGCTTTTTAGAACCATGTACAGTTTTACTTGGAGCTAGTGTACTTGGTCATTGGATTTTGTTCTACAATCGATGGATTCAATATGCTTCTATAATTAAACGGTTGGATAGGCTGTTCATTTCTCATTGGCTGGCAGCTCTCGGGAGTGGGGGCAAGGGTGGAATTTCTATGCCCAGAAATTGGGAAGGCCTGCCGCTGGCCTTGCCTACAGTAGAACATCATAACCCTCACTCTACCATTACCAGCAAGCCAGGGGATCAACCCTGGACCAATGAGGAGTGTAAGCGACGTACCAGGCATTCCTAAGAATGATTGGCAAACTTGTGCTACAACCCAGGATTACGTGGCTGCTAACAGCAGGAACAACATGCGATAGACAGATTAATAAATTCTACAGCCAATGGATCAAGTCAAAGCTCTTCAATCCTGCTACATCCAGTTGTGATTGGTGATGAGCAATTAAACAACTCACTGGTGGAGTTCAGCACGTCAGTGAAAACAACGAGATTGCAAATGCTTCAGGCATTTTCAAGTACTGAGGAGAGGATCCATCCCTTTTCCTTCCAAGGTTCCCAGAGTCAAAGGTGCCACAATTCAACCAATTTGAGTTCCTTCAGCGAGATCTATGTCAACTTTCAACAATTAACTCCTGACTTTTAACTCCCTCCTTTTCTCTCCTATTTATTCTTTATTTGTTACAAGTATCCTAACCTTAGTTTTCCCTGTGTCCATTCATGATTGGTTTTTCGCTGATGTTCCAGACCCGTGTCCATCACTTCCGTTTCCACATTTTTACCCCTTTTCTTATCTTTATTCTCTTTTCTCTTTACACCTTCTAGACTCTCGCTTGTCATGATACCTGGTTTCATTTGCCCCCTTTCAGGTCTTGTGCTCTTCCAAATCCCTAAATCAACTTTTCAATGGTGTTCAGTCTTCTTATTTGTGCCACCACCCCAGGCTGGAATTCCACTTGGCTAAACCTGCAGATTTCCTTTGCCACTCTTGAAATCATCCAAAGGAACCACTGTGGCACTCATCACAACCTCCTTATAAGCAATAATCTAACTGTTCCCGCCTGCTTTCTCATTGACCTTTCCCCACACACACCCACTGGAAGCTAATCGTTTCTACCTTGTTCTCATCCCTCCCAATGCAAGGCGTATAGACTTTACCACTGGATTCTCTTTTTTTTAAGTTGTTGTTTGCTGCCACTGCAAAGGACATATTCATTGAACATGCAGCCGCGGTGCCCATGATGTACCTGCCAATGGTACCACGGGCAGCTTCCTACATCAAATAACACAGTTTTGGATGCCTGCCAATTGGTGCCACACTCCCAACTCCTTGTAGTCTCGCTTGCTGCCCCGCCCACCTTCCACTTGCTGCTCCTCTTGTCGACCCTATCACTGTCCGACTCCTAACCCATGAGCCTTTGTTGCCCTGCTCATTGTCTGACTCACCGCCTCGTTCCTTGAGTGAAACAGTGAGCGAAGTGTCGAGTTTGGGGCAATCAGGAAGGTAGCGAATGGGGCGGAGAACACGGGACAGCAACAATGGTTGCACAACAATAACATCAGCGGCACCAACCTCCTGTTCCAGTGCGGTGGCAGGAGAGAGTGACATTTCTGTTCAGTTAAGGGATGGTGAGCATTGTTGGGAAGACTAGCATTTATTACCCATTCCTAACAGCCCTTGAGAAGATGAAAATGATGAATAGGCTTTAGGGAGTCAGGAAATGAGTTACTGTTAAGGTCACGGCTGATGGTAAATGCTGAGTTATTCCAAATCTCAGAAGGGAAACTGGAAACCATTACCCCAACCTTTTTTTTGCAATTTGGTATAATGTGAGGAAAGGTTTGAAATCCAGAGAATGAAGTCCCAGACATTTTGTGATGATTTTAAATTAAACAACTGTTTATTAGGCAATAAAATAAACAACAATGAAGTAAACTAGAAGTACAATTAACTAAGGCAATAATTAAAACTTACGGGCCCTTCCTATTGATTCCCTTATTACCCCTTTCTGTTATCGTTTTGAGCCATGGATGCTTAATGGACATATATCATAGAATCATTATAGTGAAGAAGAAGGCCATTTTGCCCATCAGGTCTTCACTGGCCCCCAAAAAGAGCACCCTAACTAGGCTCACACCTCCACCCTATCCCTATAACTCAATAACCCCACCTAACCTTTTTTGACACTTTTGGGCAATTAAGCATGGCCAATCCATCTAACCTGCACATCTTTGGACTGTGGGAGGAAACCGGAGCACCCGGAGGAAACCCACGAAGACAGAGGAGAAAGTACAAACTCCACACGGGCAATGACCCAATATTGTGTCCCTGGTGCTGTTAGGCAGCAGTGCTAACCACTGTACCACCCTTACCTTAAGTTCAGCAGTCGAAGCGTGGCATTCCAAAGTTACAGAAGAGAGCACTCTGCTCGGTTTCGGACAAAAGAACACAGAGATCAGTGGAACTCAGTTCGACTGGTTGGCTGGTGGCCAATGAATTTGCCAAAAGGCCGCATTGTGCCTGGTGACAGTCAGTGATTACGTCCTGCCTAAGTGGCTGATTTTCAGAGAGCAAGGGGAAGTTCAGTTGGAGACCTGGACGTTCAGAGGACAGGACCTGTTCTTTTCTCTCTCTCTCCAGAAAAGCTGCAGAGACTTGAATGAATATACAGCGAACACCATTACCAACTCAAAACTGAAATCTGAAACTGAATGCCCAGATTGAAGAGAAGGAAAGTGTGCTATAAGACAACCACCTGAAACAAAGACTTTTATCCCTTTACTTGCTATTATTTTACACCCTCTTCTCCTTTCTGTGTTTGTCTGTCTTATATATTGTGTATGTATGTGTGTATATAAATATAGAGGTTGGGGCGAGTTTAAATGGGAGGGTTAGGAATTAGATAATTGTTCATTTGTATTTGCTGCATACTTAAATCAAATTATTGTTCTTAATAAACATAATTGTGTTTAAATTTACAAGCCTGGTGACTGTAGTTATTGGACACCCAAGAGTCAAAGACTTTGGGGTTTTTTCTGAGAATTATTTATTAATTTCAATTATGTTGCCACTCTGGGTCAAGGGGGCTGGAATGGACCACGCACAAGCCCAGGGGGTCATAACATAAATTGAGAGTTCAGCATGTTTCTCGCAAATTAACAGGATGGCTCTGGAAACTGCTAAGGTTTTTCTTCAGCTGGATGACCTGTCTTTGGTCTATTTAAAAAGGGCTTCACAAAGACAAGCTAATCGAATTAACAGGTGGATTAAAAATAGGTGCCAGCTAAAACTAAGAAGGTAGAGTTATATGATATATTGCTTGAATACTTGGATCTGTTAGAAACACAGGAGAGCCCACAAAGTAGTGTAGCATCAAAGATATTTTCCAGTGGGGAAATTAGCTGGAGCGCGTTCGGTTGCAGTTTGAGCATAAGGTAGAATTAAATAGAATGGAGAAAGAAATAGAAATGCAACAAAAAGAAAAAGATAGAGCTTTTCAAATTGAAATGAGGAGGTTGGAATTAGAGAGAGGGGAAAAAGCATTAGAGAGAGAGTAAAACGCATTAGAGAGAGAGTTCCAGCTTAAGGTACTGGAAACTAAAAAGGAGCTGCCAGGACCGAGAGGGGAGTTTAATCCTGGAATGGAACCCAGTGGAGATATGTTTACGTTTCTACAGGCCCTCCCAAAGTTTGAAGAGAAGGACGTAGAAACCTTGTTTAGGGCATTTGAGAAAATAATTTAATTTAATAATCTTTATTGTCACAAGTAGGCTTACATGAACACTGCAATGAAGTTATTGTGAAAAGCCCATAAAGTTGCCACATTCCGGCTCCTGTTCGGGTACACAGAGGGAGAATTCAGAATGTTCAAATTACCTAATAGCAGTCTTTTGGGATTTGTGGGGGAAACCGGAGCACCCGGAGGAAAACCCACGCAGACACGGGGAAAACGTGCAGACTCCGCACAGACAGTGACCCAAGCCAGGAATCGAACCTGGGACCCTGGCGCTGTGAAGCCATAGTGCTAACCACTGTGCTGCCCAAAATGGAGTGGCCTAAAGAAAATTGGATGCATATGAATTGGTTCCCGAGACATATAGTTTTGGAATTTAAGGAGACAGCCAAGTCAGACATATGCCAAATTCGAAAGAGTTAAGCCGAACAATTTTAATAGATGGGTAAAGCAAATTACTGCGGATGCGGGAATCTGAAAGAGAAACAGAAAATATTGAACAATCTTAGCGGGCAGCACGGTAGCATAGTGGTTAGCACAATTGCTTCACAGCTCCAGGGTCCCAGGTTCGATTCCCGGCTTGGGTCACTGTCGGTGCGGAGTCTGCACGTTCTCCCCGTGTGTGCGTGGGTTTCCTCCGGGTGCTCCGATTTCCTCCCATTATCCAAAGATGTGCAGGTTAGGTGGATTGGCTATGCTAAATTGCCCTTAGTATCCAAAATTGCCCTTAGTGTTGGGTGGGGTTACTGGGTTATGGGGCTAGGGTGGAGGTGTGGGCTTGGGTAGGGTGCTCTTTCCAAGAGCCAGTGTAGATTCGATGGGCCGAATGGCCTCCTTCTGCACTGCAAATTCTATGAAATTCTATGAGCTCTGACAGCATCTGTGGAGAGAAAAGGGAGCTAACGTTTCAACTCTGGATCATCTTTGACAAAGCTAGCTCTACGAGAATGATTGATCACAAAAGACTGAAGGTGATCCTGAGAAAGAGAAGTCCGAATCTAATAGTAATAACACTGATGAAGATTCAGACGAGAGTTCTGAATCTAATTTGGATTCTGATTATGAGGGAGTGTAAAACAACTGCTTCCGAATAGACCTGTCACTAACTGTTCTTGAACAGATGGTAAGTAATTATTCCAAAGCTAAGTAAGAAGACAGCAAATCGAAAGTCGAAAGTGAATTGGGGCTTTCCTGAAACTAACTTGTTACAGCCTCTGCCAGTAAAACCATTGCCATCCATAAGACCGTAAGAAGTCTTCCAACACTAGGTTAAAGTCCAACAAGTTTGTTTCGATGTCACTAGCTTTCGGAGCACTGCTCCTTCCTCAGGTGAGGAAGGAGCAGTGCTCCGACAACTAGTGATTTGAAACAAACCTGTTGGATTGTAACCTGGTGTTGTAAGACTTTTTACTGTGCTCACCCCAGTCCAACGCCGGCATCTCCACATCATCCATAAGACCATAAGACATAGGAGCAGAATTAGGCCACCTGGCCCATCGAGTCAACTCCGCCATTCATTCATGGCTGATATTTTCTCATTCCCATTCTCCTGCCTTCTCCCCATAACCTCTGATCCCCTTATTAATCAAGAACCTATCTATCTCTGTCTGAAAGACACTCAGCGAATTGGCCTCCACAGCCTTCTGCGGTAAAGAGTTCCACAGATTCACCACCCTCTGGCTGAAGAAATTCCTCCTCATCTCTGTTTTAAAGGATCGGCCCTTTAGTCTGACATGGTGTCCTCTGGTTCTAGTTTTTCCTACAAGTGGAAACATCCTCTCCACGTCCACTCTATCCAGGCCTCGCAGTATCTTGTACGTTTCAATAAGATTCCCTCTCATTCTTCTAAATTCTAACGAGTACAGACCCAGAGTCCTCAAACGTTCCTCATACGACAAGTTCTTCATTCCAGGGATCATTCTTGTGAACCTCCTCTGGACCCTTTCCAAGACCAGCAGATCCTTCCTTTGATATGGGGCCCAAAACTGCTCACAATACTCCAAATGTGGTCTGACCAGAGCCTTATAAAGCCTCAGAAGTAGATCCCTGGTATTGTATTCTAGCCCTATTGACATGAATGCTAACATTGCATTTGCCTTCCTAACTGCCGACTGAACCTGCACATTAACCTTAAGAGAATCGTGAACAAGGACTCCCAAGTCCCTTTGTGCTTCTGCTTTCCGAAGGATTTCCCCATTTAGAAAATAGTCTATGCCTAAATTCCTCCTTCCAATGTGCATAACCTCACACTTTTCCACATTGTATTTCATTTGCCACTTCATTGCCCACTCTCCTAGCTTGTCCAAATCCTTCTGCAGCCCCCTTGCTTCCTCAATACTACCTGTCCCTCTAGAGATCTTTGTATCATCTGCAAACTTAGCAACAGTGCCTTCAGTTCCTTCTTCCAGATCATTAATGTATACTGTAAAAAGTTGTGGTCCCAGCACAGACCCCTGAGGCACACCACTAGTCACGACTGCCATCCACTTTAAGTACAAATATTTCCTACAGCATGTCTGCCTTGAAGGAAAATATACACAACAACATGGCATCAGATATTCAGGATGAGGACAGCAATGACACCAAGGAAACAGTGGATTAACCCATCTCTTTATAAAGGCCCACAGTGCCTCATCAAGGTAAAGGAAGCAAATAGCATATGAGATTAAATAATTAGTGATCAATTCCTTTTGAAAATGAAGAGGAAGATGGATGAAGAATCAGTGATTCTGCAACCATATCGGTTAACAAAAGATAGAAAGTTCATGGAACCAACAATGTGTTTTCCTCAGATTCTGATAATGATGTTAAAAGTAGTTGCAGACCACCATTTAATGGAATAATGTCTCAATTGAACACATCCACCATGGACACCCCTAGCCACAGGCTTCACCTTGGTATATCTGAAAAAGTGAGATGAAAAGTTTAAATCTGGAAAGCACAAATTGTATCAGTCCATATTACTAAATGGAGATAAAATCTATGATTACGAAGTCTTTGATGAAGAGGTAAAAAGCGTAAAACAAAGAATGGTGCATTTAGACCTACCAACTCTGCGAAGATTGAACCTTCAGCGTTACTTGTCGCTGGAAGTAACCATGGGACTAAAAAAAGAGAATGTAAAGCTGGAGGGGTTGAAAAGTGTTTATTAATTAAAAATTAACCAAATGTTCCTTTCAGTATTGACAATACCGCTTGTAGATTGGCTGTAGAACATCCTCAAAATTTGGATAAAACATTTATTGGACAATCAGAAAAGACTGGCTGCATTACACGAGAGACAGAAAGAGACAGAAATGCAGAAGAAACTCATTCAGGGGGTCCCCTCCAATTTGGACAGTCAGAAACCTGGCAAAGGGAAGCACATTATCTTTGATTTTCAATAAGAGAGTGAAAACAAGACATTGTTTGAAGATATCAGAAGGAGTTCTAAAACCAAAGATGCAAACCTATCAACAGAAGAACAGAGGGAAGATCTAATAAAATTACTGAATAAATATAGACAGATTCGTAGGGAAGCAGCAGGATGTACAACATTAACTAATTATGATGTAGACATAGGAAGCTCTGAACCAATAAAGCCACATCTGTCTCGACTAAAATCGCAGAGACTGGCTCAGCTCGAGACAAAAATACAGTGCATATTGAACATGGTGAGGAAGTGAAAACACAGTGGTCCACAGAACGTCAAGTAGATTTTCCAGAGCATTAAAATGATAACAAATGCCAGTGACCTGGGGGTAGGAGCAGTGCTACTACAATAAGGCGATGTAGAAACAGAGAGGCCAGCGGAACTTTTAGTAACAACAACAAAATAAACAATATACATGAAACCATCAACATAGTGCAAAAGCCATTTACCTCTCGTACAGGTCCCACCCTTATTGACCCCCTACTCTAATCTAAACTACTCCCCCCCGTCCCCCCCCCATCTGCTGACAATTAATTTCCCTCAAAGAAGTCGACGAACGGTTGCCACCTCCAGGTGAACCCGAACAGTGACCCTCTCCAGGCGAACTTGATTTTCTCCAAACAGAGAAAGCTAGCCATATCCGATAGCCAGGTCTCCGACTTCGGGGGCTTTGAGTCCCTCCATGCTAATAGTATCCGTCTCCGGGCTACCAGGGAAGCAAAGGCCAGAACGTCTGCCTCTTCTCCTGGATTCCCGGGTCTTCTGACACCCTGAAAATCGCCACCTCTGGACTCAGCGCCACCCTTGTTTTTAACACCGTGGACATGACGTCTGCAAACCCCTGCCAAAATCCCCTAAGCTTTGGACATGTCCAAAACATGTGGACATGATTCGCCGGTCCTCCCGCACATTTTGCGCACCTGTCCTCCACCCCAAAGAATCTGCTCATCCGGGCCACTGATATGTGAGTCTGGTGAACAACCTTAAATTGTATCAGGCTGAGCCTGGCACATGTTGCGGACGTGTTGACTCTACTCAACACGTCTGCCCATAGACCATCCTCTATCTCACCTCCCAGCTCCTCCTCCCACTTGCGCTTCAGCTCCTCGGTCTGCGTCTCCTCCGACCCCATAAGCTCCCTATAAATGTCCGAGATGCTCACTTCTCCTACCCACCCTCTGGAAACTACCCTGACCTGAATCCCCCTTAACGGTAGGAGCGGGAAGATTGACACCTGTTTACGAAGGAAGTCTCGCACCTGCAGATACCTGAATTTGTTTCCCCTCGCCAACCCAAACTTTTCCTCCAACTCCCTCGTACTCGGAAAGCTCCCCTCTATTAACATGTCCCCCATCCTCTCAATCCCCGCTCTCCGCCATAACCGGAACCCCCCGTCCATACTCCCCGGGGCAAACTGGTGATTATCACAGATTGGGGCCCACACCGATGCTCCCACTGCTCCCACATGCCTCCTCCACTGGCCCCAAACTCTCAGGGCCGCCACCACCACTGGACTGGAGGAGTACCGTGTCGGCTGGAATGGCAGAGGAGCAGTTACCAACGCCCCTCAACTGGTGCCCTTACATGAAGCCGCCTCCATACGCACCCATTTAAAAAACAAAAACAAATTTTAGAGTACCAAATTATTTTTTTCCAATTAAGGGGCAATTTAGTGTGGCCAATCCACCTACCCTGCACATTTTTGGGTTGTGGGGTGAAACCCACGCAGACACGGGGAGAATGTGCAAACTCCACACAGACAGTGACCCAGAGCCGGGATCGAACCTGGGACCTCGGCGCCGTGAGACAGCAGAGCTAACCCACTGCGCCACCGTGCTGCCCTCCATATGCACTCATGCCAAACCACCCCCCCCCCCCCCCCACGTCCTGATACCAGTGGAATTTTAAAAACTAAGTCTGTGCCAGAGAAGGTATTCCACCATTGAAAAGGAAGCCTTGGCATTGCTACTCGCCCTTCAGCACTTTGAAGCAAATGTCCAGCATGACAATAAACAAAATTTAGTTTATACGGACCATAATCCACTTGCATTTACAGAAAGGTTTAAAACCCTGAATGTACCTAAGATTATTGCGATGGAGTTTATTATTACAACAGCCAGCTTTCAGATAGCAGGACTCTGACTTTTCAGCATCCAAGAGACTGGTGGGACTTGGTTCAATTGGTTGGTTGGTGGCCAATTAAATTGGTTGGTTGGAGCCAAAAGGCCGTACTCTGTCTGGTAACAGGCACTGAATCAGCCTGAGTAGCTGATTTTCAGAGAGCCAGGGGAAGTTCAGTTGTAAACCTGGACGCTCAGAGGAAAGGACCTGCTCTTTTTTTTACTCTCTCACCATAAAAGCTGCTGTTTTTCTGAAACAGCAGAGATCTGAATGAATCTACAGTGAAAACCATTACAGACTGGAGACAGAAATCTGAAACTGAAAGCCTAGGTTGAAGAGAAGGAAGGTGTGCTCTAAGACAACCATCTGAAACAAAGACTTTTATCCATTTACCTTATTATTTTACCCCTCTCTTCTTGCCTCTGTGTTTGTCTATCTTATGTGTGTGAGTAGAGAGAGGCGGCGAGTTTAACTGGAATGTTAGGAATTAATAATAGTTATACTATTTGCTGCATATTTAATTATTAATAACTCATTTGTGTTTACATTTACAAACCTGGTGACTGTAGTTATTGGGCAGCCAAGGGCCAAAGACTTTGGGTGTTTTTATAAGAATTATTTATTAATTTCAGTTATGTTGCTCTCCGGGTCAGGTGGTGCTGGAATTGACCGCGCACTAGCCCAGTAACAACATGTGGTACCATAAATTTTGTACAGTTCCAAACAACCTTTACTTCAATACCTTCAGAGCTAACTCTCCCTAAATGTTTCACAATACCTTATAGATTTTAAAACTATACAAATACAGTAACAGTTACCACACCAGGCAGTTTATCACTCTGGGGTTGCTTCTGAAGTAGAACAAACAGCTGGCTTTTCAAGAAAGCATTTCTACACAGACACTGCTTACCGAGAGTTAAACAGCCATTGCCACTGTTGGCTCAGGTCTAATAAACAGTTCCCCAGCATAGGTTCAATCATCTCCTTATTCCCTTTGATTAAAAATGGCTCATTTAAATATGCAGATTTGGATCTCACCCAGTGAGAACAAGATCCAGATTGCGACGCCTTGCGTGACTCTATTACATCAGGTAAAATGTTTTGAGTGTTGCAAATCTCACAAGAGACATCTCGCAAGATTCAATGACCTCGTCCCGACACCAAGGCGGGCGTGATGAGGCATTTGAATTGTGCCCCTTTTCCCTTCCTTTGAACCGTTAACAGTTTATTCAAATCCCTTCATGTTCTGTCCCCCATTGTTATCCCCTTGCCTGAGGTAAACATCTGTTTGCAGTGTCGCTAAGTTTACCAGCGTATCAAAGGCACTTTTTCCATTAACATAGCCAAGCTGTCCCTACCTTAATCTCATTTTACCAGCCTTTTTTTGAATGTTTCTATTGGATTTTCACATTTTACATTTGACAATTCAATTTCGATTTACATATTTCCAGCTCAAATGTTAAGTTACGTGTGTCATACCCACGAGTAGTGTTTTACAGAAAGCAGTTTGGATGCGGTTATAGCTTATACAGAAAAGAACCAAATGAGATACATGTCACAGGAAAAGCAAGGATATTTTAACAATATTACTGAGAGAGAAAAAGAAAGTTAAACAAGTTCATCCGAGTGTGAACAGAGTGGATCCTCTGTAAATATTTACAGTCACCTGTTTTCGTCTCTCTTTGGTAGCTGTGTATTTTATTTGGTCAGCCAGCCTCCTCTGCATTGCCTGCTGTTGGCCCGAGCTCCTGCTTAATTGTTGTTGCTATGGCCTCTAGTCCTCTTTTTACCCTGGGGTCTACCTCCTTGCCACTGTGCCCTTTGCACCACACGGTCTTCTTATGGGTTTTTAACCCCCCTCCTCAGCTCACTTCCCTCCTCTTTTCTCCATTTTGCTACCCATAACTCGTCTGTTCCTCCCACCCCACCTTGTTCCCCAGCTCTATCGGCTGTTAGCTGCATTCAGGCCCTGGAATAAATTGTTGAATAGTTTCCACGTCTTGTGGAAGACCCTCTTCCGACCCCCGGATGACGAATTTGAATTTCTCTTGGTGGAGAAATTCCGACAGGTGGGACAGCCAGTCTGCAGCTTTGGGCGGTGCTGCCGATCGGCAGCCGAGCAGGATTCTTCGGCGGCTAATTAGGGAAGCAAAGGTAACGGCGTCGGCTCCCCTCCCCGTGAATGGTCCTGGCTGGTCTCATACCCCAAAGACTGCCACTGTCGGGCATGGCTCTACCCTCACCCTTACAACCTTGGACATTGCCCAGAACCCAACAAGTCTGGGGCATGCCCAGAACATGTGGGTGTGGTTTACCTGGCCTCCCCGGCACCGTTCACATTGACAGCAGGTAAGAAAGGGCTGGGTGGGACAGATATACCATTCATGCTATGGGAAGTGATCCAGGGGGGTAGCCATGCTGATCAGTAAGAGGACGGTGTTCACAGCGATGAGGACGGTTACGGACCCAGTATGGCATGGTCAGCGGTGTCCTGGACAGGGCACCAGTGGTCTAGGTTAACGTGTACGCTCCCAACTGGAACGACACAGAGTTTATAAAAAAGACCATGGTGGATATCCCAGATATAAATGCCCACCGACTAATCGTGGAGGGGTCTTTAACTGTGTAAAGGACCCACGGGCAGACAGATCAAATCCCAAATCAGAGAATATATCAAATATGGCAAAAGAACTAAGCGCAGTTTTATGGAGCAGACGGGGGCTGTGGATCCATGGAGGTTCACACACCCAGGGGAGAAGGAGTTCTCCTTCTCCCAAGCACACCGGGTATACTCGCACATCGGCTGCTTTGTGGTGGGGAAATCGGTGCTTCCAGTGATGGTAAGAATGGAATACTCTGTGCTTGCAATCTCCAACTACACTTCACACTACATGGATGTGACGTTGGAGATGGGCCATGCCCAGCGTTCCCCGTGGAGGTTGGACACGGCATTCCTTGCCTCTAAGGCATTTTGCAAGAAAATACCACAGGCCATAGACGGGTACATCACCAAAACCAGAATGGGAGATATCGCCCTTCTGGGAAGCACTGAAGGCAATGATTAGGGGTGAGATAATCACTTATAAAACACATGGAGACAGGGAAGAGAGGATAGCTAGGCAACAACTGATTGACTCCATACTGGAGATGGACCAGTGATACTCCAAGACCCTGACCGTGGAGCTTCTGTTGGAGAGGGAAAAGCTACAAATGGACTTTGAACTGCTCTCCCCTAGGAAGGCAGTGCACCAGCTCTGCCAGACATGGTTGGCCTTCTCCGAGCATGGTGACAAAGCCAGTTGCCTGCTGGCTCACCAGCTGAGAAAGCAGGCAGCCACAAGGGAAATAGCTCAGATCAGGGACAACAATGGCAGACTAGTAAACAAGCTGGAAAAGGTAAATGAGGCATTCGAGGCCTTCTACCGGGGGCTGTGGGGCTGTACCCCTCCGAGCCCCCTGACGGGGACTTGAGGATGAAGCAGTTTCTCAATGGATTGGACATGCCAGTCGTGGGGAGTAGAGGAAACGGGGGCTGGAAGCACCGCAAGAACTGGGAGAAGTCATGGAGAGCATGAACTCTATGCAGGCGGGTAAGGCCCTGGGATCACAGATTCCCGGCAGACATCTACAAAACATTTGCGCCAGCACTGGCCCCGTACTTATGGGAGATGTTCACAGAGTCACTGGCAAGGGCCACGCTGCCACCAATGCTAGCACATGGCTCAATCTCGCTGATACCCAAAAAAGACAAAGACCCAACTAAATGCGGGTCCTACTGACCCATATCGCTGCTCAACGTAGATGTGAAAATACTGGCCAAGATCCTAGTCAAACTATTGGTAAACTGCGTGCCAGAGGTGGTCACATAGGACCAGATGGGCTTTGTTAAGGGTAGACAATAACTTTGAACATTACCATTAAATCCTGAGGGAAAAACTTGTCCCACCAAATATTTGCGAGGTCTCATCTGGTCCTTCACACACAAATGGGTCTTCTGTAGGAACACCACACGAAAGGTCCAGAACTTCAAGTGTGCAAACATCCTACCCCACTTCTCTGGTCCATTCAAACTCCTCACATTCCAGGTTTTAAGGCAGAAAGTAGATCCTGTACCGCCGCTCCCACCATGGCCAGCCATTACATCTGAAGTTCAGAAGGCAAGAAACTTTGCAACGCCACGGCGAGGAGATCCCATCAGGACAGCGGTCCATACGGTCCAAAGGCCAGACAAGTACAAATTAATGGACAAAGTCAGACTACTGGCTATGCCCCCTCCCTTCCCCTATCCCTAATCCCACAACCCCCTAGAAAGACATGAAATGTATAAAAAACCTAGACTCTCTGACACTAAAATCTAAGCTCCCTCTCGCTGAATATTTACGCGTGGGAGCTGCAGATCACCCACACTTACGACTTGCCTTCTCTAGGCCTTTCCTAGCTACAGCTGGGAGACTCCAACCGACCCTATATTAAAAGTTGAGCAACTTTATTCAAAAACAAGAATGTCACAGAAACAATCCCCCCACGATAAGAACAATATATATATAACACTAGCAAAATGAGGAAAAAAAGTAGAACAATTCAACAGTAATAACGTTACAGTGCAAATCAGCCAAATAAACAACAATGATATAACTTTTGAGCAGACAGCAATTCAGCTTTTAAAGAACATAGTGAAAGATTTATACAGAATTCAAACTCAGTTTCTTAACAAAAATGTTTAACTCGTTTGGGGAGTCAAAGAAGTGATCCTTTCCCTTGAACAAAACGCGAAGGCGGGCCAGGTAAAGTAGCTCAAACTGGTTACCCATCTTGAATAGGGCAGATTTTGCCCTATTGAATGCTGCTCTTTTCTTCGGCAATTCAGCACTAAGGTGCTGGTAAAGCCGGATTGAGTGACCCCCCCTCCCCATTTAACATCGTGGTGCTCCCTGGCCCATTGCTGTATCTGTTCTTTTTCTTTGAAGTTGTGGAACCTCAAGATCATCACACAAGGGGGTTCCTCTGCATGAGATCTTGGTTGAAGTGTGCGATGGGGGGAGCGGCGATTTAAGCACCTTCTCGCCCACCATTTTTAAAACGTTTGTCTGTGGGCGTGTTGCCCCCCGTTCCCTCCGGCAGACCCACGAGGCAGATGTTTTGCCTTTGACCTGTTCTCCAGGTCATTTACTTTATTCTTTAAAAACTTAAAAACGTAATCACGTCCAGGACCGAAGACAGGTTTTTTTCCAGCGACATGATCCGCTCACTGTGGCCAGTGAGGGCCACCTCCATATTCTGGACTGTGTCACCCCACGCTTCCATTTTTTTATCCATCCCCTCCAACTTGCTCGAGATTTCACTTAGGGACTCGTCCACTGGCCTTTTTATTTCTCCGGCCAGGTCCCGATGATAATTTTTCAATTCAGCCGCCCCGATGCGGCTGATGTCTTCAATTGATGGTCATGTGGTCAACTGGGCAGAGGACGAGCACGCTGCCATCATTTTGTCTCCTCCTGACTCCAACGAAGCCTCAGAGTCTTCCCCCTCTCTTCTTATTTTTGGCATGTTTTGATTTGAAGCTATATATTCCTCCTGGTGTCCCTTTAAATTTTCTTTTGACTGCTAGCGCTATGTATAGTGCGCTTTACGAGTCAGGTCAGGTCGGAGCATCTCCCGATGTGTGTCCTCTGCTCACATCCGCCGCCGGATGTCTATCTGGATTTCTTACCAGGAAATTTACTTCACTGAGTTCCTTCCCAATTTGGTACGGCCTGATATGCCGAGCTTTTAGTGTTCGCCCGATATTGCACGGTAGCACAGTGGCTAGCATTGTGGCTTCACAGCTCCAGGGTCCCAGGTTTGATTCCCCGCCCCGTCACTGTCTGTGCAGAGTCTGCACGTTCTCCCCGTGTCTGCGTGGGTTTCCTCCGGGTGCTCCGGTGTCCTCCCACAGTCCAAAGACGTGCAGGTTAGGTGGATTGGCCATGATAAATTGCCCTTAGTGTACAAAAAGGTTAGGAGGGGTTATTGGGTTACGAGGATAGGGTGGAAGTGAGGGCTTAAGTGGGTCAGTGCAGACTCGATGGGAGGAATGGCCTCCTTCTGCACTGTATGTTCTATGTTCTATTGGCAACAAAAATAATGCTTTCTCCCCAGCTACAAAACATTGAGTCTTTTCTTTCCTATCTTCTTCCGCCTTCATCACCTGCTGTGATACTTTAAATAGTGCGTGTGAATCGGCATTTAAAAGTAAAAGAGGGCTTTTTTCCCTGAGTTTTGATACATTGTCCAAGAATTCTGACTTACTAACTTCTCCTGAATTAATTTGAGTGGTCCTCTCACCTCAAGACAATATACCAATTAAAAAGGACTACATTTTGTGGAGTCATTTGGTGCAGCCCTAATGGCAAATAATAAGAATGGAATTCCTCTATGCCAGTCTTGTGGGTAATCCTGTCTATATGGCCCCTATCATAGTCTTCAGAATCAGATGCCACTCTCTAACTCCCCTCATTATTCTGGATGATACGCTGATGAATTGAACTGCTTTATCGCTAGGGTCTGCATGACTTCCCTAATCAACCTTTACATGAAATTTGACTCCTGATCTGATCATATTTCTTTTGATAAACCATATCTAGGAAAAGGTCTGATCAATTCCTCTATAACCTTTTTACTTTTCTTAATGGGGATTCTGGTAGATACATCCATGATTGTCAGTAAGTACTGATTTCCACTCTTTGTCTTAGGAAGCGGTCCCACACAATCTTTTAGGACTCCAATAAAAGGTCCCTCAAATGCTGGAACATGAATTAAAGGTGCAAATGGGTGGTTTGCCTGTCACTTGGCGTGATGGAACTTGACTACATCTTTATGCAATCCAGGCTCGTAAAATTGTTTCTGTATCTTAGCGTGAGTTTTCCTTATTCCTAAATGCCCCCCTAATGGAATTGCATGAGCTACAAAAAGAATTTCTTTCCTATACCTAGGTGGTATTATGATTTAATGTACTTCTGCCCATTTCTCATTCAGTTGAACATGAGGAGGTCTCTGCTGTAATAAAACAATGGGTTGGTTCAGGTACAGCTGAGGTATATTCCTATGAGGAGAAACGTCAGGGAAACCAAAGCCAGAGCTCCCTGGGCGATGAATGAGATAGAAAGTAAGAGGAAGCAGAAAACTAGATGACAGATGTCAGGCTAATAATACAAGTGAAAACAAGGCTGAATATAGAAAGCTGAAAAGGGAAGTGAAAACGAAATAAGAGACTGCATGTTTTATATATGTATATATAAAACAGTTACAACACCCAGGGCTACCCAGAGTTGCAACACAATTGAATTAACAAACAATTCTTAGAAAAATAGCTGAGGTCTTTGGCCCTTGGCTGCCCAATAATTACAGTCACCAGGTTTATAAATTTAAACACAATTACTTTTGTATTAATAACAAGAACTATAATTAAATACGCAGGAAATAAAACTGCTTAACTATGATCTAATTCCTACTCCTCCACTGTTAGCTACCCTGGGCAAGTGCACGGTCAATTCCAGCCCCACATGCCCCGGTGTCACAACACAAATAAATGAACCAATAATACTGATTAAAATATTTGGCCGTTAGCTATCCAACAATTACAGTCACCGGGTTTGTAAGTTGAAACACAATTACTGTTTATTTATAATCAGAAGAATATGAAATATACAGTAAACACAACTGCTTAATGTTGAGCTAATACCGGATCCCTTTTAACTGCCGCACTCTCTACCCACGCACGTAAGAAAGACAAACACAGAAGAGGGGAAAGATGGAAAAATAATAAGGATTAAGGTGAAAGGATAAGAGTCCTTGCTTCAGATGATGAATCCTTTAGTGCATTTCCTTCACAGTATTTGAGTGTGGATTGCAGTCTCTGGAATACAGCAAGTAATTAACCTCTTTGCAGCTCAGCAGTATATCTTACTCACAGCTTTTCCAGCAGAAGCCTCTGGCTTCACATCAGCCTGTTCTTAGAGAGAGTTATCAGATTCTGGTCTCTGCTTCCCATCAGGTTTTTTGGAAAGAGAACTCTTACACTGAATTCCTTGAGAAAATTCATCAGATCTTTGAGAGAGAGAGTTAGAATTCCTTCATCTAGGTTTCAGAACCAAAGTAAAACTAACTCAGTCTTGTAACACTGAGAAATAGGTCAGCGGGACCAAAACCAATCACCACTGGCCACTGGACAGAGCACGGATTTTGAGACAATTCATTGGCTATCAGTCTAGCCCATCAAAGCGAGTCATCACTAATGCCTTCTGGATTATTCCTGCTTGATTTAAAGATGCAGGCTATCGTTTCTGCTTGAGTTAAAGATACAGGCTGCATTAAAGTCACAGGTCCATTACTCATCCATGGATCAAATTGTTAATAGCAAATATAAAAGAAAGGGGAAATAAGGGAATAAAAATGAACAAAGAGGAAGGACCCTGTGGTGTTGGGTGTTCTAACACACAGAAGAGCCAACACAGTTGCATATGGTACAACACTTGTTTATTTAAACTTGCTATTTACAACTTGGTCTTTGCACTCTGCACGTGGGGGGCTCCCTGCTTGTGGTGTTTCAACAGCTCTTTCATGCTTCCTTCTCCCCAGACCTACTGACCTCCAGGTGTCGTGCTCGTGCTTTTTATGTGGTTGGTGTTCTTGTCTGTGATTGGTTGTGGTGTTGTGTACTCTGATTTGCCTGTTAGTGTGTCCATCATGATGTGTGTGTTTGAATATCATGACATCCCCCCTTTTTACAAAGATATGTGCCTACGTGGTAATAAATATGATCGTGACGTGAGTGCATCTAAGAGTGTGTGTGTGTCGTGTGCAGCATGTGTCTATGACGGAACTATGTACATGGGGCGATGTCGAGTGCGTCACATGAATCCAGTTGTACCATAACATAACAGAAATGCGAACGAGAGAAGAAGAAAAAAAATTTTGAACAGTTGTCCAGTCAGACGACATCTGGAACGATAAACAACAACAGGTTATCATGTAAAATTGTCCAACTTATTAAACATATGAACTGTATTATAAGTCCATTCTAATGGGTTTGCGACGAATTCGGGTTGACCGCCTTAAGGGTGGATCAAGAACCACCGGCTGCTGTGCAGGCATGGCCATGGGTGGCGATGGAAAGGGCGTGATGTGCGGCAGCTCCACAAAGTCATCCTCGGAAGCCTGTTGAGGATCTGGCGTGTTGTGTGGCTGTGAACGTGGAAGTCGGCGAAGGGCGCGCCGATTGCGGCGACGCACGGAACCATCCGGCATGCGAACCAGGAACGAGCGGGGAGCCACTTGTCGGAGGACTTCGGCCGGTGCTGACCAGCCACCATACGGTTGATGGACGCGTACTTTGTCTCCGGAGGACAGGGGGGGCAGGTCCGTCGCTCGTGTGTCGTACCGACCTTTCTGGCGATCACGCTGCAGTTGCATGTCCCGAAGAACCGCCTCATGGTCTGTTGTCGGTGCCAGGACGGAAGGTACCGTCGTCCTGAGGGAGCGACCCATTAGTAGCTGCGCTGGCGAGAGGCCCGTGGATAACGGGGCCGATCGATAGGCCAGCAAGGCAAGGTTAAAGTCCGATCCGGCATCAGCCGCCTTGCACAGGAGCCGCTTTGCGATGTGGACACCCTTTTCAGCCTTCCCGTTCGATTGTGGATGCAGAGGGCTGGATGTCACATGAGTGAAACCATATGCTGCGGCAAAGGACGACCATTCACGGCTGGCAAAACAAGGTCCATTGTCTGACATGACAGTCCTTGGAATGCCATGGCGAGCAAACGTTTCCTTGCAGGCCCCAATGACTGCGGACGACGTCAGATCATGGAGAGGCATGACTTCCGGGTAGTTTGAGAAGTAGTCTATAATAACAATGTAATCTCTGCCGAGCGCGTGAAATAGGTCAACACCCACCTTCGCCCAGGGGGACGTCACCATCTCGTGTGGTAGAAGTGTTTCCGGAGGTTGCGCCGGCTGAAACCTCTGACAGGTTGTGCAGTTGAGCACCATGTTGGCTATGTCTTCATTAATACCCGGCCAATATACCGCCGCCCGGGCCCTTCGTCTGCATTTTTCGACACCCAAGTGGCCTTCGTGTAGTTGACGAAGAATCATCTGGCGCACACTGTGTGGAATGACGATCCTATGCGATTTCATAAGGACCCCGTCTATATTGGTGAGATCATCTCGCACATTGTAAAACTGGGGGCACTGCCCTTTTAGCCACCCTTCCGTCATGTGGCGCATCACTCGCTGCAGCAGAGGGTCAGTCGCCGTCTCTGCGCGTATGTGGGCCAGACAAGGATCATCAGCTGGCATATTTGCTGCTGTCAGAGTCACGTGTGCCTCAATTTGACGCACGAACCCCTCCGCATCTGGTGGTGTGCTCACTGCTCGGGAAAGAGTGTCCGCCACTATGAGTTCCTTCCCCGGAGTGTAGATCAGTTCAAAATCGTACCTCCTGAGTTTGAGTAAGATGCGCTGGAGGCGAGGAGTCATGTCGTTCAGGTCTTTGTTAATGATGTTGACCAGGGGGCGGTGGTCAGTTTCGACCGTGAATCGTGGCAGGCCATACACATAGTCGTGGAACTTGTCCAGTCCAGTTAACAAGCCCAGGCATTCTTTTTCGATTTGCGCGTAGCGCTGTTCGGTAGGGGTCATGGCTCGTGAGGCATACGCAACCGGGGCCCATGATGACGTGCTGTCTTTTTGCAGGAGTACCGCTCCAATACCAGATTGGCTGGCGTCTGTTGAGATCTTTGTAGGGCGAGTCGCGTCAAAGAAGGCCAGCACTGGTGCCGTGACCAGTTTGTGCTTGAGCTCCTCCCATTCCTGCTGATGCGACTGGTGCCAGTTGAATTCCGTCGATTTTTTTACGAGATGGCGCATGTTTGTTGTATGAGAAGCCAGGTTGGGAATGAACTTCCCAAGGAAGTTGACCATGCCCAGGAATCTTAAGACAGCCTTCTTGTCAGCCGGTCGTGGCATGGCTGTGATGGCGCTAACCTTGTCTGCATCGGGACGGACCCCGGACCTTGAGATGTGGTCCCCGAGGAATTTCAGCTCCGTCTGGCCGAAAGCACACTTCGCACGGTTGAGACGCAGGCCATTTTGCCGTATGCGGGTGAAGACACGTCGAAGACGATGCATGTGTTCCTGCGGAGTGGTGGACCAAATGATGATATCGTCCACATATACACGTACCCCTTCGATGCCTTCCATCATCTGCTCCATAATGCGGTGGAATACTTCAGATGCCGAAATGATGCCGAATGGCATCCGGTTGTAGCAGAATCTGCCAAAAGGGGTGTTGAATGTGCATAGTCTTCGGCTGGCCGGGTCCAGTTGGATCTGCCAGAATCCTTTGGACGCATCCAATTTAGTGAATATGTTGGCTCGCGCCATCTCGCTGGTGAGGTCTTCTCGTTTTGGGATGGGATAGTGTTCCCGCATGATGTTGTTGTTCAGATCTTTTGGATCTATACATATACGGAGCTCGCCAGAGGGCTTCTTTACACAGACCATGGAGCTGACCCATGGCGTGGGCTCCGTGACCTTGGATAGGACCCCTTGGTCCTGAAGAATCTGCAGTTGTGCCTTGAGGCGGTCTTTGAGAGGCGCAGGAACCCTGCGAGGTGCGTGAACGACAGGGATGGCGTCCGGTCTGAGTCGAATCTTGTACGTGTGTGGCAATGTCCCCATGCCTTCAAAAACCTCCTGGTTGTGAGCGAGGAGGGAATGGAGATTCGCGTGGAACTCAGCATCCGGGAAGTCGGATATCTCATCTGGAGAGAGAGACATGATGCGCTGTACCAGGTGAAGGACCTTACACGCTTGTGCGCCCAGTAACGAGTCCTTTGATGAGCCCACAACTTCGAAGGGGAGTGTGGCCGTGTACCTCTTGTGAGTCACCTGTAGCTGGCAAGATCCTACGGACGGGATAACGTTCCCGTTATAGTCAACCATCTTAAGCCGGGATGGTGTGATGAGTGGTTTGACCTTCATGGCCTGGACTGCAGAGTAAGCAATCAGGTTGGCGGATGCGCCGGTGTCCAGACGGAAGGCGACGCGCGATCGGTTGACCGTCAGGGTGGCACACCACTCATCGTCTGGATTGATGGCATTGACCTTATTGACATCAATGACGGCAACTCTGAAGTCATCCTGGTCATCTGCATCACTTAACTGGAAGTCTTGATGCGTGGGCTGGACGGTCCTGACTCGTGTGCGAGGTTGTCGAGGATGCGCCGGATCCATGGGTTGAGCCGCACGACAGCGGGCTGCGTAGTGGCCTATCATGGCACATCTGTTGCACTGTTGGTATTTTGCAGGACATTGCCCTTTTAAGTGTAGACCTCCACACTTGCTGCACGTCATGACGTCACGGCGTTCGTTGCGCCACTGCGCATGCGCAGTGCGATCTTGCGGTGGGCGCGCCTGCGCAGTGCGTCCCTCGTTGTGGCCGTTATTCTTGGCGCGCACCTGCGCGGGAGACCGCGAAAAGCGCGGGAAGCGGCCGCTGTCGTCCGGGCCGTGGGGCGGGAAGAAATCGACGGCCTGGATGCGTTCAACGTCGTGGGCGGCCTGGCTTGCCGATTCGACGGCTGGGGACCCCCTCCGTGCCAACTCGGACGCCTGAAATCGGGCAAAACGGCAGGTCGCATTTTCATGGAGGACACAGGCTTCCACAGCAGACGCTAAGGTGAGGCTCTTTATTTTAAGAAGCTGCTGGCGTAGGCCACTGGAGGCAACGCCAAAAACAATCTGGTCCCTGATCATGGACTCTGTGGTGGTGCCGTAACCGCAGGACTGCGCTAGAATCCGGAGGTGCGTCAAAAAGGGTTGAAAAAGCTCCTCCTTACCTTGCAGGCGTTGCTGAAAGATGTATCTTTCGAAAGTTTCGTTTACTTCAGTTTGAAAGTGCTGGTCCATTTTGAGGATGACCGTGTCATATTTGGCCTGGTTTTCGCCTTCCTCGAACACCAGTGAATTAAAGACATCATTTGGGTGGGGGCCTGCGTAGAAGAGGAGCATTGCAATCTTCGAATCATCCGAGACATTCTGTTTTTCGGTGGCACGGATGTACAGGTCAAATCGCTGCCTGTAGAGCTTCCAGTTGGTGCCTAGGTTCCCCGTGACTTGCATCGGCTGCGGTTTGCCGGTGTGGTCCATGTCCAGAATGGCAGGTTGGTAGGCAGGTATCGATCCACTCCTGTACCATGTGGTGTTGGGTGTTCTAACACACAGAAGAGCCAACACAGTTGCATATGGTACAACACTTGTTTATTTAAACTTGCTATTTACAACTTGGTCTTTGCACTCTGCACGTGGGGGGCTCCCTGCTTGTGGTGTTTCAACAGCTCTTTCATGCTTCCTTCTCCCCAGACCTACTGACCTCCAGGTGTCGTGCTCGTGCTTTTTATGTGGTTGGTGTTCTTGTCTGTGATTGGTTGTGGTGTTGTGTACTCTGATTTGCCTGTTAGTGTGTCCATCATGATGTGTGTGTTTGAATATCATGACAGACCCTTACACCACTTTAACTCATTCCACCTTTTTTCTCTCTCTCTCTCTCATATATATATAAATATACATACACACACACACACACACGACAGACAAACACAAAGGGAATGAGAGGGGTGTAAAACAGATGGTAGTTTCTAGATGGATTGGTCTTGGACTGAGGGTACGGGGTGTGGAGGAGTGTATGTAGCTCTATTTTTCACTGCATGTTGATATACGTGCTGAATGAGTTGACGTTGCCTATTTGGACAAGGTAAGATTGGGATTTTCTTTTGCAATGATGGTTCTTTGGGGTTTGTGTGTTTACACTGGGGTTGTGTGTTGAAGGAGATTTATTTGTTTTCCTGGGACTGGGTAAGGGGTAGGGTGGCCTGGGCAGCGGCCTCCACACTGGCTAGCTCAAGCTGGCCAGTGAATGGGAGTGTGGTGGTGGTAGGGGCTGAGGCCATCAGAGCCTGGTAGAACTGGTTTCGATGGGCCGAGGAGGTGTGAAAGGTTGGGGGACGGGTCCGATACTGGGTGAGGTATTTTCGAGAAGAAGTGGATGGGAGGATTCTGGGAGGGGAGAGGAGCTCAATGGTAACAATGGGACGGGCCGGGCCAGGCCCAGTGGGCAGGGCCTGGAGTTATGCGGATGGTAGATAGGAGGGGAGCGGGGTGTGAGAGACCTCGGGTTAGGATAGTTACATGGAATGTGAGGGATTTGTTGGAGGGAGGTGTTTCAGAGTCATCTCAGGGGTAGTGCTCGTCAACTTGGAACCAGTGCCCCTAGAAGCCTTTTTCTGGGGTCAGACCGGCTCGGGTGGCAGGCGGGTGCGAGGGCAGATGTTAGCCTTTGCCTCGTTGATTGACTGAAGGCGGGGCCTGTTGGGGTGGTGGTCAGCTTCTCCATCCTGTGACATGGCTTGGCGGGGGGGTACTTACTTGAATTTCTTTGACTCTCGGGAAGGTGAAGTCCCAGCTGAAGGTGATGAAGGAAGGGTCTCCCAATTCATGTTTATTATATACTTCCAAGAATTGGTTGCCATTGAATATTAGGGAGGGGGGAAGGGGTATTATTGTCTTTGGTTACACTGTTTACGGATTGTTAATTTGTGGGTTTTTTTTACCTGCAATGGTCTGTATATTGTGCGGGGGGCGGTTTGTGGGTGGGGGATTGTTACTGTATTTGTTTTTGTTTGTTTTTTCTTTGGTTGTTTATTGATGAAAATGTTGAAAATGAGAAGTATAAAAAGATTTTTTTTTAAAATCTGAAGACCCCAATTTAGGGTCGTTGTCAAAATGAACCAACAGGGACACGAGGGGAAGGTTTTTTACACAGCGAGTGGTTAGGATTTGAAACCCATTCCCTGATGGCATGGTGGAGGCAAATTCAGTTGTTGCTTTATAAAGGGAATTGAGTGAGTGTTTGAAGAGAAATAAATTGTTGGGCTGTGGGAAAAAAGCAACCAGCTCAGTTGGTCTTGCAGAGAACCAGCAGGATACGATGGACAATTTGGACTTCTCTGATGTTATCATTCTATGGTCAGGAAATGTGTCTAGCCTTTAGCTAAACCATATCTTCTTTGAAAACCTTTATTGTTCAATTACTGTTTTTGCCCACCAATTTTTGGCTTCCAACCCACCTGGGCTACATTGTTTTTAAACTCACTAAGGTTAGTCCTCCACCAAGTAACTATTTTTACACTTAAGGTGCGATCTACAGTCTGACTGCATTGCACCCGAAAGGGGCGCAGCGCATCTGGTAGATGCCGAGAGATCCCTCTTTCAGGACCTACCCGTCTCGCCATGCCTCGTGAGATCTAACGGGATCTTGTAAGGTGTCGTGATCTGAACCCCGCCCATTGTGGGCAGGGTCAGTGTTTGGCAAAATCTGCATATTAGAGTGAGACAACTAGTCTCACTCTAATATGCGCTTGCCTGATCAACCGAGGCCCTGGGATCTAAGCCCTTCTTCTCTGAGACCAGAGACAGGGACCAGGCAGAATGGCACTTCGGCGGGGACGGGCCTCCCAGTGGATTGGAGGCCCACAGACAGTTGCCCTCTGGGCTGGGTGCCCTGCTCATATGAGGTGGTGTACAGAGGGTGCCCCGAGGACCCCCTTATAGGTGATGTGGGGCTTTGGGGAGATCCGGAGGCCATGTCGGGGATCGAGAGATTGGGATGCCATTTTAAAATATGTGTCCTGATCTCATCCTGCACTGAGGAGTTCCAGCGAGCGGAACTCCTTAGTGCAGGAAATGGGGCTAAGTGTGGCCCCAGCTGGGCGCTCCCTGCTGAGGCTCCGGATTGCACCAATGTCCCGTTAGATAGCATGGTGTTTCTCGGTGCTCTGAGCGCTGGGAAACAGCCGGCTAAATCCGCTCGACGCGGGACCGTGTCAAAATTTGGTTAGAACGTGGCCTTAATTGTACCTCATCCTTTTCCATAACTATTTTAAACTCAATATTATGATCTTTGTTCCTTAAATGCCCTCCCACAGAATCATTCTCCACTTGCCCCATTTCATTCTCCAGAATAGATTCAGCTCTACTTCCTTTCTTGTTAAAAGGGAAATACCCTGATCAAGACAATTTTCTTGTACATTTCATGAATTCTTCCTCCACTTTACCCTTCACGCTGTTATTATCCCAGTCTATTTTAGGATAATTATTCTCACTACTCTATAGTTTTAGTATGCTTCTGTAATTTACTTGCAAATATGCTCCTCTATCTCCTTCTCACTATTTGGTGGCTTAAAATATATGCCCAGCAGCAAAATAACTCCCCAATTGTTCCTTACTTCTAATTAAATAAGCTCTATCTTTGATCCCTCAACTATATCACTGTGCTCTAAGAGTTTCTTTAATAAATACTGCCAGTAAACCCTAAATTTCTTCCTACTTTTCTTGACTATCTTGTAACTTTGCATATGAAGTTCCAAATTCTCCCCTTCTTCTGGTCATGTCTGTGTTCTTATCACCATATAATAGTTCCATGTCTGTGCTCACTCACCTTATTCACTATGCTACATACATTTATGTAAAACTCCAGACTCATTGTGAACTGTCTCACAGTTGACCCCTGTCTGATCCTGCCCATTTCTGATTTATTCTTTACTCTAATGCTGTGTGACTCTCCTAATCCCCTGTGTACTTGCTTCTCCTCTCGAACACTTCATCCTGGTGCCAACACCCTGCCCTTTACAAATTAGACCACACCCATAAGAACATTGGTGCCATCTCTGTTGAGGAGCAACCTGTGCACCTTGAACAGGTCCCTCCTGCCCCAGAAATGGTCCCCATGCAGAGGAATTTCAAAACCTCCTGCTGGTGTCAATTTTTCAACCATGTCTTTCTATCCTCACTGGTTTGTAGCACTGGCAGTAATTGAGAGATTGCTATCTCTGAGTTCCTGTTTATATTTTCCTCTCTACTTGCTGAAACTCTGACAGTAGGCCCAAACCCTTTTCCTTCCTATGTCATTGGTTCCCACATGGACTGCTGGCTATTACCCTCCCCACCCTCAAAATATTCTGCACTCTGTCAATGATATTCTTCACCATGTAGAACTCACGTCGGCTGTGCAAAATTGTCTGTCTGTTCCTTGGCCTTCTACATATTACTGTGCATCACTGTGCAGTTATTTGCCCCACAGTATTTTGGTTATATTCTAGAATGTAAGCCCACGTGTAACCATTATCCTCACTGGTATTCAGTGCTGAAAACTGGTTCAGACACTCCTAGAGGATTCTACAATCCAGATTCCCCCTACCCAGCAGTGGATATTCACTTCCCTACTATTGTCAGTAACTGTGGGTTGCCCACCTGTGCTCCAAGAAATTCTCAACTTTTTGTATGCGCTACAGTGACTCGAGCCGCTCCTGAAGTTCAGAAATCCTGAGCTTGTGTTTGAGCAAGTGGAGGTACTTCCTGCACAAGTGATTATCCAGGTGTTACGGAGCAAGCTGGAGACTCCATGTTGCACAGAGATTGTGGGTCTCTTCTCTCCCATCTGTTTGCTTAAAAGCTGATTGACATGTGATATAAATAAAGATCTCTCTATGACCATTGGTTGAAAACACTTAGCGTCTCCTTGCCACACACCACATTCCCGTGGCCACTATGTTCAGCAAGACACTCCATTTAGCAGATACTCTCCACTCTGTGTGCTCACAGATCTGTTTGCTATAATGGTGCCATTGGACATTTTTCTATAATTAATGAGTTGAATGTTCTGCTTCCAACAAGGGACTGGACATGTTTCTGTAATCAATGGACTGGATGTGCTCCTATAATCAAGTGATTAGCTGGTCTCCTGTAATGAAGACATTTGATGTGTTCCTATAATCAACAGACTGGATGTGCGATTCTAAGGAAGGCATTGGACTGACTCAATTATTGGAAAAGTTGGATATGTTCCTGAAATCAAGGAATCTTTCATCTATAAGGAAGGACATGTTGCTCAATTGGAGAGATTGAATATGTGTTCTTATAATCAAGGGATTGCAAGTGCTACTCTAATCAAAAGATTGGATGTACTCCAAAAATGGCAAGGTTGGTTTGGTTTCTATAATAAAGGAATTGGAGGTACTCTTATGAACAAGGCATTGGATATGCCACTGAAATGGTGTAATTGGATGTGCCTCTACAATTGAGGGGTTGGTTCCACTTGTTCCATCAAGGGATTGAATGTGGTTCTGTATTGGAAGGATTGGTCCTGGTCCAAGAAACAATGGATATTTTGTGTCACATTAATCAAGGAATTGGTTGTGTTGTTCCAATGCATGGGTTGGATTTACCCCTATGAGGCAGGAATTGGGTGTGGCCCAATAATCAACATAGTGGATGTGCTACCATAAGGAAAAAAGTGAAGGTGTTCCTGGAATTGTGCAATTGATGTGTTCCTATAACACGGGGTTCAGATATGACCCCAGAATTGTGTGATTGGATGTGCTTAAGTAATCAAGGAACTGGACATGCTGCTATAATGAAGATACTAGACAGGTTCCTATAATGATGTGCTCGATGATCAAGTGTTTGGATGTGGTGCTGTAATGGAAGATTGGTTATGCTCTTATAATCAATGTCATCACGGTGGCACAGTGGTAGCACTGCTGCCTCACAGTGCCAGGGGCCCGGGTTTGATTCCGACATCGGGTGACTGTCTGTGTGGAAGTTGCACATTCTCCCTGTGTCTGCGTGGGTTTCTTCCAGGTGCTCTGATTTCCTCCCACAGTCCAAAGATGTGCAGGTTAGGTGGATTGGCTATGATAAATTGTCCCTTAGGGTGAGGTTACAGGAAATAGTGCGCGGGATTGGGCCTAGGTAGGGTGGTCTTTTCGAAGGAACGGTGCAGACCTGATGAGCCGAATGGTCTCCTTCTGGACTGTAAGGATTGTGAATCAAGAGATCTGATGTACTCTCATAATAGTGTGTTTGGTTGTGTTCCTCCAATCAAGAGGTTGGATGTGGTCCGATATTGGATGTGATTATATAAAGTTGTGCTTGGATGTGGTCCTATAGTAAAAGGGTTGGATGTGCTCCTTTCATCAAGAGTTGGAATGTGGATCCCTACTGGAGATATTGGAAGTACTCCAATAATTGGGCAGGGGGATGCATCCCTATGATTTCAGGATTTGGATATGTTCCTATAAATGAGAGTTTGAAAGTGCTCCTAGAATGGTGTAATTGAACCCAACCAAGTGGATAGGTGTGCTGTACCTTGTATTCACCACAGTGGTGGCCGTTATTATTGTTATTAAATCCACAGCAATAGACTCGAGGGTTCTGTTGCACTTTCTGAGGAAGTGCGTGTTGAGCACAATTCTTTGCACTTGCGTATGGGTGAGATGGCTATACTGAGGCACAATGCTTAATCTCAAAGAAGAAATAGGGACTTAGCTGCTGAGAAATCTGAACTACTAAAGAAATGGATAAGGCCCAAAAACCAGAGTGGGAATATTCTCGTCACCGGCAAAGTGATGGGAGGTGCCATTAACAGTGCTATCAAACAATATTAACTCATCGATGACCTACTCACCAGTGCTCAGTTTGAGCTTCAGGCCTCATTACAGCCTTTGTTGAATGCTTGACAACAAAGCCTGATTCCAGAGGTGAGGTGAGAGTGACTGCCCTTGATATCTGAGTGTGGCATCAAGGATCCCGAGTAAAGTTGAATTTGATGGGAATCCGTCGAAAAACGCTCCACTAATTGGAGTCTTACCTAGTGCAAATGCAAATGATTGTGGTTATTTGAGGCCAATGATTTCAGCACTGGAACATTATTGCAGGAATTCCTCAGAGCAGTATCCTGGGCCAAACATCTCATCTTCAATTGCTGCTTCATTGACCTTTTCTTCATCATAGGTCAGAAGTGGGAATACTCGCTGATGGTTGCACTACGTTCAGTTTCATTCGCGACTCTTCAGATAACACAACCATTTGTGCTCGCAAACAACAAAACCTGGACAACATTCAAGCTTGCTTTGATCAGTGGTAACATTCACACAGTTAATACCAGGCAATGACACAAGAGGGAGCCTAACCACCTCCCCTTGATGTTCAACAACATTATAATCATTGACTCTCTCACCATCGTGGGGAGTAACATTGGCCAGCAACTTGATAAATTAATTAACAAATTAATAAATATATGACTATAAAATCAAGCCAAAGGATGTATACTCTGCAGCAAGTAACTCACCTCATGACTCTTCAAAGCCTATCCACCACCTACAACACACAATACACTCTACCTGCCTGGATGTGTGCATCTCCAACAACACTTGAGAAGATCAACCCATTTAGGGTTGATTGGCACCCATCTACCACCTTAAACATTAGTCTTCATTCTTTCATGGGATGTGGGTGTCCAGGCAAGACCAGTATTTGTTGCCTGTTCCTAATTGCCCTCAAATGGAGTGACATTTTCTTTTTAACAAGTCAACCACATTTCTGTGGATCTGGAGTCACATGTAGGCCAGACCAGGTAAGGATGGCAGATTTCCTTCCCTAAAGGGCATTAGTAAACAATCGACAATACAACAATCGACAATGGTTTCATGGTCACCATTAGACTTTTAATGCAAGATTTTTACTCAAATTTCACCATCTGCCACGGTGGGATTCAAACCTAATCCCTAGAGCAATTACCCTGGGTCTCTGGATTGGTAGTCCAGTGACAATATCACTACCACCGCCTCCCCTTGTTGATTGTGTGGGGTTTGCACCTTCTCTCCGTGCCTGTGTATGTTTCCTCCGGGTGCTCCAGTTTCATACTACAGTCCAGAGATGTGAGGTCAGGTGGATTGGACATGCTAAATTTCCCTTAGTATCCAAAAAGGTTAGGCTGGGTTGTGGGGAGTGGACCTATGTAGGGTGCTATTTCAGAGAGTCAGTGCAGACTTGATGGGCCGAACAGTCTCATTCTGCACTGGAGGGATTATATGATTCTATTATTCACTCTCTCTACCATTAGCACACAGTAGCTGCAGTGTGCACCGTCTAGAATATGCACTGCAGCAATTTGCCAAGGCTTATTTGGTAGCACCCATTCCATGTGCATGGCTTATGTCACCCAGACGCACAAGGGCATCACCAAATTCCACTCCAACTCATGCATGGCAGTGACTCAGAATTATATTATTGTTTCTTTATTGTCACTGGGTCAAAATCCATGGAACTCCTTCCCTTACAGTACTGTAGATATGCCTACATTCACAAAGGCATCACCCTACCACCTTCTTGATGGAAATAAGAGATGAGCAATAAATGCTGGCCTTACCAGAGCCACACACAGCCCATAAACAAATACAAAAAATGAAGCAATAGCCTCAGACATTTCCCAATTTACTGACTTCCTTTCACTCACCCATCAACAATCCCTATAAAACAGAACTCCTACCTCATAGCCATAGCTTCACTTCATCTTCTGAGGCTTAGCACTGCTCCAGGCCATACAATCACCTCTCACAGCTTACACACATTGCCAGCTATTGAACATTGATAGGCACATCACCCAAATATATTGCACCATGCTCACTGTCACACCTCTCTGTCTCTTGCAAGAGGAGGTGGCGCACAAGCAAAGCCAGAAATAACTAACTGCCAGAAGGGTAGTCATGGCTGCATGTCATCATCTCAGTGGAGGAGATGGTATGGCCACCATTGAAGCAGCCACTTTACAGCCATAACCTATAGAGGGGCTGAAAGCATTGAACCTTCACTTTGTATTTGCATGCAGTTCTTGTTTTCACCACCTATCCTTTTAACAGCCCTACCCATGTGTCTTTCACCTTTCATATATACCCAACAACTTCCACCTGGTCAGGTCATGGTTCAGGAATTTCGAGTACCAGAGGAGCTTTTACATGCAAGTTGTAGTGATGGTAGAGGTTCCAATTTCCAAATGTCTTTTGAACAACTTGTCAACCATCTGCAAAGACTTGGGTAAGTCCCTAGTTTGTCTGTTTCTAGCCCCTTTTTAAAATGATTCAATTTAATTTAAATTGCTTCTTATTCTTCCTCCCAAAATGTATTACTTCACTGCTCCATTTAAAATTTGATTTGCCATATGTCTGCCTGTTTCATCAGTCTGTCTATATCCTCCTGAAGTCTGCTGCTAACTTCCTCACTCTTTTCTATATTTCCAAGTTTTGAATATCACTAATATACCCCCTTGTATATCAATAATATATATCAGAAAATAGTGGTCCCAACATTGAACTCTGGAGGGCATTGCTGCACAATTTCCTCCAGTCTGAACAACAGCTGCTCACCACTACTCTTTCTGCTTCATGTTCCTTAGTCAGTTTTGTATCCATGCAGCCACTATCCTTATAGTGGAGTCGGTTAGCTCAATTGGCTCGACGGCTAGTTTGTGATGTGGAGCTTACGCCAGCAGTGTAGGTTCAATTCCCGTACTGGCTAATGTTATGAATGAAGGCTCTGCCTTCTCAACTTTGCCCCTTGCCTGAGATGTGGTGACCCTCAGGTTAAATCACTATTAGTCAGCTCTTTCTCCCCTTCAAAAGAGACAGCAGCCTCTGGGACACCAGCGACTTTCATCTTTTTAGTGCCAACGGACTATAATTTTGGTTTCAAATGTTACTTTCTCAAACACCTTTGTATGTCCTGGTAATGCACTACCCTCATTAACCCTGTCCATTAACGTTATGATTGCTGTTCTAATGGAAGGATTGCATGTACTCCTATTCATAGAATTTGCATGTTCGTGTGTGAATGAGGGATTAGATATGCTGCTCTAATCTATGGAGTGGAGGTGTGCAACTGCTGGAGACACTGGATGTGTTCCCAAAATGGAAAGGTTGTTTGTAGTCCTTCAATGGACAGGCTTGGATATACTTCAATAATGGATTTCATGTGCTGTTAATGAATTTGAAGTGTTTTTATAATAGAGGTATTGGACATATTCCAATAATATAGTTTGGATGTATTCATAATGGACAGAGTTGGACATGCTCATGTAATTGGGTGATATCACGTGCTGCTGGAATCAAAACATTGGATGTGCTTGTATAATATTTCAATTGAAAGTCCTCCTTTAAATAAGGGACTGGATTTGCTCCCACAATCAAGCAATTGAATGTGTTCGTTTAATCGAGGGGTTGGATATGCTCCTATAATGGAGACACTGGGTATGATCCTATAAATATAGAATTTCAATTCTTTTTTTGCACTAAAGATATTATTTGGTGCCATCTCTTTTAATTCACTTATACCAGAAATCGCAAATCAGACTTTAAAACTATAAAGATACTGTTAGCTTTCCGAACATTAAAAATACGATTTTTAAATGTGAATCAAAGATTACTCGAGATCCAAATGGGAGGTGAGTATTCTGAAAGATAGGAGTAAAAGCTGAATCGGCAAAGCAAAAACTAATTCATACAAATATGGCAAATTCTTTGTTTTCATTCAAATTTGTGGGAACATTCTTACTGTTAGCTCAATTTAACTTAACTAACTGTAATGTGGTTTGAAAGAGGCAGAGATTTGGGTAAAGCATTCATGGATTCCAAAATAAATATCTAAACTATCCCAGGTAAATGTGGTAGAAGTTATGTGAAAGTATTCTGTACGGGATCTCTGAACTGAACCTATTTATCTGGGTAAGGAGAAAAGCTCCAACCAAAAAGATTAACACTTGTGAAAGTTTGTCCCGGAATAGGCTTGGTGTGTGCTGGTTTCAGCAGTATATGATTCGAGACAGCGATGGAATGGCCCACGTTTCAGAAGCGGAAATCAGTCTTTAGTGATTGCAGAAGCTTACCTTTGGGTCACATCAAAGTGGTGAACAGTCTGGTTCAGTCTCAGACAGCTGCCAAGAAGAGGGATGCACCAATGGCTAGGGAGAAGAGTTTGTCACGAGGGCCAAATTCAATGGCTTCCCAATATTTCATTGAAGGAAATTTCTGTTGATCCAGTACTAGATGTTGGACTACCCTGAGGATAAGAAAACTATTACATAAATATAAAATTGTATATTTTCTCTTTTACTGGAATGGTTCTTTTGGCTTTTGAATATAATTAAAACATTAACAGCAGATGAGCATAAGGTTAATCATGTGAAACCTGCTGAGCCATTTCTTTGAGGCGGGCCAAAGGATGAATAATATACAACTGATCTTTTACCAAGTTCCTTCAGTTTCATGAAAGAGCTGGCAGCCCCACTAGTCATTGTTACATTTCTGAGTTACAGGCATTCACATCCTGAAAGATTAATAGTAACCTTTTTGCATACTGCTATATCTTATATGTAAGGAAACCACATGTTCTGTGTGTGAGATGTGGAAAATATTCCATCAGTGACCTCGCCTTACAACCCATAAGCAATAAAAGTTTGAGTAGGTTCTGCTAGTCAGGTCACAAGTGGGATATTTTCCACATCAAATGGATTAACATATGGCATTCTATTTATGGTAGGGAAGTCTGGCGAATACGCACACTTTGGAACATTTATTTCAAATATCTCAAAAATGATTTCTGTGAGTATTTGATTCTGTGGAGTTGTTTGAGTGCTGTAAAATGCTGGTGCCACTGCCCAGGGATACATTGTTGTAATTCTGTCTCACTATATAACCCAGAGAGCCCCCCCGTTTGGCCAACATAGTCAATAGTTCAGGATGCTACTAATGCATCACAAATGCTGTCAAAATGCAGAGACAACTGTACCAATCGGAAATGCACTTGGAATTTACACATGCTCAGAATCTCCTGAAATGGGGATGGAGGCCAAAATAAAGAAATAAAAGAAAAAACTTTTCACAATTTCATCATGTCGAAAAGCAGTTTAGATGCACTATTTCCATCATTTAATGGGATGAGGGCTTCGCTGGCTAGGCCAGCATTGGTTGCCCATCCCTCATTTCCCTTGGGAAGGCGATTGTGAGCCACCATTTTGAATCACTAGAGTCCAGCTAGTACACACATATACTGCTGCTGGGAAAGGGAGTTCCACAATTTTAGCCAAGTGACAGTGAAGGAACGGTGATATAGTTCAAAGGTCAGGTTGGTGAATGGTCTGGGGGGGAACTTGCAAGTGGTGGTGTTCCCATGCATCTGCTGCCCTTGTCCTTCCAACTGGTAGAGGTTGCAGGTTTGGAAGGTGATGCCAAAAGAGCCTTGGTGGGTTGCTGCAGTGCATCTTTTAGGTATAACACTGCTGCTACCGTGCGGAAGTGGTGGAGGGAGTGGGTGTTCAAATTGGTGGATAGAAAGCTGATCAAATCCTGGATGGTGTTGAGCTTCTTGAGTGTTGTTGGAGTTGCACTCATTCAGGAAAATGGAGAGTATTCCATCATACTCCTGACTTGAATCTTGTGGATGGTGGACAGGCTTTGAGGAGCCAAGAGGTGAGTTACTTGCCTCAGAATTCCCAGCCTCTGCGCTGCTCATGTAGCCACAGTATTCATATGGTTGGTTCAGTTTCTGGTCAATGGTAAGTACCAGGATTTTGAAAGTGGGGGATTCAGTGATGGTAATATTATTGAATGTCAAGGGGAGACAGTTGGAGGTGGTCATTGCCTGGTAAGTGTGGGGTGAATATTACTTGCCACTTATCTGCCCAAGTCTGAATGTCGTCCATTTTTTTCTGCATATTGGCACAGACTGATTCGTTATCTAAAGAGCTGCAAATGGTACCATGCAATCAACAGCAAATATCTCTATTTCTGACCTTATGATGGAAGGAAGGTCTTTGATGAAGCAGTTGAAGATGGTTGGGCATAGGATACTACCTTGTGGAACTGGGTAGCACAGTGGGTAGCACTGTTGCTTCGCAGCTCCAGGGTCCCAGGTTCGATTCCCGGCTTGGGTCACTGTCTGTGCGGAGTCTACAAGTTCCCCCCGTGTCTGCGTGGGTTTCCTCCGGTTTCTTCTCACATGTCCCAAAAGACATGCTGTTAGGTAATTTGGACATTCTGAATTCTCCCTCTGTGTCCCCGAACAGGCGGCGGAATGTGGCGACTACGGGCTTTTCACAGTAACTTCATTGCAGTGTTAATGTAAGCCTACTTGTGACAATAAAAGATTCCTTTACTTTACTTTTCCTGTAACAATGTCCTGGAACTGAGATGATTGGCCTCCAACAATCACAGCCATCTTCTGTTGTGGTAGGTATGACTCCAACCGTTGTCGTCATTTCTGTAACATAAAGAAAGATGGCAACCAATTTGCATTACAGCAAGATGACACAAACAGCAATGAGATAAATAATCGGTTAATTTGTTTTAGGGCTGTTGGTTGATGGATAATTATTGGCTTGTACATCAGTGATAACTCCTCTGCTCCTCAAAATAGTAAAATAGAATATTTGATACCCATTTGAGAGCACAGATGGAGCCTTGGTTCAATGTCTCATCCAAAAGTCAACACCTCTGCCAGTGCAGTGCGGTATTCTTTCAGTACTGTAGTGTGAACCTAAATTATGGAGTGGGACTTAAATATGCCACATTCGGACTCAAAAGGTGGGAGAGCTACCATTGAGCCAAGGCAGACATGAATCCACAGGGTATTATTAGAACAAGAAGACTTTAACACTAATTTAATTTACGGACAGGAAACCATATGCCAATGAATATGCAAAGCTTAGATTATTATTATACATATTCAATTGGAAAAGGCACACTCTTCTGAACACAGATTGGTATACTTTGGACTGCAGATACATGCATACAAATCTGGAATAATATTATGCAGCTTTTCCTTTCCACATTTCTGATTGGTTGGCATATGCGGAGGCATATGGGACATGCAGAAGACTGGAGCACATAGCGCATGTGTGGCTGTCAATACTTGGTGCTGGTGGCATGGTGGCAGCAATAGCAGCAGAGCCAGGGCAGCTGGCAGAGCAGAGAGAGAGCAGAAGAAGATGGGGGCCCAAAAAGAAAGTGACCCTAGCTGGAGGGATTGGAGGCGAAAGCAATGTCATGGAAGTGGGAGGCAGAATGAAAGGGAAGGAATGGGGATAGGGATAGAAAGTAATGGGAGAGTTGGAAGGACGGATGAGGATGCTACAGGGAAAAGGGGTGACAGGAATGGAAGAGGTCTAGCATGAGAGGGATGGTGTGGGAAGGATGGAATGGCATGAGAGAAGGTGACATGGGAGGAGTAGGGTGGAAGGAAAAACATTGGAGGGGTGACATGGGAAAGGTGGAATGGCATGGGGTAGGCATCCCATGGAAGTTGGAGATGGCATAGGAAGGATGTAATAGTGTAGGATGGACATGGCTAGGAAGGCATGTGAGACATGAGATAGGATGGCATGGGAAGGGTAGAAAAGATGCTGGAATTGGTTAAGTGTATTAATATGACTGGCAATATTTGACATTTATCTGCGAAACACAGGATGGGTCCATATACATGAAGGTGAATTCAACTTCACAGAGTCATATACAATGCATATGTATTCTCACAATCCACAGAGGGATGTACACATAGCAGGTTAATCAAATACCCCAGTAACAATGTCTTATAGGAAAATGTGCACACACATTTAAGCCACTCAAAACAAAGATTCAAATAGTTTAAACATATGCAGCTATATTTTAATAGACACAATTTTGGGCAGACAGTGGTACTGTCACTGGACTAATAATCTAGAGGCCCAGGCTAATGCTCTGGGGACATAGGTTCAAATCCCACCACGGCAGCTGGTGGAATTTAAATTCAATTACCAAAATCAATCTGGAATTGAAAGCTGGGTCTCTGTAATGGTGACCATGAACCTATCATTGATTGTTTTAAAATCACATCTGGTTCACTCATGTCCTTTAGGGAAGGAAATCTGCCATCTTTACCAGGCCTGGCCTACATGTGACTCCACAGTCAGAGAGCAATGTGGTTGACTCCTGACTGCTCTTAAGGACAGTTAGGGATGGGCAACAGATGCTTACCTTGCCAGCAATGCCCACCTCTCATGAACAAATAATAAAAAACAGTGAAAACTCTTTACAAACACTTCAACCCACATTCGAAATAATCAAAGACCTACATAAATAAGTAAATAAAATCAGCTTATAACACACTCAAACCAGAAAGAGACATGGTCACAAATAAATCATTTGGACCACATGAAAAATACTGAGATGAAAACACATTCAAACCCTCGAAGCATGCCGAAAAATCTGAACACAGTCAAACCCCTAGGCAGAGGTAGCCACATCTAAATGCACTCAAGCCTTCGCAGAGTCATACAAACATCCAAACATACTAAAACTCTGTAGCAACAAATGAAGAGATCAAAGTACAGTCAAATCTCTAGAGAGACATATACCCACATCTAACTACATGGAAATTCCAGAGGGAGTTCTATAAATGTCCAACAAATTTGAGTCTTACAAAGAGATATAAACATACTCAAATATCATAAAGGCACATGACCACCACACCCAAACTTCAAGGCAGTACGGTGACACGGTGTATGGAAATACATTGTGTCACGAAATGCACTGGGGGTGAGTTTGCAGCCGCAATCCTTCACATGGCATGTTTCCGGATTCTGCTGGGGTGGTAAGATGAGTCTTGCGGCTTCCCCACAGGGAAAAATAAATAAATATTGATGACTGATCTGAGGCTTATTCACTCTGCAGAGAGAGAGGGGTAAGCTGAGGCCTAGTCACTCTGCAGAGAGAGATGGGTGAGCTGAGGCCTAGTCACTCTGCAGAGAGAGAGGGGTGAGCTGAGGCCTAGTCACTCTGTAGAGAGAGAGGGGTGAGCTGAGGCCTAGTCACTCTGTAGAGAGAGAGGGGTGAGTAGGAACCTAGTCGCTCTGCAGAGAGAGAGAGAGGAGGGGTGAGCTGAGGCCTAGTCACTCTGCAGAGACTGAGGGGTGAGCTGAGGCCCAGTCGCTCTGCAGAGACTGAGGGGTGAGCTGAAGCCTAGTCACTCTGCAGAGAGAGAGGGTTGAGCTGAGGCCTCATCACTCTGCAGAGACTGAGGGGTGAGCTGAGGCCTAGTCACACTGCAGAGAGAGAGGGGTGAGCTGAGGCCTAGTCACACTGCAGAGAGAGGGGTGAGCTGAGGCCTAATCACGCTGCAGAGAGAGGGGTGAGTTGAGGCCTAGTCACGCTGCAGAGAGAGGGGTGAGCTGAGGCCTCGTCACTCTGCAGAGACTGAGGGGTGAGCTGAGGCCTAGTCGCTCTGCAGAGACTGAGGAGTAAGCTGAGGCCCAGTTGCTCTGCAGAGAGAGAGGGGTGAGCTGGGGCCTAGTCGCTCTGCAAAGAGAGAGGGGTGAGCTGAGGCCAAGTCACTCTGCAGAAACTGAGGGGTGAGCTGAGGACTAGTCACTGCAGAGACTGAGGGGTGAGCAGAGGCCTAGACACTGCAGAGACTAAGGAGTGAGCTGAGGCCTAGTCACTCTGCAGAGATTGAGGGGTGAGCAGAGGCCTAGTCACTCTGCAGAGAGAGAGAGGCGTGAACTGAGGCCCAGTCACTCTGCGGGTGGAGGAGAGGGGGGGGGGGGGGCGGTGCTGAGGTCTAGTTGCCCTGTAGAGACAGAGGGGTAGTATCATAGAATCCCTACAGTACAGAAGGAGGCCATTGAGCCCATCAAGTTTGCACCAACCCTCCAAAAGAGCACCCTACCTGGGCCCACACCTCTGTTCCATCCTCATAACCCCAGCTAACATTTTGGACACTATGGGCAATTTAGCAAGGCCAATCCACCTAACCTGCACATCTTTGGACTGTGGGAGGAAACCGGAGCACCCGAAGGAAATCCATGGGGACACGGGGAGAAAGTGCAAACTCCGCACAGACAGTGACCCAAGGTCAGAATGGAACTCAGGTCCCTGGGTGCGTAAGGTAGCAGTGCTAACCACTGTGCCACCGAGCCGCTGCGCCCGAGTCACTCCACAGGGCAGCTCTAGAATTTTAGGGATGAGCTAAAGTCTGGTGCCCTTTCAAGGAGAGGGATTAAAATCTATGGGATGGCATCTCCACAAACAAGTCCACTTGTAGAGACACATACAATTTTATATACATAAATACAGGAGGCGATTCTCCAGAATGGAGAGTAAGTGTCCGTCCCGTCGTGAACGCCGTCATGTTTCACGATGGCGCGAAATGGGCATGGGGACGACCAATTCTGTCCCCCACAGGGGGCCAGCACGGCGTTGGGGTTGTTCACGCCGCTCCAGCCTCCCTTCCCGGCGCCAACCTGTGCATGCGCGGCGGACTTCTTCAGTGCGCCGGCCCGACGCAACATGGCGTAGGGATTCAGTGGACGGCCACGTAACAAAGTAGGCCTGGGGTGGGGGGGGAGATGCCGGCCCGCCGGTCGGTGGGCCCCGATCGCGGGCCAGACCCCATCGGAGGCTCCCCCCAGTGAAGGAGCGCTTTTCCCCGCCCCACAGGCCGCCCCCCGACCCTTCGCGCAGAGTTCCCGCTGGCAGCGACCAGGGGTGAACAGCGCCGGCGGGTTTCTGCTTTTTCCGCGCGGCCGCTCAGCCCATCTGGGCCAGAGAATCGGTGGCCCCGCCGATGCCCGCGGCCGGCGCCATGTCAAACGCGCCGGCGCAAATGGCACCGATTTTCCGCACCTCGGAGAATCGTGCGCCGCCGCCGTGGCACGGTTGCGGCGATTGTCCAGCACGCCGCGGGGCTCGGAGAATCGCGCCCACAATACTTGTACAAAAACGCACACATACAGCACATAGATGTGTGGATGGACATTCTATACAGACACATAAAACTACATTTTCGCCATTGATAACAAGCTGAGAGTTGGGAGGGCTGGAAAAATGGTGTGTGAAGGTGACAGGAGGGGGGGCCAACATCTTCCCACTGCCATTGTACAGTGCTCATGGAGAGAAAGTTTGTGGATCTACTGTTCACCAAATGATTAATTGACCACTTAAGTGCCTGATTAAGTGCCACTTCCCCCACTTCACCCCAACCTGGCAACACTCAAGCTCTACAGTAAGATACATCTACACCGAAACTTCTTGATAAATACATATTTCACTGAAAAGATGTAGATCCTATATTAAAAGATTTTGCAGCGATGAAAATATCAAAACACTCAAACCATATAGAGGCACCCATGAATATATCCAATAAAAATTCACATACATGTAAATTCACACATACAAGTTCTCTAATACACAGACATATGGGTCGATTACACCAAGAGACACACTGTCACTGTTTAGTAATAACAACCATCCATGAACACTGACACTATTAGTCACAACATAGCCATTAGAGGACAAGGGGCATCGAAACACCCAGCATGGTGAAACACTCTCACAGTCCAGCACCCATGGGATGGGTGGGGGCGGGGGAGGGGGTGCTGAAATGAAACTAGCACCACAGTGGCCTTCATTATTATTTAATCCACTTCTCCCAAACTGAAAAAGCTTAGCCAGGCAAAGGTTTAAAAACTGTTGTGTGTGTATTTATAAACGCGTGTACATACAGCCATTTGGTACCGTTACACGCATGTGAGCTCCTGAGGATCCAAACCACTCAACAAGCAAAGGTTGTCAGGATATGTTTCAAACATAGAGTCCCGACAGTGCAAAGGAGGCCATTCAGCCCATCGAGCCTGCACCAACCCTCTGAAAGAAGCATCCTACCCAGGCCCACTCGTCCACCATATGCCCATAATCCCACCTAGCTTTTGGACACTAAGGGGCAATTTAGCATGTCCAATCTACCTAACCTACACTACTTTGCACTGTGGGAAGAAACCGGAGCACCCAGAGGAAACTCACGCAGACACGGGGAGAACGTGCAAACTTCACACAGTCACCCAAGGTTGGAATTGAACCAGGGTCCCTGATGTTGTGAGGCAGCAGTGCTAACCACTGTGCCACCGTGCGCCCTTCTCTCCTATTTCTTTTTGCTGGGGGGGCTTCCAGTTAAACTGTGTCTGGGATAGTGGCTGACATATTGGGCAGGGTTTTCAGTAATATTTAGCATAGCAAAAAACAGTTGATCCAGAACTCACTGGGTTAAAAGCTTCACTTTCCTCCACAAGAAATAACTGGGGTCTGAATAAAGACCAAGGAAGGGTGGACAGGAGCTTAGACTGCGCTCGGTGTGCCTTTTCACTGCAGCCAGTGAGGCGGAACAGTCCTGGGCGCTTTCTCACAATGGCACCAGTAAAATATGATTCTGACAAGATCTGGGATCTGGAGCCGCTTTTTTGATTGCATTTGGCCTGTCTGCTGCTGCCTGTTTAAAACAGAGAGAAGGAGCTGGGGGAGAGAAGTGTGTGTGTGTGTGTGGGGGGGGGGGGGGAGGGAGAGATGGAGAGTTCCGCTGGGAGAGGGAGACTGGGGCACGGAGAGGAGACGGGCGAGAGAGGCAGCGAGAGCGAGGCAGAGAAACGAGCGCATTCCCAACGCGCGATTCTTAATAAAAAAATCATTCCAACTCCCATCCTCGCATGGGTCTGACTGCCTGAGTGCCTCCCAATCCTTTTCAGCACGGAGACTTAATAACAAGCTGAGTGTTTAGATGCATAGGTATGTCATACACCACGGAAGCCTGTCCAAACCTGCTGCACAGACCCTGGATTGGAAACATCAACACGAGATTTGTTAGTGTGTGGAGCCGGCTGGATGTGCAGCTGGTTAGAAATAATGGGGCAGTTGTAGTTCATGTTATAGATTTCAAAATCTGAAGATGCTTAAGATGAAATAAAGGTTCTTCTCTCTCCGAGGAGCAGTATCTGGTTATAAACCAGTCTATACACAGGTACCTTAAAGCAAACACATGCCCGGGGGTTTAGGTAGAACCCTGAATCGTTTCGGACAATAACTTGCATGGAAATGTATGAATAAAATGCAGTTTTCTGCATACTCCTGACAATCTGACCTTTTTTTAAATTGAGTGCTGTTTAAAATCTCATTGCTGGGGTTATTGCTGAATAAGAATTGCCAGTGGTTACGGCGCTGTCATTCATACGGTTACTCCAACCCTTCACAAGCCACTCTTCCCCCTTTGACACAGCTATTTCAAAGAGAGCACCAAATCTCCCGGCCTGAGGTGCTTTTACAGCGAACCCTCCAACTGGCTTTGAATTCAGGGCTATCAGCACGGAGAGATTTGGGGGCGGGTGGTGTTAGGTTTAGTGAACTGCGCTTCTTTTCACCCTGCCGCTGATTAGAATCCTTGCACGGAGAGTCAGCACGTCTATAAATAACTACTTTAATTATTCCACATTTTAACTGTTGAGGAGTTTCTGGCCGCCCCGAGTCTCTGCACTTCATCCAGTCTGACAATTATGCAGCTCACCGGTGTGAGAGAGGGAGAGAGAGAGAGGGGGAGGGAGGGAGAGGGACAGAGAGAGGGAGATAGGCTGAGGGGCAGAGAGAGGGAGATAGGCTGAGGGGCAGAGAGAGGGAGATAGAGAGGGAGAGATAGAGGGGCAGAGAGAGGGAGGGAAATAGAGAGAGGGACAGAGAGCGGGGGAGAGGGACAGAGGGAGGGGGAAGAGGAAGAGAGAGGGAGATAGGCTGAGGGGCAGAGAGAGGGAGATCGAGAGGGGGAGGGCGGGAGAGGGACAGAGAGAGGGAGATAGGTTGAGGGGCAGAGAGGGGGAGATAGAGATAGAGGGACACAGAGAGGGACAGAGACAGAGAGAGGGGGAAAAGGACAGAGAGGGAGATAGAACATACAGAACATAAGGAGGCCATTCGGCCCATCGAGTCTGCACCAACCCACTTAAGCCCTCACTTCCACCCTATCCCCGTAACCCAACAACCCCTCCTAACCTTTTTGGTCACTAAGGGCAATTTAGCATGGCCAATCCACCTAACCTGCACGTCTTTGGACTGTGGGAGGACACCCACGCACACACGGAAGAACGTGCAGACTCCGCACAGGCAGTGACCCAGCGGGGAATCGAACCTGGGACCCTGGAGCTGTGGAGCCACAGTGCTATCCTCTTATGCTACCGTGCTACCCTGAATGTAGATAGAGGGCGAGGGACAGAGAGCGGGGGAGAGGGACAGAGAGAGGAGGAAGAGAGAGGGAGATAGGCTGAGGGGCAGAGAGAGGGAGATAGAGGGGGAGAGATAGAGGGACAGAGAGAGGGAGGGAAATAGGGAGAGGGACAGAGAGAGGGGAAGAGGGACAAAGAGAGGGAGATAGAGGGTGAAGGACAGAGAGAGGGACAGGGAGAGGGGCAGAGAGAGGGAGATAGAGGGTGAGGGGCAGAGAGAGGGACAGAGAGGGGAGAGGGCACGGAGATAGAGAGTGGGGGACAGAGAGACGGGGAGAGGAACAGAGAGAGGGAGATAGAGGGGTGAGGGACAGGGCCTGAGAGAGGGGAGAGGGACAGAGAGGGAGAGAAGGACATAGAGAGGAGATAGGAGAGGGACAGAGTGAGAGGGAGTGGGAGAGAGAGGGGGATGGGGAGCGGCGCTGGTCCCCAGCTAAAAGCTTCGTGCCAAATGTGTGTTTTTTGTTTGAGATTTTCCTTTATAAATATGTCAGGAATTCCCTCCCCAATGGGTTAACTCGCTCCAAAGACGCAGAAGGACGTACACGTCGGTCTCCGGCCTCAGCCCACCTCCCTTCACACGTTTAATTTCTGAATTGTAAAAGACCAAAATTCCCCCTCCCCTCCCCATCACGCAGTCCTGACGATGGGACAATCCGCCCCCCCCCCCCCCCCCCCCACCTCCTACACACACACACACACTTCTGCACTGTCATGTGTTCCGGTCTGCTGCCCGTCAGCTCTAACCGATCACCCAGCTCCCTGACTCAAAAGTGCGAAACCTCCCTGAGTGGAACAGTTCAAACAGAGAGAGGATCCGAGGCAGCTCCAGACAGCCGGGCTTCTCCAAGACGTCAGCACTAGGGGAAGAGAGAGAGAGAGAGTAACTTCAGCCTCTCCACTGTAAAGTTTGCAAAGCAGAGACAGACAGAGGCTGTCCCGGAGAGGGAGCACTTTGAACAGTTCAGCGGCGACCACCAGGCACCTCTCACTGGGTAACAAGCTCCTCGCCTCGGACATCACTGACAGCATCTCAGCCACCTCCAGCGCATAGTTGGTTCAATTTCCTACACACCATCCAAAACTTCAGCCAAACTTTTTTTTTCTTCTTCTTCTTTGCAAACTATATTTTATTTTATTTTGAGGACTTTCTCTCCCATCGGCTTCCTCCTCTCACCCCCCCCCCCCCCCCTCTCACCAGTAAGCTTTGGAAGAAGATGTCAGTTCACCTGCTTGGTGGGATATTCCTGCTTCTCGGTGGCGTTTGGACACGGGCTTCTCCCACTTTACCTAGCCCCGAGGAGGGCCCAGCCTCCGACTGCCCCAGCTGCTCTCTGCCCAAGCTCCAGGCGGAGGTAGCCGGCTTTGACAGTCAGCTGGTGGAAGCTGTGAAAAGGCACATCCTCAACATGCTGCACTTGAAGAGCAGGCCGAACATCACCCACCCGGTGCCCAAAGCCGCGCTTTTAAACGCCCTGAAGAAACTGCACGTCGGGCGGGTGCGAGAGGACGGCAGAGTGGAGATTGAGGAACATTCATCCAGCAAGTCAGCACTGAACGAACCCGAACAGGCTTCAGAGATCATCAGTTTCGCCGAGGCAGGTCAGTTACATCAATAAAACATACCTCTTTCCAGCGCTGCATAATAATAATAACAATCATCATGTTTCCTGCACGGATTTAAGCAGTAATTGCATTTCAAATAGAAATATCGTTGCATGCGATTTTTTTTTGTATCTGCGAAGTTCTCTTTATCCCGGAGATATCATCTATACAATACGACTTCAGGTCAGAGCAGATAGATAAGAGTGTGCAGCGGGAGCAGGTTTGGGGATCCCGAGGGATAACAGGAGCCTGGATGTAGACAATAAGGACCTAACTGCTAGGTGGGATATCCCTGCTGTTGAAAATGATGTTGAGATTGGTGGATGAATTAATTCCCAGCGGGAGGGTCCATAATGCAGAAGGCACAGATTTCAGATGATTAGTCAAAGGGGACAGGAGGGAGAGATGGGGAGGTTGTGTGTGTTTTGTGATTTGGAATTCTCTGGGCAGATTGAAAAAGGGGAAATGGATCTAAATGCTCAGAGCAATACACTAATTGGACAGCTCGTACTAAAAGCCAGCACAGGTCAGACGGGCCGAGTGGCGCACAATTGTACCATTCAGGCCGGGTACCATTGGTCCAGTGAAACATTGGATCACCGACTATAAGCAGACGCTCTTTATTTGTGTTCCAGTGGTTCTATGAAGGGCAACATTAATTTTTAAAAAAAATCTCTGTGACTGTCTGAGTTTAACAAATTCACATTGTGCATCCCCCCCCCCCCACCCCTCCTGTTCCTTTCTGCCTCTCAGGTCCTGCCCGGGACATCGTGCACTTCCAGATCGCCAAGGAGGAGGATGGCGACCTTTCCCTGGTGGATCAGGCCAATATCTGGCTCTACCTGAAGGTCTCCAACAAGTCGAACCGAAGCAGGAGTGAAGTGACCATCAGGTTGTACCAGGAAGGAGATGGCAGCCAGGCCATCAGCCAGAAGCGGGTGGACATCAAGAGGAGTGGCTGGCACACCCTGCCAGTGTCGAGGACTGTGCAGGCCACCCTGGCAACCCAGGAGAGGTCCTTGCTGCTGAAGGTTTCCTGTGAGCGGTGCCAGGAGACGGGCGTCTCCCCGGTGCTGGTGGAGCCGGCGGAGAAGGACGCCTCTCACCAGCCCTTTCTGATGCTGCTGGTCCGGCATTCAGACGCTCACACTCACCGGATCCGCAAGCGGGGGCTGGAGTGCGACGGCAAGGTCAGCATCTGCTGCAGGAAGCAGTTTTATGTCAATTTCCGAGACATCGGCTGGAGCGACTGGATCATCGCGCCTCCCGGTTACTATGGCAACTACTGTGAGGGCGAGTGTCCGAGTCACATCGCCGGGACCTCGGGCTCGTCCCTCTCCTTCCACTCGGCTGTGATCAACCATTACAGGATCAGGGGTTACAGCCCCTTCAACAATATCAAATCGTGCTGTGTCCCCACCAAACTCAGAGCCATGTCTATGCTGTATTACGATGACGAGCACAACATTGTGAAAAAGGACATCCAGAACATGATCGTAGAGGAGTGTGGCTGTTCATAGACCCCGTGGCACACACACACAGCACACACACAGGCAGAGTCGGACCAGGGAGCTTCATACAAACGGAAATTCATCAAACAGACACAGTGCACACATCAGATGTAGGGCAATACCCCGCTTTGGCTCTCTCCGGAGCTAGAAAAGGAACTCAACAGACTTTAGACTCCAGGGTCAGACAGGGTCCAAACCCCATGTGGCTTTTCCCTGTTTGTTCTTCACTGCTGACTCTCAGCACCTTCACCCACATTCACCTGCCCTCGCTCCCCTCTCCCCCCCCCCCCCTCTCTCTCTCTCTCCCACACACACATACAGCTAGCTGGCTTCTTCTCCAGTGCATTGATTCACACCACCACATCCCAAGGCACTTACTTCTCCGGACTCAATGCACCACCAGATCTAACTTTTCTGTTGTTTCCGATCTGAGCTTTACCGAGCAAGCTGCACTGTTTTCCTGTTTGCAAAAACGACTTCCACGTGTGTAAGATGCCTAAGACCAGAACTATGCAATCTTTAAACAAAAAAAAAAGTATTTCTTTGGTTTACCTAACAGGAGACGTTTGCTTCTATTTGGGAGGAAATATTCAGTTGTTGAGAGATACTTGAAAGGAACACGTTCGCCCCAGTGTCGGGCCAAACATTTTACTTTGTGACCTTTACGATTTGCACTAAAAAAAAGACATATGCCTGTCTCACCGTATCTAAACAGAAGTGTTTGAAAGGACAGGGGACTGCACTCAAGAAGAGAGAGAAAAAACGAGTTTCTATGAACTTTTGTATCAACAGACGAACTGATACCAAAGAGATTTGTGTAAATGTTATTCTGTGATTTCTACAAGGAGACTTATTTTTAAAAAAAAACTTTAAAATATTTAAAAAAAACAGCCTGTAGATGAATATGGCTCCAGTATCAGGGTTTGGATTAAAACGTTTGATACATCAACACAGATACATCTGGATGTCTGGAAGCACCAACCATCTGATATGAGTTAAATCCGAGACCCCAGGTGTAGTTTGCACACTGTCTGAAAGCGATTTAGCAACAAAAAAAAAAGCACTTCTAGTGGTCTGCTTATTTCTTATTTAAAAACAAAACAAAAGTGATCAGCGTCTTAAACCACAAAACAAAAACCCGAACTTTTGCTTACAAGATAAATAGGCCTATTTTTGTAACGATGTCGCTGAGGGCGATTAAAAGTGTTATTAAAGAAACAAGACATTGTGTTAGTGATTTCATGTGAGATATTGTAAAAGGCTTCATTCATCACAATAGGTTAGCTGCCGATTTAATGAGGTTCCTGTCATATTTAACGGCACCAAATTGACTTCTACGATTGTCTTTTGTTTTTGATGATGTGGTGTTGGAAACTGGCCACTCCTGGCCACTGACTGACCACAGGGTGATATCGTGGAACTGGTAGAAACGAGGGGATTGATCCGCTGCTTTCTCCTGTTCATTCAATGTGGCATGCCGTTTCATTTTGTTGATCCCGGCAGTCTTCTGATCCGAATCTCGAATAGTAGAGATTCAAAGCTCAAACTTGGGCTTGTCTAACCCACCCCCTCCCCTCCCCTCCCATCTCTGGAGGCAGGCGGTGGGAGTCCCCTGCTGTCATATTGGAGGGGGTGGGGTGGGCGCAATTGTAGGTGAACAACTTGGGATCAAACAGAACTACAACTTCCAGACTGCACTGCGACCTGAACGCATTCGGGAATAACCATTCGCCCGGTGAGCGTTTAAACACAGCGTTTTTAAACCACACATTGGGCTGTGAAAACAGAGACATTTCTAAGAAATTCCGTGTAACTTATCTGACACGCTGCTGGTTGTCCTATAGTCAGTTTAATTTAAAAAAAAACAAGCCTGCGGCGCTAAGCGCCAAAAAGAAGTCGTTTTATGTGCTTCTTTAGGCTAGATGTATTATTACACATCAGGATGATGAGATAATGTACATATATTTCTTCAATCTGCAAACTTTTATCGCCTTAAAGACACAGTTTGTTTTGTTGGTCTGGTCAAGCGCGGTTATTTTTATTTGTAAACAAACAGTTTAAGCAATTATTTCGGCATATTATGAGGAAAATCTGACAAGTCCAACTCCTTTACCAAGGTTGCTACTGAATCTGTTGCTGCCACCCTCTGCAAGGGTTCCAGACCATAGCAACTAACAAAGATTATCGCGCTATTGATATGACAGCAACATGCTGAGGTGGAGAGTAGTCACATTTCCATTTCAGTACTTATTCCCTTCCAATACTCGACAAGACTGTGCACACTTTCCCTCTTTAGAATGCCATACGTTTTCGTGTCCTTGACCAGCTTATTCAGTTGATTTGCATGCACACCATCTTTCAGCATCAATTCAAATGTCAATCAAAGCCCATCGGCAGCATGTTTGCTTCCCAGTCATCAGGTTGTAGGTTGAAGCCCGACTCCAGAGACCTGAGCATATTAGCTGAGGCAGCACTGGCATAGCAGTGCACCGTATTAGATGGAATGTTATACTGAAATGCTCTTTAATAGGCATTAAAGTTCCCATGACACTCATTAAAGGAGGACAGGGCAGTTCTCCCTAGTCTGTCAATACTTAGCAAATAAAATCTGAAACAAAATCTGGCCATTATCTCATTGTCTTTGTGAGATCTTGTGCGCAACTTAGCTGCTGCGTTTTAACAATTTATCAAAGTTTTGGCGATGAATCATTTTGAGACTTTTGAAAGGTGCTATATAAACGCAAGTATTTATTTCTTTAACTCATGAGTTCGACAGAAACTTAACATATTATCCCTTCATCTGCTAATATATAAATACATAACAGTCCGCATAAAAAGCTTGCAACACACATTTTAAAAGTGTAATTATGAAATTGTAACCACTTAAACTGGAATTGGCAGAAAACAAAACAATGTATTTCTTCATACAACAAAAACAATATATAGCACCTTTAGTCCCAAAGTGCATCACAGGAGTGACTAACAAACAACATTTGACAGAGAGACACAGGAGATATAAGGGCAGATCACCAAAAGCTTGTTGAAGGAATTAGGCTTTAGGGAGCATCTTAATGCAGGAAAGAAACGTAGAGAGACAGAATGGTTTATGAAAGGGAAGAGAATCCCAGAACTTTGGGCTTTGGTAGCTGAAGGCATGGTCAACAAATGTGGAACAATTAAAATTGAGGTACCTAGAGATCATGGAGATTGTAGGGCTGGAGGGGATTACAGAGATATGGAAAGGTAAGGCCACAGAAGGATTTGAAAAGAAAAAGAGAATTGTAAAGTGAAGGCCATTGTCCAGTTCATGTGGAGATCCTGTTAGTATTTCTAAATTTAATTCCAATGTTGTTTTATTAATCTATTTGAGGATAATCCTGCTGCTAAATACACCCTTCTGTTTCTCCACATATTTCTGACAAATGATTGGGAAGTGAAGCAGTGCAATTTATGGAAAAGTAAATGAATTGTGTTAAACCTGATCCAGTTTTACAGTTGAAGCGACTACTATTTTGATGCTCCCAAGTAAGATATCATCCAGTCTCCACAGGATGTTTTTAATTATACCTTACCCAGAACATTTTAAATGTTAATCTTTTCTAAAATGAAAATAGCATAAATACTACAAATATTTTTTTAATACAATCTCATGAATGAAACGGCAATTTCTTAGCATCCTGCTGCTGCTTTCTGCCAAAACAGATTAGCATGCCCTTAATTTGGTAGGCAGGTAAAATTCCTACACTAATTGTATTTGTTTTATTTTGATTTAACGTGCACCTTATCTAGACCAACAATCCAAAATTGTCTTTCATTTCTTTTCTGTGCATTTGAAATATAATGCTTCAAAGCAATGTTTGTCAGGCTAATATGATTTCAAATGTAAAATTAATTTATGCACCCAAATGTGTAAACAGTATAATTTGATCATTTAATATTTATTGTATAAACAGTAAATAAATGTTTATTTTTCAGTTGCATAAAGGGATATTAACATATGTTGCAAAATAATAGATGCAGTTTGTGGAATTAAGTTGTTACCAGCACAAGAAATTGACTTAAGCACAGCCTCAGTGACGTCGGTGCATTTCGCATACCCAGCGAAAAGCAATGAAAACAGCCTGAGCGACACAATTTGCCACAATTCAGTTAGACCTCTGGTATCTGCTTATGGCAGGAAATGAAACCACTTCAATTGCACTGTACTTATGGTGTCAGACACGGCTCAGTGGCAGCACTTATCCCTCTCAGTCAGAAGGTCATAGGCTCAAGCCTCATTCCAGAGACTTGGGCATCATATGCAGGCTGACAGTACTGAGGAAGCTCCTGTTTATCAGATGAGATGTTGCCCCGTCTAACATCTCAGGTGAATGTACAAGATTCAATATCACTTTTCAAAGAAGAACTCCTGATGTCCTGACCAATGTTTATCCGTCGGCCAACATCAATAAACAGATCATCTGGTCATTTATTGCTATTTGTGGGATCTCATTGTCTAAACAAATTGGCTGTCCCAGTTCCTACATTGCAGTAGTGACTACAGCTGTACTTCAAAACACACTTAATTGGCTGTAAAGTTCTTTGGATATCCTAGGGTTGGGAAATACATTTTATAAATATATTTCTTTTGATTCCTGTGTAAGACTGGAAAAAAAATAAAGAAATCCCCCCCCCCCCCCCCACATGCCCCCAAGCTATCCAATGTGACATAAACAGAAGTGTCAGGATTATTTCTGTCCAATTCACTTCAAGTGTCTAAATTATTTTGAAAGGAGAGAGTTTATAAGATGCAACTTGAATTTGATGTCTTCAGAAATAATTTGGTTCTTGAGTCTTGAGTTTCCACATATTTCTATCTTTATGTAAACATTAGTGTCATCCACAATAAATTTTTTAAAAACAACACTGTTTTTAAAACTTACGCTTGTTTCATTTCATGTGCCTGGACCCAATAGTTAATTAAAATGAAAACAGAAACTGTTTTCATTTCAGGCTTTCATCATCTGTGGTATTTTGCTTTTGATCTAGTTAAAATACTCAACCAACCCTGCATGTAAAAACATACACTTTCTGTCTTCCCTCATAACAGTGAACATGAAATGTAAAAGCCGTGCAGGCTATTAACTGACCAGAATTATCAGTGCTCTGATTGTTGCTGCAGGGATTTTAGGCACAGTTTTCCAGACAATTCTGAGTGAAGAATTTGGTGTATTTTCCTCCTTTCCCATGCTGTTGTAAATATTTGTTGAATCATGCAAATACTGCTATCCCCATCCACAATACTGATCTTCATTGGCATTGGTGTGAAGCAGGAGACTCATCACATGGGTAGCTGCCATTGTTGAACCATTTGTCCTAGATAGGATTGTTAGGTCAAGTGTCAAATTTAGATACAGGCCAATGCTGACCTGTCCCTTGCCACTTGCTAAAATACGCAAGTTCATGCAGACCCGGGAGGCAGTGAGATCAAGTTCAACGCCTTACTCAGCTTCATCGTGAGTGAACTGCCCAATCAGGGATCATCCTTCTTTGAGTGAAGGTAAGTGAGGTATCTTTGGGGTCAAGGTCGGATCAACATGATACATGCTGGAAATAGACATTCAGAACTAAGCTAAAGATGGAAGGTTTTGCAAACTGCTAGCTGCTCCAGGCATGATTTATCATCCTGCCTGGTTCACTAATGAAACTTGCTGAAAAGTTTGAGATTCTTCCCATTTATCTCGTGATAGTTCTGCAAAGTCAGAGTCAGAGGGCAGGGTGTTCCTAAAGAGGCAAGGAAAAGATTATCAGTGGCAAATCTGAGCACTTTTAGCGCGTTAAACTTCGGCATGTTTTAGTTTCATAAGCTCCACCAATTTCAACCTACCCTTTATAATAATAATCTTTATTATTGTCACAAGTAGGCTTACATTAACATTGCAATTGAGTTACTGTGAAAATCCCCTAGTCGCCACGCTCCAGTGCCTGTCCAGGTGCACAGAGGGAGAATTCAAATGTCCAAATCACCTAACAAGCACATCTTTTGGGACTTGTGGGAGGAAACCGGATCACCCGGAGGAAACCCACACAGACACGGGGAGAACGTGCAGATTCCGCACAGATAGTGACCCAAACCGGGAATCGAACCTGGGACCCTGGCGCTGTAAAGCAACAGTGCTGACCACTGTGCTACCGTGCCGCCCATTGTGGACTTAAGTAAGGAAACTGTTCCTATAGGTAGAGAGGAAATTCTTTGTGTTCATCAAAGAATAATGCCATATTTCTTAACGGCATAAATTAAATATAAGAATCCATCCCCTCCTATTTCTCACTGACATGCTGCCCCTCAGTAACATCATCCAAAAACAAAGCATCCATTTCCATATTGTTATGGGCCAGGGTTTAGAGAACCCCAAAGTGCATTATGGAGTTCCCCTGACTTACAGCTTTTAATAGATTGTGGTATGGGGAGCACACTGCCCACTCTACAGGTGTGGTAGAGCAGAAATGGAAAAGTAATTTTTAAAGAGGGCCGCCTCGGACCAGAGCGACAGGATGGTAACTCAGGAAACCGAGGTGAAAAGGCTGGTAACGACCCAGGGGAGCCTAAGAGGGAAAGTGGACGACCAGGAAAATAGGTCCAGACGGCAGGATGTTAAAATAGTGGGTCTGCCAGAGGGGATGGAGGGCAGAGATCCAATAGGCTACGTCACCCAAATGCTGGGCAAGCTAGTGGGAAGGGAGAAGTTTCCAAACCCCCAGAAATCGACAGGGCGTACAGGTCGCTCCGACCCAGGCCCAAAGCCGGGGAGCAGCACAGAGCGATTATCGTGAAGCTGCACAGGTTCCAAGACAGGGAAAAAATCGTAAAGTGGGCCCGGCAGACGAAAGCGAGCACGTGGGAAGGGAAGATCATAAGGGTGTACCAGGACATTGGGGCGGACCTGGCCAAAAGAAGGGCTGGATTCAACACGGCCAAACCAGCACTCTACAAAAATAATGTGAAATTTGGGATGTTATTCCCGGCCAAACTCTGGGTAACATTTGAGGGGAAGGAGCTGTTTTTTAACACCCCAGCGGCAGCGGAGGAGTTTGTTAGAGCGAACAAACTGGGGGAGGGACAGCCACAACGGGCATCATGAAAGCGACGGGGATGGAAAAGAAAGGAAGAATCGGAACAAAGAGCAGCGGGCAGACCGCAAACAGACAATACGACCACGAACTGTACACATGTGTTTGGTGCACTGTGTGGGACTGTGCTGACTCGTTCCCGGGCTCGTTCCACCTCTCAATGCAATGGGGGGGAGCGAAGCAAGGTGAATGAAGGTGAAAAAGGCGGACAGGAGGGCGAGACAAGGGCTAGCAAAAGGAAGGTAAAACAGGACCAGAACAGGGCAAGTGCTGGGAGGGGGGCCATCGTGCTAGCGAGGAGGGCTAACACGGGAGGGCAGGAAGAAAGGAGGGCCGCAGTGCGCTTCTCAGGGGAGAGGGAGCGCCTGGCACAAAGAGAAGGGGGGGCAGGGCAGAAGGGGGGGAAGAACACGGGGGGGGGGGGCAGAGGAACAGGGACTAAGGGGGGGGGGAGAGGCATCGGGGGGAGAGCGCAGAACAAAAGAGAAGCAAAGGGAAGGGTGAGGTAGATAAGCAGCACGAACACAGGCCTCGGCAGGCATGGAGCAGGGTGAGGAACCAAGACAGTGCCACAAACAGCCACTCGGGAGGGCTTCAGGGTGAAGGGAGACCCTGGAGTGCAGGGGCGCAGCCATGTGGCGTACACACAGCTGGCGGCCATGGTGGGTGCCCCCTGGACAAAAGGAAACCCCGGAGCCCTGGGGCCCGACCTCATGGTGAGAACGGTGACCGCGGTCATTTTGTACAGCCCCCTAATGAAGGGAAACCCCAGAGGGCAGGGGCGCATCCACCAGGTAAGTATGGGTGACCCCGCAGGACCGGGGGGGTCAAAATAAACCCACCAGGATTGTTACTTGGAACGTAAGGGGACTCAACGGTCCGGTCAAAAGATACAGAGTCTTCACCCACCTAAGGAGCCTGAAAGCAGACATAATCTACCTACAAGAGATGCACCTGAGGGAAAAGGACCGACGGCTGGTAAGGAAGGGCTGGGTGGGGACAGACATACCACTCATGCTACGGGACGAGGGCTAGGGGAGTAGCAATATTAATTGGCAAGAGGACGAGGTTTACGGAAACCAAGACAGTTACGGACCGAGGGGGACAGTACGTCATGGTCAGCGGTGTCCTGGAAGGGGCACCGGTCGTACTGGCAAATGTGTATGCTCCCAACTGGGACGACACAGAATTCATAAAGAAGACCATGGCAGAAATTCCCGACCTTGACAAACACCGACTGATCATGGGGGGCGACTTCAACTGTGTACAGGACCCACTGACCGACCGATCAAACCCCAGAGCAGGGAAAAAGACTGGCATGGTGAGGGAACCAGGAGCATTTATGGAACAGATGGGAGTGGTGGACCCATGAAGGTTCCTGCACCCGGGAGAGAAGGAATTTTCATACTTCTCACAAGTACACAACGTATACACCCGTATCGACTTCTTTGCAGTGGGGAAATCGGTGCTTCCAGGGATCATGGGAATGGAGTACTCCGCGATCGTTATCTCTGACCACGCTCCACACTATATGGCTGTGAGGTTGGAGACAGGCCGGGCCCAGCGCCCCACATGGAGGCTGGACTCGGACCTCCTGGCCGACAAGGCCTTCCGTCAGAAAACATCGCGGGCCATAGGCGACTACGTGAGTAACAACCAAAACGGGGAGGTCTCACCCTCCACGTTCTGGGAGGCACTGAAGGCCGTGACTAGAGGAGAGATCATAGCCTACAAGGCAAGCAGAGATAGGGAAGAGAGGGTGGCCAGGCAACAACTGGTGGACTCCATCCTGGAAGTCGACAGAAAATACTCCGAGGCCCCGACCGTACGGCTGCTGGCGGAGAGGAAAAAGCTGCAAATGGACATTAACCTGCTATCCACTAGTGTACCAACTCCGTCAGACATGGGGGACCTTCTACGAACACGGAGACAAGGCTGGCCACCTATTGGCTCACCAGCTGAGAAAGCAGGTAGCCACGAGGGAAATAGAGCAGGTAAAGGATAGCAGAGGCAGGCTGGTAACAGAACCAAAGGAGGTCAATCGGGCATTCATTACGAAAACGGCAAGATAGATGAGTTACCAAAAGACTGCGCAACCCGGGGGGGGGGGGGGGTGATTCCACTCTGTCCGGAAAATAAAAGAAAAGCACAGCCGAAGCCGGGGGATAGTAAATGATCTCGTTGAGCAGCCTTCTTCTATTGGCCACCAACTGCCTGCCCTTGACAAACCCGGTTTGATCCTCCATAATCGCATCCGACACACAATCCTCAATCCTGGAGGCCAAAACTTTGGCCAGCACCTTGGCATCCACATTAAGCAGCGAGATCGGCCTATACCATACGACCATAAGACATAGGAGCGGAAGTAAGGCCATTCGGCCCATCGAGTCCACTCCACCATTCAATCATGGCTGATTTCAACTCCATTTACCCGCTCTCTCTCCATAGCCCTTAATTCCTCGAGAAATCAAGAATTTATCAACTTCTGTCTTAAAGACACTCAAAGTCCCGGCCTCCACCGCCCTCTGTGGCAATGAATTCCACAGACCCACCACTCTCTGGCTGAAGAAATTTCTCCTCATCTCTGTTCTAAAGTGACTCCCTTTTATTCTAAGGCTGTGCCCCCGGGTCCTAGTCTCCCCTGCTAATGGAAACAACTTCCCTACGTCCACCCTATCTAAGCCATTCATTATCTTGTAAGTTTCTATTAGATCTCCCCTCAACCTCCTAAACTCCAATGATTATAATCCCAGGATCCTCAGACGTTCATCGTATGTTAGGCCTACCATTCCTGGGATCATCCGTGTGAATCTCCGCTGGACCCGCTCCAGTGCCAGTATGTCCTTCCTGAGGTGTGGGGCCCAAAATTGCTCACAGTATTCTAAATGGGGCCTAACTAATGCTTTATAAAGCTTCAGAAGTACATCCCTGCTTTTATATTCCAAGCCTCTTGAGATAAATGACAACATTGCATTTGCTTTCTTAATTATGGACTCAACCTGCAAGTTTACCTTTAGAGAATCCTGGACTAGGACTCCCAAGTCCCTTTGCACTTCAGCATTATGAATTTTGTCATCGTTTAGAAAATAGTCCATGCCATATACGACCCGCATAGCTCCCGATTCTTGTCCCGCTTCAGTATCAACGAAATAGTGGCCTGCGACATCGTCGGGGGCAGCACCCCTCTATCTCTTGCCTCATTGAAAACCTTGACCAGCAACGGCCCTAATTCTTAAAGAATTCCACCGGATACCCGTCTGGCCCCGGGGCTTTACCCGACTGCATTGCCTTCAAGCCCTCGACTATTTCTTCAGCCCTAATCGGGGCCCCAGCCCATCTACCAGTTCCCTACCCACCCTTGGGAAGGTCAGTCCGTCCAAAAGGCATCTCATCCCTTCCGGCCCCGTGGGGGGTTCCGAGCAATAGAGCCTACTGTAAAAGTCCCTGAACGCCCTGTTTAGCCCAACCGACTCCCCGAACAAGTTCCCATCCCCATCAACCACCTTCTCTATTTCCCTGGCCGCCTCCCTTTTCCTAAGCTGCTGTGCCAGCATTCTGCTGGCCTTCTCCCCATGTTCGTAAAATGCCCCCCTCGCCTTTCTAAGCTGCTCCACTGCCTTGCCTGTGGACAACACCCCAAACTCAGCCTGCAGCCTCTGACGTTCCCTGAAGAGCTCCACCCCCGGGGTCACCGCATACCTCCTGTCTATCTGTAACATCTCCTTAACCAGTCGATCCGTCTCTGTCCCTATGAGTCCGGATCGAAATCAGCTCCCCTCTCACCACTGCCTTCAGCGCATCCCAGACCACCACTGCTGAGACTTCCCCCGTGCGTTGACCTGCAGGTAATTCTGCATGCACTTCCTCACCCTCTTGCACACCGCCTGGTCCGCCAACAACCCCACATCCAACCTCCATTGCGGGCACTAGAAGCTCTCCTCACTAATCTGCAGTTCCACCCAGTGTGGGGCATGATCCGAAATAGTGATGGCCGAATACCCCATGTCCGCCACCCCCGCCAGTAAATCCCTGCTCAAAATAAAAAAATCTATCCGGGAATAAATCTTGTGAACATGCGAATAAAAAGAAAACTCCTTCCCCGTCGGCTGCATAAACCTCCATGGGTCGACCCCCCCCCCCATCTGCTCCATGAACCCTATCAGTTCCTTTGCCATTGCTGGCACCCTCCCCGTTTTTTGAACATGACCGGTCCAGGCCGGGGTCGATGACTGTATTAAAATCCCCTCCCATAACCAACTTGTGTGAGTCCAGGCCAGATATCTTCCCCAGCACCCTCTTTATAAATTCCATGTCATCCCAATTTGGCGTGTACACATTAATCAAGACTACCTTCCTCTCTTCCAGCTTACCGCTAACCATGACATAACGGTCCCCCCCGTCCGTGACTATACTGGCCACCTGAAATTGCACCCGCTTGTTGATCAAGATCGCAACCCCCTCTTGTCTTGGTGTCCAGCCCCAAATGAAAGATCTGACTGACCCAACCCTTCCTTAGCCTGTCTTGATCCGCCACTTTCAGGTGTGTCTCCTGCAGCATTACCAGGTCCGCCTTCAGAGCCCTCGGATGCACGAACACACGTGCCCTCGTGACCGGCCCATTCAACCCTCTAACATTCCAGGTGATCAGCCTAGTTGGGGGGCACCGTGCCCCCCCCCCCCTCCACCGATCAGCCATCCCCTTTCCTGGGCCCACCACTAACCCATACATCGTGCCTCCATTGGCCTGCCTCCTCGCAGCTCCCACCACCGACCTCCTCTCTGTCCCGAAACCTAAGTCCCTCCCTCGTCAGCAGAGTAACTCTCCCCACCTCACCCCCAGCAACAACACTTTGTAACCTAACCCTTGCCATAGATTAATCATATGCACCCCCCCCCCCCACTTTGGTTCCGTAGACTAGCTCACCCAGCTAGCCTGGTGGCCCTCGCCTCCGGCGTCAAGAAGTCTCCCACCTATTGTTCCCTCACTCCCCTCTCCCCCGCCTATCGAAACCACTTCCCTCATCTTACCAACCCCAGACAATCGCCCAATTAACATAAGAGACAACCCAAAATGAAAAACACACAGAAAACCTCCCCAATGGTGTAAATCAAAGTAATACAAAGTAAAAAGCCCCACCAGCCACCCCCACCAAAACACCGAAAACACGCAAAAACCAAATAACTTTTACTTACGGACTCATGGCGAACTTATTTTTCTCCAGACAGAGGAAGCCAGCCATGTCCGAAAGCCAGGTCTCCGATTTCCGGGTCTTTGAGTCCCTCCGTGCTAGCAGTATGCGTCTCCGGGCTACCAGAGAAGCAAAGGCCAGAACATCTGCCTCTTTCTCCTCCTGGATTCCCGGATCCTGCGACACCCCAAAAACCGCCACCTCTGGACTCATTGCCACCCTCGTATTTAATACCTTGGACATGGCGTCAGTAAACCCCTGCCAAAATCCCCTCAGTTTTGAACATGCCCAGAACATGTGGACATGGTTCGCTGGCCCCCCCGCACATTTTGTGCACCTATCCTCCACCCCAAAGAATCTGCTCATCTGGGCCACTGTCATGTGAGCCCGGTGAACATCCTTAAATTGGATCAGGCTGAGCCTGGCACATGTTGCGGTTGCGTTGACCCTCCCTAACAAGTCCGCCCAGAGGCCCTCCTCTATCTCTCCCCCCAGCTCCTCCTCCCACTTTTGCTTCAGCTCCTCGATCTGCTCTCCTCCGATCCCATAAGTCTTTATTTATGCCTAAGACGCACCCCTCTCCTAACCATCCTCTAGAAACCACCCTAACCTGAATCTCCCTTAGCGGCAGGAGTGGGAAGGTTGGCACCTGCCTCCGCAGGAAGTCCCGCACCTCCTCACCATGGCTATGTTAGCTGCCCAGTAGTAATTGCTGAAATTTGGCAGCGCCAGCCCTCCATCTCCCCGACTCCGCTCGAGCATTGCCCTCTTCACTCGCGGGGACTTGCCCCCCACACAAAGCCCATAATAATCTTATTGATCCGTTTAAAAAAGGACCGTGGGATGAAGATGGGGAGTCATTGGAAAACGAATAGGAATCTCGGGAGGACCGTAATTTGTTCTGATTGAACTCGGTCCGCCAGAGACAACGGGAGCGCATCCCATCTCTGGAAATCCTCCTTCATCTGATCCACCAACCGGGCCAAGTTAAATTTATGTAGCCAGTCCCAATTCCGTGCCACTTGGATACCCAGGTACCTGAAACTGTCCACTACCCAAGCCTTCAACTTTGACGCTCTTTCTCACTATCCTCATCACTATCAACCAACTGTACGTTTCCCTTTACACCTGCCAATTTTAACTGACTGTCATGTTTCATGGCCATTTCCTGAAGTTCAAACTCTCTCTCTTTATCTTTTTCCCTGATCTGTATCTCCCTTTCTCTTTCTTTTTCCTCTCTCTCTCTTTCGTATTCAAGCTGCTTTACTTCTTTCTCATGTTCCATTTGTTTAATTTGCAACTGAATTTTTGCCATTTCCAATGAGTCCAACTGTATCTCAGGCAACTTTAAATGCTTAGCCACCGCCAATAATTATTTCATCCTTTCGCATTTTGTCAGGTAATGTTAACTGCAATGTTTTTGCCAAATCTAACAGTCTGCTTTTAGTTTCTGTCCGTAAGGTCCCGTGTGTGATTGTCTCCACCCCCAAAAACTTCAGAGCCTCTGAAAGAGCCATTGTCCACAATACACTCCCCACTTAAACTACAATACCACACCTGAAAAGCACCCACAATATGCTCACCCCTCACTGTCTTTAAGTTCACTAAGCCAATCCAATAGATAGACTTTTATCCCCCTCGAGCCCCCAATTTGTTATGGGCCAGGGTTTAGAGAACCCCAAAGTGTATCATGGAGTTCACCTGACCCACAACTTTTAATAGATTGTGGTATGGAGAGCACACGGCCCACTCTACAGGTGTGGTACAGCAGAAATGGAATAGTAATTTTTAAAGCAAAACAATGTTTATTCTATGAACTCAAGTTAACCTTTTTAAAACATACAGTGAACATCTTAGTAACCATTAATTCAAATACAACCCCCAAAGAATACAGCACTTAGTAATTCTTTAAGCTTTCCTTTTAACATCCATAATACTTAAATCACCGCTTACCAGAAGCACATCAGGTTAAAGTCACTACTGTTATTAGTTTTAAATCACCAGGATCGATTTATATTACAGAGAGAGATTCATACACGTTCTGGCTGTGACTGCAGCTATCCAGCTCTGAAAACAAAACTAAAACACACCCTGCTTCTTACTCAAAAACGAAAGTAAAAAGCTGACAGACAGCCCAGCTCCACCCACTCTCTGACATCACTGCAGTGATAAACACTCATTTCTTAAAAGTACTCTCACTACAGATACTTATATACACACCCATTTATAAACACCCATTTCTTTAAGGTACTCTCACATGACAATATGTACCCTCAAGGCCTAGCACATCTCGAGTTCTCCGTTGGCTCTAATTTGCCAGGCTGCTTGTTCAACATCCAGCGCTGATTTGTAGAAATTTCCTCCAATGAAATACTGGGAAGATCTAAGCTAATGCGGGGAACAGGCAGATTTAAGTGAAGAAGGACCAGAAAGTGACATAGGATTGCGATCTTGACACAAAACTGACAAGCTGTGCAGGCTTGATCGGTTACATTGAAGAACTCCAGCCATGCTGTTGGTCACAACACTCCTTCTCACACTGTGCTTTCACTGAATGAGAGGTGATTGCCAACTTTTTGGAAGGTATTTCACCTGTCAAGTGTTTCACTCGCCTTAAGCTACATTTATCTGTTGCCCGCCTTCACCTCAACATGGGAGCAGCTTGTGCAACTCCACTTCCACGGCTGTTGAGGCACAAAAGCAGAGGCCAAGCCACCGCCAAAGCAGGTTTGGCGGTGTGATTCCTGCCTACTCTATCCAAGCCTGCTGGGTTGGGGAGGTTGCCTTCTTCCCCCATCCGAGGGAGAGCCCTCCTCACTGCCCCCAGGTCTCCACTCCTTCCCTGTGTTTGCTAGAGCCTCAAATATCCAATTGGTGGTGAACGTCGGCCTCCCCAAACAGGCGCCGGAATATGGCGACGAGGGGCTTTTCACAGTAACTCCATTGAAGCCTACTTGTGACAATAAGCGATTATTATTATTAACTTTTCTGAAACATATCAAGGATTCTTTAATTAGAAACTTTTCCCTTGACATCCTTCCTTCCTTTCTTGATGTATAATAATAGTAATCTTTATAAGTGTCACAAGTAGGCTTACATTAACACTGCAATGAAGTTACTGTGAAATGAAGGCACCTGTTTGGGTACACAGAGGGAGAATTCAGAATGTCCAATTCATCTAACATGTGCCATCCTGCTTGCTCTCCCGAATTGTTCAGAGAGTGCCGAGGTAGCTTGTTACATTGGTTTGCTCTGGAAAGAGGAACCACAATGTTTGCAATGGAATCCCTACAGCGCAGAAGGAGGCAATTCGGCCCATTAAGTCTGCACCAGCGCTCTGAAAGTGCACCCTTCCTAGGCCACTCTCCATCCAATCCTCATAACCGCATTTAACCATTGGACACTAAGGGATAATTTAACATGGAGGCCAATCCACCTAAACTGCACATCTTTGGACTGTGGGAGGAAACTAGTGCATCCGGAGGAGACCCACACCGACATGTGGAGAACATGCAAACGCCACACCAGGATGTTGCCTGGTATGGAGGGTATTAGCTGTGAGGAGTGATTGAATAAATAGGGATTGTTCTCCCTAGAGAGATGGAGGCTGAGGGGCGACCTGATAGAAGTTTATAAAATTCTTAGGGGTATAGATAGGGTGAACAGTTTCCCAGGGTGGAAATGACAATTACAAGGGGGCACAAGTTCAAGGTGAGGATGGAAAGGTTCAGTGGAGATGTGCGGGGGAAGTTTTTTACACAGAGGGTGGTGGTGACCTGGAATGCACTGCCAAGTGAGGTGGTTGAGGCAGATACGTTAGCGACCTTTAAGACTTATCTGGATAGGCACATGAACAGACAGGGTATAGGATACAGGCGGGTGGTCTAGATAGGACATACGATCGGCGTAGGCTTGGAGGGCCGGAGGGCCTGTTCCTGTGCTGTATTGTTCTTTGTTCTTTGTTTTGTTCCACAGTCACAAGGCCAGAATTGAACCCGGGTCCCTGTCGTTGTGAGGCAGCAGTGCTAACCACTGTTATTGTGCCACTCCATATTGAGGAAACAGGTTCAAAACCCCAAAATGGTTCTATTGTTACCTTGGTATTACCTTACTGGTCTTTCGGGGGCAGCACAGTAGCACAAGTGGCTAGCACTGTGGCTTCACAGCGCCAGGGTCCCAGGTTCGATTCCCCGCTGGGTCACAGTCTGTGAGGAGTCTGCACGCTCTCCCCGTGTCTGCGTGGGTTTCCTCCGGGTGCTCCGGTTTCCTCCCACAGTCCAAAGACGTGCAGGTTAGGTGGATTGGCCATGCTAAATTGCCCTGGGTGCCCAAATAAGTTAGGTGGGGTTATTGGGTTACAGGGATAGGGTGGAAATGAGGGCTTAGGTAGGTCGGTGCAGACTCGATGGGCCGAATGGCCTCCTTCTGACTGTATGTTCTATGTCTATGTCTATGTCTACTGGCTTTGGTATCATATCCCGATGTATCAAGGCCCTGTGAAGCGCCTTTGCAATGCTTATTACAGTAAAGGCGAATTTAAATGCAAGTTGTTGGTGGTGGTGAGCTTCCACACCTGGCAAATGCAACGACTGAAAACAAGTATATTAAAAGTACCTTGTGGACCAACTGTCAAAAACTCACCACACTCTTAAACCTGTAATGACATTTTATTGATTAGAAACTCATCATGGTACAATAATTGTTCCACTGGTGATGTAGTGAACCCAGCAGGGAAGTTATATATTTTGTGTGCAGGGAAACCCATTTCTTGGCATTCGAGGGATCTGGAGCAGTATTTTTTTTTGGTCTGAGATATTAGATTTATTCTATTTCCAGTCTTTAAACAGCTGAACGTTCACATTCATCTTCATTAACGTATCGAGTGTCAATTACATCGGTGTGGTTCCTTTAAGGGGATTGTGTTGCAGCAACTGTCTTCATTATAGATCACTGGCCACTTACTGTTTCCACACAGACTGGTAAAACTATCACTGGGCAACAGGACATTAGAGTCTGAATCAGGCTAATGGAGAAGAATAATGACTGCCAAATAATCCATGAGGGGTTTGCGGGTGAATTTCTATAGCAAGCTATGGCCACTTAATGTTTTTTTTTTTTAAATTCTTTTTATTGGCTTTTCTCCTATTTATAAACAGTTGTTACTTATATACATTACATTTTTCTTGCCCGCGCTAATTTGCTTTATTTTACAGAGAGGTTTATTTTGTCCTTCGTTTGACTAACTGTACGTACATTTTGCTGCCCTCTGGATCGGTCTATGATATCCCCCCCTTCCTCCTCCCCCCGGGTTGCGCAGTCCTTTGGTTCTTCATCTGTTTTCTTTTTTCCCCTGGTTTACTCCTCGTTGCTGGCCTCGAACAGGTTTTGGAACAGGCCTACGAACTGCCCCCAAGTATCCAGGAAGCCTTCCTCTGACCCTCGGATGGCGTACTTAATCTTCTCCGGGTGGAGAAAGTCCGAGAGCTCAGTGAGCCAGTCTGCAGCTTTGGGTGGTGCTGCTGATCACCAGCCGAGCAGGATTCTCCGGCGTGCGATTAGGGAAGCGAAAGCAAGGGCGTTGGCCCCCTTCCCCATGTGTAGCTCTGGCTGCTCCGATACCCCGAAGATTGCCACTATTGGGCATGGCTTCACCCTCACCCACACAACTTTGGACATTGCCTTGGAGAAGGCTGTCCAGAACCCAGCAAGTTTGGGGCAGGCCCAAAACATGTGGGTGTGGTTGGCCGGGCCTCCCTGGCACCGTTCACATTTGTCCTCCACCTCCGGGAAGAACCTGCTCATTCGGGTTCTGGTCAGGTGCGCTCTGTGCACCACTTTGAGCTGCATTAGGCTCAGCCTTGCGCAGGAGGAGGTGGAGCTCACCCTCCTCAGTGCTTCGCTCCAGAGTCCCCATCCTACTTCTGTCCCCAGTTCGTCCTCCCATTTTTGTCTGGTCCCGTCCAGTGGCGTTCGGGCTCTGTCCAGTAGCTGTCCGTATATTTTCCCTTCTCGCTGCTTGTGCCTATCAGGTCCTCTACTAGTGTGCTTTCGGGGGCCCCGGGGTACCCTACTGTCTTTTGCGGAGGAAGTGTTTTATTTGGAGGTGTCTCAATTCCTGTCCTCTTGCTAGTTTCCACTTCCTCATCAGTTCGTCCAGTGTCGCCAGTCTGTGCCCTACATAGAAGTCCCCGACCATCAGTGTGCCCCCGTCCCCCCTCCATCTAGCATGGCTGGGGGGAATCTGATTGCCGCAGATGGGGGCCATAAGGGACATTTCGGTTATCCCAAAGTGCTGTCTCAACTGGGTCCACGTTCTCAGCATGGCCGCTACCACTGGGCTCGTTGTGTACCTTGTTGAGGACGATGGGAGTGCTGCTCTGGCCAGTGCCCGCAGGGTTGTTCCTTTACAGGATGCCTCCTCCATTTGTACCCAATCTGTGTCGGGTTCTTGTACCCATCCCCTCACTTTTTCTGCCGTTGCTGCCCAGTGGTAATATTGTAGGTTCGGTAGAGCCAGGCCCCCTCTGACTTACCCTCTTTGCAGTGTCGGCTTGGGAATTCTCAGGTTCTTGCCCCCCCCCATGCAAACACCATGATTAGCCTGTCTATGTTTTGGAACAAGGCCTTGGGGATGAAGATCGGGATGGATCTAAACAGGAAGAGGAAAGTTGGCAGTCCATTTATCTTGATCGTCTGCACTCTTCCCGCCAGGGAGAGTGGAAGTGAGCCCCACCGTTGAAGGTCTTTTCTTACTTCCTCCACCAGGCTGGTCAGGTTCCACAGGAGGGACTGAAGGCAATACTGCAAAGACTGAAAGAGTTTGGAACCTTCTCGGGCTACAAACGTAACCTGGGCAAAAGCGAGGCATTCCCAGTGAACCCAAAAGGGGGAGGGACAGAGCTGAAGGGTCTCCCGTTCAAAATGGCCCAGAACAGATTCCGTTACCTGGGGATCCAAATAGCCAGAAACTGGACACAGAAAAGGCCTTTGACAGAGTCGAATGGAACTACCTCCTCGACGTACTAGAACGGTTTGGGCTAGGAGCAGGTCATCTGCATAGAGTGAGACTCTGTGCTCTCTGTCTCCTCTCCGGATTCCCTTCCAGCTTTTTGCGTCCCGCAGAGCTATCGCCAGGGGTTCGATCGCTAGCGCGAACAAGACTGGGGACAGGGAGCAGCCCTGTCTTGTTCCTCTCTGCAGCTGGAAGTATTCAGAGCTGGTGGTGTTAGTTCGGACACTCGCTTTGGGAGCGTTGTACAGGAGCCTCACCCAGGCGGTGAATCCCGCACCTAGCCCAAGCCGTTCCAGTACCTCGAGGTGGTAGCTCCTTTCGACTCTGTCAAAGGCCTTTTCTGCGTCCAGGGAGACGATCACCTCTGGTGTTCCCTCCTGGGGGGGGGGGGGGGGGTCATTATCACATTCAGCAGCTGCCTGATGTTCGCTGTGAGCTGCCTACCCTTGACAAAGCCGGTTTGGTCCTCTGCGACCACCTCTGGTACGCAGCCCTCCAGCCTGTTGGCCAGGGCCTTTGCGAGTATTTTCGCATCCACGTTCAGTAGTGAAATGGGTCTGTATGACCCGCATTCCGTCAGGTCTTTATCTTTTTTTGGGTATCAGTGAAATTGTGGCCTGCGCCTGCATGCCAGTGAGTCCGCAAACATGTCCCTTAAGTGTGGGGCCAGGACTGGTGTGAATTATTTGTAGAAGTCGGCCTGGAACCCGTCGGTTCCCGGTGCCTTCCCCGCCTGCATGGAGCTGATGCTCTCCATGATTTCTCCCAGGTCTATTGGTGCCTCCAGCTCCCCCCATCTGTCTTCCCCCACCACTGGTAATTCCAGTCTGTCTAGGAACTGTTTCATTCCTGCATCCCCATCGGGGGGCTTGGAGGTGTACAGTCTCTGGTAGAAGGTCTCGAATGCCGGATTGACCTCCTTTGGCTCTGTTACCAGTCTGCCTTTGCTGTCCATAACCTGCGCTATTTCCCTCGTGGCTGCCTGCTTTCTCAGCTGGTGAGCCAATAGGCGGCCAGCCTTGTCTCCGTGTTCGTAGAAGGTTCCCCCGTGTCTGACGGAGTTGGTACACTGCTTTCCTAGTGGATAGCAGGTTAAAGTCCATTTGCAGCTTTTTCCTCTCCGCCAGCAGCTCTACGGTCGGGCCTTGGCGTACTTTCTATCGTCTTCCAGAATGGAGTTCACTAGCTGTTGCCTGGTCACCCTCTCTTCCCTATCTCTGCTTGCCTTGTAGGCTATGATCTCTCCTCTGCTCACGGCCTTCAGTGCCTCCCAAAACGTGGAGGGTGAGACCTCCCCGTTTTGGTTGTTACTAACGTAATCGCCTATGGCCTGCGATATTTTTTGGCAGAAAGCCTTGTCGGCCAGGAGGTCCATGTCCAGCCTCCATGTGTGGTGCTGGGCCCGGCCTGTCTCCAACCTCACATCCATATCGTGTGGAGCGTGGTCAGAGATAACGATCGCGGAGTACTCTGTTCCCGTGATCCCTGGAAGCACCGATTTCCCCGCTGCAAAGAAGTCGATACGGGTGTATATCTTGTGCACCTGCGAAAAGAACGAGAACTCCTTTTCTCCCGGGTGCAGGAACCTCCATGGGTCCACCGCCCATATCTGTTCCATGAAGGCCCCTAGCTCCCGAGCCATGCCAGACGTTTTCCCCATTCTGGGGTTTGATCGGTCGGTCAGTGGGTCCAGCACGCAGTTAAAGTCTCCCCCCATAATCAGTCGGTGTGTGTCAAGGTCGGGGATTTCCGCCATGATCTTCTTTATGAATTCTGGGTCGTCCCAGTTGGGAGCGTACACATTTACCAGTACAACAGGTGCCCCTTCCAGGACACCGCTGACCATGATGTACTGTCCCCCTGGCTCCGTAACTGTCTTGGTTCCCGTAAACCTCGTCCTTTTGCTAATTAATATTGCTCCACCCTAGCCCTCGTCCCGTACCATGAATGGTATGTCTGTCCCACCCAGCCCTTCCTTACCAGCAGTCGGTCATTCTCCCTCAGGTGCGCCTCTTGTAGGTAGATTATGTCTGCTTTTAGGCTTCTTAGGTGGGCGAACACTCTGGATCTTTTCACTGGGCCGTTGAGTCCCCTTATATTCCAGGTAACAATCCTGGTGGGGAGTTTCTGACCCCCCAGTCCTGTGGGATCACCCATACTTACCTGGGTTTCCCTTTGCTAGGGGGCCATCCAAAATAGCTCGGGTCACCGCTCTCACCATGGGGTAACTCGAAGCGTACCCCTTCCCACGCATATCTGATTTGGTCAATCAGATTGCATAGTACTGGGTCTTCTCAATGGTCTACCACCATCCGTAAAGCGGACCGTCCATACACTGCCTTCGAGGCAGGCGGTCGCCTTTATCACTTCCTCAGGGTTCCCTTCGGTGTCACCAACGGGGTCTCGGTCTTCCAAAGGGAGATGGACAGAATGGTCGACCGGTACGGGTTGTGGGCCACCTTTCCGTACCTAGAAAACGTCACTATCTGCAGCCATGATCAGCAGGACCACGATGCCAACCTTGCCAAATTTCTCCACACCGCCACTCTCCTAAACCTCACCTACAACAAGGAGAAGTGCGTATTCAGCACAAACCGCGGAGTCATCCTCGGCTATGTGGTCCAGAACAGAGTTCTGGGGCCCGATCCCGACCGCATGCGCCCCCTCATGGAGCTCCCCTTCGCCCACTGCCCCAAGGCCCTCAAACGCTGCCTGGGGTTCTTTTCATACTACGCCCAGGGGTCCCAAACTATGCGGACAAGGCCCACCCACTCATACAGTCCACCCATTTTCCCCTGACAGCCGAGGCTCAACAGGCCTTCGCTCGTATCAGAGCCGATATCGCCAAGGCCGGGATGCACGCAGTAGACAAGACGCTGCCCTTTCAAGTGGAGAGCGACGCATCAGACTTCACCCCAGCCGCCACCCTCAATCAGGCAGGCAGGCCCGCGGCATTCTTTTCCCGCACCCTTCATGGCTCAGAAATTCGCCACTCATCCGTCGAAAAAGAGGCCCAAGCTATCGTTGAAGCTGTGCGGCAATGGAGGCATTACCTGGCCAGCAGGAGATTCACTCTCCTCACTGACCAACGGTCGGTAGCCTTCATGTTCAATAACACACAGCGGGGCAAGATCAAGAATGATAAGACCTTGAGGTGGAGGATCGAGCTCTCCACCTACAACTATGAGATTTTGTATCACCCTGGCAAGCTCAACGAGCCCCCAGACGCCCTATCCTGAGGTACATGTGCCAGCGTACAAGTAGACCGACCGTCCGGGCCCTGCACGACAGCCTTAGTCAACCGGGAGTACCATTTTATAAACCCACAATCTGCCCTACTCCGTCAAGGAAGTACGGGCAATCACCAGGGACTGCCAGGTCTGTGTGGAGTGCAAGCCACACTTCTACCAGCCGGACCGTGCGCACCTGGTGAAGGCCTCCCGTCCCTTTGAGCGCCTCAGTGTGGATTTCAAAGAGCCCCTCCCCTCAACCAACCATAACACGTATTTTCTCAGTGTGGCGATGAATACTCCAGATTCCCCTTCGCCATCCCATGCCTGTTCGGGGAGGCTGGTACGGGAATTGAACCGTGCTGCTGGCCTGCCTTGGTCTGCTTTAAAAGCCAGCGATTTAGCCCAGTGTTCTAAACCAGCCCCTTGAAACATCCACAGTGACAGAGGATCCTCATTCATGAGTGATGAGCTGCGTCAGTTCCTGCTCAGCAGGGGTATTGCCTCCAGCAGGACGACAAGCTATAATCCCCGGGGAAACGGACAGGTAGAGAGGGAGAGCAGGATGGTATGGAAGGCCGTGCAACTGGCCCTACGGTCCAGGAACCTCCCGGCCTCCCGCTGGCAGGAGGTCCTCCTGATGCAATACACTCCATTTAGTCGCTACTGTGCACCGCCACTAACAACACACCCCATGAACGTCTCTTTGCTTTCCCCAGGAAGTTCACATCCGGGGTGTCGCTCCCGACTTAGCTCAAAGCTCCAGGATCCGTCCTTCTCCGTAGGCACGTCCGAATCCACAAGGCGGACGCGTTGGTGGAGAGGGTGCAGTTGCTCCATGCGAACCCCCAGTATGCCTACGTGGCGTACCCCGACGGCCGCCAGGGTACTGTCTCCCTCAGGGACCTGGCACCAGCAGGTTCCCCACACACACACCCCTCCGGCCCAGCACCACCCTCCCCTCCCTCGGCGCTTCCAGCAACAACCCCCCCGGGACCATCCGTCCTCCTCCTGCCCACGGCCGAGGATGAAGAGGGTTTTGGCACGCTCCCGGAGTCACCGAAGACCAGACCAGCATCGGCATCACCGCCACCACTACGTCGCTCCCAGCGGCACATCAAGGCACCGGACCGGTTGAATCTCTAACGGGTCCACTGGACTTCGAAAGACATTTTTTTTCTCACAAAAATTGTACATGTAAAATTCAGTTGTTGTGTATAATTCTCCACTACCCCCGCCAGACTCAATATTAACAGGGGGTGAATGTGGTAAACCACTGTTGCACCTATATTTGGTGATGTATGGTAGTACCTGGACTGCAGGTACGATGATAGTCCCTGCCTGCTGGCTCTACCCAGTAGTCGGAGTATAAATATGTGTGTCCTCCGCGCAGCAGCCATTTCACCAGCTGCTGTGGGAGGCCACACATCTTAGAGCAATAAAGCCTCAGTTGTATTCAACTCTCGTCTTTGTGCAATTGATCGTGCATTAGGGCCCCAGCGCTCAGGGGTTTCCCTTTGCCCAGGGGGCACCCAATGCGGCTGTGTTTATGCCACATGGGTGCGCCCCTGCTCTCTGGGGTCTCCCTCCATCCTGATGCCCTCTAGAGTGGCTGGTTGCGGTGCCCTCTTGGTTCCTCGCCCTGCTCCATGCCCGCCGAGGTCTATGTCTATACTGCTTCACTATCTCACCCTTCTCTTTGCTTCTCTTTTGTTCTGCGTTCTCCCCCAGACTCCTCTCCCCCCGCCCCCCCCCTAGTCCTTGTACCTTTGCCCCCACCGCGTTCTCCCCCCCTTCTGCCCCCCCCTCCCCTCCTGGTGCCAGGCGCTCCCCCTCCTCTGAGAAGTGCGCCGCGGCCCTCCTTCCTTCCTGCCCTCCCGTGCTGGCCCTCCTCGCTAGTACGGTGGCCCCCCTCCCAGTACTCGCCCAGTTCTGGCCGTGTTTAAACTTTCTCCTACTCGTCCTTGTCTCGCCCTCCTGTTTGCTTTCCTCACCCTCATTTCCCTCGCTCCACTTCCCCCCATTGCATTGAGAGAGGAGACAAGCTCTGAGACAAGACAGCACAAGGTATAACACACACGTGCACAGTTCATGAGTCCGTTGTCCTTGTTTGCGGTCTGTCCTCCGCTCTTTGTTCTGGTTTTCCCTTCCTTTTCCGTCCCCATGTCTTTCATTGCGGTTGTGTGTGCTCCTCCCCCAGTTTGTTCGCTCTAACAAACTCATCAGCCGCTGCTGGGTTGTTAAAATACAGTTCTTTCCCCTCAAATGTTACCCAGCACTTAATGTTAAAATAGCAAGTATTTCCCTGGAGTCTGGACATATCTAGCTTTTGAAGCTCAAATCTGTGAGAGACCAGGGAGAAACAGTCTCATGCAATTCACGTCTGTGATCTGATCGAGGTAGTTAAAATGTTCAGCAGAAACAATGCTAAAAGAGAAACGATTTAATCTGATGGGGGAAATCAAGAACAAGAGGACGTAATAGAATTAGTGTGCGTTCATTTAAGAGGGAAATCAAGAAGCACGTTTTCACAGAGAAGGTAATGGGAGTCTGGGGCGAGATTCTCCGACCCCCCGTCGGGTCGGAGTATCGCTGGGGGCTGGCGTGAATCCCGCCCCCGCCGGTTGCCGAATTCTCCGGCACCACTCTGGGGGGGGGGGGGGGGGGGGCTTGCAAATCTAACAATTTGAGTACCTTGGCACTCCTCTCGTTATTTTGCTACTTCCACATCAATGCCCCTCCAGAACCACTTTGCACTGAAACAAGTGACAACAGACCAGATGTTACTTGTGCAGGACATGCAGCAGCATCTGCTATTGGTCAATCTTCTTTGTATTCTTTTAGGTTTTAATCTATTTCTTGCATGAAAGTGCAAGTTGGTAATGAGGGGAGTAATGAGGCACCTGGGAGCTAAGCGAAAAGGGAAATCAAATGCATTTCTTCTTAATCTATAAGATTGAAGGGTAAAGAAATGCAGCACAGAGCACAAAATTGTGTCCTCCCCCATGGTGGGTTTGATGGTTAAGGGGTCATTTAAATAGGTGAGAGGGTGTTGGGAGGGGGGACTCTGCCACCTTCCCCGCCGCCATCCCGATTGAGTTTGGAGGAGGAAGGCTCATGGACGTATTAACGCAGCAGGGGGTTCCCAGGGGCATCCCTCATTCAAATACACTCCGCGCTTGATCGAAGGACCCAGCATTGGAAAGGGGGTTACCATTGAATGCCACCCTTGCTGCCCTTGCCCATCTTCTCCCTCCTGCACCACATCCTCCACCCAAAACACCCTTCCTGCCATTTGTGACATGGTTGACCCCTGAATCTGAGGCCTCAGATAGGGCCGTAGAGGCAGCAGCCACCATGTCCCTAGTGGCGCTGCTGAGTACACAACAGCTGCTGGCATCTGATTGGCTGGTGGCTCTTGGCAGGCAAGACTTCAGCCACAGGCATCCTTGATCCTGGGGAAGGCCCATTGCTGGCCTGCTAAGTGCCTGAGTGGCATAGGATGTCTTGAACTTTCTCAAAAAGAGGCATATTACCAGCTCTCCATCTGGCAGCCTCGTACCCCATTGACTCCACAAGATTCTGCCCAAAGTGGCAAGAGGGTAACTTTAATGTCAAATCAGATAAAGAAAGATAAATGAAGAGAAGGGGAAAATAGTTTGGACTGAAAGAGAGGGAGAGAGGAAAAGAGCGAAAGTAAAACTTATAATGTTTTAAATTTACATAATGAAAATCCCTAATGATTAACAACTGAAGGAATGAAACTCCACACTCCTAATACATCATTTTTACTGTTCATTAGGTTGAGTGACAGTAGTTATAAATTATCAAATCCTTAAAATGGTACCTACGTTTGTGGTGACATGCCTAAACATTCTGTGGTGAGTTTAGTTTAGTTCGACCACATAGATACAAGTTTTATGATATTCAGTGCATGTGAATGACAAAGCAGACACCAAGGTGCTGTAAGGGTCCTTCCTGATTATTCCCCATTTATTCCCTTATCTCCTCTTTCTTTTATTGTTGCCGTTACACTTTTGATCCATGGATGATTTATGGACATGTGTCTTTAATTCAAGCAGAAGGAAGAAATGACCTGTGCCTTTAATTCTAGCAGAGTATTTCAGCAGCAGGAGAGATCACCGTGTTAGTCTGTACTGGATCAAACTGGAGCTGTGCACTCTCCGACACCAATGACAGTGATTGATTGGGACTCGGTTTGATTGATTTGGCTGGTGGCCAATGAATTCCCCCAAAGGGCTGTGCTCCTCCTGGTAACAGGTGGTGATTGGATCTGATCGCACTGGAATGTTTTCAGAGTCAAGAGGGTCCCAGTCTCATTTTAGTTTAATTCTGGCAACCTGATGGAGGGATCTGACTAACTCTCTCCCAAAAAATCCAGCTTAACTCTCTTTGGAAGGCCACTGTGATGGCTGACTCTCTCTCCAGCAACTCTGGGTGCTGTTCTCTGGAGTTTGCAGAGGCCTGAATGAAACCACGAGCTGGAAGCAAGGTTTGATGTGAAATAAAGTATCTCTCCAGAAAGTTGAAGGCCTGTATGTGGATCTCAAGTAGAAGACCCAATTTGATAAGAATTAAAGTGTCTCTCCAGCAAAGCTGCGAAATACCCCGAGTGACTGACTCTACAGGGAAGATCATCACCGACTGCAAACCAGAGACTTTAATCAGCAAATGTTTTAAAGAACCATCATCTGAAGAAAAGACTTTTATCTTTTGACTTTCATCCTTATTATTTTTCACCCCCCCCCCCCCCCCCCACCACTCCCTTGATCAAAGAGATAGGTTTTAAGGTTTTAACTTAAAGGAAGAAAAAGAGGCAGAAAGGCAGAGGGATTTAGGGAGGGATCTCCAGAGCTCTGGAAAAGGGAAGTGAATTCAGTGGAGAGATAGCATGATGAGTTACGATGAAGGTGGAAATCACCAAGGTCGAGAGGTTGCTGAGTGAGCAGATGCTAAAAGAGGAAAGTCGTGAAAACATCATGGTGAGAAGTTTGATTGTACTTGAGTGGATTTTAGAGAGCAAGGATCTTAAATGGGAGGTGAGAGGGGTTGAAAAAGATTAGTTGTTCAAAGGAGGAGGAAGTGGCAGAGGATGAGGGGACAGGCCAGAGTGTGATTTGGTGGTAAGTGCACCCCATCCAGCACAAAAGTCTTGATGGGCAATTGGTGGAAGATAGAGCCAGGCAGAGAGGTTTCATTTGAGGGAGTGATGCATTCATCTCTCAGCCAGGCCTCCATTAATGCTGCAGATATTATCCATAACTATCCCATGGTTGGCAAGCGTATTGCTCACAAATGAATGGACATTCTGGATGGAGATGGATAGAGGGATGGTGAGAACTGATTTAGTGGCAGAGCCCACAGCACCAGCAGTAGGGGGGGTGAGTTGAATGGGCAGGAGATTGGCAAGACTAGTCGTTAGATCTATACTGTGTGGGAAGGTTAATGAGGTGTAGGACGGGGCAGTTGGGTTAAAGTTCGGAATGCGCAACAGCGAGTGCCTCGGTGGATTTTTTGGAGGGTGCCAAGAGAGGTACAGAGGGAAGCGGAACTTGGCAGGGGAGTGGGCAGGTTGTGGAGGACTGAGGTTGTTCCAGTAGGGCAGAATATCTGAGAGGGAAGGAAGAACATAAGACATAGGAGCAGAATTAGGCCACTCAGCCCATCGAGTCTGCTCTGCCATTCAATCATGGCGTATGATGGGAAGGGAGCATGATGGCAGGGGATAATGGTGTAAGGAGAGATAAAGAGATAACAAGTAAAAGAAAGGGTGACAAAAATTGGAAATAGAAGTGGGCAGCCAAAATGTACACATGTATGGACACAGGAAAACACAGGTTACACGAGCCTGGTTATATAGCAATTTAATAGACATTAAAGCCTGGTAAAGGAATTAAATTGGTGGCATTAATTTATGAGTACATGTTGGTGACAGGGACCCTCATCTACAGATAGTGTAATTTTATGATTTGCTTTGCTACCACTGCTTGGTAGGAACATGAGTGCCTATGAGTACCTCCTGAATCTTAATGTTACACACCTACATAATTCATGAAACTCAAAAGCTTGGACACTCTTGTTCAATATCCTTTATTTGTCCATAATCGCTAATGTATAATTGTCCCTTCTCCAAAATTCTATATGTTGATTAGGTAACTTCAATTGACAACGTTTCTGCGGTACAGAAATAAGGCTGCTGATGGTACATGATCTATGGGGGTATCTAGAATCATAAAGTTGTGTATTAATTTCATTGTTGTATCAAATCAGTCTGTGCTATATGTTGAAATATTGTCATGAGGAGAGGGATATTAGGAAAGAATTCACCTATTCTACTTCAGATTCATGGATTGTAGCTTCACAGCGTCATTGAGTGAATTATTTTCTCCCTCCACCTCTTCTGATCAGTTTTTCTATAGTTAGTTTATAACTCTTGCCTTATGTGTTGACTGAAAAGTACCTTCTTATGCGTCTCCATGTTAAGCTCTTTAAATATCTCTTTTTAAGATTCCCGAGTTATATTTCATTCCTCAGATAAGAGATGAGACTATCAATTTTTTCTTGGAATGAAGCATTTCTTGAGCTGTATCATTTAAAAAAAAAAAATTTAGAGTACCCAATTCTTTTTTTTCCAATTTTAGGGGCAGTTTAGCATGGTCAATCCACCTAACATGCACATCTTTGGGTTGTGGGCATGAAACCCATGCAGACATGGAGAGAATGTGCAAACTCCACACAGACAGTGACCCAGGGCCAGGATTTGAACTTGGGTCCTCAGCGCTGCAGTCCCAGTGCTAACCATTGTGCCACATGCCACCCCTTCTTGAGCTTTATCTGAAGTAGTGTGTGAAGGCAGCTTTAGGATGAATTGAAGATAACCCCATCTCTCTCTCTCTCTCTATATATATATTTCTATCTTTCTCTTTTTTTGTTACAATTATAAGATTTATATGTTTAGTTGCTCGGTAATACAGAACTTGAGAGTGGGTAAAAGAAAAAGGCATACCGTTGGAGTTTTTCTTCTTGCACTCCTCAGGACAGATGCAAGAATGCCGAATTTCAAAGAGAACAACAATTTATACAACATGAGGAAAGGGTAGGGCCTGATTAGCTCAGTTGTCTAGATGGCTGGTTCAAATTAATCCCAACAGCACAGGATCCATTTGCCATTCTGGCTGGTACCTGCATCTCCACCCTGCCTCAGAGCAAAGCAATAGCAAACCACTACTGAGAAATGTCGCCAAGGATAATGCACCAGCAGACAATGATCTACCTTCGGACAACATGGAATGGAATGGAGAAACGGGTGCTGATTGGTTAGCAAGTTGACTATGATGGGTTGAGGCATTGCCATGGAAAATGCAACATGGAGCTATTGTACTCACGTGTTTGTTCAACTGAAAAAAAAATGCAATGCCTGGACAAGTTCCTTTTTCTCACAGAGGACCATCTTGTGTATGAATATATGGGCCATAAATTGCATGGAGTGGCAGTTGGAGTTGGTTCCATTCCACTCCTAGTTAGCCACCTGGAAGTTAAACATTTTTTATTCTCCTTTTTCACATTCTGTCCCAAATTTACACCCACCAACAATAAACAATAATCAGCAACAAATATGTCAATCCCCATATCAATAACAACGATCCCATCCACCCACCAAACCCCAAACATTAGCCCACATGTTCACACAAACAAATGACAAAAAGGAATTAGGGATCACCCATAGTCGCCATTAACACATACAGCCCCCCTCCCCCCAACCCTCCCACCCACCCACCCCAACTAATGTTCGATGTTATCCAGTCCTTGAAAATGCATAATGAATAATGCCCATGAATTGTAGAACCCCTTCATCCTTCCCCTCAGTTCAAACTTAACCTTCTCTAGAGTCAAGAATTCCAACAGGTCCCCCCGCCACGCCAGGGCACAGGCAGGAGAGGTTGCTCCCCAACTTATCAGGATCCGCCTCGGGCGATCAACGAGGCGAAGGCTGCAACATCTGCCACCGCACCCGTTTCCAACCCTGGCTGGTCCGACACCCCGAATATGGCGTCCCGGGGGCCAGGGTCCTGTTTCACGTGCACCACTTTAGAAATTACCGTAAAAGCCTCCTTCCAGTAATCCTCTAACTTTGGACAGGACCAAAACATATGAACATGATTAGCGGGCCCCCCCCCCCGCAATGTTCACACACATCTTCTGCTCCTTCAAAGAATCGGCTCATCCTCGCCCTCGTGCGGCGTGCTCTTTATACCACCTTCAGCTGTATCAGCCCCAACCTCACGCACGAGGTGGAGGCATTCACTCTTCGGAGCACCTCACACCAGAATCCCTCCCCCATATCCTCTCCCAACTCTTCCTCCCACTTTGCTTTGATCCTTTCCAGTGGTGCCTTCTCCTATTCCAAAATAGCTCCGTAAACCGCTGACACTACACCCTTCTCCAGTCCCCCTGTCGTCAGCACCTTTTCCAGCAATGTGGAGGCCGGCTTCACGGGGAAGCTCTGTATCTCCTTTCTGGCAAAATTACGAACCTGCATGTATCTAAACATTTCCCCCTGCTCCAGACCATACTTTGCTTCCAGCTCCTTCAATCCTGCAAACCGACCCCTAAGAAACAAATCTTTTAGTGTTTTAATCCCCTTCTCCTCCCATTTCCGAAAATTTCCATCCCACTTCCCTGGTTCAAATCTGTGGTTCCCCCGAATCGGCATTTCCCTTGACCCTGCCCACAACCCGAAGTGTTGGCGAAACTGCCTCCAAATTCTCAATGAAGCTATTATTACCGGACTCTGTTGCACGTTTTCTCTACTACTTGGTCTTTTCTGTGGCTCTGTTCCAATTAGGGCAATCAGTGAATTTGCCATCTTTCTATATTGTCTATGTCCGAATGCTTAGAGTCGCCAGGTATCGAATGATACCACCACAAGTTTCAACCGGCTATCGATCAAAGAGCCAAACACCAGTTCGTTAGTTCAAGGTCAAGGGTACTTTATTTATATACAATCAGTCATGCAGCATAAACACTACTAGTCAACTACACCTATTACTAAGACAACCTGTACTTAACTTCGGGCACCCGGCTTAGGTCAGGAAACAGTGGCCGCTGTTCAATTCTGGACCTCTTGGGTTCGAAGTGGTAGCTGCTGCTCAGCTGGGCTCATCCATCTGGTAGTGGGCGTTGAACTCAAACTTGCTTCTGGTGTTGCTGCCGTTGGCAATGGCGTGACCGGGCTACCAAGGCCAAAAGAGAATGAACATATGGCGAACTCTTCTTTTATACTCGGGGGGTTTTCGCGTTCTTTTGGGTGGTCCTTTGATTTGGGCCTTACTAATTGGGTGATCCCTGATCACTCTGTTCGATTCCTTAGCTAATAAGTGGGCGGGGATCTGGATGGCTGGGCGTGTCCCAAGCGGTCACTGACCCCATTATTTGCGTTTCCCTTGGACAGGGAGTGGCGCCGAAATGTCTGGGACTGTCCCAGTTGCTGGAGTACGAGTCATTTGTTTTGGGGAAGATGGACGATCACCTGCTAATCGGCCTGATTAACATGCTAATGGGACGGAGTTTCGATGCATGCCGTCTGGACTTTGCTGACAAATATGCATTTTAGGCTCTGTACCTGCCTGATTCTTGGCTTGTCCATTTTACCCATCAGTCTTTGCGAGTTGCTCGGTACCCTGGTTGGAAGTGGCCATCCCCGATGGCTACACTCCGTCCTCTTGATCCTCAATGCAAAGCGTGAAGGATCACAATACTGGGTCTTCTTTGTTCTCTTGGGATGCCGGGTACCCTTAACCAAGGACAGGTTCTACTCTACTGTGTCCGATGGGTCCAAAAACATTTACCTAATTTCCCTAAACATCGCATGCCTAAGAACCTCTCGGGGGGCCATTTAACATTCAGTAAAAGGGGAACCTCTGACTGTCTCTAACTAGACTACACTCATGCTGCTATTTACAATCAAAGAACTTATCTTACAATACCAAAAAATATCCGATAGCAGCAACACATTTCTGCCTATCACTGACATTCACATACACAGAAAATAAACTTTATTAACAAAAACAACAACCGCGGAATTTATTAAAGAAAAAAGTTCAGAAGGAGTGTGGGGTTTGCTGGAGTCCGAGGAAAGGGGCTCCAAATGTATATACTGGGGGGCCGGGAGGCTCTCCGTCTCCATTTCCGCAATCTAATTGTCTGAATGAACTGTACAATATGGTTATTACTAGTAAGGCATCCACTGTGTAGGACACCACTTGATGAGGTTCACACACCATGTGGGGGATCAGCGGCTGGGTGTGTGTGCGGTGTAGTGCCCGGACTGGGGGTGTTGTGTTGGGTGGTCATGTTCGGGGCCTGTGTGGTGAGGGGGTAGAAGTAGGTAACGCGCACAACTGGACTGTTCCAGTGCCGATCATGATGCCGATCATCAAGGTTGTCTTTATCTTGTTTCGGTTTTCCTTCACCGTCGAGTGTCTTCGTAGCTCTCTAAGGGAACAAGCATAGTGTCTGTTATCATCGTGTTGTTTAACATCTCGTATGTTCGCCTGTGTCTCCTTAACGTCAATTTTCCCATTATAATCATCACCATATGTGACTCCCTCATTTTTTTTTTTAAACAACCATTTGCGGAGACGAGACATCCCCCCAAAATTCTGTGTTACCGCGCGAGCACTCTCGCAGCCTGTGGTCAATGAGCTGAGTGAGCAGACAATTTCTCCGTCCTCTGCAAACTTGTTTTTCCAACAAAGTGTTTCTTACATGTAAATAGTATGTGGGGGGATAGCAACCGAAGGGTTGCCAGGAAGGGCAAAAGTAATGGCACAGTGCATTCTTTAAACCACAGGACTCGAAAAAACCCAGAAAAAGAGTTTCGAAAACAAGCTTCCGAATGGGGTAGTGCGTATGATCCGCAGCAGGGCAAGAATGGGTGGGGCCTCTGGATAGGGCGGTGATCAGTGCCGTTGCTCCACTACCCGAGCTTGGCTGACCAAATGAATAGGGGGTCCCCAGGCAGGGCGGGGTTCAGTGCCGTTACTCCACTGCCTGAGTGACCAGAGCGGTACAAATTTGTAATGATATGGATTCCAAACAAACTTGTTTCACTAACGGCCATGTGGCGTCAGACGAGTAATTATGACTGCATCAAGAACTTTGGTGTGGGGCCAAAAGAATAACCTGTATCAAGAAATTCAGTGAGGTCGACACGAATAGTTGCACAAAGAAGAAACATTCAACATCTAAAAAAAAATAACAAATTAAAGAAAGTAAAGCGGGCAGGCTCCATCAGGGTACAGGACACCGTAAATCTCCATCGGTTCCTGACTCTCATCATCTGGACACCTCAAGATTCCATTTCAAAAAGGTGTGCAAAGGGGTTATCCTGGTGGGAGTCAGACTCGTAGCTGTCACCATCTCCCGGGTGCCAAACTCTTTCATGGAGTTTGCGTGCTAACGCGGCGTGTGCCGATGTGGGGTCCATTTCGTCATTTCTCATCATGTGACAGGAGTTGTCACGGTGCCAGTGCTTCATGGTCCGCAGGGAGGTTGTCAGGGGGGTGTCGCTATCGTCGGGTGGCGGGTCAGGTTCCGGATTGGGCAGATAAATCGTTTCAAAGAGGCTGAGAATATCGTCGTCGGGGTCTCTGGGCCTGTAGTGACTGAGGCCTGGTTTGAGGGATCTTTTTTCGGGTCTCTCAGGGGCTTTGGTAGTGCTGTCGCTGTCGCTGTCACTGTCGCTAGCAGCCAAATCAAGCGTCAGGGTGAAATTTGATTCTGGGGACGTGGTCAAGGTATTGCCTGTGGACGTGCTGCTGGGGAGGGGGAACTCGGGTTGTCAGTGGGCGGGTCCTCATTGTCTGCCATCGCCAATAAGAGGTGGTGCGAGTGGCTGCGCTGCGTTCCATAAACCTTCAGCTGATTTACATGGACCCATCCTGATTTTCCGTTTGGAAACGTGATTTTATAAACCGAAGGGCTTACTTTGTCTGAAATTGAAGAGGGTCCTGCAAATTTAGGGGAGAGGAATGAGCTAAGGTTGTACAAGGTGATCATTACTTGCTGTCCGACTGTATACTCTGTAGGGTGTACTGTTTTGTCAAAGCAGGCCTTACTCTGCTTTTGTTTAGCGCCTAGTCGAACAGCTGCAGCGAGCTGTGCTGCTTTAATATTCTTTACCATGTGCTGGACTGCTTTCTCATGGGTCAGGGCGGTGACTGCGGGGCTGGCCAAATCAAGTCCGAATAAGTATTCAGTACCTTTCATCCGGTCTTGAGGGTATGGGGGGTATATCCTGTAGAGCTGGACACTGTGTTTCTAATAAACATCAGCGCGAATGGGAGCACTGTGCCCCATGTTGTGTTGTGCTGCTGCACCATTTTCCTGAGGGTGGCCTTTAGCGTCTGATTCATGCGTTCCACAATGCCGCTGGACTGTGGGTGATAGGCAATGTGGAACTTTTGTTTAATTCCAAATATCGTCATTACATTTTTCATGACCCTTCCCGTAAAGTGGGAACCTTGGTCCGACTCAATACTACGGGGGGGTCCCCATCTTGTAAAAATCTGTTCGGTTAAGAACTTTGCGGTGGCCTTGGCTGTGTTTGTTCTTAATGAGAACGCTTCAACCCATTTCGTAAACGTGCCTATCACCACTAAAACATACTTGGATCCATTTCTGCAGGGGGGGGAGGGGGCCAATATAATCCAATTGGAGGTTTGTCCACGGGCCATTTACAGGGCGGGTGTATCGGAGCTGGGCTTTTCTCGCATACCTATCGGGGTTGATTTGAGCACAAATTAAACAGTTTTCGACGTAGTGCGACACGTCGGTTTTCATCTCGGGCCACCAGCAGAGGGGTCGGAGGTGGGCAAGGGTGGATTCAATCCCTTGATGTCCATGTCCATCATGGAACTTGCAAATTATCTTGTTTCTGTCCTGGGAGGGGACTACATTAAGCCCATCTTTGAGAACGATTCCCTCATGGACCATCAAAGCATTTCTAAATTTTTCAAAGGGGGCTGGGAAGGTTCCTTTTAAAATCTCCTTTAATGCTTCGTCTTCTTTTTGTGCCTGGGCTAGGTCTTGGATGTTGGTCTGTGAGACCTGAACTGCGTGTACTGGGGCACTCTCGGGGGGTTGCCAAAAGTGGCCATGTCGTGAGCCTGCCTTTGCTAGGGCGTCAGCTTTCACATTACCGGGTGGGGAGGAGCAATGGTGACTTCTTACTTTGATGATGCCATATTCTCTGCCTTTAGCTGTCTGAAGGATATGTTTGAGTAGTGGGGCTGAGGGTAGACGTTTTCCGTCAGCGGAAATAAATCCTCTCGAATCCCACAGGGGTAGGAATTCCGTAAGGCTGTTGCAGATGTACAAACTGTCCGAATATAATTCGGAATAAATGATTTGGAGGAAAATGTAACTGGTCTGATTAGTAAGTTTGCAGACGACACAAAGGTTGGTGGAATTGCGGATAGCGATGAGGACTGTCGGAGGATACAGCAGGATTTAGATTGTCTGGAGACTTGGGCGGAGAGATGGCAGATGGAGTTTAATCCGGACAAATGTGAGGTAATGCATTTTGGAAGGTCTAATGCAGGTAGGGAATATACAGTGAATGGTAGAACCCTCAAGAGTATTGAAAGTCAAAGAGATCTAGGAGTACAGGTCCACAGGTCATTGAAAGGGGCAACACAGGTGGAGAAGGTAGTCAAGAAGGCATACGGCATGCTTGCCTTCATTGGCCGTGGCATTGAGTATAAGAATTGGCAAGTCATGTTGCAGCTGTATAGAACCTTAGTTAGGCCACACTTGGAGTATAGTGTTCAATTCTGGTCGCCACACTACCAGAAGGATGTGGAGGCTTTAGAGAGGGTGCAGAAGAGATTTACCAGAATGTTGCCTGGTATGGAGGGCATTAGCTATGAGAAGCGATTGAATAAACTCGGTTTGTTCTCACTGGAACGAAGGAGGTTGAGGGGCGACCTGATAGAGGTATACAAAATTATGAGGGGCATAGACAGAGTGGATAGTCAGAGGCTTTTCCTTGGGTAGAGGGGTCAATTACTAGGGGGCATAGGTTTAAGGTGAGAGGGGCAAGGTTTAGAGTAGATGTACGAGGCAAGTTTTTTACGCAGAGGGTAGTGGGTGCCTGGAACCCGTTACCGGAGGAGGTAGTGGAAGCAGGGACGATAGGGACATTTAAGGGGCATCTTGACAAATATATGAATAGGATGGGAATAGAAGGATACGGACCCAGGAAGTGTAGAAGATTGTAGTTTAGTCGGGCAGCATGGTCGGCACCGGCTTGGAGGGCCGAAGGGCCTGTTCCTGTGCTGTACATTTATTTGTTCTTTGTTCTTTGTTATATGTCTGCAGGGGTCGGGAATGAATCGGGGTGCTGGACAATGTAAGCAATGGCCGCTAACTCGGCTGCCTGCGAACCTAAGTGTCCAGGCAACTTTAAAGCTATCTCTTCGAAAGCGTGTCCCTGCGCGTCCTCTACATAAATGCCACAGCCTGTTATCCTTTTTCCCTCAAGGACTGTGGAGGATCCATCTACATAAATTCTCAGGGCTTTGTCTGTGGGCTGGGGCTCGATACCTGTCTTTCTTGGTACCAACTTTGGAACAAAGGGTCCTGTGGTGTGTTTTGGGGCTATGATCTCGCACTCGTGGGGACCCTAAATAATGCAAGTTATCAGCCAGAAACGTGCGTGTTTTGGTCCGTTTTACAGTGATGTCGTGTAGGAGTAGGGTCCATCGCACTGCTCAAATTTGGCTTACTGTGCCGCCTTTTAGTCTGCCATCCAATAAAAGCTGTGTCGGGGTGTGCTCGGTCAAAATGATTACTGGGTTGAGTCCAGTTATGTACGAGAAGTACTGTACCGCCCAGAAAACGGCTAATAGGTGCCTCCTGCAGGCTGAAAATCCTTGATCGACCGCATCTAAGACTCGTGAGGCAGAGGCTACAGGTCCCAGACGATCGTGCCTTTCCTGCAGGAGTACAGCCGAAAGGGTCTGATCTGTGGCCGCTACCTCTATCGTGTACGGAGAGTGGGGATCAGGGGCTTGCAAAGCGGGGGCTGTGCTCAGGGTGCATTTCAACGCATCCACGGCGTCCGTGTGCTGTGGAAGCCATTTCCATGGTGCCTGTTTCTTTAGTAAATCGGAGAGTGGGGCTGCCTTTGTGGCGAATCCGGCGATATGGTTCCGACAATAACCAATCAGTCCTAAAAATGACCAGAGGGCTGTAACGTTTTGGGGCAAGGGCAAATTTACGATGGTATCAATCCGTTTGAGTTCTATTTCACGCTTCCCATGCGTGATGACTGTACCTAAATAATTCCGGAAGAATTTTGGCTTTCTTGGGGTTAATTTTGCATCCAATCACTGTAAGGAGTTCCAATAATTCAGAAAGAAGCGAGATGTGCTCTTCCTTGGTGTTAGTCTGTAGGAGCAAGTCGTCCACATACTGAACAAGGCATTCAGGGCGGGAAAATTTAGATAATCCGTTTGCCAATTGTCTGTTGAAACCGGAGGGGGAGTTGTGGAAGCCTTGTGGAAGGCACGTCCACGTGTACTGCTGTCCCTGGAAGGTGAACGCAAATTTATACTGGCATGCTTTGTCCAGTGGAATGGACCAAAAGCCATTACTGATGTCTAATACAGAAAAAATTTCGACTGGAGTCCCTGCCTCAACATGGTCTCAGGACTTGTGGCAACGGTGGGGGATGCTAGGGGAGTCACTTTGTTCAAATCTCTGTAGTCGATGGTCAGTCGCCATGATCCATCGGGTTTTCTTACTGGCCAAATCGGGGCATTGTTTGTCGATGCAACGGGTCAAATCACGCCTTGCTTCAAGAAGCTTTGAATTACCTTGGCTATCTCTCCCTCGGCTTGCTGGGGGAAGCCGTACTGTTTCTAGGGCTTGGGATTGGGACCTGTAATGTTTACAACACCTGGGATTTTACCGCTTGTGCTGGGCAAATGCTGCCTTATGTCCTTTCAAGACCTCCCTAACTGCTTTGACTGTGGTAATGGTTTGTGGATCAAACCAGTACTCTCCTACTGAGCTGATTCTGTGGGCATAATCTCCTACTGTGAGCACGGCGGGGGCTCGTGCTGCTCTAGCCATTTTCCAGATGCATCGGTTAACTGGGTCGAATGAGAGGTTGTGTGTACTCATGAAATCAATACCTAGAATGTGTTCTGCTGCCTGGGTAAATTCTACTCAAACAACCGAATGTTTTGTCCTAATATTACCGAGCTGTACGTCCACAGGGGCTGTGATGTGTCCCTTCTGGAGGTGACCTGTAAAGCCACTAAGGGTAATGGTATTCGTGGGCCAAATCTCTTCCTGGAACATGATGGAGGAGTTTAATGTGGTTCGGGACCCTCCTGTGTCCCAAAGGAACTCTACGTGGTGTCCCCGGACTGTGTCTGCAACTACTGGTCTTCCAGACTTATCCCAAAGGGCATCGCAGACCCAAGTTGGGGAGCCTGAACACCGTCAATCAGTGCCACATGTGGTTGCATTATCTGGTTGGGCGCTAACGCTGTGAATGGGTCGGGTATTGTTTCTGGGGGGGGGCGTTTGGGTGCTGATTCCTTTGCTGCTTCGGGGGGGTATTGCATTCTCGAGCATAATGTCCTTCGTGTCTGCAATTATAGCATTCCTGTGCCTTGAGGTGCTGCACTGTACCTCTACCTTCATTTACCCATGCGGGGTCTAGATGTGCCCTCACTGGGTTCATTGTGGCGTCTACTCTCTTATGTTCTGTCTTTTTCTGTATTGACTGTTCCCAAGCTCTGGACAATCGTTTCAGAACCCACACTTCATTGTGTGCTGGATCTGAGGGGTCATAATTGGCGCAAGCCTTCTGCCCTGCCTCTGTGGCATAGGACACTAACGTACGGGTCCATTTGGCCGTATTGTCTGCTGATAAATGGGCGCGTGCTAACTCACCGAATACCGCAGTGAAATGGATCCAAAGGCATCCAGCAAACGCTGTTGGATGCTCTCACTTTTCCTGCCTGCACCGGTTGAGTCCGTCTACCGGATCTCCTCTGTTATATCCTATGGCGTCTAAAATGGCCGTTTTTATTTCGTGGATGCTACCTCCTCCTACATTTTGTGGGTAGGGAAGGGCTGAACTAACTGAGGGGTCTAAGCACATAACTATGAGCTTAACCTGCTCCTGCTCGTCTCAACCATACATCAGGGTTTGTTGTTTTACAAACTCGAAAAAGTGATGTGGGTCTGATGTGGGGTGGAAAGTATCTATCTTCTCGCGGACGTCTCGTAACTGGGTGATCGATAATGGGGTGGTGTACACAAAATCGGGTTGGTCTTCCGTGGTGACCCTGCGCTGTGTGGTAATGGGGTGCATTGGGTTGGGTGCTGCCTGTGCAGTCGCTGGTGCAGGTGCTTTCCTCTTCGGGGCCTGGGGGACTCTATTTTGATTCTCGGTCTCGCTTAAGTACCGTTGGGCCGTTTCACTGAGTTCCTGCCAATCGGGGCCGTCTCCCTGGTCTAGCTGTGGGCCAAAGGTGTCTCTAAACCCATTTTGAACTGATAGCAGCGATTGCAACCTTGCAATCTGCTGCCTGCATTTGGCATGGTCCACCGAACTCTGCCTCTGTTCCGTGGTGGAACTGTGGAGTGCTCGGAGGGCTGCTTTTAGGTCCTCACATTGTTTCTTTAGCTGCTGTACCTGATTCTCTGTCTCTTCTCTCACCAGTACAGCACGCTGTGTATCCTGGTAGGCCATATCGTATTGGATTTGGAAGCTGCTAAGGTGGGCGAAACAGGATTGATGTGCCCTCTTGACATCATCCATTTCCTTGTCCTTCGCTGCTAACTGCTCCCAGGGCTGTACATTTAATCTCTCGCATTCACTTAAATCTCCCTCTCTACTTTTCTCTTTCTCCTCTAGCTGCTTGCAGAGCGTCTTCACAACCTCCTCTGTGCCTCGCAATTGTGCCAGACAGGACACGATTGCCATCGGCTTATGAACCTTAGTCAAACTCTTTTTATGGATCTCGGTCAGGCTGTCCCACCAAGTCTGTCCTATGCTGCCAGGACCTGTCTCTTTATTGGTGCAAAATTCGGAACATAGGGACCATCCTTTCCCCTTTAGGTACTTCCTGATCTCTTCTTCCCACATGGGACACTGTTCTGATCTATTGGTCGCTGCGACCTCGGGCTCTTGTGGATGCATAAGGCATTCCATTGCCTTCATGGCCATCCCTACAATTACTTCTGTCTCTTACCAGAAATTTGGAACAAGGGGGAATAAAGCGGTGGTGCAGACATGGGTACTGCCCAAGCTATTTTCTGGTTTACGCAACTCCCGAACGTTTCACACAACAAAATCTATCGAGTTTACCTTATATCCCTTTGTTGGTATGCATGCAAATTACACACTTCCGAATTCTGGAGGTTTGATCGATACTGGTTTCGCTTGTGGTTTCTTTTACTTTGCCAATTTGGATTCTAATTCAAATGCTTTTGTGGGTTCTCTCGGAGTGACACGGTCACTTCTGGGTCGAGTCCCGTCAGATGTCGCCAATAACTGTTGTGCGTTTTCTCCACTACTTGGTCTTTTCTGTGGCTCTGTTCCAATTAGGGCAATCAGTGAATTTGCCTTCTTTCTATATTGTCTATGTCCGAATGCTTAGAGTCACCAGGTATCAAATGACACCACCACAAGTTTCAACTGGCTATCGATCAAAGAGCCAAACACCAGTTTGTTAGTTCAAGGTCAAGGTTATTACATTTACATACAATCAGTCATGCAACATAAACACTACTAGTCAACTACACCTAATACTAAGACAACCTGTACTTAACTTCAGTCACCCGGCTTAGGTCAGGAAACAGTGGCCGCTGTTAAATTCTGGATCTCTTGGGTTCGAAGTGGTAACTGCTGCTCAGCTGGGCCCATCCGTCTGGTAGTGGGCGTTGAACTCAAACTTGCCTCTGGTGTTGCTGCAGTTGGCAATGGCCGTGACCGGGCTACCAAGACCAAAAGAGAGTGAACATATGGCGAACTCTTCTTTTATACTCGGGGGGTTTTTGCGCTCTTTTGGGCGGTCCTTCGATTTGGGCCTTACTAATTGAGTGATCCCTGATCACTCTGTTCGATTCCTTAGCCAATACGTGGGCGGGGATTTGGATGGCTGGGCGTGCCCCAAGCGGTCATTGACCCCGTTGTTTGCATTTCCCTTGGACAGGGAGTGGCGCCGAAATGTCTGGGACTGTCCCAGTTGCTGGAGTACCAGTCCTTTGTGTTGGGGAAGATGGGCCATCACCTGCTAATCGGCCTGATTAACATGCTAATGGTACGGAGTTTCGATGCCGTCTGGACTTTGCTGATAAATATGCATTTCAGGCTCTGAACCTGCCTGGCTCTTGGCTTGTCCATTTTACCCATCAATCTTTGTGAGTTGCTCTGTACCTGGTTGGAAGTGGCCATCCCCGATGGCTACAACTCCCTGAGTATTTCCCCGGGGCCATCGGGAGCAGCGCTGTTGCTGGTGCTTTCAATCCCGACCCCCTGCACAAACTCTCCTCCATTCTGACCCACTGGGAATCAACCCCTCTGACCCAGCTCCGCACCTTCTCCACATTCGCCGCCCTGTAGTAATATATCAGGTTGGAAGACCCAAACCGCCTTCCTGCCTTCCCCTCTGTAGCAGCACCTTTCTAACTCTGGCCACCTTCCCTCCCCATATGAATTAGGTAATCCTTCCCTCAATCTCCCTGAAAAAAGCCTTTGGCAGGAAAATCGGTAGGCATTGAAAAATAAACAGAAATCGCGGCAACACGTTCATTTTAACCGTCTGTACCCAATCCGTCAGTGACAGAGGAAGGCCGTCCCACCTTGCCAGATCGGCTTTCACTCTCCCCACCAAACTAGAAATGTCGTAAGCACGCGATGCCCGAATGACGCGGCGCTGCGCCATAAATGGCGCGATCCGCGCACGGAAGGACCCAGGAGGAGTAGAAGGAGGAGAGATGGCTGAGCCCCGACAAGCCGCACTGAGGTTCCGGGACACGGACCTGGACACCCTCCTCGATGAAGTAGAAAACCGAAGGGCCACCCTCTGCCCAAGACGTGGGCATCGCCAGCCATCCAGCACGGTGAGGCGTGGTTGGTGTGAAGTTGGCACCGCTGTGAGTGCTGTGGGGCACACCCCCCAGTCCGGGGAGCAGTGTCGGAAGAAGCTGCACGACCTCACTCGGGCTGCCAGGGTAAGTGCCATGAGGGTCCCCCCTGGTCACAACCCCCCCCCCAGGCACGAGGGGGGGAAGTGGGTTGGGGGGCGTCGGTGGGTGGGTGGGGGGGGTTCAGGGTGCACAACGTTGTACTCGACCCACATGAGCACCGGGACCCCCCCCCTGGAGAGATGCCACGGCGTGGCTCCAACTGTCTCCCCACCCAGCATTAATATAGCCTATATCTGCACGCCCTGATGATACCCGCCTAATTGTGATGCTTTATCCAACCCCCCCACCCCCCACCCCCTCCGGACAAGACAGCCAACCAACGTGAGCGTATGAGAACCGGAGGGGGTTCTCCTGTGCTGCACCCCCCTAAATGTTCACGAGCAGAGGACCCTCGACCTCGCTAGGGGATCGGCAACCCGGGAGGTCGCGACATGCCAGGTCGGAGGCGCAGATGCAAGTGAGACAACCCTGCATGTCCTCACCCCCACCCCCCCCCCCCCCCCAACCCATCATCGCCCCCTCACACTCTGGCCACTGCACCCTCGATCCCCTCCCCCCTCACACTCTGGCCACTGCACCCTCAATCCCCTCCCCCCTTCACACTCTGGCCACTGCACCCCCGATCCCCTCCCCCCCTCACACACTGCCCCCACCACCACCACACACCCAGCCCAGCGTGTCTTTTTAAAAAATATATATTTTATTCAAAATTTTTGGCCAACCATGACAGTACATTGTGTATCCTTTACACAGTAATATAACAATATAAATAACAATGGCCAGTTTTAAACAAGAAATAAATAATATATACACAACATCAAAATTAAAAACAAAACTAAATGGCGACTGCCTTGTCCCAAATAAATACTCTCCAAAAATACAATTCAACAGTCCAATATACAATTACCTATAACAACAACCTATACATATTATACATGTACACTAACATCCCTGAGAGTCCTTCTGGTTCCTCCCCCCATCCCCCCTCCCCCCCCCCCCCCTCCCCCCCGGGTTGCTGCTGCTGTCTTCTTCTTTTTCATTCCCTCTATCTTTCTGTGAGGTATTCGACGAACGGTTGCCACCGCCTGGTGAACCCTTGAGCCGATCCCCTTAGGGCGAACTTAATCCGTTCCAACTTTATAAACCCTGCCATGTCATTTATCCAGGTCTCCACACCCGGGGGCTTGGCTTCCTTCCACATCAACAGTATCCTGCGCCGGGCTACTAGGGACGCAAAGGCCAAAACATCAGCCTCTCTCGCCTCCTGCACTCCCGGCTCCTCTGCAACCCCGAATATAGCCAACCCCCAGCTTGGTTCGACCTGGACCCCCACCACCTTCAAAAGCACCTTTGTCACCCCCACCCAAAACCCCTGTAGTGCTGGACATGACCAGGGTGTGATTCGCTGGGCTTCTCGAGCATCTCGCACACCTATCCTCTACTCCAAAAAATTTACTGAGCCGTGCTCCAGTCATATGATCCCTGTGTAACACCTTAAATTGTATCAGGCTTAGCCTGGCACACGAGGACGATGAGTTTACCCTACTTAGGGCATCAGCCCACAGCCCCTCCTCAATCTCCTCCCCCAGCTCCTCTTCCCATTTCCCTTTCAGCTCATCTACCATAATCTCCCCCTCGTCCCTCATTTCCCTATATATATCTGATACGTTATCGTCCCCCACCCATGTCTTTGAGATCACTCTGTCCTGCACCTCCTGCGTCGGGAGCTGCGGGAATTCCCTCACCTGTTGCCTCACAAAAGCCCTCAGTTGCATATACCGGAATGCATTCCCTTGGGGCAACCCATATTTTTCGGTCAGCGCTCCCAGACTTGCAAACGTCCCATCTACAAACAGATCTCTCAATTGTGTTACTCCTGCTCTTTGCCATGTTCCAAATCCCCCATCCATTCTCCCCGGAGCAAACCTATGGTTATTTCTTATCGGGGACCACCCCGAGGCTCCCGTCTTACCCCTATGCCGTCTCCACTGCCCCCAGATTTTCAGAGTAGTCACCACCACTGGGCTTGTGGTGTATTTCTTCGGTGAGAACGGCAATGGCGCCGTCACCATAGCTTGTAGGCTAGTCCCCCTGCAGGATGCCCTCTCCAATCTCTTCCACGCCGCTTCCTCCTCTTCTCCCATCCACTTGCATACCATTGAGATATTGGCGGCCCAGTAGTACTCACTTAGGCTCGGTAGTGCCAGTCCCCCCCTATCCGTACTACGCTGCAAAAATCCCCTCCTCACTCTCGGGGTCTTCCCGGCCCACACAAAACTCATGATATTCTTCTCAATCCTTTTGAAAAAAGCCTTCGTGATCACCACCGGGAGGCACTGAAACACAAAAAGGAATCTCGGGAGGACCACCATTTTAACCGCCTGCACCCTCCTTGCCAGTGACAGGGATACCATGTCCCATCTCTTGAAGTCCTCCTCCATCTGTTCCACCAACCGCGTTAAATTTAACCTATGCAATGTACCCCAATTCTTGGCTATCTGGATCCCCAAGTAGCGAAAGTCCCTTGTTCCCTTCCTCAGCGGTAAGTCCTCTATTTCTCTGCTCTGCCCCCCTGGATGCACCACAAACAACTCACTTTTCCCCATGTTCAGTTTATATCCTGAAAATTCTCCAAACTCCCCAAGTATCCGCATTATCTCTGGCATCCCCTCCGCCGGGTCCGCTACATATAACAAATCATCCGCATACAGAGATACCCGGTGTTCTTCTCCTCCCCTGAGTACTCCCCTCCACTTCCTGAAACCCCTCAATGCTATTGCCAGGGGCTCAATCGCCAGTGCAAACGATAATGGAACAGAGGACATCCCTGCCTCGTCCCTCTATGGAGCCAAAAATATGCAGACCCCCGTCCATTTGTGACCACGCTCGCCATCGGGGCCCTATACAGCAGCTGTACCCATCTAATATACTCATCTCCAAAGCCAAATCTCCTCAACACCTCCCACAAATAATCCCACTCCACTCTATCAAATGCTTTCTCGGCATCCATCGCCACCACTATCTCCGCTTCCCCCTCTGGTGGGGGCAGCATCATTACCCCTAGCAGCCTCCGTATATTCGTATTCAGCTGTCTCCCCTTCACAAACCCAGTTTGGTCCTCATGGACCACCCCCGGGACACAATCCTCTATCCTCATTGCCATTACCTTGGCCAGAATCTTAGTGTCTACATTCAGGAGGGAAATAGGCCTATAGGACCCGCATTGCAGCGGGTCTTTTTCTTTCTTTAGGAGAAGCGATATCGTTGCCTCTGACATAATCGGGGGCAGCTGTCCCCTTTCCCTCGCCTCGTTAAAGGTTCTCATCAGTAGCGGGGCGAGCAAGTCCACATATTTCCTGTAAAATTCAACTGGGAATCCATCCGGTCCCGGAGCCTTCCCCGCCTGCATGCTCCTAATTCCTTTCACTACTTCCTCCATTTCGATCTGTGCTCCCAGTCCCACCCTCTCCTGCTCCTCCACCTTAGGAAATTCCAGCTGGTCCAGAAAACACATCATTCTCTCCTTCCCATCCGGGGGCTGAGCTTCATATAATCTTTCATAGAATGCCTTGAACATTCCATTCACTCTCTCCGCTCCCCGCTCCATCTCTCCCTCCTCATCCCTCACTCCTCCTATTTCCCTCGCTGCTCCCCTTTTCCTCAATTGGTGGGCCAGCAACCTGCTCGCCTTCTCCCCGTATTCGTATTGTACACCCTGTGCCTTCCTCCACTGTGCCTCTGCAGTACCCGTAGTCAGCAAATCAAATTCTACGTGTAGCCTTTGCCTTTCCCTGTACAGTCCTTCCTCCGGTTTCTCCGCATATTGCCTGTCCACCCTCAGAAGTTCTTGTAGCAACCGCTCCCGTTCCCTACTCTCCTGTTTTCCTTTATGTGCCCTGATTGATATCAGCTCCCCTTTAACCACTGCCTTCAGCGCCTCCCAGACCACTCCCACCTGGACCTCCCCATTATCATTGAGTTCCAAGTACTTTTCAATACACCCCCTCACCCTTAGACACACCCCCTCATCCGATATTAGTCCCATGTCCATTCTCCAGGGTGGACGCCGTTCCTTTTCCTCCCCTATCTCCAAGTCCACCCAATGTGGAGCGTGATCCGAAATAGCTATAGCCATATACTCCGTCCCCCTCACCTTCGGGATCAACGCCCTTCCCAAAACAAAAAAGTCTATTCACGAATAAACTTTGTGGACATAGGAGAAAAACGAAAACTCCTTACTCCTAGGTCTGCTAAATCTCCACGGGTCTACTCCTCCCATCTGCTCCATAAAGTCTTTAAGCACCTTGGCTGCTGCCGGCCTCCTTCCAGTCCTGGACCTCGATCTGTCCAGTCCTGGTTCCAGCACCGTGTTAAAATCTCCACCCATTACCAACTTCCCCACCTCTAGGTCCGGGATACGTCCGAACATGCGCCTCATAAAGTTGGCATCATCCCAGTTCGGGACATATACGTTCACTAAGACCACCGCCTCCCCCTGTAATTTGCCACTCACCATCACGTATCTGCCCCCACTATCCGCCACTATGGTCTTTGCCTCAAACATTACCCGCTTCCCCACTAATATAGCCACCCCCCTGTTTTTCGCATCTAGCCCCGAATGAAACACCTGCCCCACCCATCCTTTGCGTAGTCTAACCTGGTCTATCAGTTTCAAATGCGTCTCCTGTAACATAACCACATCTGCCTTAAGTTTCGTTAGGTGTGCGAGTACCCGTGCCCTCTTTATCGGCCCGTTCAGCCCTCTCACATTCCATGTGATCAGCCGGGTCGGGGGGCTCTTTACCCCCCCCCCTTGTCGATTAGCCATCCCCTTTTACCCAGCTCCTCACCCGGTTCCCTCGCAGCTGTGTCCCCCCCAGGCGGTGCCCCCCCGCCCCGCCCACCCCACCCCATACCAGCTCCCCCTTCTCCCAGCAGCAGCAACCCAGTAATTCCCCCGCTCCCACCCCCCCTGCTAGATCCCCCACTAGCGTAGTTACACCCCCCATGTTGCTCCCAGAAGTCAGCAAACTCTGGCCGACCTCGGCTTCCCCCCGTGACCTCGGCTCGCACCGTGCGACGCCCCCTCCTTCCTGCTTCCCTATTCCCGCCATAATTATCATAGCGCGGAAACAAAGCCCGCGCTTCCCTTTTGGCCCCGCCCCCAATGGCCAACGCCCCCAACTCCTCCACCTCCCTTCCTCCCTCCCCCACAACCTGTGGAAGAGAGAAAAGTTACCGGGTCGCAGGATTAACAACATAAAAATCATCTCTCCCCCCTTTTTCCCCCCTCTTCGCCCCCCATATTCGCCCCACCACTTTGTCTCAAACGTTCTTTTTTAATAACCCACTCATTCCAATTTCTCTTCAACAATAAATGTCCACGCCTCATCCGCCGTTTCAAAGTAGTGGTGCTTCCCTTGATATGTGACCCACAGTCTTGCCGGTTGCAGCATTCCAAATTTGATCTTCTTTTTATGAAGCACCGCCTTGGCCCGATTAAAGCTCACCCTCCTTCTCGCCACCTCCGCACTCCAGTCTTGATATACGCGGATCACCGCGTTCTCCCACCTACTGCTCCGAGTTTTCTTTGCCCATCTTAGGACCATCTCTCTGTCCTTAAAACGGAGGAATCTCACCACTATGGCTCGAGGAATTTCTCCAGCCCTCGGTCTTCGCGCCATAACTCGATAGGCTCAGCCCAGCGTGTCTAACGAACCCCGTATCGTTGTGTTCCCCAGGGCCAGCCGCCGAACGTCCAGGGTCGTCTCGGCCAAGACACAGCCGCCCATCTCCAACCTCAAGCGCACCCAGGGACGCACGGCAGAGGGTGGCAGTCGGTCAGACAGGAGGGCCATCCTCTCAGTCTGGGACGCTGGACGGGGACGCACATACGATGGACAGAGACAGTACTGAGGGGCACAGGACGGACAGTGACGATGACGCACAGAGAACGGCCACACAGTCCACGGATTCACCTGGAGGGCAACATGACATGGGCCGCATGCACCTTGCGCCGGGCCATGAAGGGGACCAGTACACACCAGACTTCCTAACGGACGATGACCTTGAGTTAGCGGCACTGCTGTCTCCCACACCATCCACCATCGCAGAGACACTTACCTCGGTTAGGCAGATAAGTGATGAGGCTCCCGGGTCACGGTCTGGTGCGCACCACACAGCCGAGCAGGTACAGCAGGTGGAGTTTGGAGCAGTCGAGGGGCTGGACGGTCAGAGGGCAGCCCAGGCCCAGCAAACAGCTGCCGCCCAGACGGCTCCCGGGTTCCTGGATGTACTTGACCCACCCGGACAACCGATGCATGTGGACACCGAGGGACTGAATAACGGGATGAGGGCCATCTTCCAGGACCTGCACACGCAGTTGGAGGAGTCCTTTCGCGTCCAGGAGCAGGGAGTGGTGCCGCTCATCGCAGCCACCCAGGCCGACACCGCACGGGTAGCGTCTGCGGTGGAGGCAATGTGTGAACGGCATTGGCCATTGGTCATGTTCTGCAAGGCATTGGGTTTCACGTGCGCGCATCATCCATGGCCCAGGAGAGGGCTGCCCTCTCACAGGTAGCCATGCGCCAGAGCCAACACGACATTGCCGCCGCTCTCCGGGCCCTGGCCGAGTCTCACCATGCCATGGCCTGATCCCAGCAGGCGATGTCACGGAGAGCATAGACCGCCTGGTGCACGTGATGGATGGCATAGCGCACTCACAGGTTGAGATAGCACAGTCCCTGGCAGGAATGTCGCACTCCCTGGGCTCCGTCTCTGCGAACATTCGGACCATGGTCGATCCCGCTGCAGGCCTACAGGACTGGCAGCGCCAGGTGTCGGTGGTGCGACGGGGCATGTCTCCAATCGCACCTCCGTCCCACAGTGAGGCCCGGGGGCCACCGGGCTCCCCGAGGGAGGAGGAGGTTCTGGGGCCCATCCCATTACCTCCAGCAAGGGACGTCACGGTACACTCGGCCTCCCCCCGTTCCGTCCCTGGCGCATCTGGTGGGCAGCGGGCAGGACAGGGTGGCACCACGCCATCCAGCACGCCCGCTGAGCAGCCTGGCCCATCGAGGCCGGGCCGCCACAGGAAACACGTGCCGACGGGGAGCCATGTCGAAGGGCATGATTCTCAGCAGTCCGCCTCCACTCCTGCTGCACCATCTGGGGAGACACCTAGACGTAGTGGTAGGGCCCGTAAGGCAAAGTCGTTAGGCACGCAATAAGTTGGCACGGGTGCAGGGCACAGTTTAGTTGTAGGGGGTAGGGCAGGGCACAGTTTAGTTGTAGGGGGTAGGGCATCTGTATGTGAATGTCACAAATCAACTCAATGATGCACTTAACTTGTAAGACTCTGTGCTATGTCTGGTGCCAGGGGGCTCATGAGGGTGACCGAGTGGTGTTGGGGTTAACGAGTGGTTCAACGTCGGTGCCGGATGTGCTGTCCCTTTCCCCCCTGCCTCCCAAGATCGGACACCGTAGTCCTCGCCACTCGGACGCCAGCTACCCCACACGGGCACCTGATGAAATGCCCGTTACGAAGGCTGTGACCACCGGAGTGCATGGTTCAGCTATAGCCATGAGTCAGACCTTGGCTGGCGAATCTCAGCTCACATCTCATCGCAGAGCGGGCTGTCATCATTCAACATGGCACTGATCACACCCGCTTACCCAATCATCAATGCTGTGCAATCCCGTAGTGCCGCAGTGGTAAGGTGATGTGGAATTGGTGCCGTGTTCGTGGTGCGGGGGGGGGGGGTGCAGTGTGGTGCCCGTGTGCAGGACTGGCGGTGCAAGTGGCAGTGTTCAGTGAATCCCTCCCCCACGGTGCGTGAACCGTGCGACCACCAACGCGTCATGTGCCCGCTGTCCTCGACGGTGCCGTCGTGCAGCCTCCTGGACGTAACCAGCACCCGGGCAGTGTCTGTGTCCTGCGCCTCTCCCCCCACCCTGATGCACGCCATCCTCCTCCTCCTCCTCCCCCCCCAAGCACTTTGATATCAGTGCCCGCTTCCTGTGCATTCCTCGCCGTCGCCGTCGGGGGTCAATGATCCCCTCGGCATCCCCCTGGACATTCCGGCCCTGAGCGCTTACGGCCTGCGCGGCGACGACGGGCCACTCCGCTGCATCTGCAGCCACTGTGGGCCGTCGCAGTTCACGCTGCCGGATGGCCACCTGCAGAGCTGCGGCTCCAACCACGGCAGTGAACATCGCTGTCTGGTTTGCATACATGGTGACCTGCAGGAGGGTGGTGGGGGGGCAGAGAAACAACATGTTACACGGAGGTTCTTCCACATCTCGACAGCCGGGTTGCATGGGATACCTGTGTGCCCCGGTGGCCTGGTCGCGCTGCAGATACGCAGCCAGCCTAACACCTGGGGCGAAATTCTCCCCCAACGGCGCGATGTCCGCCGACTGGCGCCAAAAACGGCGCCAATCAGACGGGCATCGCGCCGGCCCAAAGGTGCGGAATGCTCCGCATCTTTGGGGGCCGAGCCCCAACATTGAGGGGCTAGGAGGGATTTCCGCCCCGCCAGCTGGTGGAAATGGCGTTTGGTGCCCCGCCAGCTGGCGTGGAAATGCGGCGCATGCGCGGGAGCGTCAGCAGCCGCCGACAGTTTCCCGTGCATGCGCAGTGGGGAGAGTCTCTTCCGCCTCCACCATGGTGGAGGCTGTTGCGGAGGCGGAAGGGAAAGAGTGCCCCCACGGCACAGGCCCGCCCGCGGATCGGTGGGCCCCGATCGCGGGCCAGGCCACCGTGGGGGCACCCCCCGGGGTCAGATAGCCCCGCGCCCCCCCCGGGACCCCGGAGCCCGCCCACGCCGCCTGGTCCCGCCGGTAAATACCAGCTTTGATTTACGCCGGATGGACAGGCAATTTCTGGGCGGGACTTCGGCCTATCCGGGCCGGAGAATTGAGTGGGGGGTCCCGCCAACCAACACGGCCCGATTCCCACCCCCGCCCAATCTCCGGTACCGGAGACTTCGGCGGGGGCGGGGGCGGGATTCACGGCGGCCAACGGCCATTCGCCGACCCGGCGGGGGGTCGGAGAATGACGCCCCTGGTCACTGTCTGCGTCTAACGGTCAGTTCACACCGTCCTCCTCACCAGTGTGCCAGTCGCCTGTGCCCTTCAGCCACACGACTACCTGCGGCCGTGTCCTCGTCACCGTCTTCCCATATCAGGGCGGCTGACATGTGGCATCCGCGGATGGACAACACCCTCCACACTCTCCCTCACCCCCCTCCCACCTCCACTCCGCTCCCTCACCCCCCTCCCACCTCCACTCCCTCCCTCACCCCCCTCCCACCTCCACTCCCTCCCTCACCCCCCTCCCACCTCCACTCCCTCCCTCCCCCTCCCACCTCCACTCCCTCCCTCCCCCTCCCACCTCCACTCCCTCCCTCCCCCTCCCACCTCCACTCCCTCCCTCCCCCTCCCACCTCCACTCCCCTCCCCCTCCCACCTCCACTCCCTCCCTCACCCTCCCACCTCCACTCCCTCCCTCACCCCCTCCCACCTCCATTCCCTCCTTCACCCCATCCCACCTCCACTCCCTCCCTCCCCCTCCCAACTCCACTCCCTCCCTCACCCCCCTCCCACCTCCACTCCCTCCCTCATCCCCTCTCACCTCCACTCCCTACCTCACCCATCCCACCTCCACTCCCTCCCTCCCCCTCCCACCTCCACTCCCTCCCCCTCCCACCTCCACTCCCTCCCTCACCCCATCCCACCTCCACTCCCTCCCTCCCCCCCCACCTCCACTCCCTCCCTCACCCCCCTCCCACCTCCATTTGCTCCCTCACCCCCTCCCACCTCCACACTCTCCCTCACCCCCCTCCCACCTCCACTCCCTCCCTCACCCCATCCCACCTCCACACTCTCCCTCACCCCCCTCCCACCTCCACACTCTCCCTCCCCCTCCCACCTCCACACTCTCCCTCACCCCCCCCCCCCCCCCCCCCCCCCCCCCCGTTGGTCGCAGCGTTCTCGGGGAAGCCGACCCGGGCTGCAGGAGCTCCGGGAAAGTCCGGTCACCTGCTCACTGCTCAGCGTCAGCCAGCACGACTGGCTGACGACTTTATTTACCAGGTGTGAACGGCGACGGCGTGAACTGGGGTCACGCCATCGGGACTTCGGCCCATCCGGGCCGGAGAATAGCGGGGATAGCGGAGAATCGCCATTTTGGGTGTCTTGGGCGATTCTTCGGCCTGTGCCATGCAGAACACGACGGGGCCCTTCTCGCCGCTTGGGTGAATCGCGGGAGGGCGTCGGACCGGCGTCGCATAGAAAAATGGCGCGGCAGGCGATTCTCCCAACCGGCGCGGGAGCGGAGAATCGCGCCCCTTGTTAATCAGATCTGGAGCCACCACCAACTTCCCTGCCCTATCCCTCACCTGAACAATTTCCCTTACCGCTAACTCCCTCCGGAGCTGATCTGCTAACATACCCGCCTTATCTCCAGGTTCGTAAACTGCACCCCTTGCTCGTCTCAGTTGGCGCACAGCCTTCCTGGTAGATAGTCGGTCAAAGCTCGCCTGTAGTTCCTTCCCCTTTTCCAGCTTCGCTGGGTACCCATCTTCTGCATAGCTCCTGTCTACCTCCAACATCTCATCTATTACCCTCTGCCGCACCAACCTCGCCTCTTTGTCCACCCTGGCCTTAAATAAAATCACCTCACCCCTCACCACCGCCTTTAGAGCCTCCCAGACAACTGCCTTCGACACCTCACCTGTACAGTTGCAACCTACATATTCCTCAATTACCTTTTCAGTTTGGTCACCGAACTCTTGGTCCCCCAAAAGCCCCACATCTAATTTCCACCCCGGCTTCTGCGCTACCCCTTCTCCAGTACCATATCCACCCAATGCAGAGCATGATCTGACACTGCAATTGCCGAGTATTCCGACCCCTTAACCCCAGCCAGCAAAGTCTTCCCCACCACGAAAAAGTCGATCCGCGAGTATACCTTATGGACTGCTGAGAAAAACGAGTACTCCCGCTCCCTCGGATGCAGAAACCTCCAAGGATCCACCCCTCCCATTTCCACCATTAGCCCAGCTAACGCCTTCGCCCCCCCCCTGATGGGACCAGCGAGTGCGGCCGTGACCTGTCCAACCTTGGCTCCTGCACCAAGTTCCAGTCCCCCCCACTATCAGTTTGTGTGTGTCCAAGTTGGGGATGGCCCCAAACACCTTCTTTGCGAATCCCGCATTGTCCCAATTGGGACCGTATACACTTAATAGCGTCACTAAGCTCCCCTCCAGCGCCCCTGTCACAATCACATATCTACCCCCCTGATCTGCCACCACCGTCTCCATCTGGAAACGTACTCCTTTGCCGCTACCCCTCGAGCCCTTCCGTCAAATCCAGAGTGAAACACCTGACTAACCCAGCCCTTTTTAAGTCTCACCTGGTCCTTCACCCTCAAGTGAGTCTCCTGCAGCATTGCTATATCGGCTTTCATACTTTTAAATGCGCAAGCACCCTTAACCTCTTGACCGGACCTCCTAACCCTCTCACGTTCCACGTGGCTATCCTAACTGGGGGTCTCTCAGCCCCCCCCCCCCCCCCCCCCCACCCCCCCACCCTCATCAAACCACCGTGCCCTGCCCCATGAAGCTATCTGGAAGTTAAGCCATTCTTTTCTTGCCCGACCTTCCTCCTCGGGCCTCATGAGAGAACAGTGCACTGGAGCAGATTCCCGAGACTTTGTGTCGAGGGCAGCTGAGTTGGAGGTAAGGAAGTCACAGCCACTTTTTTACAGCACTAGCCACTGTAAAGTAGTAAGTTTAAAGATCCAACTTTGAGAAAGTAGGGAGAAGATACATTTGTAAGGTAAGTGGATAGGATGGGGGTGATGGGCAATAGAGGTGGTTGGGTGGTCTGTAGGGGGTGGTGACCAGTGACCGTGGTCTGTAGGGGCCCTGTTTAAGAAGGGAGTTGGGCAGTGGGGAGGTGGGCCAGGTGATCAGTGTGGGGGGTGGGGGGGGTCAGTGAAGGTGTGGTCAGTGGTGGGGTTAGCTTAGGAGGTGTAATAACTGAAGAGGACACAGAGAACAAAAATAAGAGAACAACATCACCCTCAGGCAGAGCAAAAAAGGTGACAAGTGTAAGAAGGGATGGTCAATGCGGGACTGAGGGTGTTGTACCTAAATGTGTGCAGTATACAGAACAAGGTAAATGAGCTTGTTGCGCATATTGAAATTGCCCAGTACGATGTTGTGGGCATCACAGAGACGTGGCTACAAGGGGATCAGGGCTGGGATCTAAATATCCAAGGATATATGTCCTATCGAAAGGACAGGCAGATGGGCAAAGGGGGCGGGATTGCATTGTTAGTAAGGAATGAAGTTAAATCGATAGCAAGAAGCGATATAGGATCAGAAGGCACAGAATCTCTGTGGGTGGAGTTGAGCAATCGCAAAGGTAAAAAGACCCTGATGGGAGTTATGTACAGGCCCCCTAGCAGTAGTCAGGATGTGGGGCAGAAAATAAATCAGGAATTAGAAAAGGCATGTAGAAAAGGCAATATTACAATATTAAATATGCAGGTGGACTGGGAAAACTAGGTTGGTAGTGGATCCCAAGAAAAGGAATGTGTGGAATGTCTAAGAGATGGTTCTTTTGAGCAGCTTGTGACAGAGACTACTAGGGAACAGGCAATTCTGGATTTGGTGATGTGCAATGAGGCAGACTTGATTCGGGAACTTAAGGTGAAGGAACCTGTGGTGATACACCACTGTACTTCCCTAGCATTGTACATAGTTATATAATAGTTGTGTGTAACGTGGCCCTGTAATCCTGTGTATTGTACTGTGTATTGTACTGTAGCTCTGTAGAGGTTCGGTCACCTGTATGTAACCTGACCTGGCCACGGAGAGCTCCGCCTTGGCCACTCCCCCGGGAGTTAGGTATAAGACCCAGCTTCTGAGACCTGACCCATTTTGTCTGGGGTCGTCTGTGTCGGGTAAGCTTCCTATGTAGTGTATTAAAGCCTTGGTTAAAGTCTCACGTGTCTTTGTGGTTCTTGACGCTTAGTGCATCAGAACCCTTAGGGGGCAGTGACCACAATATGATAGAATTTACCCTGCAGTGTGAGAGGGAGAAGCTGGAATCAGCTGGAACGGTATTACAATTAAATAAGGGTAACAACAAAGACATGAGGAAGGAGCTGGCCAGAGTTGATTGGAAAGGGAGCCTACCAGAGAAGACAGTGGAACAGCAATGGCAGGAGTTTTTCAGCGTCATTCGGGAGGCACAACAGAAATTCATCCCAAGGAGGAGGAAACATGCTAAGGGGAGGACGTGGCATCCATGGCTGATGAGGGAAGTCAAAGACAGCATTAAAGCAAAAGAAAAAGCATACAAAGTGGCGATGATTAGTGGGAAGTGAGAGGATTTGGAAGGCTTTAAAAGCAAGCAGAGGACAACTAAAAAAGCAAGAAGGGAAGAGAAGATGAAATATGAGTGCAAGCTAGCTAGTAATATAAAAGAAGATAGGAAGAGTTTTTTTCAATATATAAATGGTTAGTGAGAGGCAAAAATAAACATTGGACCACTGGAAAATGTGGCTGGAGAAGTAATAATAGGAAACAAAGAAATGGCAGAGGAACTGAATAGTTACTTTGTTGATAGTCTTCATGGTAAAGACACCAGTGGGATGCCTGAGCTCCAGGAGAATCAGGGGGCACAAGTGAGTGCAGTGGTCATCAGAAAGGAGAAGGTTCTGGGGAAACTGAAAGGTCTGAAAGTGTATCCACCTGGACCGGATGGACTACACCCTAGGGTTCTAAAAGAAATAGCTGAGGAGATTGTGGAGGCATTATTGGTGATCTTTCAGGAATCACTGGAGGCGGGAAGGGCCCCAGAGGACTGGAAAGTGGTTAATGTAACACCGCTGTTTAAGAAGGGAGAGAGGCAGAAGACAGGAAATTATAGGCCGGTTAGCCTGACTTTGGTCATTGGTAAGATTTTAGAGTCCATTATTAAAGATGAGACAGCGGATTACTTGGAAGTGCATGATAAAATAGGACTGAGTCAGCACGGCTTTGTCAAGTCGTGCTGACTCAGCTCTACAGTCAAGCTGATTGCTGCATGGGCGTCGTTATAGTGGGTCTCCCCATTGGTCTGGGGCCTATGGCTAGATGTCATCAGCCAACCCCTCGCCCAAGAGTGCACCTCAAAGGTTTCGGGCACCGTTGAGTGTGTCAGGACAAATGCATCATGCTTGGATACCAGGTGCAGACGTGCATTATGTGCAGCTGATGGTCACATACCAACTGCACATTCATCGAGTGGAAGCTCTTCCTTTTGATGAATGACACCTCCTCATGCACCAGTGCCCATAGGGGGATGTGCGTCCCATCTATCACCTCCTGGATATGAGGCATGCCAGCGATGGCGATGAATCCCGCTGCCCGGGCAACCTGGTAGACTCGCTTCAGTCTAAAATTGACATATGATGCTGCTCAGGCAAAAGGGGCATCCATGATGGCGCGGATGCACCTGTGAACAGACGTCTGCGAGATCCCAGACAGGTCTCCGCCCAGCGCCTGGATGGACCCCATGGCAAAAAGGTTCAGGCTGACCATCACCTTGATGGCCACCGGGAACAGGTGTCCTTCCCCATATCACTGAGGTTCCAGGTGCTCCATCATCTGGCATAGATGTTGCAAGGTCTCCCTGGTCATCGGCGACACGCTCAGTCCGGCAGGTCCTCGAATGACAGGTGCTGCTGACATACACGAGGCCTAATGCGGTACCTTCTTCCCACCTCCTCCTCGGCCTTTTGGACGGCCGGCTCTCCAGCCTCACTGGCTGGCCCCTGCTGCTCTGGCTCCTGTCCTGCAGGGTCCTCCCCGGACAGCTCCTCGACATGCAGCTACATTGCATCTGCAAGGGCTACTGTGGCCATTCCTGGCTGGACTCCGAAATCCATTTTCTGTAGGGGGTAAAGGGCAGACATGTGGTTAGCACTGCTGCCTGATAGCGCCAGGAACCCAGATTCGATTCCGTCCTCGGGTGACTGCTTGTGAGGAGTTTGCACATTCTTGTTGTGTCTGCGAAGGTTTCCTCTGGGAACTCCTTCCCCCCCCTCCCCCGCTACTCCCCGGCCCTGACAGATGCCTTCAGCCACCGGCACAACTGTCAGCCCACTATTCCGCCCTTGGAAACTTTTCTTACCTCCTTTCTTTCCTCAGCAGCCACGGTGCCCATCCCCGTTTTTAAATGCCACAAGTGAACCACAACAGCATCACTTCCACCTGTTGGAGGTGGAGCATAATGGGAGGCCGGAGTCTACCGGGTCAGACCCGGTAATGATGTGTTATCGAGTGCTAATATACATTGTATGCCCACGCCAGCACCAGGTGTGGAATGCATTCGGTGGCCGCCGACCCGACTGACTCCCGAATCTCTTCCCGATCGCGATTCATGATTTTGGCATCGCTGGATGGGGAATCCACCCACACATCTTTCTTATCCGTTCTCTTTTTCTCCTCTTCTCTTATCTCTTATTTTTTTCTCTTATCTCTTTCTCTGCATCTTTCATTCTACGGGTAAATGCTCACAACCAACATTGCGGCTCCTTATGGAAAACTATTGGGCTCAGAACCTCACAATACTGAGAACTGCAATCCGAACCAGAATGTTGGAGCCCTGCACTGCCTGGGAAATAATTAGAAGCCAGGCCGTACTTGTATGTTTTTTTTCGAGATTTTGACCTATTGCTGTTTAACAAACAAAAAAACTATGCAAAAATCACAAGAATCATTGAAATAAACCCCCTTTACTTTGAGTTTCATGAAAGCCTCACAAAACCTTCAGTCTCCATTTCTGAATAAGAGTTTACATGTTAAACTTTTGCCTGAGGCAAATGTACCTGTTCCTGCACCTGGGTGTATTGAGTTGTTGGGGGTGTACATTAAAGGAAGGATTTTTTTACAATTAAGGGAAATTTAGCATGGGCAATCCACCTACTGGGCACATCGTTGGGTTGTGGGGGTGAGATCCACACAGACAGAGGGAGAATGTGCAAACTCCATACGGACAGTGACCCAGGGCCAGGGTCGAACCCGGGTCCTTGGCGGCATGAGGCAGCAGTGCTAACCACTGCACCACCATGCCGCCTAACATTAAAGGAAGGATATAACATGACTATGTGAGGAAGATTTCATGTGAATAACCCATAGCAGTTTAACAATGGATGTAAATTGAATAGACCCCCATGTCGAGCACCGATCTTCCTCCCCTCACTGATCTTTGTCTATGAGTTACGCCCAGGCCATACGGTATATCAAAGACCATTTTGGGGCACACCTGCCCTTGAATATGGGCAAGTTAAGAGAGAATATTATATAAATGTCAGCATTGTCTCTTTTGCATTTATGCAAATCTTCATTGGAAGATGAATGGGAAAATAAATAATGTAATTGCATTTATCGACGACTTCAGGATGTTTCAAAGTGCTCACACACAACAAAGTATTTATGATGGGTAGTTATTGCTGTAATGTCAGAAATAGGATAGCCAATTGGAGCACCAACAGCAATGAGATAATGACCAGATAATCTGTTTTAGTAATGTTGGTTCACAAATAAATGCTGGCTTGGGTGCCAGGGAGAGCTCTTCTTCAACAACGCTATGGGGTCTTTTACATCTACCTGAGGGGGAAAATGTTCACTGTCTTATCTGAAAGGCAGAGTCGGGTTGACGCTTTGGTTAATCAGCACTGTTTAATTGGGGTTGGTATACTCAAAGAGGAAATGTAGAATATACTTAAATCAGTCACAAACAATAGAAGAGAGTCCTATATTTCCATGGGAAAATCAATCGCTACTTATCTGCAGGAGCAAAACTGTTTTTCTAAATAGATGTAAAATTGATTTAACCCATATTAGCTGCTCATTTCCTAAGCACAGACTCACTAAAACGCACAGTGAAGTTAAGCCCCAGTTATTGATTTGTGCACTATCCTAATGCAGAATCTATAACACCGTCACTACACAAATGGGAAACTTGGGCTGGATTCTGAATTTCTGATACATTTGCTTCTTTTTTTAAAAAAAAAGACAGATTTCCGGCACTTTCATTAGGATTTGACGTGTCTGCTACAAGGGGACCCTTTTTCCGACGAGTATAGGATTTTTCCTATACTCGGAAAGCCATCGCTTGCTTTCTACAAGCGTGTCAGAGGAAATCGGGAATAGTGCTAAAGGAATTGTTCATGTAAATGCTGCGAAGGCATTGTTGGACTGCCTGGCAGCTATAATCCTTAGACAGTCGTGACCAGTCAACCAGAGGAATTCACCAAAATCACTGAAGAACTAATTACATACAGTAAGTTAATCAAATCTCCAGAGGGAAAGAGGTAGCGATTTGCACATACACTTGGGAACTGGTACCTAAGATAATTAGCTTGGGTCTTTTCCCTTGTCATTTATTTTGGATCATAGAAATTACAATACCGAGGGATGGCTAGTTGTGTTAACTTTAACTCAGCTTTACATTCCTTACTTCCATGTTGTACATTTCATTTAATTATAGTGTTTTTTTTCCCCCCAAAGGATGTCTCTTCCTCAAGTTATAGATATTAGGTTCTCGGATGAAAAGCATAATTTTCAATTTTTATAATTTTGCGAAAAGGAAGTCGTTCAGCCAGATGTGAATGTTTCTCAGACATTGTCTATCCATGAGCCAAAAAACCTCAAAATTCCACAGTTGTTTTGCTACCGGTTTTTTTGGGGTCAGTTTATTATATTAATACCTGTTTCTATCCCCCAGCTGGGCTTTCTCACTCACATCTGATTTCCTACTCAAATAAAATGATGTAATCAATGTGGTAGTGTGGCCCCTTTAGACAGGAGGGCTTGACGGACCACATGACCCGGTCAGGAACAATTGTGCGGGAGTGCGCGAACCCTTGCCAATAGGGAGTTTGCGCGGGGCCCTGGGAGCAGGATCCCGGGCAGTATGGGCCCCGGGGCCGAAGTGTAAAGACCTGTTCTATTGTATTCTGGTCCTGTTACAAATCTGCCTTTGCCTTTCATCAATAAACCCCTTTGTTAACAACTGGAAACCTGCAGTGTGTTGTCTCCACAGTTAGCATCCGTAGAATGGCCGCTGTAGAGTGTAACGTTAGATTACTTTTTGTCGGCTCCACCTCTGTATTCATTCCACATTTCCTCTCGGATCACGTTGAGTTTTAAAACAGTTTTGTAACTAACCTCACTTTCTGCTTCTGAAAGTTAAAAAAAATGAATCACAAGTTAAAGATGGTGGAAATTATAAAAAGCCAATGCTGATCAGATCAGACTGAAGTACAACAGCTTGCAGCCTTCCCATCATCGCTCTCTTCCCTCAAAGACGTTGCTATTTCTCTATGTTGTTGCCACCTCCTCCCTGGCAGTTCGCTGCTTCCTGCTGTAGTTTCATTTTCTTGTGACTGTAACTGCCCACCAGATCACACCAACTTGCTCCCTCCAGCATGTTCGGAAAAACAAAGCTTGCATTTACATAGCACCTTTCATAAACCTCGGGACATGTCAAAGTGCTTTACAGTCATTTTGAAATGTTGTTATCCCCGTAAGGTAGGCAGCCAATTTAACTATAGCAAGGTCCCACAGGCAGAAATGAGATAACTGATCTAATCTATTTTAGACCTTGGTTGAGGGACATAAATAGGCAGAATGCTGGAAATATTCTCTATTCCTCTTTTAATATTGTGATGAGGTCTTTAACATTGACCTGGGAGGATGGGTTGTGGATGGCACGGTAGCACAGTGGTTAGCACTGTTGCTTCACAGCGCCAGGGTCCCAGGTTTGATTCCCAGCTTGAGTCACTGTCTGTGTGGAGTCTGCACATTCTCCCCGTGTCTGCGTGGGTTTCCTCCAGGTGCTCCGGTTTCCTCCCGCAAGTCCCGAAAGACGTGTTTGTTAGGTAATTTGGACATTCTGAATTCTCCCTCTGTGTACCCGAACAGATGCCGGAATGTGGCGACTAGAGGATTTTCACAGTAACGTCATTGCAGTGTTAATGTAAGCCTACTTGTGACACTAATAAATATAATTAATATTATCTCAGCTTGACACCTCATTGGTAAGACAGCACTTCTGTCAGTACAGGACTTCCTCAGTACTGCACTGAAGTGTTAACCTTCATTATGAATTTGGGCCTCTTGAACCCATAACCCTCTGATTCAGAGGTGAGAGGTCAATCCATTGAACCACCGCCGACATCTATTGAAAATGTTGGAAAAAAAGTGTTATTTTCCTTAATGGGACAGTTGGGATATGCCCAGTTGGTATTGAGCCTTGTGGACCAGAAAGATCCCAAGTTTAATCCCTAGTTTACAGCCAAAGTATTAAGTTATAGTTTTGGTGATGACAGAGGGGGTGAGGGATGGGTCACTGTAATTGATCTCAGTGTTGCTTAGCTGGAAAGAGGGAAAATCAGATACTGGGCACAAGGATGTAGGCAGCTATCTCCCAGGATTTTCAGGATCTGGTAGCAGCCATCGTGTTGGTTAGAGGACAAACAAAATTCAAGGTTCAAGGCAACGTGAGAGGCTGAGGTGGATCTGCACATAACACTGCCATTTCTCAGCATTGCAGCACATACCAGGCCTCTGGCCTGCCCCTAAGATCACTATGGCTTCTCAAAGGAGGAACAATCAGGCTGCCAAGGTATAAATTCCAGGGATGCAGCTAATAGGAGCAGCGTTCCAGGACTGAGCTGCCATGCGAGAAAGGCGACTTTCATCACATGAGTCCTTTGCACCACAAAAGCAGCCAAAAAACTATCAAGTTACTGGGCCTCAGGATAGACCCAGGAGAAATACTAGAATAGGAGAAAGAAAGGCAATGTATAGACACCTAATGGTGGCTTATGGTTTTGTAATGGTTGCAATATGAGATATCATGCATCTATTTTGTGTACAATTGTTGACAGAGACTAGAAAGACTTACAAAGTCACGTAGGGTCAAAAAGCCATATATGCTATTTGGTTCTGGTAGATTGAAGGATTTGTGGTTTATATGATGTGGCAAAATGGGACAAATGGAGTGGTGACAAAGGGTGATAGATGAGAATACTTAATTGATAAGTTGAGCTCTGATGTACTTTTGCACCCGTCACTGAGGTAATCGCGCAAGTGATGGTTTTTGTGATGCTCCAGTCCACTTCCAAGTCAGCTGGTATCACCTCCCAGAAATCTTCACATCCAAGCCTTTTTGAATGGCAAAGTTGTGGAAAATATCCATAAGGGATCATGATCTGGGATACTCGCATGGGAGCATATTGCAGATATAAAATCATTGTGGTGAAAAATGGATGCGGATTTGATCCTATGTTTTCAGTCAGGTGAGTCGGGTTAAAAGTTCTCCTAAAGGTTACATCTTGTCACCCACAAGCCAGCCAATTACGTCAGATTCTCAGTTCCGAAGCACTGTGACATTGGACTCGAAACGTTCTGTTTCTCTCTCCACAGGTGCTGCTGGACCTGCTGAGTTTTTTTCCAACATTTTAAGCTTTTACTTCAGGTTCTCCCTTGAAGGGATCAAGGAGGCAGAATGATGACAAATTGGCTATTGATGTGCAGAACTCTCTGTATTTCTTTGCCTATACTCAATATATTTGGTGAATTGAAGCTAATTCTATTCAGAAAGTTGAAGAGATTTCCCTCTTGAGAGGTAGATCACCTATAAGCCACCAGGCTCTTCTGCCAAAATGTTGTTGACTGTTTACTCAATTAGAACAGTACTTAATAGTATCAGTTATATTAACAGAAATATCAGTGACAATTAAGGTAATTTCAAGAAAAAAAACCAATTGCCAAGCACCACAAGAACTCCGACCACAACTTCAGAGGCATATCCAGCAAAGCCACCTACCCCTGCCTCAAATCTCCAGATGGATTGCACCCAGTTTAGATCACAATTGAGAATTCACAAGATTACGTTCAGTTGAGATCAGAGTTGGCTATATTAACAAAAGTGAATCCAGTTGAGCACATGGGATGAAGGGAATAAGTGGTTGTGTGGATATGAAGTGGGCTAAGAGACAGTAATAGAGACTAGTGGAGAACGATTGTTTTTCAGACTCGAGGGAAGGATACAATGGTGTTTCCCTGAGATTGGTATTAGCCCAATGCTTTTTTTGATATAAGCCAATGGCCTGGTCTTGAGTATCTCCGGCATAGTTTCAAAATTTCCTGATGACACAAAACTCAGAAATATAGTTTCAGGATGTCAGGCAGGCTTTCAGGGAGCTAGGATGGAAGCTCAGAACTAGAACAAACAGAGTTGTTATCTCTGGGTTGTTGCCCGTGCCACGTGATAGTGAGATGAGGAACAGGGAGAGAGAGAATTTAAACACGTGGCTACAGGGATGGTGCAGGCGGGAGGGATTCAGATTTCTGGATAACTGGGGCTCTTTCTGGGGAAGGTGGGACCTCTACAGACAGGATGGTCTACATCTGAACCTGAGGGGCACAAATATCCTGGGGGGGAGATTTGTTAGTGCTCTTTGGGGGGGTTTAAACTAATGCAGCAGGGGCATGGGAACCTGGATTGTAGTTTTAGGGTAAGGGAGAATGAGAGTATAGAGGTCAGGAGCACAGATTTGACGTAGCAGGAGGGGGCCAGTGTTCAGGTAGGTGGTTTGAAGTGTGTCTACTTCAATGCCAGGAGTATACGAAACAAGGTAGGGGAACTGGCAGCATGGGTTGGTACCTGGGACTTCGATGTTGTGGCCATTTCGGAGACATGGATAGAGCAGGGACAGGAATGGATGTTGCAGGTTCCGGGGTTTAGGTGTTTTAGTAAGCTCAGAGAAGGAGGCAAAAGAGGGGGAGGTGTGGCGCTGCTAGTCAAGAGCAGTATTACGGTGGCGGAGAGGATGCTAGATGGGCACACTTCTTCCGAGGTAGTATGGGCTGAAGTTAGAAACAGGAAAGGAGAGGTCACCCTGTTGGGAGTTTTTTATAGGCCTCCTAATAGTTCTAGGGATGTAGAGGAAAGGATGGCGAAGATGATTCTGGATAAGAGCGAAAGTAACAGGGTAGTTATTATGGGAGACTTTAACTTTCCAAATATTGACTGGAAAAGATATAGTTCGAGTACAATAGATGGGTCGTTTTTTGTACAGTGTGTGCAGGAGGGTTTCCTGAAACAATATGTTGACAGGCCAACAAGAGGCGAGGCCACGTTGGATTTGGTTTTGGGTAATGAACCAGGCCAGGTGTTGGATTTGGAGGTAGGAGAGCACTTTGGGGACAGTGACCACAATTCGGTGACGTTTACGTTAATGATGGAAAGGGATAAGTATACACCGCAGGGCAAGAGTTATAGCTGGGGGAAGGGCAATTATGATGCCATTAGACGTGACTTGGGGGGGGATAAGGTGGAGAAGTAGGCTGCAAGTGTTGGGCACACTGGATAAGTGGAGCTTGTTCAAGGATCAGCTACTGCGTGTTCTTGATAAGTATGTACCGGTCAGGCAGGGAGGAAGGCGTCGAGCGAGGGAACCGTGGTTTACCAAGGAAGTGGAATCTCTTGTTAAGAGGAAGAAGGAGGCCTATGTGAAGATGAGGTGTGAAGTTTCAGTTGGGGCGAGGGATAGTTACAAGGTAGCGAGGAAGGATCTAAAGAGAGAGCTAAGACGAGCAAGGAGGGGACATGAGAAGTATTTGGCAGGAAGGATCAAGGAAAACCCAAAAGCTTTCTATAGGTATGTCAGGAATAAGCGAATGACTAGGGAAAGAGTAGGACCAGTCAAGGACAGGGATGGGAAATTGTGTGTGGAGTCTGAAGAGATAGGCGAGATACTAAATGAATATTTTTCGTCAGTATTCACTCAGGAAAAAGATAATGTTGTGGAGGAGAATGCTGAGCCCCAGGCTAATAGAATAGATGGCATTGAGGTATGTAGGGAAGAGGTGTTGGCAATTCTGGACAGGCTGAAAATAGATAAGTCCCCGGTACCTGATGGGATTTATCCTAGGATTCTCTGGGAGGCCAGGGAAGAGATTGCTGGACCTTTGGCTTTGATTTCTATGTCATCATTGGCTACAGGAATTGTGCCAGAGGACTGGAGGACAGCAAATGTGGTCCCTTTGTTCAAAAAGGGGAGCAGAGACAGCCCCGGCAACTATAGACCCGTGAGCCTCACGTCTGTAGTGGGTAAAGTCTTGGAGGGGATTATAAGAGACAAGATTTATAATCATCTAGATAGGAATAATATTATCAGGGATAGTCAGCATGGCTTTGTGAAGGGTAGGTCATGCCTCACAAACCTTATTGAGTTCTTTGAGAAGGTGACTGAACAGGTAGATGAGGGTAGAGCAGTTGATGTGGTGTATATGGATTTCAGCAAAGCGTTTGATAAGGTTCCCCACGGTAGGCTATTGCAGAAAATACGGAGGCTGGGGATTGAGGGTGATTTAGAGATGTGGATCAGAAATTGGCTCGCTGAAAGAAGACAGAGGGTGGTGGTTGATGGGAAATGTTCAGAATGAAGTACAGTCACAAGTGGAGTACCACAAGGACCTGTTCTGGGGCCATTGCTGTTTGTCATTTTTATCAATGACCTAGAGGAAGGCGCAGAAGGGTGGGTGAGTAAATTTGCAGACGATACTAAAGTCGGTGGTGTTGTCGATAGTGTGGAAGGATGTAGCAGGTTACAGAGGGATATAGATAAGCTGCAGAGCTGGGCTGAGAGGTGGCAAATGGAGTTTAATGTAGAGAAGTGTGAGGTGATTCACTTTGGAAGGAATAACAGGAATGCGGAATATTTGGCGAATGGTAAAGTTCTTGAAAGTGTGGATGAGCAGAGGGATCTAGGTGTCCATGTACATAGATCCCTGAAAGTTGCCATCAGGTTGATAGGGTTGTGAAGAAAGCCTATGGAGTGTTGGTCTTTATTGGTAGAGGGATTGAGTTCCGGAGTCGGGAGGTCATGTTGCAGCTGTACAGAACTCTGGTACGGCCGCATTTGGAGTATTGCGTGCAGTTCTGGTCACCGCATTACAGGAAGGCGTGGAGCCTTTGGAGCGGGTGCAGAGGAGATTTACCAGGATGTTGCCTGGTATGGAGGGAAAATCTTATGAGGAAAGGCTGATGGACTTGAGGTTGTTTTCGTTGGAGAGAAGAAGGTTAAGAGGAGACTTAATAGAGGCATACAAAATGATCAGGGGGTTGGATAGGGTGGACAGTGAGAGCCTTCTCCCGCGGATGGAAATGACTGGCACGAGGGGACATAACTTTAAACTGAGGGGTAATAGATATAGGACAGAGGTCAGAGGTAGGTTCTTTACGCAAAGAGTAGTGAGGCCGTGGAATGCCCTACCTGCTACAGTAGTGAACTCGCCAACATTGAGGGCATTTAAAAGTTTATTGGATAAACATATGGATGATAATGGCATAGTGTAGGTTAGATGGCTTTTGTTTCGGTACAACATCGTGGGCCGAAGGGCCTGTACTGCGCTGTATTGTTCTATGTTCTATGTAGTGAACAATGAAGATACAAGTAGAAAGTTTCAGGAGTATGTAGACAGGCTGGTGAAAAAGGCAAACCTGTGGGGTGGAATCTTACCAGAATTTGGCAAAGTGTCAGGCTCAGACAGAAAACTGACCTGTATCTCTCCAGTTGCACAGACAAGTTTTCTCACGGAATCCTGAGACTTTTTGCAGAAGGGAAATGAGTGGGTGTGATTTACGCCATCACTTTAGCAGAGCCGGCCTCATAGAGCCAGGAACCGACCCCAAAGAGATCGGGATCACAAAGGTATTGGGAGCTCTTCCCCATCACTGACAATCCTCACCAGCATCCGCCTGCTGCCCATTACACACCAATGCCCCACCCCCACCCCCATGGGGCTCCTACTAGGGTTCACCCCAGGACTGCCCGCAGACTCAGATTGGCAGTGTCAGGTTGGCAGTGCCATCCTTGCAGTGCGAGCCTGTGCCATGGGGAAGATCCAGGGCACTGTCCTGGCCTGTCCCTTTCAACCCCCCAGCCTGGGGGCTATACTGATCTCTGCACTCCCAGAGGAATCCTCTTGACTGCCTCAGGCCTGACCAACCCTGTTGTAAACCTTTCTGACGTGATGTCATGTTGGTGAGGTATGACTATTTAGTGAGGGGGGGATCGATTACTGGGGGACTGCTAATAACATTGAAATGTATTAAAATTAGGTCCACACCCTTTGTGAATCTCATGATGTTGCCAGTGAGGGGCGGGGAAAATCAGGAAACGCGATCTCTTTGGCGGGAATTGTGTCTTCTGATTCTCATGAGATTTTCCGCCCTTACCGCCAATCCTGAGGATGGTGAGTGCGGGCTTAAGGTTGTGGCTGTGGAAGATGGAATTTAATGCAGAGAAATGTAAAAATATGTATTTTGGTAGCAAGAATCAAGAGAAGCAATATAAACTGAATTCTACAGTGGTTAACCAGGGGGACCTGTAGTCTATGGACACTAATCTTTGAAAAAACAGGAAGAGTTGAGATTGCTATAGCATGTTGGATCTTTGGGTTTATTAACAAAAGTACGGAGTACAAAAATAAGGGAGTTATGCTAAGCTGTTTAAATTTATTAGTTCGGCCTTTGAGTATTTGTTCAATTCTGGGCAAGCCACTTTAGGAAGGATGTCAAGTTTTTAGTGACTGAGCAGAAAAGATTTGCTTGTTTTACTAGGGGGTTCGCCTCAGATCAGAGAATACTGAATGGAGATTTGACAAAAGTATTCAAAATCATGAATGGTTTTCATGAAGGAAATAAGCAGAAACTGTTTCTCTGTTACTAGACAGAGAACATAGATGAAAGAATCTGTGAAGATGAAATGAGGAAACATTTGTTTAAATAGTGAGCTGTTGTGATATGGAATGCATTCCAATTTATATAAATGATTTGGATGAAGGGACCAATAGTATGGGTACTAAATCTGCTGATACCACCAAGATAGAAAAGTAAGTTCTGAAGAAGACATAAGGAGGCTACAAAGGATATTGATAAGTTAGGTGAGTGGGCAACGATCTGGAAAATGGATTGGATTGGATTTGTTTATTGTCATGTGTACCGAGGTACAGTGAAAAGTATTTTTCTGTGAGCAGCTCAAAAAGATCATTTAATACATGAAAAGAAAATACATAATATGGCAACACAAGGTACACAATGAAAATACATAGACACTGGCATTGGGTGAAGCACACAGGAGTGTAGTGTTAATCGGGTCAGTCCATAAGAGGGTCGTTTAAGAGTCTGGTAACAGCGGGGAGAAGCTGTTTTTGAATTTGTTTGTGCGTGTTATCAGACTTTTGTATCTCCTGCCCGATGGAAGAAATTGGAAAAGTGAGTAAGCAAGTGGGAAGGGTCTTTGATTATGCTGACAGTTTCCCAAGGCAGTGGGAGGTGTAGATAGAGTCAATAGATGGGAGGCAGGTTTGTGTGATGGACTGGGCTGTGTTCACGACTCTCTGAGGTTTCTTGTGGACTTGGGCCGAGCAGTTGCCATACCAGGCTGTGATGGAGCCAGATAGGATGTTTTCTGTGGTGCATCTGTAAAGATTGGCAAGAGTCAGTGTGGACATGCTGAATTTCCTTAGTTTTCTGACATCATGTGGGAAAATGTGAGGCTGTCCATCTTAATAGGACAAATAAAAAAGAAGCATATTATTTCATTTGAGGATTTGCAGACCTCTGAGATGCAGAGGGATCTGGGTGTCCTAGTGCATGAATTGCGAACAGTTAGTATGCAGGTGCAGCCAATGATTAGCAAAGCTAATAAAATATCATCATTTATTGCGAAGGGAATTGAATATAAGAATAGGAAGGTTATTCTTCAGTTATACAGGGTCACATCTGGAGTAATGTGTACAGTATTGGTCTACTTATTTAAGGAAATATGTAAATGGATTGAAAGAAGTTCAGAGAAAGTTTACTAAATCATTGTTTTTCAAACTTTTTTTCCATGGTCCCAATTTGGCCAACTGGCTGACCTTCAGGACCCACCCATGTTCACATACATTTAATGTGCCAGCTGAGCCTGCCTGGTCCTCATGATCTTTCCTCGCGGAGACCAAAAAAAACGGCCAAGTGCCATTGGATGGTGGGGTCTTTCTTGGTGCTTCAGGCGCCCTGAAACAATCCGCCGAATAGGCCATTAAGCGGACTTTAAACTTGAGTCTGCCGAATCGTGCCCATAGATTGTAACCAACCGAAGCCTCAACAGCCCTTGCAGCACTCCACTAGTCACAACATACCAACTTAAAAACACCCTATTAGGGCACCATGGTGGCACAGTGGTTAACGCATTGCTGCCTGTGGCGCTGAGGACACGGGTTTGAATCCTGGCCCTGGGTCACTGTCCGTGTGGAGTTTGCACATTCTCTCTGTGTCTGTGTGGGTTTCACCCCCACAATCCAAAGATGAGCAAGGTAGGTGGATTGGCCACGCTAAATTGCCTCTTAATTGAAAAAAAAAAATTGGGTACTCTAAATTTATAAAATTAAAAACACCCTTTTTATCCCTACTCTCTGATTCATGTCCATTAACAACCCTCTATAGCTGCTAATATATCATCCCTAATGCCATGAGCCCTTATCTTGTGTACTAACTGTTTGTGAACCTTATTGAGTGCCATTTGGAAATCCAAGTATACTACATCTACTAGGTCCACTTTATTTACCCTGCTAGTTACAACCTCAAATATGTCTGATAAATTTGGCAAACAGGCTTTCCCTTTTGTAAAGCCATGTTGTTGTGTTTTAATCATACTATATCATGGTACAGTGGCACAGTGGTATGTGGCACAGTGGTTAGCACTGTTGCCTCACAGCGGCAGGGACCCAGGTTCGATTCCCGGCTTGGGTCACTGTCAGTGTGGAGTCTGCACGTTCTCCCTGTGTCTGCGTGGGTTTGATCCGGGTGCTCTGGTTTCCCCCATAGCCCAAAGATGTGCAAATTATGTGGATTGACCACGCTAAAGTACCCATTAGTGTCCAAAGATGTGCAGGTTAGGTGGATTGGCCATGATCAGGCCATGATCAATGTGTGGAGTTATGGGGATAAGGATGGGGAGTGGGCCTGGGGAGAGTGCTCTTTTGGAGGGTCAGTGCAGACTCGATGGTCCAAATGGCTTTCTTCTGCACTGTAGGGATTGTATGATTCTATACTTTTCTAAGTGCCTTGTTAAGACTTTCTCCTTACTAAATTCCAGCATTTTCCTGATATCAGGCTAACTGACCTGCAGATCCCTGTTTTATCACTTCCCCTTTTCTTGAATAGAGGTGTCACATTTGCTAACTTCCAATCTGCTGGGACCACTCCATAATCTAGAGAGTTTGGAAAATCATAGCCAGCACAGCCACTATCTCTGCAGCTATCTCTTTTAGATTCCTAGGATGTAGGCCGTCAAGTCCCAGGGATTTATCGGATTTTAGTCCCTTGGAGTTTCTCAAGGAAATAGCAGAAACTCAATGATGTAATTCTGATATTCTGTGTTGAGTGTTTCACCTTCTGTCGACCCAAAGTTGCAATTGGTGTGCAATTAACACCCTCATGAATGCCGTTACTTGTAAACTGAATTTACTGGCCTTGTGGCTAGCCGCTCATCTTCCATCCTCCGTAATGGTGAGATCCAAAATTCTACTGCCGGTATCCTAACACATAAGTTGTTGGGTTACAATTACTTTCTGATGTCCATGGAGCCTGATCCATACTATCAGTGGAAGAATGAAGTGGATGTGTGGACATGGTTTATGTTGCAACGAAACAGAAAACAACTGATGGCCTTGACATTGTTGCTTATTAAAAGAAGTAAACTCAGAAGTAATGTATATTATGAGATCCATCAAGTGGATAGTGATGAATGTTTGAACCTTCTATTAACATTCTTGGATTAAATCTGCAAGAAACATGATCTGTTAAATGCCTATGAAATATGGTCAGAATTTAATAGATTTCAGAAAACAGATGGCCATTCCATGAAAAAATATATCATGGAGTTTGATATATTGCATACAAGATTGGCAAAATTCGACCTAGGGACCCCTGGGTTGATATCAACATTTAAATTACTGGGTTGTACGAATGGATAGGCAACTGGTTCTAGAATCATACAATCCCTACAGTGCAGAAGGAGGCCATTCGGCCCATCAGGTCTGCACCGACCCTTTGAAAGATCATGCTCACCCCGCCCTATCCCCTTAACCCCATAACCTAATCTTCACATTCCTGGACACTAAGGGGTCATTTACCATGGCCAATCCACCTGACCCACACGTCTGTGTGAGGAAACCCACGCAGACGCAGGGAGAACGTATAAACTCCACACAGACAGTGACCGGAATTGAACCCGGGTGCCTGGTGCTGTGAGGCGGCAGTGCTAACCACTGTGACATCGTGCCACCTTAACTGGTGTTCGGTTCTCGGAGAAAGCGGCCCTGCTGGATCAGAAGTCTGCTGCTCTAAAAGAAAATCCTGGGAAAACAATTATTTCCTTCAGCTTTCAAGGAACGAATTAAACAACGGCAATGACGCAAAGGACAGAAAACTCAATGATTGTCAGATTCTAAAAGCGTCTGAACTCATGGGGGGAGGTGGCGGTGGAGTGGTGTTACCAGATAAGCTCTTCACAGGCCCAGGCGAATGTTCTGGGGGACATGGATTCAAATCTCACCATGGGAGCTGGTGGAATTTAAATTCAGTTAATAAATCTGGAATTAACAAGCTGGTCTTGGTGATAGTGTATGCGAAACCATTGTCGATTGGTGCAAAAACCCATTTGGGAAAAAGAAAATCTGCCATTCTAACCTGGTCTGGCCTAAATGTGACTCCAGTCCCACTGCAATGTGGTTGAATTTTAATTGCCCTCTAAAATGGCCGAGCGAGCTAGTCAGTTGTATTAAGACCTACAAAAAGGAATGAAACTGAACAGATCAATTGGCACTAATCTAGACACTGGAAATGGCAGTCGTAAATCCAGTCCTGTTGACCATGCAACATCTTCCTTAATAACATCTGGGGATTTGTGCCACAATTGGGAGATTTGTCTCAACAGACTAGGCAAGAAACAACCTCACATATCTACTCATGGAATCATACCATACAGTGCCCAAATACCAGCCACGCCATCCCTGGGCATGGCTTGTCCCATTGACATGAAATTCCCACCAGAAGTTGCAGAATAGTGGTATAGTTGGAAGGGAGCTGCCCTGAAAGTCCTCAAAATTGAATCTGGCTTCCATGAAGTCTCATGGCATCAGGTCAAACATGGCAAGGAAGCCTCCTGCTGTGGGCCCTCTTTAGCAGCAGAATTGTATACAGACGCAATCTGCAACCCCATGGCCCAGAATATATCCCAACCAAAGGATCAAAGCTGGTTCAATGAAGAATGCAGGAGGGCATGCAACAGACATACCAAAAATTGGGGTGTAAGAAGTTTGCACTTCAGGGCAATGCTGTGCAAACTCTGACCTGGAAACTTCCGGAGGGGATTCCCCAGTATATTTTGGGGTACCAACTGGTGGCAACTACAGGGGAGATCTTTGTGCAGGACATGCACTCCATGGCAGGGGATGTCCGCTCCATGGCTCAGCTCATGACCTCCATAGCTGAGGGCAAGAGCTTCATGGAGTAGCGCTTCAACTGCACAGTGCAGGTGCTGGTGGAAATCCACAAGTGTCAGCGTCAGAAGACAAATGGGGCTTCTGTGTCTCACTACAGCTGCCCCTCTATCAAATGGAGGAGCCTGAAGGCCCCGGGCACGTGAAGCACAGCCCAGGGCCTTCAATGCAGGAGACCCTAGGGATGTCCAGCTCATCTGACATCCCCCTCCCCGTGACCGACAGACCTCCAGCTCCACACTCAGAGGAGGGCAACACTGCAACATCCATACTCCGCGAAAGTAGGCCCAGACCCTCAAGGTCCAGGCCCTGCAGGGGACATCTGATAAGCTAATCTCAGGCAACAGGGCATGGAAGGCAGCAGGCTGCCTCAACCTCAGCTGTGGATCCTGGTGATACACATCGATGTAGCGGCAGGGTGAGGAAGAGTAGGAAATAATAATAATCTTTATTCGTGTCACAAGTAGGCATACATTAACACTGCAATGAAGTTACTGTGAAAACTGTAGCCATCTGGGATGGCCACTTACGACAGGAAACATGGACGTTTGCAAAGCCTAAAGGGAAATGTGGACAATGTAAGATTCAGGCAGGCTCAGAGCCTGAAGTATATTTGTGAGCGAAGAATACAGACAGCATCGAAACCCCCAACCGATTAGCATTTCGATGGCCCATTTCCGTAAGACAAAGGACTGATACTTGAGCAACCGATACAATCCCAGACATATCGCCACTCCCTTTACTCAGGAAGCATCAACAGCGAGGTCAATTACCGCTTAGGACACGCCCAGCCATCAAGGCACCCGCCCCTTTATTGGCTCAGATCAAATACAGTGATCGGGAACTACCCAATTAATGAGGTCCAAACCTAAGGACCGCCCAAAAGAGCGCAAAACTCCCCAAGGATAAAGAGAGACACTGCCATGTGTTCGATCTCTTTTGGACCTGGTGCTCTGGCAATGTCTACCTCTAATTGCAGCACCACCAGAAGCAAGTTCAAGTTCAACACCCGCTACCAGACGGATGAGCCCAGCTGAGCAACAGTTACTTCTCCGGACCCAGTAGATCCAGATTCGAACAAAGGCCACTGTTCCTCTGACCTAAGCTGGGTGTCTGAAGTTAAGTACAGGTTGTCATAGTTGTTAGGTGTAGTTTAACTAGTAGTGTTTATGTTGCATGATTAATCTTGTGTGTAAATAAAGTACCCTTGATCTTGAACTAACTAACTGGTGTTTGGCTCTTTAATCGATATCCGGTTGAACCTTGTGGGGGTATCATTCGATACCTGGCGACTCTAAGCAATATAATATCGATATCTAAAGAAAGAAGGGCAACCTTATTGATTGCCATATTTATAGCAAGCAAAAAAGGCAACAAAACCCCCTTAGTCTCCAGACTATGGCACCTGTTTGGGTACACCGATGGAGAATTCAGAATTTCGAATTCACCTAACAAGGGTCTTTCGGAAGGAAATCGGAGCACCCAGAGGAAACCCACGCAGACACGGGGAGAACATGCAGACTCTGCACAGACAGTGACCCAAGCCGGGAATCGAACCTGGGATCCTGGCACTGTGAAGCAACAGTGCTAACCACTGTGCTACCATGCCACCCCAACGATAGACACCTAATGGGCACTGGTGAACCTGGGCACTAGCAGGGATAGGTCAAAATTATAATATAGGTCTTGTTTTAAAAAAATATTTTTATTAAAGACATTTTGCATATTTACGTAGAAATATCAGATTAAAAAAACAACAGATACAGAAACATAGCTAACTGCGGCAACTGATAAAAAACCTGCAACTCACCCGCCTCCTTATCTTTTCCCCTTATCTCCCCACCCCCGAAACAAACAAAAAACATGAGACCCTTAACCACCCCTCCCTCCCCCACCATGCCTTAATTCACTTTAAAGAAGTTGATAAATGGCCTCCCCCTCAAGGGGAACCCCTCCTTCGCTCCCCATATGGCGAACTTAACCTTTTCCAAGTGTAGTGTTGCTAATTTGTGTTTCTCTTTATTTGGCTCTGAATATGGCGGCCAATATGGTCGCCTTCCTTAATTCCAATTACGTTTTGCTCTAGATTCGCCAGGTATCTTTCGATATCGCCACAAGGTTCAAACCGAATACTGATCAAAGACTCGATACACCAGTTAGTTAGTTCAAAGTCAAATGCTGATTTAGTTACACACACAGTTAAATATAATCATGCGCAAATACTACAGACTAAACTATCACTACCGGTAAAGCCTATACTTAGCTTCAGGCGCCCACTCAGTCAGAGGAACAATGGCCGTTGTTCGGTTCTGAGGCTGCTGGGGTTAAAGTGGTGAAGGGGAACAGCTAAGATCGTCTGCCTGGTAGCGTGCGTTGACCTTGGACGTACTTGTTCTGGTGCCGGTTTTGGGTAGGTCTCCCCTCGGTGAGAGCCGGAGCCAAGAGAACGATTCTCTCCTGGGGGATCCTTCTTATACCCAAAAGGGGCTTCGCACGCTTTTGGGCGGGCCTTGAACTTGGCCCCAATTAATTGGGCCGTTTCTCAATCATTCCTATCGATTTCCTCCAATAAAAGGGGTGGGTGCCCTGATGGCTGGGCGTTTCCTAGGTGGCCGTTGGCCTGTTTTGTTCTGGTCTCCTCTGGCGCCGGGGTGTCTGCCTTAGTATCATTTACTTAAATGTTACTCTTTTGTCCCCGGAGATGATTGATTAGTATGGTAATGGCTTTGCAGTTTCGGTCTTATCTGGGAGCTGCGGCTCCAATCAACAGATAAACCCTGCACCTGCTTGCTTTCTCAGTATTGTCCATTTTCCCTGCAATCTTTGCAAAGTGTCCATTTTGTAATTGGGAAGTGGCCATCCCAGATGGCTACACACCCTCCTTGTGATCCTCAATGCGAAGCGTGAAGGATCACATTAACGCGTTGTCTTCATTCTCTAACCAAGCGGGGCACCCACAAGCACTTCACGGGCTCTACACTGCCCTATCCTATGAAACGCAATTTTTACCTAAAATCATTTTACATACATACAGCATTATAAAACTCTACGGGGCGCTATGACATTCAGGCATGCATTACAAAATAAAAAAACTGGAACCTCTAACTATCCTCAATAAACTACCCTCACTCAAACAATCAAATATAATCTACAACTCTTTAAACTGTACAAATAGCAGCAACACAAGTTTCTCTGGCTTGGCAGTCAAGCACAGAGGTTTGCATTTCTTTATTGAACAAAACACACACAAAAAGAAAACGGATGCACTTTAATTCACTCAAGGGGTTGGGGGGTTTAGTGAAGTCCGAAAATATGGGACCTAAATGTGTATACCGGGGTACGAGAGCCATTTTCTGAGTCTAAGTATCTGCACGACACTGCAGAGTATCGCCAGTACTAAGAGTGATTCTACTATGTACGATGGTGAATACCAGGTTATGAACTTGTCACACCAGGTCGGGGTGTCGGTAACTGTCTCGGGGTTAACTATCTCGGGGTGTAGTGTATGGTATGGGTGGGAATCATTCACGGCCTGTGTGATAGGGGTCAGGGGGTAGCGTCCGCGCGCAACTGAAGGGATCCCGCTAAGATACAGGTGAACATGAAGGTTGTCTTCATTTTTCCGTCTTTCTGTCTTCTTCTTTTTCTTCCTCTGGGGTTCCTGAGGTTCCGGAGTTCTATGGACACAAGCATAATATCTGTTATTATCTTGCTTAAGATCTCGTATGTCTGTCTGTCTGTCCTTTATTGCCAATTACCCATTATGATTGGTCACCATCTGTGACTCCCTCATTTAAAAATTTTTTTTTAACTGAATATTTGGACAAGACATCCGAAAAAATACTGACACAGTGCGAGCCATCTCGCAGCCTGTGCGATCTACCATCCTAGTGTTTGAGGATGTAAATAGCATACGGAAGCAACCTAAGGGTTACCAAAAACAAACAAAAGAATTTTGAACGTAACGAGCCAAAAAGGGATGCGTATGGGCCATGGCGGGAAAGAAATGGGTGGAATCCCCGGGTAGGACGGTGATCAGTGCCGTATGTGCTCTACCCGAGCGTAGCTGACCAGAGGGGGGTCCTCAGGCAGGGTGGGGACCAGTGCCATTTCTCCACTGCCTGAGCGACCGGCAAGAACGGGTGAGAATGTGGTCGTCATGGGGGTCTGCCTCTCGTGATCGAATCAGGAGAGTAGCTATGAGTGGTGTCTGTCGACAAATTAGTTCCTCTGAACGGTTGTCTGTGGACAAACTTGTTCCATTAACAGCCATTGGGCGTCAAAAGAGTGGTGGCGTGGGGCCATGAAAAACATTCAAATTCGCAAACAATAAACATGTACATTAAACGAACAAACATACAACAAACATGGTGCAGGTTCCATCAGAAAGGACACCGTATCTCTCCATCGGTTCCTTTTTTTTCCATCATGTGGACCCCTCATTGCTCAGTAGCGAACAGGGTCGCAAAGGGATTCATTTGGTGGGAGTCAGACTCTATGTCATCATCTCCTCCCGGCTGCCATACTCTTGACTGGAGTAGTTTGGCTAAAGCTGCTTGGGGTGAATTGGGATCCATCTCATCATTCCGGATGAGCCTGAACGAGTTGTCGCGGTGCCAGAATCGTGTGTCGAGGTTGGAGCTGGGAGGTTGTAATCCGTAATCGTCGGGTGGTGGGTCTGGGTCAGGGGCTTTGATGTATGTGATTTCGAAGGGGTCAGTGGAATCATGCTCTGAAGCGCTGGGAGTGGGGCCTAGTGCAGGGGTGTAATAATGTGGTGTGCTGTGGCTGTCGTCATTGCCATCGCTATCACTGTCGCTGTCGCTGCTGGTTGAAGGAAGGGAGAGGCGGAGTCGTGCCTCTGGGGGTGGAATTGAAGTTGTGTCTGAGGACGGGCTGGACTGGCTGGGGGAGGGTAGGAATACGTCATCTGTGGGCGGGGCGTGCTCATCGGCTGCTGCGAGCAAGATGTGGTGTGAATGGTTGTTCTGCGAGCCATAAGCCTTAAGCTGGTTTATGTGAAACCACGCAGACTTGCCATTGGGATATGTGCTCTTGTATACCGAGGGGCTGACTTTGTCCGAAATGGAGTACGGTCCAGAAAATTTGGGGGAAAGCAATGAGCTGGGGTTGTATAGGGAAAGCATCACTTGCTGCCCTACTACAAACTCAGTGGCGTGTACATTTTTATCGAAACAAGCCTTGCTTTGCTTCCTCCTGGTCCCAAGTCTCACAGCTACTGCAAGTTGGGCTGCCTTTATGTTCTCAATAAGCTGCTGTACAGTATTTTCATGTGTCAGGGCGGTGACTACGGGGCTGGCCAAATCCAGTCCTAATAAATACTCTATCCCTTTCATGGGCCGTCCGGTCATGGGGGTGTGGGGGGTGTATACTGTGCCATGGATACTGTGTTTCTTAAGAACATCAGTGCAAATGGGAGAACTGAGTCCCAGGTGCTGTTGTTCTGTTGTACCATTTACCTGAGAGTGGCTTTTAGAGTTCTGTTCATCCTCTCTACAATGCCGCTTGACTGGGGGTGGTAGGCTATGTGAAACTTTTGCCTAATTCCGATAAGTGTGAGGACATTTTTCATTATTCGCCCTGTAAAATGGGAGCCTTGATCGGACTCTATACTGCTTCGTTGGCCCCATCTTGTAACGATGTGCTGTGTTAGTATTTTAGCTGTTGTCTTGGCCATATTCGTTCTCAATGAAAAAGCTTCCACCCATTTTGTGAAGGTGTCGATAACCACCAACACATACTTGTAACCATTTCTGCAGGGGGGTAGGGGTCCTATGTAGTCTATCTGCAAATTCGTCCAGGGGCCATTAACGGGGCTGGTGTGACTAAGCTGAGCCTTTCTTGCATATCTGTCCAGATTGTTTTGGGCACAGATCAAGCAATTTTCTATGTAATGAGTAACATCGGCTTTTAAATCAGGCCACCAGCAGAGCGGTCTGAGGTGGGTTAGGGTGGGTTCAATGACTTGGTGTCCATGATTGTCATGGAACTGACAAATAATCTGGTTCCTGTCCTGGCTGGGAACTACATAAATGCCTTCTTTCAAAATCACACCGTCGTGTGTAGTGATTGCATTCTTAAACTTGTCGTATGGGGGGGGGTGTCTGCGGAAACAAATCCTCTAGTTTCCCACAGGGGTAGGAATTCCGTTAAACTATTACAGACATATAAGCTGTCCGAATATATGTCTGCCGGGGTCAGAAACGAGTCAGGGTGGTCCACAATGTAAGCTATGGTTGCCAGTTCTGCTGCCTGTGAGCCTAGATGTTCTGGCAACTTTAGTGAAATCTCATGGGGTTTCTCTTTCCGTTCAAAACTGTGGAGGAGCCATCCACAAAAATTTTCAGGGGTGCGCACGTGTCTGTGGGCTGGGGTCTCTGGGGTGTACTACCTGCTTTCCTGGGAGCTGACTTCGGTATAAATGGGCCTGTGTTGTGTTTTGTGGTGATGATCTCACACTCATGTGGGGTACCTGCATATTGCAAATTATCAGCTAGGAAAGTGTGGGTCTTGGTTCTCTTAACTGTGATGTCCCGTCCCTGTAAAAGAAAGGTCCAACGGGCTGCGTGGATTTGGCTGACTGTGCCATCTTTAAGTCGACCGTCTAATAATAGCTGTGTTGGGGTGTGTTCAGTGAGAATGGTGATGGGGTTGAGTGCTGTAATGTAGGCAAAGTACTGTACTGCCCAAAAAACTGCGAGCAGGCGCCTTTCGCAGGCAGAAAATCCTTGCTCGACAGGATCTAACACGCGTGAGGCGTATGCCACGGGGCGTAATTGGTCATGGCGTTCCTGGAGGAGCACGGCCGAAATGGTTCGGTCGGTGCTTGCAACTTCAATTGCGTACCGGGAAAGTGGATCTGGGACCTGTGCTGAGGGCTCTTTTTTTTAAAAAAATAATTTTTATTAAAGGATTTTCATAAAATATCAATAACAAAATGAAAAAGAAACCCAACAGGGTTAAGTACAAAACACAGTCCATAAAAACAATCCTCCATATCCCCCTCCCCCCCTGTACATAAATAATAAATTAACATTAACACCCCGACTTAATACAACAGGTATATACAACCCCTCAGACCCTCCAGTATAAATAACAAAAACAAAAAAGTAAAGTGACCCCCCCCCCCCCGCCCCCCCCGCGAGTTGCCATTGACCAATGTCTGTGCTGAGGGCTCTTTTTAAAGCATCCACGGCATCCGTGTGCTGTGGAAGCCATTCCCAAGGTGCCTGTTTCTTGAGAAGTTCGGATAGGGGTGCTGCTTTTGTGGCGAAACCATCAATATGGGTTCGGCAGTAGCCAACCAGTCCTAAAAACGACCGGAGGGCTGAGACATTGTGGAGAAGGGGCAATTTGACGATCGAGTCAATTCTCTTTTGCTCGATCTTGTGTTTACCATGTGTGATTACTGTACCCAAGTAAATCACTTCTTCCTGCAAAATCTGGGCCTTCTTGGGGTTGACTTTACATCCAATTTCTTTTAGGAGTGCTAGGAGATCGGCGAGAAGCGAAATGTGCTCTCCCTTTGTGTCTGTCTGTAGTAGCAAGTCATCTACATACTGGACCAGACAATCGGGGCGGGACAATTTTGCTAGTCCATTTGCCAGCTGTTGGTGGAAAATGGAGGGGGAGTTGTGGAAGCCTTGTGGAAGGCATGTCCACGTATATTGTTGTCCCTGGAATGTCAAGGCGAATTTGTCCTGGAACGCTTTATCCAATGGAATGGACCAAAAGCCGTTGCTAATGTCCAAAACCAAATTTTGTTTTGACTGGAGTCCTTGTTTGAGCATGGTCTCGGGACTCATGGCTACGGAGGGGGCTGCTACTGGGGTTACTTTGTTCAGTTCTCGGTAATCAACGGTCAGTCGCCATGATCCAACGGGTTTCCTGACGGGTCAAATTGGTGCGTTATTTGTGGAGGCTACTGATCGGAGTACGCCTTGATGAAGCAAACTCTCTATTACTTTGGAGATTTCTCCTCTGCTTCTTGGAGAAAACCGCACTGCTTTTGGGGTCTGGGGTCGGGACCTGTAATATTTACCAAGCCAGCTATCTTGCCACAGTCGTGCTTGTGCTGTGCAAATGCTGCTTTGTGTTGCTGCAGGACTTCCCTAACCTGTCTGTCCTGACTAATGGCTCGAGAGTCAAACCAGAAGTCTCCTACTGAGCTAATCCTGTTTTCATAGTCTCCAACTGTGAGCGTGGCCTTTGCCATTCTCCATACACATTTATTAACTGGATCAAAAGAGAGGTTGTGGGAGCTCATAAAATCGCTTCCTAGGATGTGTTCAGCTGTCTGGAGTAGATTGACCAAAACTACGGGGTGTTTAGAGAGGAGTTGAACACGTGGCTACAGGGATGGTGCTGGAGGGAGGGTTTCAGATTTCTGGCTAATTGGGGCTCATTCTGGGGTTGGTGGGACCTCTACAAATGGGATGGTCTTCACCTGGACCAGAGGGGTACGGGGGTGGGGGGAATTTGCTAATGCTCTTCAGGAGGGTTTAAACTAGTTCAGCAGGGGCTTGGGAACCTGAATTGTAGCTCCAGTATACAGGAGGTTGAGAGTAGTGAGGTCATGAGTAAGGTTTCAAAGTTGCAGGAGTGTACGGCAGACAGGAAGGTGGTTTAAGGTGTGTCTTCTTCAATGCCAGGAGCATCCGGAATAAGGTGGGTGAACCTGCGGCATGGGTTGGTACCTGGGACTTTGATGTTGTGGCCATTTCGGAGACATGGCTAGAGCAGGTACAGGAATGGTTGTTGCAGGTTCCGGGGTTTAGATATTTCAGTAAGCTCAGGAAAGGTGGTAAAACAGGGCGGGGGGTAGCATTGTCAGTCAAGGACAATATTACGGTGGCAGAAAGGACGTTTGATGAGGACTCGTCTACTGAGGTAGCATGGACTGAGGTTAGAAACAGGAAAGGAGAGGTCACCCTGTTAGGGGTTTTCTATCGGCCTCCGAAAAGTTCCAGAGATGTAGAGGAAAGGAAGGCAAAGATGATTCTGGATAGGAGCGAAAGCAACAGGGTAGTTGTTATGGGGGACTTTAACTTTCCAAATATTGACTGGAAATGCTATAGCTTGAGTACTTTAGATGGGTCCGTTTTTCTCCAATGTGTGCAGGAGGGTTTCCTGACACAGTATGTAGATAGGCCAATGAGAGGCGAGGCCATATTGGATTTGGCATTGGGTAATGAACCAGGACAGATGTTAGATTTGGAGGTAGGTGAGCACTTTGGTGACAGTGACCACAATTCGATTACGTTTACTTTAGTGATGGAAAGGGAAAGGGATATACCGCAGGGCAAGAGTTATATCTGGGGGAAAGGCAATTATGATGCGATGAGGCATGACTTAGGATGCATCGGATGGAGAGGAAAACTGCAGGGGATGGACACAATGGAAATGTGGAGCTTGTTCAAGGAACAGCTACTGCGTGTCCTTGATAAGTATGTACTTGTCAGGCAGTGAGGAAGTGGTCGAGTGAGGGAAGCGTGGTTTACTAAAGCAGTCGAAACACTTGTCAAGAGGTAGAAGGAGACTTATGTAAAGATGAGACATGAAGGTTCAGTTAGGGCGCTCAAGAGTTACAAGTTAGCTAGGAAGGACCTAAAGAGAGAGCAAAGAAGAGCCAAGAGGGAACATGAGAAGTCTTTGGCAGGTAGGATCAAGGATAACCCTAAAGCTTTCTATAGATATGTCAGGAATAAACGAATGACTAGGGTAAGAGTAGGGCCAGTCGAGGACAGTAGTGGGAAGTTGTGCTTTGAGTCCGAGGAGATAGGAGAGGTGCTAAATTAATATTTTTCATCAGTATTCACACAGGAAAAATACAATGTTGTCGAGGAAAATACTGAGATTCAGGCTACCAGACTAGAAGGGCTTGAGGTTCAGAAGGAGGAGGTGTTAGCAATTCTGGAAAGTGTGAAAATAAACAAGTCCCCTGGGCCAGATGGGATTTATCCTAGGATTCTCTGGGAAGCTAGGGAGGAGATTGCTGAGCCTTTGGCTTTGATCTTTAAGTCATCTTTGTCTACAGGAATAGTGCCAGAAGACTGGAGGATAGCAAATGTTGTCCCCTTGTTCAAGAAGGGGAGTAGAGACAACCCCAGTAACAATAGACCAGTGAGCCTTACTTTTGTTGTGGGCAAAATCTTGGAAAGGTTTATAAGAGATAGGATGTATAATCACCTGGAAAGGAATAATTTGATTAGAGATAGTCAAACACGGTTTTGTGAAGGGTCGGTCGTGCCTCACAAACCTTATTGAGTTCTTTGAGAAGGTGACCAAACAGGTGGATGAGGGTAAAGCAGTTGATGTGGTGTATATGGATTTCAGTAAAGCGTTTGATAAGGTTCCCCACGGTAGGCTACTGCAGAAAATACGGAGGCATGGGATTCTGGGTGATTCAGCAGTTTGGATCAGAAATTGGCTAGCTGGAAGAAGACAAAGGGTGGTGGTGGATGGGAAATGTTCAGACTGGAGTCCAGTTACTAGTGGTGTACCACAAGGATCTGTTTTGGGGCCACTGCTGTTTGTCATTTTTTAAATGACCTGGAGGAGGGCGTAGAAGGATGGGTGAGTAAATTTGCTGATGGCACTAAAGGTGGTGGAGTTGTGGACATTGTGGAAGGATGTTACAAGTTACAGAGGGACATAGATAAGCTGCAGCGCTGGGTTGAGAGGTGGCAAATGGAGTTTAATGCAGAAAAGTGTGAGGTGATTCATTTTGGAAGGAATAACAGGAAGGCAGAGTACTGGGCTAATGGTAAGATTCTTGGCAGTGTGGATGAGCAGAGAGATCTCGGTGTCCATGTACATAGACCCCTGAAAGTTGCCACCCAGGTTGAGAGGGTTGTTAAGAAGGCGTACGGTGTGTTAGCTTTTATTGGTAGAGGGATTGAGTTTCGGAGCCATGAGGTCATGTTGCAGCTGTACAAAACTCTGATGCGGCCGCATTTGGAGTATTGCGTGCAATTCTGGTCACCGCATTACAGGAAGGATGTGGAAGCATTGGAAAGGGTGCAGAGGAGATTTACCAGAATGTTGCCTGGTATGGAGGGAAGATCTTATGAGGAACGGCTGAGGGACTTGAGGCTGTTTTCGTTAGAGAGAATAAGGTTAAGAGGTGACTTAATTGAGGCATACAAGATGATCAGAGGATTGGATAGGGTGGACAGTGAGAGCCTTTTTCCTCGGATGGTGATGTCTAGCACGAGGGGACATAGCTTTAAATTGAGGGGAGATAGATATAAGACAGATGTCAAAGGTAGGTTCTTTACTCAGAGAGTAGTAAGGGCGTGGAATGCCCTGCCTGCAACAGTAGTGGACTCACCAACACTAAGGGCATTCAAATGGCCATTGGATAGACATATGGACGATAAGGGAATAGTGTAGATGGGCTTTAGAGTGGTTTCACAGGTCGGCGCAATATCAAGAGCTGAATGGCCTGTACTGCGCTGTAATGTTCTATTTGTATCGCTCCAGGATGTGTCTTTGTTGTAAATGACCTGTAAAGCCGCTGAGTGTGATGGTGTCTGTTGTGGGCCACGTGTCTCGCTGAAACATTGTGGAGGAATTGAGTGTGTTGCAGGACCCTCCTGTGTCCCAGAGAAATTCTACGGGGTGTCCCCGGACTTTGCCTGCTACTACCGGTCTACCGGACTTGTCCCAAAGGGTGTCGCAGACCCAAGTTGGGGAGCCCGAACACCGTCAGTCGGTGCCGTTCATGTCTATGTTCTCTGTTCGGGCGCTAACGCTATGGATTGGCTTTGCCCTATTCTTATTTAGGGTGATTGTCTGTTGGTTTCTCTGCTGCTTTTGGGGCACATTGCACTCTCGTGCAAAGCGTCCTAATTGTCCACAGTTGTAACATTCCTGGGGTTTTGGCTGTGGTGGGCTGTTCCTGCCCTCATTTACCCATGCGGGGTTCTGGTGCGCTTTAACTGGATTCATGTCTGCCTGCTCTTCCTCGGTTTTTGCAAATGCTGTTTTGCCTTGGACGGATTGTTCCCAAGCGCGGGACAATGTCTTCAAAACCCATTTCTGGTTGTGGGCCTCGTCTGAGGGGTCGTAATTTGCGCAAGCTCTCTGTCCTGCCTCTGTCGCATGAGAGACTAGGATTCGAGTCCATTTGGCCATATTATCCGTGGACAAATGGGCACGGGCTAACTCTCCGAAAACCGCTGTAAAATGTATCCACAAGCGTCCAACAAACGCTGTGGGGTGCTCTGTCTTCTTTTGCCTACACTTGTTTAGGCCTTCTATGGGGTCTCCTCTGTTATAGCCGATCGCTTCTAGGACCGCTGTGTGCATCTCTTGGAGTGTGCCTCCTCCTACATTCTGTGGGTCGGGAAGGGCAGCCACGACTGAAGGGTCGAGGCTTAAAACTGTGAGCTTCACTTGCTCCTTTTCCTCCAGGCCGTACATGGTAGCCTGCTGTTTAACTCTAGCGAAAAACTGGTGGGGGTCTGATGTGGGAAGGAACGGTGTAATTTTTCCACACGTGTCCCGTAATTAGGTCACGGTTAACAGGGTTGTACACAGGAAATCTGTGTTTCCTTCTGCTGCGGCCCTCTGGTGTGTGGTTACAGGGTTCATGGGGGGGGGGGGGGGGGGGCTGTTCTGCCTGTTCAGTCAGGGGTTGGGGTGCTTTCCTCTTTTGGGCTTTTTCTTGCATACATGTCCCATGTACGTATCTGTGGGCAGTTTCATTTAACCCCTGCCACTCGGGGCCGTTTTCCTGGTCTAACTGGGGTCCAAACGTACGTTGAAACCCATTCTGGACAGAAAGCAGAGATTGCAATTCTGCTATTTGCTTCCGCCACTTTGCGTGATCTACTGAGTTCTGCCTTTGTTCCTTTGTGGAAGTGTGGAGCGCTCGTGGAGCTGCTTTCAAATCATTGCACTGTTTCTGCAATTTCTCTACCTGCAATTGCTCGGTTTCTTGTTTTACCAAGACCGCACGTTGCATGTCCTGGTAGGCCTTATCGTATTGGGTCTGAAAACTACTCAAATGGGCGAGACAAGACTGGTGTGCCCACTTGGCATCATCCACCTCTCTGTCCCTTGCTGCTAACTGTTCTCTCAAATCCTTAGTCTCCTTCTCAAACTCGCTCACATCTCCCTCACTGTTTCTGTCTCTCTCCTCTATCTCTCTACGGAGCGTCCTAACGACCTCCTCTGCACCTCGCAATTGTGCCAAGCAGGACACAATTGCCATTGGCTTGCGAGCTTTCTCTAAGCTCTTCTTGTGGATCTCTGACATGTTCTCCCACCAAGTATGTCCTATACTCCCGGGACTTGTTTCATCATTTGCGCAGAATTCGCTCCAAAGGGGCCATCCTTTGCCTTTGAGGTACTTTCTGATTTCCTCTCCCCATACGGGACACTGTCCTACTCTACTGGTCGCTGTGACCTCGAATTCCTGGGGGTTCATAAGGCGTTCCATTGCCTTCATTGCCATTTTCTCTATCTGGGTTCTCTACTGAATTTGGAACAGGGGGTGATAAAGTGGTGATGTAAACTCGGGTACGGCTTACGCTATTTTCCGGCCTACAAAACTCCCGACAGTTTTACGAAACAAAATCTCTCAGGTTTACCTTATATCCTTGTTAGTACGCATGTATTAACACACTTCCGAATCTTGGAGGTTTGATCAGTATTGTTCTCACACTTGTGGTTTTCCTGTTTCCAATTGGATTCCAATTCAAATTTGGGTTCTCTCGGAGTGACTAGGCCACTTCTAAGTCGAGTCCCGTCAGAGGTCGCCAGTAAATGTTGCAAATTAGTGCTTCTCTTTATTTGGCTCTGAATATGGCGGCCAATATGGTCGCCTTCCTTAATTCCAATTATGTTTTGCTCTAGAGTTGCCAGGTATCTTTCGATATCGCCACAAGGTTCAAACCGAATACTGATCAAAGACTCGATACATCAGTTATTTAGTTCAAAGTCAAATGCTGATTTATTTACACACACAGTTAAATATCATCATGCACAAATACTACAGACTAAACTATCACTACTGCTAAAGCCTATACTTAGCTTCGGGCACCCACTCAATCAGAGGAACAATGGCTGTTGTTCGGTTCTGAGGCTGCTGGGGTTGAAGTGGTGAAGGGGAACAGCTATGATCGTCTGTCTGGTAGCGTGCGTTGACCTTGGACTTACTTGTTCTGGTGCAGCTTTTGGGCAGGCCTCTCCTCGGTGAGAGCCGGAGCCAAGAGAACGATTCTCTCCTGGGGGGTCCTTCTTATACCCAAAAGGGGCTTTGAGCGCTTTTGGGCGGGCCTTGAACTTGGCCCCAATGCCCTGATGGCTGGGCATTTCCTAGGTGGCCATTGGCCTGCTTTGTTCTGGTCTCCTCTGGCGCCAGGGTGTCTGCCTTGGTATCGTTTACTTAAATGTTACTCTTTTGTCCCCGGAGATGGCTCATTAGTATGGTAATGGCTTTGCAGTTTCGGTCTTGTCTGGGAGCTGCGGCTCCAATCAACAGATAAACCCTGCACCTGCTTGCTTTCTCAGTATTGTCCATTTTCCCTGCAATCTTGGCAAAGTGTCCATTTTCTAATCGGGAAGTGGCCATCCCATTTGGCTCCAGTAGGAATTCTGCCAGGTCGCTGACCCACACCCCTGCTTTTGATGGCTCTGAGTCCTGCCAGCCCAACAAAATCCGTCTCCGGGCTATCAGGGAGGCAAAGGCCAAAATATTGGCCCCTCTACTCACCTGGACTCCCTATTGCCACCTCCGGACTCGAGGCCACCTGTATGCGCAAAATCTCAGACATGATGCCAGAGCCCTCTCAGCTTTAGACATGCTCAGAAATTGTGGACGTCAATCGCAGGCCTTCCCGCGCACCGCTCACACCTAGCTTCCACCCCTGCAAACAGCTGGCTCATCCTTGCAACCGTCATGTGGATCCTCTGCACCACCTAAACTGGATGAGGCTTAACCTTGCACAATACAAGGATGCGTTCACCCTCCGCAGAGCTTCGTTCCACAGCCCAACCCTCAACTCCCCACTTAACTCCTCCTCCTATTTGCGCCTGATCTTCTCCACTGGAGAGCCTCCCCTCTCCATCAACTCTCCATAGATATCTGCCACTCTCCCCTCCCATGTCATCTTCGCACAACAGCTTATCTTATAACACCGGAGGTGGCAGCCCCGGGAAGGACACAAAGGGCAACTGATACATTTCCTCAAGCTCTTCCAGACCCGCAAACCTAGACCCTTGCAAACAAGTCCCTGAAGGACTCTATCCCTATCTGGCCACACCCTCGGAACGTCGCATATCAACGCCCACAGGGACATGTCTTCCAACCCAAAATGTTGCCTGCAGTGGTTCCAACTCGCAACGCTGAGATCAGCACTGGGTTCACGGAATACCAGACTGGTGAGAGCGGAAGGGGAGCCAACAACAGTGCCCTCAAACTAGTCCCCTACATCAGGCATTGTCAAACTTGGGGGCACGACCCACGGGTGGGTATCGGGCGTGTGTCGTGAGGGTCGCGGAGCCGTCCGTCGCGGCGCTCCCGATCGCGCAAATCCACGCGCAACAGCCGGCTTTCAAAAACTATGCGTATGCGCACCGGTGATCAGGCACACATGCGCAGTGCGGCCGCATTTTTCTTTATATGGTCGCAGCCTTTTTTTCCAAGTTCGGGGGCCAAAGGGACCCAAAACCATTTCCTCCAATTTTGTCAGCAACAAACAAGTTAAGAGAAAATGGTGGGCCGCAAAGGTCGGCCGGCGTGGGCCGCAAAGGTCGGCCGGCGTGGGTCGCAAAGGTCAGCCAGCGAGGGTTGGGAAGGTCGGCGGGCGAGGGTCGCGAAGGTCGGCCGGTTGGTAAAAATGGGTCACCCGGAAAAAAAGTTTGAAAAACACTGCCCTACATGATGCTGCCTCCATCCGTCCCCAAACAGATTCCTCCTCTGCTGCCATTGTGATATTCGCAGCCCAGTAGTAATTGAGAAGACCTGACAGTGCCAGCCCCACTCCCCTCACCCCATTTGCAAAAATGTCCTCCTCACCCGTGGGGCTTTTCCCTCCCACATGAATCAAAATGATCCCATCCACCTTCCTAAAAATAGACTTGGGAACAAAGATAGGGAGGATTTCAGTAACACGAACAAGAACTTGGGCAGCACCATCATTTTAACTGTCTGCACGCACCCAGCCAGTGACAAAGGCAACTCATCCCACCTCTTAAAGTCCAATTTCATATCCTTCACCAATCGTGCCAAATTTAGTTTATGTAGCTGGGCCCTGCTCCGCGCCACATGGATACCTAGATACCGAAAGCTTGCACCCACCACCCAGAACGGCAACTCCCCTAAGCCTCCTCTCCTGCCCTCTGACATTAACTAGGAACACCTCATCTTTCTCCCATGTTCAATTTATACCCAGAGAAATGGCCAAATTCCTTCAGGATCTCCATAATCTGATCAAAACTCCCCACTGGGTCCAAGATATATAACAGAAGATCATCTGCATGCAATGAAACCCTGTGCTCCCCTCCTCTCAATCCCTCTCCAACCTCTCAACGCCCTGAGTGCCATTGCCAACGGTTATAATAATAATAATAATAATCGCTTATTGTCACAAGTAGGTTTCAATGAAGTTGCTGTGAAAAGCCCTTAGTCGCCACATTCCGGCGCCTGTTCGGGGAGGCTGTTACGGGAATTGAACCCGCGCTGCTGGCCTTGTTCTGCATTACAAGCCAGCTCTTTAGTCCACTGTGCTAAACCTGCCCCAATCACCAGAGCAAGGAGCAGCGGGGAGAGCGGGTACCCCTGTCTCATCCCCCGGCTCAAATTGAAGTATTCCAAATGCGTCCTGTTGTCCGGATGCTAGCCATCGGCTGAACCCAAGCCGAACCCAATCCACGAAGCCTTGCCCAGTACCTCCAACAAATATGCCCATTCGACACAATCAAAAGCCTTCGCTGCATCCATTGCCACCACCACTTCTACCTCCTTCCCCTCCAAGGGCATCATAATAACATTGAGCAACTTGCGCACATTTGTTGACAGCTGCCGCCCCTTGACAAACCCCATCTGGCCCTTTTCTATCACACCAGGCACACAGTCCTCTATCCGCAACGCTAACACCTCTACTAACAACCTCGCATCCACATTTAACAGCAAAATCAGATGGAACGACCCACACTGCTTCGGGTCCTAATCCTTCTTTAAAATCAACAAAATGTCCTTGTTCACTGTCCGTGTGGAGTTTGTACATTCTCCCCGTGTCTGCGTGGGTTCCACCTCCACAACCCAAAGATGTGCAGGGTAGGTGAATTGGCCACGCTAAATTGCCCCTTAATTGGAAAAAAATAAAGAATTGGGTACTCTAAATTTATTTTTAAAAATCAACAAAAGGAACACCTGCGACAATGTGGGGCGGAGCCCCCCCCATACCCTCGACTCATTATACATCCCCACAAGCAGGGTCCCCAGATCCACACCAAACCTCTTATAGATCAATTTGGGGCATAAACATTCACCAGAACCACAATCCCCCAGCTTCCCACTAACCATCACGTATCTACCCGTGGGGTAAGAGACAGTACTGCCAACCTGGAAGGCAACTTTCTTGTTGACCAGTACCGCCAACCCCCTCGTCATCATGTCCAACCCCGAGTAAAACACCTGCCACACCCATCCCTTCCTCAGCCTCGCTGGACCTCCCAGCTTAAGGTGTATCTCCTGAAGAAACACAACGTCCGCTTTCAAACTCCTCAAATTTGCGAAGACACACGACCGTTTAACCGGCCCATTCAACCCCCACACATTCCATGTATCAACTGGATCTGTGGCTCCCTGCCCCTCTTCCCAGCCGGTCAGTTATAACCCTTCTTTAGCCAGCTCCCCCCGGTCCGTGTCTCATACACCTCCAGGCCCACCCCAAGATGCCGGCCGCCATCTCTCCCTAACCAACAGTGCCACACCAACCACACCCATGCCAGAATCCCTCCTCCTCCTCCTGACAATCCCCACTTCACTCCCATTAACAAGCCTAACCAGCCAGCATGGTGGCCCCCCACCCAGGGCCTCTGGCTCCCCCTCATCCCCTCAATCCACCCGCCCTTCAACCCCCATCTCCCTAAACAACAAACATACAAAAACAAAACAAAAGGCACACTCACCCTCTCCACTCCCATCACCATAACCTTCACTAATCCACCCACCCTGTGCCCACATTCTAAACATAGCACAACTCCAAAGTTCAATGTCCTCATACTCCTCCAGTCCATAGTCTCTCATAAAGTCCTTCGCCTCCTCCGGCAAGTCAAAACAGAACTCTTGTTTCTGGTGCATGACCCACAGATGAGTGGGGTATGGAACCCCAAACCTCATCCCTTTCCTGTAGAGGGGAGCCTTGATTCGATTGTAACCGGCCCTCCGCTTGGCCAGCTCCACTCCCTGATATATTCGCAACTGGTTCTCCTCCCAGGTGGACTTCTTTGTCTGCTTCGCCTACCTTCTCTTTGTCGAGAGAACGATGAAGCCTCACCACCATTGCCCTTGGCAGTTCCCCCACTTGCGACCTCCTCCTCAGTGCCCTGTGCACTCGATCTACCTCGAGAGGATGGTCAAAGACCCCTCCTCCATCAACTTCCCCAACATGTTCACCATATACGAGCACGACTGTTTGAAAACCAGCTGTCCCTATCACTAAATTAGCTTAATAGTAATTCAATGCTCATGCACCTTTTGCCATCAAACCCCCTTCAGATTGGGTGGGAATAAACCAAAGAATTCCACCTCAAGCGGGAGCCACCAAATGTCCGTCCACTCACTCTATGGCCGCCACCGGAAGTCAATATTGGACTTGTATTATACATCATTTTGGAGATCCTCCACCCTCACATTTAATGGCTCTATGTTCGGAGACCTCTGCGCACACTCAACGCTTCATCCCTGCGGAGTGTGAGGATGGCAGTCCTATGTCTCTCCCACCTCCGACACTGGCGACTCAGTAAAGATGTACTGCTCCTTGTATGCCCCTCATGTCTGCCACTCTTCTCCATGGGCTGGCAAAGTGTAGCGAGGCTGCCCACCCTGGATGGAAGTAAGAGGAAAACACCAGGATCCCTGACCTCAGAGGGGGCAGTAGTAGCTGGGAGTTGTCTCTGAACCCCATGATAAGCCCGTTCACTGGCACTTCGTGTTCAGCTCTCTGTCAGGCAAGAGTCAGACATATTGCTGAGGCATTGCTCTGTCCTCAATGCAAGTCATTATCATTCTCCCACAGAGTCTGGCCATGGCGCCCTGACCATGAACCTGGGCACCATCACGAGAACCTACCGCTGGCACCACAGTACTGATGAGATGTCACAACCCACGTTGGGAGAGCTCTTCACTCCCTAGTCCTAGGTGTCACCAAACAGAGAGGCTATGAGGGTATCCCTGCTCTTTCGCTCATGTCGGCCCTGGTCGTTGCCCGAGGTCCTCCCTCCTCCTCCTCCGCAGGTTTACCTTCATCACCTTCCTTGACCTCCTCCTCATCCGAGGAGATATGTCGAGGAGATGTGTCGCTCTCCCATCTCTTCCTGGTCCAGCTGGTCTCCCCTCTGCAGTGCCAGGTTGTGCAGAGCACAGCAGACCACTATTATGCAGGATATCCTCTGGGGGCTATATTGCAGGGCACCCTCTGACTGGTCCAGGCACTGAAACCCCATCTTGAGCAGTCTGATCGCCTGCTCGACCAATGCAGGTGTTGATGCATGAGCCTCGTTGTAGCAGGTTTCAGCGGGTGTTTGTGGCCTGTACACTGTCTTCATCAGCCACCCACTGAGTGGGTACCCCCTGTCCCCGAGGAGTCATCCCTCCATCCGCTGCTCCCCCTCAAAAATGTCTGGGATCTTCGAGTGGCCCAATCCCAATCCATCCCCATCCCTGACTGCCTAGTCCCGACTCCCCGCAAAAAACCTCACTTTCTCTTCAAGGGTGCCTCACCAGTGAGGCATCCTCTTCCTGGAGCTGTAGCCTCGGCCTAGCTGCTACTAGCTGTGGCACATCTGAGACTGTTAAGACCTGGCCCTCTGGTTGCTCCAAAATCCCCAGGGCCTTGCTGGCAAAATACCATCCCAAGGTTCTGCTGGCCACTGGGGTGGGGGTCGTCCTCTGTATTTGGTCCTGGCAGCAGCAATTCAAACTCTCCCCCAAAAATCAGCCTGGTAACAAAAAGATATCAGAGACTGGTCACAGAATTTGCATATTCTACAACTTATTGGGCATAATTTTGACTGAGATAGTGTAAAATGAGCGATATCAATTCAGCCACACATTATCAATCTCACCCGATTTTCATTACCATTGAAGGCAATGCCACAGGAGAACTAGTCAATTTAATTCTGACATTGAGACTTGGATTTTCACTCTGAAGGTGGGTACACGGTGTCAGCTGATTTTCTGTTACCACATCTGCCTTGGGAGAACACCTTTGATTGCAGGATCTTCATTCCATGGGGCATGTATGTGCTGGAGTCTGGCACACCACCCTTGAAAACAGTTTTAAGGTGACCACAGGGGCTGCAGAGTGCCGAGCAAACTGGTTAAAAGGCCTGCCCAGGTTCTTCGGGATTGTCCCACTTGTGTTATTCACTATTAGGCTCTCTAACCCTCATCCCGTTCAACCCCACCCACTCTATACCAATCCATGCAACACACTCACTCCCAATAACCTCTCATACCCTCCATGCCAAACCATAAACCTCCCCTACCTCCATGCCCCCATATAACATCTATGCCAACTTAGTGCCAATTCATAACAACTGATGGTCTCACACTCAAGACCCTGGTGCCTTGTAGCCCCGTGCCAATGTAGTACCAACTTATGCCTCCCACCCAAAACGTATTTCCCTTATAACCTCCAGTATTTACCATGGACAGACCTCAGGAGCCTTAGTATCTATTACAGAATTCATTATATAAAAAGCACTCATCAATAAATCCCATTTAGTACACTTAAGTCTGCTCAGGTACTTAATCCCTTATATAAGCAAATATTTGTATTCAAAGGCACCTAGTCCTTTAATAATCTCTCTGAGCTGTCAGACTGTGAACTTACAGCCCTCCATTGTGACAGTGACAGGTTGTAGAAGCAGTCAATACTATACTATAGCCCTTAGGGTCATTTCAACAAGCATCCAATTGTTCTGCAACTTAGAAGCATAGACAGGCTTTTTTTTGTTTCAAATTTGAAAGGGAAAAGAATTTAAATAACTTGACAGCTTGACAGTTCCACAGACCGCTTCCACCTTTTATAGTCATTCACATCTATTCTACAAAAAAATCATAAGTCATGCATTGTGGGATAAGACCCTCACTCTAGAGAAATGGGGTCTGCATGAAATTACCGCTGAGTTTAAATGACTCTGTTGAGTTTGGTTTCCCCCATATGTGACTCAAGTCCCATCCCATTTCCCCTCCTGGTGAAAATACAATCTTTTGAACATAGGAGTGGGACTTCCGGATCCATGGTTTCACCACCATTTTTGATAAGTCGTGGAGTTTCCATGGCTCCATGAAAATCTTACCCTGAGTGTTAGGAAAAAAGTTAGGAGAGAATTTTTTATGCAGAGGGTTGTTGGGGAATGGAATGGTCTGTTGGGAAATGTTTGGGGCAAAATAATTGCACCCTTTAAGGGAAAACTGGATAAATATTTGAAGCAGATGTTTTCAGAAGGCTATGGAAAGAGTGAAGTCGTGGGATCAGTTTTGGATTGCTCTTGCAAAGAGCCAGCACAGACATAAAAGGCCAATTTCTCCAGTGTTGCAAGCTTCTGTGTGGTCAGTGGAATTGGTCTGGCTACAGCTGGAACAGGAGGGAGTAGGTCCTAAGCCTGATACTTGTCACAGGTCTTCAGGAAAACGGGAAAACAGAACAGCATAGAGAGATTGTCTTGGGGGATTTTAATTACACATTAATTTAATAGGATAACAGTGGGAAACCTAGTTCAAAGGAATTAAGTATGAAATATGTATTGATACTGTCAATGATTGCTTTCTTCTTCAATGTAGTGTAGAGAAAATGTGCCAATTTCTTTCTTTCCTGTTTATCTGGGCTAGTTTTCTTTTAATAAGATTGAAATTGGCCTTTGTTCCAGTAAAGTATTTTTACTTAAAAATGTTTTTACATAAATTTACAATCAAAACCACTTGTTTTGAATATACTAAACACAAAACTGATTTATGATCCAAGCTATTACATCTGTACACTCAGCTCATACCAGAATTCAATGTGGTCTTATGAATACACTCACTTGCATGGCTGTTTAGACATCAAACCCTGGAATTTGCTCCTTAAGCATTTCCATCAAACAGCGTCTCCTCCTTAAAGGCCCTCCTCAAAAACCTGCCTCTTTGATCAAGGTTTTCATCACTCATCCTCATAGCCCCTTCTTTGGCACAGTCAGGTTTTTTTTCTAATTGTACTCTTGTGAAGTGGTTTGGGATGTTTCCCTGTTTATAAATGTAAGCTGTGTGTACATTTACTTACTTGTGATCTAATTTCAAGGTTCCTTGCTATATTTTAGAAAGCAAGGTGTTGAAGGGTAGAACTGGAGCCAATCTTTACGCGCGCATTTATTTCCAGAGATGCACATTACAAACATGCACGTTCTCACCCAACAGTCAGAGTTTCAGGCTGTTTCTATTTACCAGGCAAAGTGAATTCTATTTAATTGTATGCACATGGTAGGCATTATTATGAAATTGACAGAATCCCTTCTGTCCCTTCAAACAAAGATTAGGGTTTATATGTACAGTCAAAATTTCAAAACAGATTAAATCAACAGTCTCCATATACTGTACAAAGCATTACATTGTAAATCATCCGTCCTCTAAAATCTGTAGCTATTTCCTTTTGTAAAACAATCCAACAGTTGTTGATGTCCATGCGCCCTTTGAATTTTAAAGATTTCCTTTCCCTCCAACATTTGTTTCAAGCCACCAAGGTCAATCCATAAACTTTTCTCACTCACATTTTTTGTAGTAGAGTGTGTCGTGTTAAGCACGTTGAGGTAACACAGGCTGCAACTGGATGCAGCTATAACTCAAGTAGACTCCAGAACCTGAAGTTAGTTCAACTTGATTTATTGCACCTGTCACACAGTTAGCACAGTTCTCTGTGAGCTCGACTTTCTGCTAACCTAGCTGTGATTTCTCTATCTAGACTGAACCAGACTAGCTCTTCTCCACGTGCTGTATGCGTTACGTGATATGTACGCTGGACTCACTCTGTAGGTGTCCCGAGTGGAAAGAGGCGGTGTGTGAGTGCCTCGTGCCTTTTATAGTGGGAAACCACCTCCCAAGTGTTCTGCCTGCTGATTGGTTATGTCCTGTTCCCTGTGCTCATTAGCTGCCTGTCTGTATCTCATTAAGTGCCTGTCTGCATATCATGACAGAGTGTACAATTAATGATTATCCACAAAACATTCAATGGGTATGCTAACTTCAGCGCACCAATTTTACAGAATCTCATTTGAAGGCTGCGAATTACTGGCTGTGCTCGCCGTGGGTGCAAATCCCGTATTGGCTGCTAAATCTCATGAGAACCCAAAAACGGGATTTGCGACGGCAAGATTTCAATTTGGGATCTTCTCCAACCCCCTCCGATAATGTGATCAAGTTCACACCCAGGACGGGCGAGAGCCTGATTTGCATGCATTGTAATATCATTAGCAGGCTTGATGCTTTTACTTCTGCTCTCAACATATCTTCCCACCTAGCTAGGGTGACGTCACGCTGGTGTGAATCACTACTGGTTTCCCCTTATGTGTCGTGGTGGGAGTGGTGGGGGGAGAGTGCGCTCTGATGCTTGTGTGGTGGGGAGGGGGTTGCACCAATGCTTGGGTGGGGGTCCTCTGTGTCCATGGGTCTTTGGGGGGAGGGGGGGAACTTTACCTTTTGCGCATATCAGAGCACCCTTTAAAATATTATTCATTTACAATGGAATGCTGGCCCAACACAGGAAAAGGTTATCCAATCAGGCTTCTTCGGCCAATGACCTCGCCAATGTAAAACCACATCACAATTTCCATGGCCACAAACGTGTTCCTCAGGGCAACCTTTACAGTATTTGTTTGTAATGCCCAGCCTTCTATGATGCCACAAGGCTCTTAGACACTTTCAACAGCCATTTGGATTTCTCCAGCAGTTGAGGAGTCAGCTCCAGAAGGTAGTCAGACGCGGCTTAAGAGCAGTTAGCAGCAGCCAAGATGAGTTTGCAGCCCCCCGGTGACCACTTTCTGCATCAACCACCGTGGGCGCTCCAATCTCTATGGTTCTATAAGGGGAGGGGGGCACAGTGAGGTACCTGGGTGGGTGTCCAGGACAGGCCAGGCTGTAAAAGTAGAATCGGGGACTCAGGAATGGTCTAGATCCCAGCCCCATGACGTCGGAAGACACTCTTACTGGGGGGAGGGTGTCTGCAGTGAGATTAGAACCCCACACTCAGGCAGCACTGTGAGGAGGGGAAAAGCTGTTGGGAAGTTCAAATCCACCTGTCATTGATGTTTAAGTGTCAGGAGTTAGAGTAAGGATGGAGGGTTGTGGCTGATGGAAGGGTGGCTATTGCAGCCGACAAAACAAAGAGGCTGTGCCTTGTCTGCTACAAGAGGCAGTTGGTTGCCTGATCAGCTCCCTCATCCTTCCTTGACTGGTCAATTGTGCCAGTTAAATCAGAAGAGCTAAATAAGTACCACTGACAGGTGGTTCATAACCAAAATTGTTGCACGTGTTGGCTCCAAATTTTGAACTCCAATGCTCATACAAGCATGAACATCCGTTCAAGGTAATGATTGGGGGGGGGGGGTGCATCTTTGAGGTTCCCCGTGAGGACGCAGATACTGGCCCCATGCATCCACTCAACTGCCCTTTCACTAATACCAGGGTTATGGGGTGAGACACTCCCTCCAGCTGCTGCTGTCCGTCAGAAACATCTGGAATCTCAGAGCACCCCAAGATATAACTGCCATGAACATTCCCCAGGCAATGGGCACACACCTGCATTATGCACATTGTGTGTTCACAAACGAGTTTGACATTGAGGGAGCGGAATCCCTTACTGTTCATCAATGGTGTGGCATGTTTCCATGAAGACCGTGGGGCCACATGGGTCCAGTCTATCACACCCTGCACCTGGGGCATGCCAGCTAAGTGGGCGTCAAATAAACTGCATCCATCACCTCCCTAATGCATTTGTGTGTGGGTGACTGGGGGATGCCACACAAATCACCGATGCTGCCCTTCTCACATAGAAGTTCAGAATGGCTGTCACTTTAAGGCTCACGGGCAGTGGGTGTCCTCCTGTCCCACATGGTGCCAGCTCTTGCAGGACAGGGCAAAGATGGTCCACCATCACCCGGGATAGGAGTAGTTTTCCCCAGCACTGTGGCTCCGATAAATGCAGATAGGATGTCCGATGTCTGAAGATCCTTTGCCAGTACAGTCTCCAATGTGGCTTCAACCTCTGTGGCGCTGTTCCCTGTAAAGCTATGGGCCCAGCCTCCCCTCCTCAGCTAGGCACTGGTCCTGGCCATGGGCAGCAGCATGTCTCTGCTGCTGCTCAATAACTATGATTGGCCAATTCAACTGGCTCCAGTATTCCCAGGATCAAGCACTGAAAAGAAGAAAACCCCACAGTGAGCATTGAGGATTCCTGACAGAGCCCTGTCCCTCAGCTCTCCATTCCTCTGGAACCCCATCCATGCGCTTCCCCCTTAGTGAGTGCCTCTGCACTAAGACTCACACCCTCCCCTCCCACACGTGCATATCCCCACACCTGGGGATAATATACATCTATGTATACAATGGAGTGCAGACAGGCAGTGATTGACACACAGAATGACCAGTAAGCACACAGAACAGAGCAGCCAATCAGCAGACAGGATACGACCATTATAAAGCCAGAGGGCACCAGTTATCCCGATCTCTCGGGACCCAGCCTCTGAAACAGTCAGAGTTAGTGAGCTGGCCAGTGCAAACACTATGTGGTAGCTAGTAAGTCTGGTTAGGCTAGTATCAGGTCTCCAGTCAAGTCAGCATAGTGTCAACCCACAGTTGAACATGTATAATAGTTTAGATGTTAAATAAAATCGTGTTGCATCTTATCAAGTGTTGGAGGTCTCTCTCTCGCTACACTGCATCAAGTGCAGTCCACATCGACCCAGCCTACCCAACACATCATCCCTCTCAACTCTACCAGGATTAAGGGGCTGGACCCTCGAGAGTCTAACTGGCACATTTTCCCAACCTTTCTCCAACCCTCCCCCCAAACCTGCCGTTAGGTGACAGGGCAGTTGAGTGGATACATGGGACCAGCACTGCATACTGGGCACCTCAAAGACTGTCATGACCTAAAATGTTTAATGAAAGACTTCACCATGAAGACTTGCAATGGGGTACACATCAGTGTAATCTGTGTGATGTTAATGCTTATATCAGCATTGGGGTACAATGTTTGCGACTCCAATCAGTGGCTGATATTTAGGTCTTCAGATTTCATTGTCACAATTGGCTAGTCATTGAAGGGTGAGGTAACATATCAGGAAAATGACTGCCTCCTGTGACAGACAAAGCACAGCTGATTAGCTTGTTCCTGCAATTAGTATGACAAGCCTAAATCTAGAGGGCATCCTCATTCTTTCAGTTCACAGCCCAGCACACAGTCAAATTTTCCAGACAAGCGGATTTGAAATTCCATGGAGCTTAACACCTTTGTCCTCAGAGTGCTGCCTGAGTGTGAGGTTCTACTCACACTGCACTCGTGCTTCCCCCAATGAGAGGACAGAAGCCCAGTAAGGAGGACTGTTATGGGCGAGGCGTTTTCAGAACCCTAAAATGTATCATGGAGTTCAACCAACCTCTCCCTTTAATGGATTTGTTGCTTTTCCTAGCACACGGCTTCTTCCCTAGGTGTGGGATTACAATTATGGACACCTGGGTTTTTAAACACAAAACACTGTTTATTCCATGAACTCAATTTAACAATTTAAATAAACATTGGATCTCTTAACACCCCTTACTTCAAAGATAACTCAGAAAATATTGCAACAGTAATTAACTCCTTAAACTGTTCCTTCAAACTTCCAAGAGACTTAACACCTTTAAACAAAATCACATCAGGTTAAAGGCTTTACTTTAAATCACCCAAATGATCCAGAGATAGTCTTTCATGGTAGAGATCCAGGTCACTGTAAAACACAGACACACACCCAGCTCTTTTCTAAATTTGCAGCTCTCTGGAAACGCACAGACACACACACTGCTTTTTAAACTGAAACTAAAAACCTGCAAAATGGCTGACCTGAGCTCAGCCCCACCCACTCTCTGACATCACTGTTTTCTTAAAGGTACATTGCTTAAACATCCAGCTCTTAAAGATACCCTCACATGACACCTCCCCCCAAGAAAAAAAAATAAACCATCAACTTCAAGATGTTTTAATTTTTCACCGTTGCACCACCAATTAAGAAATGCACACAGTAAAATTACTTTTACATTTCACAGAAAAAAACAACACATGCAAACAGGCATAATAATATAGTCCATTTTTCTTTGCTCTTCTTCCTCCAAACAAAATCCTTCTCGATTGACAGTCTCTTTGAAGAAAGTCGCTGCACGATTCTTCCATTCCTCCGCTCCTCGGCAATTCTCTTTAGAATCAAATACTCTAGTTCAATCTGACCACAGAGTCCCTTGCAATTCTCCAATACAGGAACATTGGTTACCACAGCTTTCAGGCAGTCAAATGCCTGTTGAAAGTCCGCTGTCCATTGAAATTTATTGCGTTTCTTCAGCAATTCCATTAGTGGAGTAATCACGCCATAAACCTTTTGCACAACTGTTCGATCAAATCCACTCATGCTAAGAAATCGCATTATTTCCCTTCACCTTGAGGGTATCGGAAACTCCGCAAGGAAAGTGATTCGGGCTTCTCCAAATTCACTTTCGGCTAGGTTCACCACCATCCTGAAGGCGAAGAACTCCATACAATGGTTTAAATGTTCTTTCCATGTCTGGAAGTTGGAAATAAAAGCAGATTGTCCCACTTTCTCCATACAATCCTTCAATGGTAGGACAGGATAAGAGTCCGTTCTTGTAACTGCATTCACCTTTCTATAGTCCACACAGAACCGTCTAGGTCTAGGTCTGGTCTAGGTACCATCACTGTGGGTGAGCTCCATTGGCTGCAACCCACTTCAATTATGCCATTTTTCAGCATATTCTCAATCTCTCTGTTAACCAATTTTAAAGGGTTAAGTCTATATGGATGTTGTTTGATAGGAACAGCATTTCCCACATCTACATCATGTATAGCCATTTTAGTACTTCCCAATTTATCTCTACAAACTTGCCCATGTGATATCAATAACTCTTTCAGGTCAGTTCGTTTTTCCACTGGAAGGTAACTTAACAATTTATCCCAATTTTTAAGAACATCCTCGTTTTCCAATTTATTTTGAGGTATATCAAATTCACAGTCATCTGGATTTGGTTCATCACTTTGAGTTAGAATCATTAAAACCTCCTTTTTCTCTCCTTCCCTTTCAAAGTACTTTTTAAGCATATTCACATGACACACTCGATGAGTCTTTCTTCTATCTGGTGTTTTTACCACATAATTCACCTCACTTAATCTGATACGGTCCACAAAACCTAGCTTTTAAAGGCTCCCCTACCACTGGCAACAACACTAAAACTTTATCCCCACTGGCAAAACTACGAACTTTGGATTTCTTGTCCACTACCCGTTTCATTACATTTTGTGCAACTTTCAAATGTTGTCTAGCCAATTCACCTGCTCTATTTAATCATTGCCTAAAATTTGACACGTAATCCAATAGTGTAATTTCCGATTTCTCACCCACCAATTTTTCCTTAATCAATTTAAGTGGTCCTCTTACCTCATGAACAAAAATTAGTTCAAAAGGACTAAATTTGGTAGACTCATTAGGTGCATCCCTAATTGCAATACCTTTATCCTTTAAGATTCCTTTATCCCAATCCTCTGGATAATCTTGACAGTACACCCGCAACATTGTCTTTAATGTCTGATGCCACCTTTCTAACGCTCCCTGCGATTCTGGATGGTACGCAGTTGATTTTAATTGTTTTATTCCTAAGCTATCCATAACTTCTTTGAATAACTTTAAAGTAAAATTTGATCCTTGATCCGATTGAATTTCTGTGGGCAGTCCATATCTAGTAAAGAATTTAAGTAACTCCTTCACACTCCTTTTAGCTGTAATATTACATACTGGAATGGCCTCTGGAAACCTAGTAGACACATCCATTACAGTCAAAAGATATTGATTCCCACTTTTTGTTTCAGGAAGCGGTCCTACACAATCAATTATGACCCTTGTAAAAGGTTCCTCAAGTGCTGGAATGGGTATTAAGGGCGCTGGTTTTATCACTGCTTGAGGTTTCCCTATCACTTGACATGTGTGACATGATTGACAAGATTTAACTACATCTTTATGTAGTCCAGGACAATAAAAATGTTTCTGGATTTTAGCTTGAGTTTTTCTTATTCCCAAATGACCTCCCACTGGTACCTCATGTGCAACTCGCAACACCTCCTTTCTATACCCTACCGGCAATATTACTTGATGGACTTCTGCCCACTTTTCATCCGCCTGCATATGTACAGGTCTCCATTTTCTCACCAAGACATCATTTTTACGGTAATAACACTCGGGTATACTCTCAGATTCCTCTTCCGTATATGCTTCCTGATATATCCGTTTTATTTCTACATCTTTCTGTTGTAACTCCGCCAATTTTCCTGAACTAAAAATATCCACCTCATCCTCCACCTGTTCTTGTTCTTTTTCAACCATCTGATCAAAAATCGTTTCTGATAATTGCACTTCAACTTCATCTTCACTCTTTAATTTCTCCTCTTGTCTTAACCTGTGACTTTGCAACCTTGTTTTTAAAAAAATATAATTTTTATTAAGGTTTTCATAAAATATCAATAACAAAATGAAAAAGGAACCCAACAGGGTTAAGTACAAAACACGGTCTGGAAAAGCAACCCTCCCTACCCCCCTCCCCCCTGTACATAAATAATAAATTAATATTAACACCCCGACTGAACACAACTGGTATATAAAGCCCCATGGACCCTCCAGTGTAAATAACAGAAACAGAAATAAAGTAAAGTAAAGTAAACCACCAACCCCCCCCCCCACCCCCCCCCCCCGAGTTGTTGCTGCCATTGACCAATGTCTACCGTTCTGCCAGGAAGTCTAAGAATGGTTGCCACCGCCTAAAAAACCCTTGTACTGACCCTCTCAAGGCGAATTTCACCCTCTCCTATTTAATGAACCCCGCCATATCGTTGATCCAGGATTCCACGCTTGGGGGCCTCACATCCTTCCACTGAAGAAGAATCCTTCGCCGGGCTACCAGGGACGCAAAGGCCAGAATACCGGCCTCTTTCGCCTCCTGCATTCCCGGCTCCTCTGCCACCCCAAATATTGCGAGCCCCAGCCCGGTTTGACCCTGGATCCTACCACCCTCGACACCGTCCTCGCTACGCCCTTCCAAAATTCCTCCAGCGCTGGGCATGCCCAGAACATATGGGTGTGATTTGCTGGGCGGCAGCAGCGCCTGAGCACCTAACACACCTGTTCTCACTCCCCAAAAAACGGCTCATCCTTGTCCCGGTCATGTGTGCCCTGTGCAGCACCTTAAACTGTATGAGGCTGAGCCTCGCGCACAATGAGGAAAAGTTCACCCTCCCTAGGGCATCTGCCCACGTCCCTTCCCCAATCTCCTCTCCCAACTCCTCCTCCTACTTACCTTTCACCTCCACCACCGAGGCCTCCTCCTGCATCACCTGGTAATTTTCCGAGATCTTCCCCACTCCCCCCACCCCACCCCCCCCCCCCCCGAGAGCACCCTGTCCTGTACTGTGTGTGGCAGTAGCCTAGGGAATTCCACTACCTGCCGTCTGGCAAATGCCCTTACCTGTGAGTACCTGAAGGTGTTCCCCGGGGGGAGCCCGTACTTCTCCTCCAGCTCGCCCAGGCTCGCAAACTCCCCGTCCACAAACAGGTCCCCCAACGTTCGTATCCCTGCCCTGTGCCACCCCGAAAACCCTCCACCTGTTCTCCCTGGGGTGAACCGGTGGTTCCCCTGTATTGGGGTCCATGCCGAGGCCCCAACTTCCCCCCTATGCCGCCTCCACTGCCCCCAGATTTTGAGGGCAGCCGCCACCGTCAGGCTCCTTGGAGGGAGCGGCAGCAGCGCCATTGCCAGCGCCCCCAGACTCGTACCCACACAAGACGCCATCTCCAGCCTCTTCCATGCAGCCCCCTCCGTCACCCACTTGCGCACCATCATCGCATTGGTGGCCCAGTAATACCCACAGAGGCTGGGCAGCGCCAGTCCCCCCTATCTCTACTCTGCTCCAGGAACACCCTTCTCACCCTCGGGAGTCCCTCGCGCCCACACAAATTCTATTATACTCCTGTTAACCCGCCTTAAAAAAGCCTTCGGGATAAACACGGGGAGGCACTGGAACAGGAACGAAAACCTTGGGAGCACCGTTATTTGGATTGACTGCACCCTACCCGCCAAGGACAGCGGCAACGCGTCCCACCTCTTGAACTCCTCCTCCATTTGCTCCACCAGCCTTGTAAAATTAAGCCTATGCAGGCCCCCCCAGCTCCTGGCCACCTGGACCCCCAAATAGCTGAAGCTCCTCTCCGCCCTTTTTAATGGGAGCTCGCCAATCCCCCTCTCCTGGTCCCCTGGGTGAACCACAAACAGCTCGCTCTTCCCCATGTTGAGCTTGTACCCCGAAAAGTCCCCGAATTCCCTAAGAATCCTCATTACCTCCGGCATTCCCCCCACTGTGTCCGCCACATATAGCAGCAGGTCGTCCGCATAGAGCGACACCCTATGCTCCTCCCCACCCCGCACCAACCCCCTCCAGTTCCTTGACTCCCTCAGTGCCATAGCCAGGGGTTCAATCACCAGTGCGAAGAGCAGGGGGGGACAGGGGACACCCCTGCCTCGTCCCTCGGTGCAACCGAAAGTACTCGGGACCTCCTCCTGTTTGTGGCCACACTCGCCATCGGGACCTCATACAACAGCCTAACCCACCTGACAAACCCCTCCCCAAACCCAAACCTCTACAGCACCTCCCACACGTACCCCCACTCTACCCTATCAAAGGCTTTCTCAGCGTCCCTCGCCACCACTATCTCCGCCTCCCCCTCCCTCGCCGGCATCATGATAACGTTCAAAAGCCTCCGCACATTCGCGTTCAACTGTCTCCCCTTCACAAACCCCGTCTGGTCTTCATGGCTGATCTGCGGCACACAATCCTCAATCCTCGTGGCTAAGACCTTCGCCAGCACCTTGGCATTTACATTTAACAAGGAAATCAGTCTGTAAGGCCCACACTGCAGGGGATCCTTGTCCCGCCTCAGGATCAAGGAGATCAGTGCCTGGGACATCGTCGGGGGCAAAGCCCCCCCTCCCTTGCCTCATTGAAGGTCCTAACTAACAACGGGCCCAACAGGTCCATATATTTTTCATAGAATTTGACCGGGAAACCGTCCGGCCCCGGTGCCTTCCCCGCCTGCATGCTTCCTATCCCTTTGGTCAGCTCCTCCAGCCCAATCGGGGCCCCCAATCGTGCCACCAGTCCCTCTTCCACCTTTGGAAACCTCAATTGGTCCAGGAAGCGGCCCATCCCTTCCTCCTCCCGTGGGGCCTCGGATCGGTACAATTCCTCGTAAAAGTCCCTGAAGACCCCATTGATGCCAATCCCACTCCGCACCATGCTCCCTCCCCTGACCTTAACTCCCCCGATCTCCCTAGCTGCGTCCCGCTTCCGAAGCTGATGCGTCAGCATCCTGCTTGCCTTTTCCCCATACTCGTAAATCGCCCCCAGGGCCTTCCTCCACTGCACCTCTGCCTCCCTGGTGGTCACCAGGTCGAATTCGGCCTGGAGGCTGCGTCTCTTCCTCAACAATCCTTCCTCGGGCACCTCCGCATACCTCCTGTCTACCCTCACCATCTCCCCCACCAGCCTCTCCCTCCCCCCGCTCCTTGTGGGCCCTAATGGAGATCAGCTCTCCCCTCACCACCGCCTTCAGTGCCTCCCATATCATCCCCACTCGGACCTCCCCGTTATCGTTGTCCTCCAGATACCTCTCTATACTTCCTCGGACCCGCTCGCTCACCTCCTCATCTGCCAACAGCCCCACATCCAAGTGCCACAACGGGCCCCATCTCCAAGTCCACCCAATGCGGGGCGTGTTCCGAAATGGCTATTGCCGATTACTCAGTATCCTCTACGCTCGCTATCAGCGCCCTACTCAAAATGAAAAAGTCGATTCGGGAATAAGCCTTATGAATGAAAATAAGAATGAGAATAAGAATGAAAATTCCCTAGCCCCCGGCCTTGCAAATCTCCAAAGGTCCACCCCTCCCATTTGGTCAATAATCCCCTCAGCACTCTAGCCGCCGCCGGCTTCCTACCCGTCCTAGACCTGGAGCGATCCAGTGCCGGATCCAACACCGTGCTAAAGTCTCCCCCCATTATCAGGCCCCCCACCTCCAAGTCTGGGATCCGATCCAACATACGCCGCATAAAACCCGCATCGTCCCAATTCGGGGCATACACATTGACCAGTACCACCCTCTCTCCCTGCAACTTACCACTTACCATTATTTACCTACCGCCATTATCTGCCACAATGCTCGACGCCTCGAATGACACCTTCTTTCCCACCAAGATCGCCACCCCTCGATTTTTGGCATCCAGCCCCGAGTGAAACACCTGACCTACCCACCCTTTCCTCAATCTTACCTGGTCTGCCACCTTCAGGTGTGTCTCCTGGAGCATAACCACATCCACCTTCAGCTCCTTCAGGTGCGCGAACACGCGGGCCCGTTTAACCGGCCCATTCAGTCCCCCTTACATTCCAGGTTATCAGCCGGATCAGGGGGCTACCCGCCCCCCTCCCCCGCCGACTAGCCATAACCCCTCCTCGGCCAGCCACGCGCCCGCACCTCACACCCGGCCCGTTCCCCACGGCGGCATACCCCCGTCTCGACCCCCCCACTCGCTCCAGCTCCCCCTTGACCAAAGCAGCAGCAACTCGACCCCCCCCCCGGCTAGGACCCATCCTAGCTGATTTACTCATTGCACTTCCGCAAGTTAGCTGACTCCTGCTGACTTCGGCCACTCCCGCCACCTCCCCTTGTGTGACACACCCTCCTCTCCCATTCCCCATCCATAGGCTCTCCCCCTCCCATTCTAAGCACGGGAAACATCCCTCGTGCCCCGGCCCCGCCCCCTCCAGTCTTCAGCGCGGGAAAAAACCCGCGCTTTCCACCTACCCGGCCCCGCCACCTCTGACGCACCTCCTTTTACAGGCCCAGTCCCCTCACCCCCGACTCGGGCCTCCCCCTCCCCCGGGGGGGCCCATCTCACCGCTGTTCACCCCCCCCTGTTCCGTTTACCTACCCCCCTCCAAGAGCCCCCCCGACCCACCCAACCAAAACAGTGCCCAACCCACCCCAACCACCCTCACCGACCCGAAAGAGAAAAACACAGAGAAAAAGAAACCAGGAGCAAAGCAAAGGCTCCCCCCTAAAAAAAAACCAACAACATATCAACGCAGTCCCCAAACACCCATCCCGACCATCAATCTGTGTCCAACTTCTCGGCTGAACAAAGGCCCACGCCTTCCCCGGCGACTCAAAATAATGGTGCCGGTCCCGGTAGGTGACCCACAGTCGCGCCAGCTGCAACATGCCAAGCTTCACCCCCTTCCTGTGCAGCACTGCCTTCGCTCAATTGTACCCGGCCCTCCTCTTCGCCACCTCCGCACTCCAGTCCTGGTATATTCGAACCTCCGCGTTCTCCCACCTGCTGCTCCTCTCCTTGGCCCACCTGAGCACACACTCCCGATCAGCGAACCGATGGAACCTCACCAGCACCACCCGCGGAGGCTCGTTAGCCTTGGGCCTCCTCGCCAGCACTCTATGGGCCTCTTCCAGCTCCAGGGGCCCCTGGAAGGACCCCGCTCCCATCAGCGAGTTCAACATGGTGACAACATAGGCCCCCACGTCCGGCCCCTCCAGCCCCTCCGGGAGGCCCAGAATCCGCAGATTCTTCCGCCTCGACCGATTCTCCATCTCCTCGAACCGCTCCTGCCATTTCTTGTGGAGCGCCTCATGCGCCTCCGCCTTTACCGCCAGGCCTAAGATCTCGTCCTCATTGTCAGAGATCTTTTGTCGAGCCTCGCGGATCGCCACCCTCTGGGCCATCTGTGTCTCCAGCAGCTTATCAGTAGAAGCCTTCATCGGCTCTAGCAGGTCCGCTTTAATCTCTCTGAAGCAGCGCTGGAAACCCTCCTGCAGCTCCTACGCCCACTGCATCCATGCTGCCTGGTCTCCGCCTGCCGCCATTTAGTTCTTCTTCCCTCGCACCTTCTTCAGGTCCACCACCACCTTTATAGTCGCCCCGCTCCTAGTAGAAGCCATATACTATCAGGGAGCTGTTATAATCTCCTTCCCACACCGGGAAACGTCGAAAAGCTGCCGTTGGGGGCCCTGAAAAGAGCCAAAAAGTCCATTTTTGCAGGAGCCGCTGAATGTGCGACTTAGCTCTGCATAGCCGCAACCGGAAGTCTCCTTTGCGACCTTGTTACTACACAATCTGGAAAAATCCCAGGATATTCGTCCTTCAACACTTCAGTTGAGTTCCCAGTGCTTTTCTTCACCCACCAACACTGTGACTTTACATGGCCTAGTTTATGACAGTGAAAACATCTGAAACTTTTCATTTCTTCTCCACCCTCCTGGATTTCTTTTTTAATCTGAGGTACACTCTCTTTATTGTCTCCCACCAGATCACCTTTATCTTTACCACTTGAGTATTTCTCATGTCCCCAGTTTCTATCCCTCAGCGGCTGAAACTGATGTTGGAAACCAATCTTTGATTTATGAACTAATTCTTAATCATCTGCCATTTCCGCTGCTAATCTCGCAGTTTTAACCCTCTGTTCGTCCTCATGAGTTCTCACTACATCAGGAATTGAATTTTTACACTCCTCCAAAAGTATAATTTCTCTGAGAGCTTCATACATTTGGTCTGTTTTCAAAGCCCTTATCCACCTATCAAAATTACTCCATTTGAGCCTTTCAAACTCCATGTATGTTTGACCAAATTCTTTCCTTAAATTTCTAAACCTTTGTCTGTAAGCTTCAGGCACTAGCTCATATGCACTTAAGATGGATTTCTTCACCTCCTCATACGTCCCAGATACCTCCTCCGGTAGTGATGCAAGCACTTCACTAGCTCTACCTATCAGCTTTGTTTGAATCAATACCATCCACATGTCCTGTGGCCATTTCATTTGTTTAGCTACCTTCTTAAATGAAATGAAAAAGGCTTCCACTTCCTTCTCGCAAACTTTGGCAATGCTTGAACATATTTAAATAGATCCTCACCACGTCTTCGACTATGACGCTCTGTCTCATTATCCTCAACCATCTCCTCCAACAGTACGTGTCCCTTTACGTCTGCCAATTTTAACTGATTGTCATGTTTCATGGCCATTTTCTGAAGTTCAAACTCCCTCTCTTTATCTTTTTCCCTGATCTGTATCTCCCTTTCTTTTTCTATTTGTTCTGCTAGGGCTATTCTTTCTTTTCTCCTTTCTTCTCTCTCCTTTTCTTTTTCCTCTCTCTCTCTTTCTTTTTCCTCTCACTCTCTTTCTCTTTCTTTTTCTTCTCTCTCACTCTCGTATTCCAGCCGCTTTAATTCTTTCTGATGTTCCATTTGTTTAATTTGTAACTGAATTTTTGCCATTTCCAATGAGTCAAACTCTTTCTCAGGCAACTTTAAATGCTTAACCACCGCCATAATTACCTCATCTTTTCGCATTTTGTCAGGTAATGTTAACTGCAATGTTCTTGCCAAATCTAACAGTCTGCTTTTCGTTTCTGTCCGTAAAGTACTACGTGTGACATTCTCCTCCCCCAAAAACTTCAGAGCCTCTGAAAGAGCCATTGTTGACAACACTCTCCCCAATTAAACTAAAATACCACACCGGAAAAGCAACAATCCTTCACTGTCTTTAAGTTCACAAAAGCCAATCCAATAGGTAGACTTTTATCCTCCTCGAGCCCCCAATTGTTATGGGCGAGGCGTTTTCAGAACCACAAAATGTAGCATGGAGTTCAAGCAACCTCTCCCTTTAATGGATGTGTTGCTTTTCCGAGCACACAGCCTTTTCCCTAGGTGTGAGATTACAATTATGGACAACTTAACATCTTAAATAAACAAAACTTGCAGCTCTCTGGAAACACACAGACACACACACTGCTTTTTAAACTGAAACTAAACACCTGCAAAATGGCTGACCTGAGCTCAGCCCCACCCACTCTCTGACATCACTGTTTTCTTAAAGGTACATTGCTTAAACATCCAGTTTTTAAAGATACCCTCACATGACAAGGACACAGGAAGTGATGGTGCATGGCAGACTCCAGATCTCCTTAAAGCAAAGGGTGTCCCGAAATGAACAGAAGGTAAGGCTTTCTAACGATCCCATCACCCCGAGATTGAGAGACTGAACCCCAGCTCGGCCCTGAGTTCAATTTATCTGTGTTCCTCAAATCCTCTCTATGGTGCACCCTCAGCATCGAAGACCATGGAGATTAATAGCTGCCTGAGCGCTCACCTCCAATTTCTCCCTCGAAGGTGAGGCCACCCTGGTCATGTTTGTGTAAACATGCTGAATTTAATTGAGAAGGGAGAAGTTCCGGAGTGAGCGCTCGCGAATAAATGCTAATGTATTAAAATGAGGCTCCCGGGTTCCCCCGGCTCTCACTACTCTACCGGTGAGGGGGGTAAAAATAGCAAGTACCAATCACACCAGAAAGAATTGCGTTTTTTGATTCTCTCTGGATATTTTGGTCACACTGTGGTTCTCATTGACGGCTAGTGCAGGCCCAAAATCACCCCCGTTATTTCTATTGCTTCCTCTGCAAACGACCTGTATCCAACACTCTTCCTAGCTCCACTGCCATTCACCCCACACTTCACCCTTCATTTCCCCCCCCCCCCCACTACCATTTGGTTTCCAAAGGATGTGTTTGAGGAGGCTACTGACCTCTTCACTGTCAACGAGTCTCTCCTTCCCCTTTCCAATTTGTTTTCCTCACAATTTATTTGCTTTTTAATTTCAAATTGTTTAAAAGATAACGCAAAATAGAAGATTAGCGGCCAATACTCTTTCTTTTCATTTTAATTTGGTTTCCTCTTTAGGTAACCAGCATATTCTCAGATATACATGTTGGCACAGTGATTCACACTGCTGCCTCATAATGCCAGGGACCCGGGTCGATGTGCAGGTGAGATGGATTGGCCATGATAATTGTCCCTAGGTGGGGTTACAGGGATAGGGCAGGGGAGTGGGCTGAGGCAGGGTGCCATTTCAGTGGGTTAATGCAGATTCGATGGGCTGAATGGCCTCCTTCTGCACTGTAGGGATTCTATGAGTCTATGATTATATTATCCAAAATCACATAACTAAGTCAGAACTCTGTGCTGGAGTAACAGGCCCCGGCCTTTGCGGAAACCTGAGGCTTTCAAGTTAAAAACTTGAAGGATCTAGACCTGATTAACCTGAAATATTAACTAGTCTGTTTTATTCTCAAGGGCTTCCTGAAATTCTGAGTGTTTGCATAATTGTCTGTTTTAGTTGGAAATAATTAGTTGACTTCATGATTCAATTTTTGAAAATTGAAAGAATGATTCATTCAGAAAAATGTAAGTTTTCCCACTTTTCTGTTTGTCTGTCTCTTTCTCTCTCTTTGGACCCATTCACTGTTTTGCCATTCTCTCTGACTTGCCTCTTTCATAGGCTAGTGTACTTTTTGAAGCTTATAAAACACAAAACAAGAGCTGCAACAGATTGCATCAAAACACTGTCACTTTTGCTTTTTCTCTCGCACCAAAATATTAGGCACAGCACCTCTTTTTTGAAAAGAACATTCAATGAAGATTTACCCTCAGCTAATCTTTGGAAATCTGTTCTCTCTTTTAAAAAATTATTTTAACAAAACCTACTGGGCAGAAGGCCCCAGAACGTGAAGAAATGATCCCACACAGCAGTCTGATAGCAGTACTCAATGGTACTGGGAAACCGGGTAGCTCATTCTCAGACGACATAGCATTCCAGCTCTGGGGAGGCTTTTGCTTGCGACTGAGGCATTAATAGGCAAAAATCAGAATTTAATAGAAAATTTGGCTTGATTTAACCACCGCGGTGTGCCTGACGCCGATCTGAGCACACCAGGTAAATAGGGGGAAAGGCCAAAATCGAGATTCGCACCTGTCCGCTATCTAACCGGCCCACTCCCGATGGCGAGTTCTGGATCTCGCCCAAATAAGGCGAGCACATCATTAACCCTCATTTACATTCATTTCCATCTCACTAGTGAGATTGAAGATGAATGTAATGGTCTCCCGTGAATTAGCCGGTTCCCCAGTGAGAAATCACACGGGCATCATTCAGTACACCTTTTTAAAACGTGAAGCTGGCGCAATGGCTGCTGAGGTGAGGTGAGGAGGTGAGTGTCACGATATGCAAACATGCAGCTAATGAACACATAGAATAGGACACAACCAATGAGCAGTCAGGACACTCAGGGGTGGTATCTCACTATAAAAGGGATAAGGCACTCACACCCCGCCTCTTACCACAGACCAACATCTACAGAGTGAGACAGGGTGTATCCTCAGCATCACACCCCGGCACGTGGCTTAGAGCAAGGCTGGTTCAGTTTGACTGAGTTACTACATTTAGATTAGCAGAAGGTCAAACTCATTGAGAACTGTGCGAATAGTTCAATAAAACACATTGAATTCACTTCAAAGTCTGGAGCATCTTTTACTCAAAACTGCATCAAGTGGCAGCTTGTGTTATTCCAAATTACATAATACAACATGATACCAGGAGTCTACTCAATCTAGTTAGTTCAACTCAGCAAGATCCGAGATGACCAGCCAATGTATACCTGCACAATGGAAAAGATTCCGGCTCCTCACCAGCTCAGGACCTCCAGCAATCTCAGTGCCAACTGGCGGACATTCAAGCAGAAATTTCAGCTTTACGTCGAAGCATCAGACCTCAATGGTGCGTCTGATGCACGGAAGATACTCTTTTCCTCACCACAGCGGGTGATCACGCCTTGGAAATATTCAACTCCTTTCACTTCGCAAAAGACCAGGACAAGACAAAAAGTTTCAGACCATCCTGGACAAGTTTGACAGCCACTGTGAGGTGGACACCAACAAAATCTTCGAGCGCTACATCTTCAAGCAGCGACTGCAAGGTAAAGACAAATCCTTCAACTCAGATTTAACTAACCTTAGACTGCTAGCGCAATCCTGCAACTTCGGTGATATCATTGACTCCATGATCAGAGACCAAATCGTTTTTGGAGTTCACTCTGATCCTCTGAGAGAGCAGTTACTGAAGATCAAGCATATGACCCTGCCATCGCGATTGAAACATGCACAGTGCACGCTGAAAATCGCTATTCCCAGTACAAAACGGCAGAAAATGATAAACTAGCCTCCCACGAGGCGGAGAGTGTGCAGACCACCTCCCGGATGCAGCGCCTCAACATTGATGAAAGCAGCCATTTCGCGCACTCTTCCTGGGGCCCGACGCATGCGCGATGCGAACGGGATAACAAAACGGCCGAAACCCGCACTGCGCAGGTGCAGACGTCTGAGAACCGCACTGTGCATGTGCAACGATGCACGGGGCGTCAGGACACCGACATCATGACGTGTTCGAACTGTGGCACCGCCCATTTAAAGAAACACTGCCCTGCAAGAGACAGATGCTGTTTAAACTGCGGGAAGCCAGGCCACTATGCAGCCCTGTGCAGACCTGCACTGCCAGTCAGGAGCCAGCGCTCCCAATTCCAACGACGGCGCATCCGGAGTGTGCAGCAATACCTCCAGGATTCTGATCCTGGCAGTGCAACGGATCCAGATGATGAATGCCTGGACAACGCCTACCGTGTGTGCATTATTACAACGTGTGAATATGCCAAACTAAACTCATCGCAAGTCCAGTCAATCCTAGTTCTGGATTCCGAGGACGAATGGCGAGCAGTGATGAAGGTCAACCACTGCCCCATCCAGTTCAAGCTGGACACAGGTGCCTCTGCCAACCTCCTCTCACAGGCAGACTTCAGACGCATTAAGAAGCCCCCCACAGTCCTTCCATCTGCCTGCAAGCTCCTGGATTACAACAGGAATGCCATCACGGCACTGAGATCCTGCCATCTGCACGTATCCAACCGACACACACAAGCACGGTTATGCTTTGAAATTGTTAAGCCGGACAGGCATCCCTACTAGGTGCGCACACCTGCAAGCAGCTGAACCTCATTCAAAGGGTTTACACCACAACATCCTCCCATGTGGATCTTCAGGCCGGCATCGACGACATCCTCGCCCAGTATCCAGATGTGTTCAATGGGATGGGCACGCTGCCGTATCGATACAAGATTCTGCTACGACCTGATGCCAAGCCAGTGGTCCACGCACCACGACGAGTCCCTGCTCCACTGAGAGAGCGCCTGAAGGCACAGCTCAAGGATCTTCCGCAAAAAGGCATCATATCCAAGGTCAACGAACCGACTGACTGGGTCAGCTCGATGGTGTGTGTAAAGAAGCCTTCAGGGGACCTTTGCATCTGCATTGATCCCAAGGATCTCATTAAGAATATAATGCGGGAACACTACCCCATCCCGAAGCAGGAGGAACTCACGAGTGAGATGGCACACGCGCGCTTCTTCACCAAATTGGAAGCATCACAGGGATTTTGGCAAATCCAGCTGGAAGAGTCCAGCAGAAGACTCTGCACCTTCAACAAGCCTTTTGGCAGATACTGCTACAATCACATTCCATTTGGCAGCATCTCGGCATCGGAGATATTCCATCGCATCATGGAGCAGATGATGGAAGGCATTGAAGGGGTTCGTGTGTACGTGGATGACAACATCATATGGTCCACGACGCCTGAAGAACACGTGTCCCGTCTCCAGAAGGTATTCCGCTGTGTACATGTCAACGGCCTAAAGTTAAACAGGTCCAAATGTTGTTTTGGCACATCGACGCTCAAGTTCCTAGGCGACCAGATCTCATAGCATGGTGTGCGCCCGGACACAGACAAAATCAAGGCCATCGAGGCGATGAAGGTGTCTGAGGACAAAAAGGCGGTGCTGCGCTTCTTGGGTATGGTCAATTTTCTGGGCAAGTTCATTCCAAACATGGCCACACACACCACGGCCTTATGCAACCTGGTGAAAACTGTCTTTGAGCGGAAGGCGGCACACCAGACAGAGTGGCTGGAGCTGAAAGCCAAGCTCATCACTGCACCAGTCCTAGTATTCTTCGATCCGGACCGGGAGACAAAGATATCCACCAGATGCGAGTTAGGATGGCATCGGTGTGGTGTTGCTTCAACAAGATGACACATCATCCTGGGCACCAGTAGCCTACGCATCAAGGGCGATGACGCCCACTGAAACCAGATATGCTCAGATTGAGAAGGAGTGCTTGGGTCTTCTCACCGGCATCCTCAAATTTCATGATTATGTCTACGGCCTGCCGACATTCACTGTCGAGACGGATCATAGGCCTCTGGTCCACATCATCCACAAGGACCTGAACGACATGACGCCTCGGTTGCAGAGAATCCTGCTTAAACTTCGGAGGTATGACTTCAACTTGGTGTACACACCTGGCAAGGAGCTCATCATCGCTGATGCATTGTCCCGCTCCGTCACCTCGCCCAGTGAGCGGCTGGAGATCATCCAGCACATCGAATCGCAGGTGCAGCTGTGTGCTAGCACTCTCCCGACGACAGATGAGAAGGTAGTTCTCATCCGTGATGAAACAGCCAAGGACCCCCTCTTGCAGCGCGTCATCCACAACCTCACCAATGGCTGGCAGAAAGGGCAGTGCCCACAATTTTACAATGTGAAGGATGACCTGACGGTGATTGATGGTATCCTCCTCAAGCTGGATAGGATTGTCATTCCACTCAGTCTCCAGAGCTTGGTGCTGCGCTAGATTCATGAAGGACACCTGGGCGTCGAGAAGTGCAGACGCAGAGCTCGGCAAGCTGTCTACTGGCCCGGCATCTGCCAAGACATCACGAACATGGTCCTGAACTGTGCTACCAGCCAGCGGTTCCAGCCAGCGCAGAGCAAGGAGACGCTCCAACAGCATGACATAGTGACCTTTCTGTGGTCCAAGGTTGGCATCGACCTCTTTCATGTGAATGGTCGCGACTACGTATTGATCATCGACTATTTCTTGAATTACCCTGAGGGGCTGAAGCTCCCGGACCTCACCTCTCGGACCATCATCAAAGCCTGTAAGGAGACGTTCTCAAGGCGTGGCATCCCAATCACCGTCATGAGCGACAACGGCCCGTGCTTTAACAGTCGAGAATGGTCCACGTTTGCCAAGTCATACAATTTCCAGCATGTCACCTCCAGTCCGCACTATCCGCAGTCCAATGGAAAAGTCGAGAAAGGGGTGCACATTGTGAAAAAGCTCATCTGCAAGACTCTGCTTCCGACATACACCTTGCACTGCTCGCGTACAGGGCGACTCCATTGTTCACTGGCATGTCGCCGGCTCAACTCCTGATGAACAGGGACCTGCAGACGACACTTCCAGCCATACACCTGCCCAACCTGGATCACCTCCCGGTGGTGCAGAAGGTACAGCAGCTCCGAAACCAGCAAAAGCAGGGCTCTGATGCCCATGCAACCGATCTGGCCGTGCTATCCCCGGCAGACACTGTCAGGATCAAGATAACGGATAGTGGGTGGTCTACCCCGGCTGTCGTTGTTCGACAGGCCGCGCCCCGCTCTTATGTTGTACGTATGGCTGATGGCTCCACCGTGCGAAGGAATCGACGGGCACTGCGCAAAGTTGCCTGCCCACAACCACTTTCTCCTCCATTTCCATATGTTGAGTTGCCACCTCCTGATACCTATCACCACGAGGCCACCCGTCAGGCTTCCATCCCGCCTGTCAAGGTGTCATCGTCCCCTCCGCCACCTCTCCAGCGGTCGACCAGGATCAGATGCAAGCCTCAGAGACTGAACTTGTGAACGTTTGTTTTGTTTGCTCTGTTCTGTTGTCCTCCGTCAGTCACATTAGACAGACTCATTCACATGTAAATACATTCACATACGCCAACAAAGCATAAAAAAGGGGGAAATGTCATGATGTGCAAACATGCAGTTAATGAACACATAGAATAGAACAATAGGACACGACCAATGAGCAGTCAGGACACTCAGGGGTGGTATCTCACTGTAAAAGGGATGAGGCACTCACACCCCGCCTCTTTCCACAGACCAACATCTACAGAGTGAGACAGGGTGTATCCTCAGCATCACACCCCAGCACGTGGCTTAGAGCAAGGCTGGTTCAGTTAGACTGAGTTACTACATTTAAATTAGCAGAGAGTCAAGCTCATTGAGAACTGTGCTAATAGTTCAATAAAACACATTGAACTCACTTCAAAGTCTGGAGCATCTTTTACTCAAAACTGCATCAAGTGGCAGCTTGTGTTATTCCAAATTACATAACACAACACTGAGTGGCCAATTCTATTTTCCGACATACAGCTCCAGGGCACTGGAGCTGCTGCCTGCCCGGGGGGGGGGGGGGGGGGGGGCGGGGGGGGGGGGGGGGGGGCGGGGGGCGGGGGGGAGGGGGGGGGGGGGGGGGGGGGGGCGGGGGGAGGGGGGGGGGGGGGGGGGGGGGGGGGGCGGGGGGAGGGTTTGTGGAGGGGGAGAGAGTTGCGGGGGGGACCCCGAGGGGAGTTAATCTTGGTCGGGGGGCTGAAGATTGCTGTGAGGAAATGTCTGTGCTCCTCAGTTTCTGATATTGTCTGGCTCCAGTCTTTCTGCTGACAGCCCGCTCACACCCATCCTCTAAATGGAGTCTGCATCTTTTGATCATCGACCACTGTGTCAGGGAGTGGGGTGTGGGGGGGAGCGGAGGGGAACAGGGGGCTAGGATGCAGGCAAGCCCACCGCACATGTTGTCTGTCATCTCATTGAAAGACCAACGACACCTGTGCCCCTTGGGCCCTCGCTGGCCTCTCTCTCTGGGCTGCTCCTCAGCCTGATGGGTGACAAGTCTTCAGGGTGTGTGGTGGCCCCCTGTACATAGGGTGTCTCTTCCAGGCTGCATCACTGCCACTGCCGTCTCCGCCGTCTGGACACCTGGGCTGCCACGAGCAACGCGAGGGCAGCCGCTGCGGGACAGACACCAGCAGCTAATTTGGTATCTTTAAGGAATTGGAGATAGACTGACAATCAGTTAGGGTTTCCATCCCAGAATCCTCAAATCTCCCACCCTTCTCTCAGAGTGCCATCCAGCGAGCCAGTTGTGCTAGCAAACCTTGCTCTGCATACTCACTCCCGGCCACATCAGGAACCCCTGGACCCCAGACCTCTGCCGTGCACATTCGGGAAACCGTGCTCGGTGCCCTCCCCAATCCACAGACTTACCCTCCGGACACGAGAGGATCCGCAGTGCTGAATTCCTGCTCTTTAGTGTTTAGTTATTTGCAGCTGCCTCTATGGTGCTGATGCGGCTAGAGTTCAAACACACTGTTCAGGCTTCAAAGGTTACTTGAAATGAAATGCACTAATCATCCTCTGAGACATGGCACATGTGTTTGAGGGGTCACTTGAGAGCTGAGGAGCGTGAAGTGCTCTCACAACTAGTAAGACTAATTCCTCATTAGCAATAGCCTTCAGCTGCAAAGCTGGAGGCTGCTCACAGTCAAAGGGTGTTAAAGTGACTTTCAGCATAGAACCAAGTGCAGGGCTCTGACCTGGAAGTGTTTGGGAGGACAGATAGGCTGCAGCTGTGGTTGCCCCTGTTATGGGTCTCCACTTTATTTAAAGATGGTTTGAAAGCTTCACAGTCGCTAAAGCCCTCAGCCTCCTTGGCCCAGGACGACCCCCGACCTGGAACATTTCAGCCCCCTGGCCAACCCCCCTGCCGGTACCTCCCCCCCCCCCCCCCCCCGAGTACTGGGCCAGCAGCTGCGGTGCCCTTGAGCTACATCACCTCCTCACTTCCCCTCAGTAGCCATTGCGCCAGCTTCATGTTTTTGTAAAGGAGTACTGAATGATGCCTGTGTGAGTTCCTGCTGGGTAGTCGGGTAATTCCTGGGAACCGCTGCATTCAACTTTGATCTTGTTATGAGATTGAAATGACTGGAAATGAGGGTTAATGATATTCTCGCCATTTTAGGGCGTGATCCAGAACTAACTATCGGGAGTAGACTGGGAGTATTGAAAGATGGTTGGCACCCGGCACGAATCTTGATTTGGACCTTCCCTGCTATTCACTCGGCACGCCCTGATCCACGCCAGGTACAGCGCGGTCGCTGAATCGCGTCCTTGGTCTCTGGTTGCTGCGCAGCTCTTGGAGGTGAGAAGTTCCCCCGACAGGAGTCGGGAACCCAGAGGGCAGATTGCCTGAATGGGCTTTACTCCCTAAGGGGCCTTCCAGAGATAATAGCAGCAGGGTTGCCACTGGTCCAGCCAGTGGACCAGTCCACCATTATAACCGTTGAATTCTGTCCAGTACGTGAGGTCCTGCACAATGTGGGGTCCTTGTCAAGCTATCAAAATTCCATCACCCTTGGAAATTTGCTGCTACCTGCCCAGTTAATAAGTTTAATTGGCTTCTCACTGCTGCTGGATAGGTTGTCAGCACGGCACAGAAGCTGCTTCTGGGAGTCACAGGAGGAGGCGGGAACACATCGGGGAACTTGCATGATGCATTTTCTCCAATTTCTCTCAAAGGAAAAAATTCCTCACAATATTTTGTGATTTTTCTCTTCCTGTTTTCTGGAATATCAAGATTATATTTGCTGCCGTTCCAATCCGCACGCACCATTCCAAAATCTGGGGAAATTTGGAAGATCGAAAACAATGCACCTATTATCTCTGTAGAAATCTCTTTTGAAACCGTAGGATACAGGCAGTCAGGTCCAGGGAGATTTGTTGATTATAGCCCTATTTATTTCTCCAGGACATTTCTGTACTAATACTAATTTCGTTAAGTTCCTCTTTCTCACTAGACCTTTGGTTCCTCATTATTTCCAGGAACATTTTTGTCTCCTTTACAATGAAGGCAGCTACCAAGTATTCACTCAATGTCTCTGCCCTTTCCGAATTTCCCATTAGAATTCCCCCTTCCTCTGCCTCTAAGCGACCAATGTTTATTTTCTCCAAGCTCTTCCTTTTTACAGAGGCATGTAACATTTGTTTAATATCTCTTACTAGTTTGCACCCAAATTATATTTTATGTGCGATCCTCCTGAAAGATTTCTAAGTGTGGTAGCGAGCGAGAACTGTCGCGAGCCTCCCAGCCCTCGGCCTGGCAAATCCGGCAATGCAATACAAGTCTAATTGGTCCACTTAGCGAGGCTCCACTTGCTTCACGTAGCAAATGAGAGCTCGCCAGCCGATTCGCCGGGACCACGATCACCAGCCCCCGCAAACAAGGTTGGCACTTAAGCAGCACTTGCGCAGCCAAATCAAGTCAGCTCGCAGCCATGGTGCCAGCCTGAAGGTTTGGACATGTGGACCTGGGGAGTCTCCGAGATGCGGTCGAGGCCAGGAGAGTTGTACTGTTCCCTGAGGGTCCCGGAGGGTGAGCCACAGGGCAGCCAGTGCCATCTGGGATGAAGTGGCAGCGGCTGTCAGCTCGGGCAGCATGACCAGGAGGACTGGCTTCCAGTGTCGGAAGAAGGTCAACAACTTACACCACGCAGCACGGTGAGTTGGCAGCCACCCCCCCCCAACCAGTGTGAACTGCACATGTGGATAACAATGCCCTCTGTCTCCGCAGGTGAAGCTCTCCCACAATCGCCAGGAGAGGGCCCAGACTGGCGGAGGGGTGCCCGAAGTAAGAATCCTCATGGCCTTTGAGGATCCACTGTGAGGATTCTTATTTTGTGCCCCATCTGGAGGACCTATGTCCCAGTCATAGGTGAGCATTGCCGAGGCGCTGCAGAGTGTGACTCCTGCCACCTCCTGCGCCCATAGACCCTGGGACTCGTCCAATCGACTATGAACATGCTGCAGTGTCGCTGACATTTCCCTCTGAAGATCACGGCCACTCCCTAACGTTTCCACCAGGCTCCGGGATAGCATGTTCCATAGGCTCAGCATCTGGCTGGGACCCAGTTGGGTCCTGGGATCCAGCAGATCTCTGACTGCTGTCTTGCCTGGGCATTCCTGTCACACGGCGATTGTGGCACCGTCGGAGCTCTCCTCCGAGGTGGTCTCATGGGAGGCAGTGGATGGGGCCAGCCCGGATTGGCCGGCGCCAAGAGAATCTGCGGGAGAATCACCGCGTGGTCAGTGCGAGGCAGGGGTCCGTCTGCTTGGCATTAACAACTCACAATCGACGCGCCACAGCTGCCATCCCCACCCTTCACATGCACCTCGGTGGGAAACGTTAGTGGACAGACATCTGGCGCACATTCTGGTGAGCACCACACAGCCGCTGATGCACATCAGGTGGAGGCAGGAATGCCCAGGCGAGACAGCAGTCAGAGATCTGCTGGATCCCAGGACCCAGCTGCAGAGCTTGTCCCAGTCATAGGTGAGCATTGCTGAGGCGCTGCAGAGCGCGGCTCACTCACTGAGGAGTATCGCAGAAGGCGTCCACACCATGATGCAGACATTGGGAAGCCGCCAGGGTTGTCTGGGCCAGATGACACAGGGGCAGCCGGGGCTCAGTCCAGCTGCTTCTCCATCCTGAGATGAACCCCGGGGCTCTATGGGCACTGACTGGAGGAGCGAACGCTGGGTGCCAACCCTGGAGTGGGGATGGTGGCCACCAGCTCCCCCGAGTTCCACCTCTCTGATCAGGCCGCATCCCGCAGTCAGCACACGGGACAGGGTGGCACGGCTGTGCATGTGCCGCCGACAGGTACGCCGGAGCCCTGCAGCCCCAAAGCCCCCAGAGGATGCCCGCAAGGGGCATTGAAGGCCAAGGGACGTGATAAGCAGCTGGCTGCCTCCACCTCTGATGTGCTTGCTGGGGACACTCCTAGACGTAACGTGTAGAGCAAGGAGGGCTAAGCACATTGAGGATCACTGAGTGGGCACTGGGGGAGGGGGGTAAGGAGGTGGTGGGGAGAGTAGGGTAGCACCATTGGGAGAGTGGAGCATTGTTGGACACTTGTGAAACATTAAAAACCCTTCACCACATCCATGATGATGCCTCTGTCACTTTCTTCCACAATGTGGGCTGACCTCCGAACCCTTGGCTCACCTCTCCAGGCATGGCACCCCCACCCCACCGGGCACTCTGTGTGCAGGTGATGGATGCGAGCGAGCACTCTGCAGACAGGTAGGGGTCAGACTATGGCACCAGCGCTCAGCTCTCTGCGGGTTATCATCATCCCCTACCCTCGACAGCGATCAGCTGACAGTGACTTGGGGGGGGCGGGGGGGGGGGGGTGCTTGCCAGACCCTCACCCCTGCTGCCTATCTTGCAGCTTCTGGCTGGTCCCTCCCCTGGATCGTCCGTCAGCCCTTGCTGGTCCGGCGCCTCCTCCTCATCCTCCTCCTCCTCCTCGGTGGCCACATATTCCTCATCCCCCACCTCCAGCACGTCACCCAGGAGACCACCACGAAGCGGGCGACCCTCTGGGGGCTAACTGCCGGGCAACACTGGAGCGGTCGAGGCATCGGAAGCGAATTTTAAGCAGTCCGATGCACTGCTCAATGGCAGCCCATTTGGCTACATTGGCCTCATTGCATTGGATCTCCATTCTGGCGTCATTAGCCAGGTCCTCTGCGGATATCCCTTATCCCCCAGGAGCTAGCCGGCTATCCTGGGGTGGTCAGCGAAGAGGCCCGGAATGTCTGACTGCCCCAGGATGTAGCTCTCATGCACACTCCCTGGAAAGCTATACACAGGTGCATGATCTGCATGTGGTGATCACACATGAACTGGATATTCAGGGAGAGGAACCCCTTCCTGGGTACTCCCAGCTGGTCTGGTGCACGCAAGACGACATGCACGTAGACTATCAGCCCCTGGACCTGGGGCATCCTGGCGATAAGGAGATGCCTGATCATCTTGTTGGGCTTGGTCCATGTCAAAGTTGATATAATTTTCGCCCGGGCAAACAGGCCATCCGTGGCCTGTCGGATGCACCTGTGGGCTGTGGCTGCGAGATGCCATACAGGTCCCCAACCGAGCCCTGGAATGATCCCGAGAAGTGAAGGTTCAGGACTGCCGTGACCTTGACGGCCACCGAGAGTGGGCGTCCTCCCTCTCCACCTGGTGCCAAGTCCGTGACGGCGTGGCACAGGTGCCACACCGTCTCCTTTTTGAGGTGGAGCCTCCTGTGCCACACGCTGTCCATTATCTGTTCGAATGACCAGTAATGCTTGTACACCCTGGGCCGTTGCGGGCCTCTTACGAGTCTCACCCTGGTCCGGGTCCTCAGGGTGGGGAGGGGCATTTACATCCAAAAGCGACAGCAGTCAGAGGTCTGCTGGATCCCAGCACACAGCTGGGACCCAGTCAGATGCTGAGCCTCAGGACGAGGTTCTCCCAGAGCTGATGCAGATGATAGGACAAAGCTGTGAGATTCAGGAGGGGTGCCAGCGACATTCCAGCGACCACAAGGTCGATTGGAGGAAGCCCCAAAGATTTCAGGCATAGGAGTTGGTTCCGACAATGCGTGGCACTGAGGCCAACACTGCTAGGGTGGTGACCGCTGTGGAAAACCTGGATCATGAAGTCCACGTCTTGGGTGGTGCTGCCCAACGCGTGGCTCAGTCTATAATGACCAGTGCTGAGGGCCTCGACATCATACCCCAGTTGCTGAGGGATGTGTCCCAGATGCAGCTGGACATTACGAGACACTTCACAAAATGGCCCAGTCACTGAGGACCATCGCTGAGGGTGCCGACACCATGGTGCAGAAAATGGGGAGCCTCCAGGACTGGCAGAGCCAGATGACTCAGAGGCCTCTGGAGCTCATTCCAGGTGCTCTCCATGCCATGGAGTCCCCCAGGGCCCAGTGGGCAGCCCCCCCTCCCCCTCCCCCCCCGACACCAGCGCATTTCAAGGCAAGGGGGCAGAACAGGATGGCACGGCAATGCCAGTACCACTGTAAGTCAGCCAAGGCCCACCTGCTCCAGGCCCTCTAGAGGATGTCCGCAAAGAGCATCAAAGGCCACAGAGCACAGAGAGCACCAGACTGCCTCCACCTCTGATGTGCATCCTGGGGACACATCTAGGCGCAGCACTAGGGCCACAAAAGATCAAGAAGAGTGAGGAGCACTGAGCAGACACTGGTGGGGTCGCTATCTGCAGCGAGCGGCAATGGGAATCTGTTACAGTGAAATATTCACTATTAAAACATATCACACCCCATAAAAGTCCCGAAAGACGCGCTGTTAGGTAATTTGGACATTCTGAATTCTCCCTCTGTGTCCCCGAACAGACACCGGAATGTGGTGACGAGGGGCTTTTCACAGTAACTTCATTGCAGTGTTACTGTAAGCCTACTTGTGACCAATAAAGGTTATTATTATTATTATTACATGTGAAGCCCCTGTCCCGCTCGTCTTCACAGCGGGCCTGTCCCCACCTCCACCCCCTGTTGCTCTCCATCCCCCCACCCCTTTCCCTGGACATGGTGGTCCAAGATCGAATTCCCCTGATGTAGACCCCATTCAGAGGGTGGGTGTGAGTGCGCTGACAGCAGAAAGACTGGAGTCAGACTTTAGCAGAAGCTGAGGAGCACCAGATCTTTCCTCACAGCGAGTTATCATCACTCTCCTGCCTTGAGGTGGAGCCACTGACAGTGCCTACACAGGCCTATCACCCTGGAGTGATGTTACTCAGACCCTTGGAGGGAGGAATAGGATGGTTGCGGAGGGAGCAGTGTTAAGGGAGGGTGGGAGAGGGGAGGGAAATGAGATGGGGCTGGGGGGAGGGAGGGAGGTTGTAGGCGGGGGATAAATGGTTTGATGTGGGAAGCTGAGTTGACGGACACAGCCTCGCCCCAGGCGAATCTGGAGATAATGAGGGCCTCCCTGGTGCTCCTCGCATGTATGGACCCTTGCCGCCGCAGTGCCCCATCCTCCACCTCCTCCTTGGACTCATCCTCCAGCATCTCCTCGCCTACCTCCTCATCCTCCTCAGACGAGGCCAGAAGTCCTTCCACCGCCTCCTCCTCTTCCAGTATGTCGCCCCGCTCTGTGTCAGATTGTGAAGGGCACATCGGACCACCACAAAGCGGGAGATCATCTGGGGGATGTACTGCAGGGCTTTACCAGAGCGGTCAAGGCATCGGAATGGCATTTTCAGAAGCCTGATGCACTGCTCAATGTGGGCTTCATTGTATTGGGTCTCTGCCTTGGTCTCCAGCCTTCTCACTGGTGTCATCATGTCCTCAGTGGTATCTCTTGTCCCCCACCAGCCAACGTATCATCCTGTTGTGGTCCTCGAATACACCAGGGATCTCTGAGTGCCCCAGTATGCAGCTGTCATGCATGCTCCCAGGATAGTTGAACACATGTGTATGATTCTGAAGCGATGGTCCCACATGATCTGAACATTCAGGGATTGGAATCCCTTCCTGTTAATGAAGGGCACTCACTGATACCCTGGTGCTCGCAAGGCGACATGCATGCCATCAATTGCCCCCTGGACCTGGGGCATCCCAGTGATGGCGGCAAATCCTGCAGCCCAGGCATCTTGGTGGGCCTGGTCCATGGCGAAGGTGATATCATCTGATGCCTGGACATACAGAGCATCCCTCACCTCTCGGATGAACCTGTGGATGGAAGATTAGGATATGTCCAGTGAGCCTCGCAGCCTATGGGAGCAGGTGTCTTCCTCCTCCATGGAGTACAATGTTCGTGAGGACGTGGCACATATGCTGCACTGTCTCTCTGCTGAGTCAGCGTCTTCTGTGGCACATAGTGTCCGTCAGCTCTTGGAATGATCAATGACACCTGTACACCTTGGCCTGTCGCTGGCCTCCCCTTCTGGGTCCCTCCTCAGCCTGATGGGTGGCCGGGTTTTGAGGGTGTGCGGCGTCCCCCTGCACATGGGCTACAGCCTCAAGTCTGCGGTGTTGCCTTCTACAGTGTCTGTGAGCCTCGGCTGCCATAAGCACAGGGAGGGCAGCCTCTGCAGGATCCACACCAAGAAACATTGTTTTATCTGGAAGGAATTGGAGAAGGAAAGAGACTGACAATCCGTTCGGGCTTCCATCCCGGGATCCTCAAATTCCCCCACCCTGAACATGACTGCTCCGCCTTCTCTCAGAGTGCCATCCAGCGAGCCAGTTGTGCTGGCAAACCTACTGCACACTCACCCCTGGCTAGAGCAGGAGCCTCAAGACCCCAAACCTCTGCTGGGAACATTAAGGAGACCGTGCTCAGCTGCCCTCCACTCAACCACACACTTTCGTTATAGTTCGAGTACATTAGATGGGTCCGTTTTTGTCCAATGTGTGCAGGAGGGTTTCCTGGCACAGTATGTAGATAGGCCAACGAGAGGCGAGACCATATTGGATTTGGTACTGGGTAATGAACCAGGACAGGTGTTAGATTTGGAGGTAGGTGAGCACTTTGGTGACAGTGACCACAATTCGATTACGTTTACTTTAGTGATGGAAAGGGATAGGTATATACCGCAGGACAAGAGTTATATCTGGGGGAAAGGCAATTATGATGCGATGAGGCAAGACGTAGGATACATCGGATGGAGAGGAAAACTGCAGGGAATGGGCACAATGGAAATGTGGAGCTTGTTCAAGGAACAGCTACTGTGTGTCCTTGATAAGTATGTACCTGTCAGGCAGGGAGGAAGTGGTCGAGTGAGGGAACCGTGGTTTACTAAAGCAGTCGAAACACTTGTCAAGAGGAAGAAGGAGACTTATGTAAAGATGAGACATGAAGGTTCAGTTAGGGCGCTCGAGAGTTACAAGTTAGCTAGGACGGACCTAAAGAGAGAGCTAAGAAGAGCCAGGAGGGGACATGAGAAGTCTTTGGCAGGTAGGATCAAGGATAACCCTAAAGCTTTCCATAGATATGTCAGGAATAAAAGAATGAGTAGGGTAAGAGTAGGGCCAGTCAAGGACAGTAGTGGGAAGTTGTGCTTGGAGTCCGAGGAGATAGGAGAGATGCTAAATGAATATTTTTCATCAGTATTCACACAGGAAAAAGACAATGTTGTCGAGGAGAATACTGAGATTCAGACTACTAGACTAGAAGGGCTAGAGGTTCATAAGGAGGAGGTGTTAGCAATTCTGGAAAGTGTGAAAATAGATAAGTCCCCTGGGCCGGATGGGATTTATCCTAGGATTCTGTGGGAAGTTAGGGAGGAGATTGCTGAGCCTTTGGCCTTGATCTTTAAGTCATCTTTGTCTACAGGAATAGTGCCAGAAGACTGGAGCATAGCAAATGTTGTCCCCTTGTTCAAGAAGGGGAGTAGAGATAACCCCGTAACTATAGACCAGTGAGCCTTACTTCTGTTGTGGGCAAAATCTTGGAAAGGTTTATAAGAGATAGGATGTATAATCATCTGGAAAGGAATAATTTGATTAGAGATAGTCAAACACGGTTTTGTGAAGGGTCGGTCGTGCCTCACAAACCTTATTGAGTTCTTTGAGAAGGTGACCAAACAGGTGGATGAGAGTAAAGCAGTTGATGTGGTGTATATGGATTTCAGTAAAGCGTTTGATAAGGTTCCCCACGGTAGACTACTGCAGAAAATACGGAGGCATGGGATTCAGGGTGATTCAGCAGTTTGGATCAGAAAATGGCTAGCTGGAAGAAGACAAAGGTGGTTGATGGGAAATGTTCAGACTGGAGTCCAGTTACTAGTGGTGTACCACAAGGATCTGTTTTGGGGCCACTGCTGTTTGTCATTTTTATAAATGACCTGGAGGAGGGCATAGAAGGATGGGTGAATAAATTTGCAGATGATACTAAAGTCGGTGGAGTTGTGGACAGTGCGGAAGGATGTTACGAGTTACAGAGGGACATAGATAAGCTGCAGCGCTGGGCTGAGAGGTGGAAAATGGAGTTTAATGCAGAAAAGTGTGAGGTGATTCATTTTGGAAGGAATAACAGGAAGGCAGAGTACTGGGCTAATGGTAAGATTCTTGGCAGAGTGGATGAGCAGAGAGATCTCGGTGTCCATGTACATAGATCCCTGAAAGTTGCCACCCAGGTTGAGAGGGTTGTTAAGAAGGCGTACGGTGTGTTAGCTTTTATTGGTAGAGGGATTGAGTTTAGGAGCCATGGGATCATGTTGCAGCTATACAAAACTCTGGTGCGGCCGCATTTGGAGTATTGCGTGCAATTCTGTTCGCCGCATTATAGGAAGGATGTGGAAGCATTGGAAAGGGTGCAGAGGAGATTTACCAGAATGTTGCCTGGTATGGAGGGAAGATCTTATGAGGAACGGCTGAGGGACTTGAGGCTGTTTTCGTTAGAGAGAATAAGGTTAAGAGGTGACTTAATTGAGGCATACAAGATGATCAGAGGATTGGATAGGATGGACAGTGAGAGCCCTTTTTCCTCGGATGGTGATGTCTAGCATGAGGGGACATAGCTTTAAATTGAGGGGAGATAGATATAGGACAGATGTCAGAGGTAGGTTCTTTACTCAGAGAGTAGTAAGGGCATGGAATGCCCAGCCTGCAACAGTAGTGGACTCGCCAACACTAAGGACATTCAAATGGTCATTGGATAGACATATGGACGATAAGGGAATAGTGTAGATGGGCTTCAGAGTGGTTTCACAGGTCGGCGCAACATCGCGGGCCGAAGGGCCTGTACTGCGCTGTAATGTTCTATGTTCTATGTTCTAGGGGTGAGCTGGCAAGATGGATACAGAACTGGCTAGGTCATAGAAGGCGGAGAGTAGCAATGGAAGGGTGCTTTTCTAATAGGAGGGCTGTGACTAGTGGTGATCCGCAGGGATCATTGCTGGGACCTTTGCTGTTCGTAGTATATATAAATGATTTGGAGGAAAATGTAACTGGTCTGATTGGTAAGTTTGCAGACGACACAAGGGTTGGTGGAATTGTGGATAGCGATGAGGACTGTCAGAGGATACAGCAGGATTTAGATCGTTTGGAGACTTGGGTGGAGAGATGGCAGATGGAGTTTAATCCGGACAAATGTGAGGTAATACATTTTGGAAGGTCTAATGCAGGTAGGAAATATACAGTGAATGGTAGAACCCTCGAGAGTATTGAAAGTCAGAGAGATCTAGGTGTACAGGTCCACAGGTCACTGAAAGGGGCAACACAGGTGGAGAAGGTAGTCAAGAAGGCATACTGTATGCTTGCCTTTATTGGCCGGGGCATTGAGTATAAGAATTGGCAAGTCATGTTGCAGCTGTATAGGACCTTAGTTAGGCCACACTTGGAGTATAGTGTTCAATTTTGGTTGCCACGCTACCAGAAGGATGTGGAGGCTTTAGAGAGGGTGCAGAAGAGATTTGCCAGGATGTTGCCTGGTATGGAGGGCATTAGCTATGAGGAGAGGTTGAATAAACTTGGTTTGTTCTCACTGGAACAGTGGAGGTTGAGGGGTGACCTGATAGAGGTCTACAAAATTATGAGGGGCATAGACAGAGTGGATAGTCAGAGGCTTTTTCCCAGGGTAGAGGGGTCAATTACTAGGGGGCATAGGTTTAAGGTGCGAGGGGCATGGTTTAGAGGAGATGTACGAGCAATACGGACCCAGGAAGTGTAGAAGATTTTAGTCTAGACGGGCAGCATGGTCGGCGCTGGCTTGGACGGCTGAAGGGCCTGTTCCTGTGCTGTACTTTTCTTTGTTCTTTGTTCTTGTTCTTTGTCTTCTGACTCTGTGCAGGACACTACCTGGGGAAAAGTCAAACCACAGTCAGGCAAAAAGACACATTTCTAAGGTACATTGTGGATAAGGGGATTGTTTGTGGCACACGTCCAACAGAATTGAAAACGAGGAAGTTGGTTGAAGTAACGACCCTAAGAGCTGCGATCCGGAATTGTGGGAAAAACAGGCACCATGGATGCATTTGATGAAGACTGAGATTCATGAGCAAAGATTCCAATTATATCTCACAGCGAATCAAACACTGGAGGACCTAAAGGTCACAACCTTTCTCTGTTCGGTATGGTGTAAAACTTCTATGCTGCGACAAAACTTATTTCACCCAGCAAAACCGCGAGATAAATCCCAAATCAAACTAATGAAGATTGGTAGAAGGGAATTTCACACCTAGACTGTTGTTAATTGCAGAATGATTTTGGTTCCACCACCATAGTCAGGAAGAAAGTGAAAGTATTTTACAATTCGTAGCGACTTTAAGAAGGTCAGTAAAATACTGCAGGTTTGTTGCAACACTTGATGACACTCTTCATGATAGGCTGGTTTGTGGACTCCACAGTGAAGCTATTCAGTGAAAGCTGCTTACTGTAAGTAATTTAACTCTCAAAGCTGCTGTGGAAATTTCCACATTTATGGAGCTAGCAGAGACGGAAGCTTCACAGAGAGGGGCTGGAGTGAAGGTCAGCAAAATTGATACCACAAGACACAAGGCTGCAAGAGGACAATCATGTCACCAATGTTCACAGGTTGGACACTTGTTGGGTGAATGTTGGAGTAGGGAAAATAAGTGCAAGAACTGTGGCAGATAGGGTCATATTGCCAGGGCATGTTGGTCTCAGAAAACCTCATCTACAGAAAGCATGTGCAAGAAAAAGAACATATCTAAACAGACTAGTCGTGTCTATAAATTAGTAGACGAAGTCCGAGTCCACTCAGAAGGTAACGTATGTGAGCATCTTCTGGAGATGAAACTAGGTATTTTGTTGGTGCGGGGCGCTCAACAACATTTCTGGGCATTTCCAAAACTTGATGGTCATCAAATTAAAATTGAAATGGATATAGATGCAGCTGCATAGTTAAGACCTGAAACATTTAATAATCAAAAGTTCAAACATCTGCCTTTAAAACCATCAAATGTAATCCTAAGAATATACTCAGAAGAGGTTGTCCAATTAAAAGGATACATTATGGTGAAAGGAGAAGTAAATGGACAGACAGTGGAGATGCCCCTTCATGTTGTCCATGGAAACTTTCTTGATTTATTTGGTGGAGCATGGTTCACAAAACTTAAACTCAACTCAGGAGTCCAAGATCGACCTACAGCAGCTCCTAGAGTAAAATGAGAAGGTGTTTGAAGATTCACTAGGCTCTATGACCAGAGTTGAAGTGCAATTAAAGATCAAACCAAAGAGTGCACCAAAATGTCTCAAAACTCGAACCACATCATATGTCATCAGGCCAAAGGTTGAAGAAGAACTAGAAAGGTTAATCCAAACAGGATGAACATGAACCAGTTGCTATGGTAAAGGTAAAGTTGCCATAGTCCCAGATGACCTTAGGCCCCTTTTGAAGGGGAGAGCTGACTGGTGGTGATTTAACCTGAGGATCGCCACACCTCAAGCGAGGGACAAGGTTGCAAAGGCAGGCCTTCATGAATAACCTAAGTGATTGGATAACACCAATAGTTCCTGTGTTGAAACTCGATATCTCAGTGAGTATATGTGGAGATTTTTAAACAACTATTAACCTGTTATTGAGCGCAGATCACTATCCACTGCCTCTGATTGAAGACGTGTTTGCTTGACTGTCTGGAGGGCAGAAATTCAGTGAAATTGATTTATCACAGGCATATTTACAAATGAATGTGGCTGCAAAATCACAGCCGCTACTCACTATCATGAGCACAAAAGTCTGTTTCATTACAGAAGATTTCCTTTTGGAAAAACAATTGTTCCTGCTCTTTTTCAGAGATCCATGGATCAAATTCTGAATGGGCTAAATGTTATTTCGAGGACATTCTCATCATCGGTTTGAGTGAACAGAAATGTTTGAAGAAATTGGAAGCTACTCTGAAACATCTGCAAAACCATAATTTCCGAGTAAAAAAGGAAATGTGTGACTTTTTCATGCCATCTATAAATTATCTGGGCCACATCATCAATACAGATGGCTGGGCGGCAAGGTGGCACAGTGGTTAGCACTGCTGTCTCACAGTGCCGAGGACCTGGGTTCAATCTAACCCCGGGTCACTGTCCAGGTAGAGTTTACACATTCTCCCTGTGACTGCAAGGGTCTCACCCCCACAACCCAAAGATGTGCAGGGTAGGTGGATTGACCATGCTAAATTGTCCCTTGGGAAAAAAATTGATACAGAAGACTTACACAAGGAACCTATGAAGGTGATAGCAATCTTAGAAGCACCATGGCCTGAGAATGTGTCACAACGGAGGTCAATTATTATCGTAAATCCTTGCCAAATTTAGAACCTGATTGAAGCCTTTACACACTTTTTTTAATGTGCCAAACAGGAATGGCATTGGTCAAAAGAATGCAAAAGTGAATACAATGAGGTAAAAGATGCCTCACAGAAGTCAGAGCTGTTGGTTCACTACAATCCCAAGCTAAATTTACAATTTGCTTGCGATGCATCACCCTATTATATTTCTCACACAATGCCTTCAGGAGAGGAACGACCAGGAGCATTTGCTCCACGAACTCTTACTAGCGCAGAAACAAATTATGATCAGCTAGAAAAAAAGGGGCTGAGCATCATTTTTGGGGTAAGAATGTTCACCACTCCCTTTATCGACGTCATTTTAATTTTTGATAGATCATCGACCTTTGACGACAACCTTTGGCTGTATGAAGGGATTCCTTCTTTGGCAGATAGTATGTTACAAAGATGGTCTTTGATATTGTCAGCACGCACGTATGACACCCAATAGCATAAGTTGGAGCAACATGCAAACACTGATGATTTGTCAATATTGCCGTTACAAGTCAAACAAGAACCTGAAGAACATTTTGTCGCATTTCTGTATTTATCACTCATGGATAATGTACCTGTGACTTCATCTCAAGTAACAAGATACACAAGAACTGAACCAGTGACGGGGAAGGTGATGAACATAGTCCAAAAAGGAACTATGTCAGATGTTTATCCAGACCTCAAGCCTTACATCACACAAAGACTTGAGTTAATAGTTTCGGATTCGGAGTGATTATTCCTCCGTGCTTGTGTAATGAACTCCTTGACCAACTTCATGAGGGACATCCTGGTGATGTGAAGATGAAGGAACTGGCCCACAGTTATTTTTGTTGGCCGAGATTAGATGCTCAGATCAAAGAGAAAGTGGGACAATGTCATTCCTGTGAAAAACTAAGAAACACTCTACCACTGCAACCATTACATTCATGGGAATGGCCAACACAGCCATAGCAGAGAATACACAGAGAATAAACTGGCCCAGTGAAGGATCACATGTTCCCAGTGATTGTGGATGAACACGCGCAATGGCCCAAGGTCATGATCATGAAATCCACGATGACCAAACAAACCATTGAGAAGCTGGACAAAATGTTCACTAGAGTTGGTCCACCAGAGCAGGTCATAGGTTACAATGGTACTCAGTTCACTTCGAGGGGTTCAAGGACAACATAAGAGGGAACAGTATTCAGCAAATAAAGTCAGCTCCGTAGCATCCTGCAAAAAATGGGTTGGCCGAAATGTTCAATCATTGAAACATTCCATCAAGGCATCGAAGGTCAAAGGTACATCGGCAAGCAGAGTAAACAAATTCTTAATGTCTTACAGGATCACCGCACACGCAACAACACCGAGTTCACCGGCAATGCTGCTGTTCAGGAGGAAACTGCGAATACAGTTTGATTTGTTAATACCACCTGATACTTCAAAGATTGTGAAATGACAACAACAAGCACAGATTTCTCCGAGAGAACAGAATTCTAATAAGTGAGTATTCAATTGAGAAGAGTGAGTGCAGCCAGAACCTACACCATAATGAGAAATGGCTCCCTGCTGTGATCCAAGCAAAGACAGGTGCAATATCATACACTGTGCAGACAGATGATGAAAGAGTTTGGCGACGTCACACTGACCAGCTATGAGCTTCCTAAAGTGAAATTCAAAAACTTCTCAAGACTTTGTTTCCCACGGAAAATTTAGACAATGATACTTCGGAACAGAGACTAAACACAGAGACAAGTTCTGATTCTGTTTCTGATGACTTCCTAATACCTGTAGTGATGGACACTGGAGTAAATCCCCAGGAAATACCACTTACTGAAGGAAAAGAAGGTCTTGAGTAGACCAGAACGTCGAATGCAACCTAAAAGCATTATTGAATTGTAAATATGTGTATGGAAATAATCCGTAAGTGGGTCTGTTGTAAAATTGTTAAGCAGGTGTCGTTGCAGTAAAGACGTAAAGGGGGAGGAGTTATGTATCAGAGAATACATCCCTGCTGGTGAAGCATCACATGAACTGTGGTGACGCCAACAGAGAGTATGTGCGCGGGCTTCAGTTCCCCATCTTTGATTGTATGAGCAATATCCTTAATAAAACCTCTCACCATCTTTGCAAGAATCCAGAGTTTGGGCATATCCATGCCTTTTCTCTTTGTAGCAAACTCAAAGATATAACAATCGAATGGCTCAAAGGGCTGAATGACTTATTCCTGTTTCTATTTCTTATGTTGTTGTGTAATATTCCTGCTGAACAAAAATCGAACAATCTGATGTTTTAAACTTTTCCATTGACCTGACTTCAGTTGCACTTTGAGAGAGAGAATTCCACATTCTCACTGCCCTTTGTGTGGAAACAAATGCTTCCTGACATCGACCCGAATGGACTAGCTGTTATGAACTCTGGATTTCCTCACCGGTGGAAATAATTTTTATCTTCCCTATCTCCTCCTTTAATCAACTCAAAACACCTCAATTATGTATCCCTTAATCTCCTTCACTCTAGGGAATACAAGGGTTGTCTTTGCAATCGGCCACCATAATTTAACCTTTTTAGCCCCCAGTCTCATTTTGATGAATCGATCCCTCCTTCCCGAGGTGCTGTGCCAAGAACTGTGCACAATGGTCTTAAATGGTGCCTAAACAGCATTTTTATTAACTTAACAATAACTTCTACTTCATTGTTTTCCAGTCCCATGAGACAAAGGTCAGGGGCGGAATTCTCTGACCCCCCGCTGGGTCGGAGAATCGCTAGCAGGCTGCGCGAATCGCGCCACGCCGCCCCGATGCCGGGATGCGATTCTCCGCAGAGCGCAGAATCGGCGCCATTGGGGCCGGCGTGGTCGGCGCGCCGCCAGTCGGGGTGTGCGACAACTCTCCGTCCCGGGCCGGCGCGCCGATTCTTCGGCCCAGATGGGCCGCTCGGCCGTCATCAAAAAGCCGAGTCCCGCTGGCGCTGTTCGAACATCCTCTGAGCCGGCGGGACCTCAGCGTTGATGGGTCCGGGGGTGGCCTGTGGGGGTCCGACCCCGGGGGGGGGGGCCTCCGTAGTGACCTGGCCCGTGATCGGGACCCACCGATCGGCAGGCCAGCCTCTCTGTCGGGGGGCTTGCTTTCCTCCGCAATGGCTCCTGTAGCCCTGCGCCATTTGGCGTTGGGGCCGGCGAGGGGAACAAGGCCACTGCGCATGCGCTAGTTCGCGCTGGCCCAACTGCGCATGCGCGGACACCGCGACGCTGGGTTAACGCCGGGATCGGCAGCTGGAGCGGCGTGGGCCCCTCCAGCGCCGTGCTACCCCACTGTGGCCCGGAGATTCGGGTCTCAGAACGGGCGCCGACGCCGGAGTAAAACACTCCCGTTTTTACGCCGCCGTCGGCACTTAGCCGCCCGATGGGGGAATCCCCAGATTTCCAATGAATGACCCTCCAGCTACAGGAAATTCTCTTCCTCCTTCCAGCATGCCAAAACTATTCATGAGTTAAAAACCAATAATACATTTCTTCTTACATTCCCTACTTTCGTGGAAATAATCCCATTATTACAATCGTGTCCTCACAATTATAGCTTTTCATCTCTCATCATTCTGATTATTCCATGCTGTATGTTATCTATGGCTTTAGTGTCCTAACTATAATAGGGTTGTTTATTCAGTTTAACTCGTGCTAACAAATGCTAATCCATTTTAAACCACAGGTAAGTACACACTTGTGACTGAAAAAGTTTGATTTCAGAGGTAGATCTAGCCGTACGAACATTTGGGAATACGCCTTGCTTGCATCCAGTTTAGCTCACACCTGAGTGGACACATATGACTAAATATAATTTGGACCATGTAACAACAAATTGCGTATATGTGGCATCTTTAATATATGAAAACATCCAAAGGTGCTTCACAGTAGCATATGCAGATAAAACCTGACACCGGTCCACGGAAGGAAACATTAGGGGCATGATTCTCCGGCCTCGTTGCGCTTTCATTCCAGTGAAAGGAGGCCGGTGAATAGCGGGAGAGGTTGAAAACAGGAACCGCGCCAGGCGCCAAACAGTTTGCGATGCAACCAGCCTGCTCATGTAGGCAAACTCAGCATCTCGCCGTAGCGTGGCGAGAAATCAATTATCACCACTTAAATCAATTAAACCCACTTTCCATACAATTAATCAGGGCCACCCCTTATCCAACGGCCTCCCGTAATTTATCGTCCTCCTCAGTAAGTGGTCATGATGGCGCCGATTAGTACTCCTTTTGAAAAACGTGAACCTGGCGGGAGGGCTTCTGTGGGGAGCCGAGAGGGTGAGTAGCAATCTTTGCTCGCAGGCAAAGAGCCCGGGAGCGCTGGGCTTGCCACCCCAGTACTCGGGGGGTGGGAGGGGAAGAGAACCCTGGGTGGAGGTGGGGGGCCCTACATAGGGGTCAGCCGCCATTGCCCCCTGGTTGGGGATGGGTGGGTAGCTCGGGGGGAGCAACCGCGCGCAGCACCACCATGCCAATCCCTGGATCGTGTGTATCCATTCCGGGGGCAACCCTTGTCCATGCCCATCTTCCCTACCGACTACCCATAACCCCACTGACTGCTGAGGCCTCTGGCCATGCGGCTGAAGGCTATTGCCAATCAGGAATTGCTAATCGTGTTAATTTTTTTTAAAAATTCATTTTTACGGGTTTATGGGCATCACTGGTTAGGCCAGCATCTTTTGCCCACCTTATTGCCTTTCAGAAGGTGGTGGTGAGCGGCCTTCTTGAACCGCTGGAGTCCTTAAGGTGTAGGTACACCCACTATGCTGTTAGGGAGGGAGTTTGCACAACCCAAGTGGATTCCCGTTGGTGGGCGGGCCATGTAGAATGTGGGATCCATTGTCTAGCATTCGAATAAAACCGCGATGCCTGGACACTGTGCTTGAACACTGCGGGAGGCAATGGCACACGCACAGTAGCCAACATCCGAACACCCAGGGGATGGGACACGGCTCCAGGCTGCACACAGCCGGTGGGTGAGTGAGTGCTACAGGGTGGGAATCAGCGCCCGGTCCAGGTGACGTTATGAGTGGGTGTCTGGGATTCAGGGTCTGGGATCCGGTGAGGGGAGCCCGCTGCGGCCGGAAGTGCGTGGGCAGGGGGTTCCGCATAGAGGGGGGGAAGGTGGGGTCAATGACGTAATGGAAGGTCCTGGGGTGGACGTCACCACTGTTTGTCGGTCTAACACCCTTTCCTTACAGATATTGAACACTATGGAAGGGTTTTTGAAACTAGCAGAGCTTGCCCTGGTGGTGCTGCTGCTAGGCCGGGTGGCCAGACGCCGGAGACGGCGGCGGCAGCAGCAGTGCCTGCAGATGCTCGAGGCAGTGACCCACACCGGGATGCCACAGGTCCGGGGGTACTGGGTGGCATATATGTTGCCCTATGCTCACCGGGCCATCTGGGAGTGTCCAACATTAACAGAAAGAGGTTCCATCCCCTCAACATACAGCTCGGATTTGACCACCACATGAAGATCATGCACGTGTGTGCACGCTTCCCGGGGAGTGTTCACGACAGCTATATCTTGGAGCAATCAATCATCCCCGGCTTCTTCGAGGACCACCCCAGGATGGGCAGCTGGCTCTTAGGGGATAAGGGGTACCCGCTGCGGACCTGGCTAATGACTCCAGTATGGAGGCTGGAGACCGAGGGGGAGACCCGGTAAAACAAGGCCCATATGGCCACCCGGGCTTCATTGAGCGGTGCATATGACTCCTCAAGATGCGGTTTGATGCCTCAACAGCTCCAGTGGTGCACTCCAGTATACCCCCCGGAGGGTCGCCCGCTTTGTGGTGGTCTGCTGTGCCCTCCAGAACCTCGCACAGCAGCAGGACGATGAGTTGCAGGTTGATGATGAGGGACATGTGGCCACCTCCGAGGGGGAGGAGGACGAGGAGGATTAGGCAGTGCCGGACCAGCAGGGACTGGAGGCCGATACCAGGGAGGAACCGGAGGACGGGCTGGAAGTTGCAGGACAGGCGGCAGCGGTGAGGGTCCAGCAGGCCTGGAGGGCCAGGGAGGCCTTCACACTCGCTTGATTCACAAACGACGTGGCCTGGACCATCGCCGATACGTTACTCACCCCCCACCCCCATCTCCCACCCTCCCAGGATATATGTTACATCTCTTCCAGGTGCTATGACTGTGTCGGCACCGTCAGAGAGTCACTGTCGAGGGCAGGGGGGTGATGGTAACCAACAGAGAGTTAGGCGCCGGTGCTCCTCAATCTATGCCATAGTCTGACCCCTGCCTGTCTGTTGAGTGCTCGCTCACACCCGTCACCTGCACCCAGTGTGCCGGGGGCAGGGGGGAGCCTGGAGAGATGGGCCAAGGGTTCGGAGTTCGGCTCACATCGTGGAAGAGAGTGACAGAGGCTTCATAATGGTTGTGCTCAAGGGTGTTTAATGTGTAATACAATTCCCCACTCTCCTGTGATGCCGCCTCATCTCCCCATCACCCCTTCCCCTGACTACCTACTCCTGCCACCCCCCCTACCCTCTCCCCCTTTCCCCAGTGCCCTCAGTGATCCTTGATATGCTTGGCCCTCCTAACTCTACCGCTACGTCTAGGGATGGTGCCCATTGGGCCTTGTGGTTCACTTTGTATGGAGGGGCAGCTGGTTCGAGCTCCGGCTGTCCCCGTTGCATCTGGCTCTGCCTGCCCTGGCAGCTCCCCATGGTCTGCACCATCGTGTTGCGTCCTCGGCGATACCCCTCAATGATTGGGACATGTTTTGCAGCACCTTGGCAAGCCGGACTTTCTGCCGGGACTCTCAGGCATGGCCGTCGCTGACTGTGTGATGCCTTGGACACCTCCACTAATGGTACCGACATCAAGCGCCAGGCTCTCTACCGCTGTCGCCACCCTATCAGTGTTAGCCTCGGTATCATGCATTGCCGGCGACATCTCCTGCACCCGTAGCCTCTCCGACTCCTCCAAGAGGCGAGGGATCTGCTGGAGTGTCACTGACATCTCCCTCTGAATGTCCCGGGTGTTCCCTATTGTCTGTATCAGCTCCGGGTAACCCTGTATCAGAGGCTCAGCATCAGGCCAGGACCCAGCTGGAACCTGGGATCCAGCAGACCTCCAACTGCTGTCTAACCTGGGGTTTCCTGCCTCCACCTGATGTACATCAGCTGCTGGGCGGTGCTCACTGATGTGTTAGGCAGGTTGGTTCGATGTGGACTGCGCTCGATGCAGGGAAGTTAGAAACAGACGTCGAACACAGGAGAAGATCCAACACTGTTTTATTCAACTAGATGAACTGCTGTACATATTCAGCTGTGGGTCGACACTGTACTGATCTGACTAGTGACCTTGTAGTAGCCTGACCAGACTTACTAGCTACCGCATGGTGTTTGTGCTTGCTAGCTTGTGGACTCTGACTGTCTCAGTAGCTGGGGCCCGAGAGAGCGGGAAACCTAGTGCCCTCTGGCTTTCTAGTGGTAGTATCCTGTCTGGTGATTGGCTGTGTTGTGTTGTATGCTCACTGGTCATCCTATGTGTCAATCACTGCCTGTTTGCATCTCATTATTTACATGTGGGCAGCCACTGGAATTCCGTTGACTTCTTGACGAGATGGCGGAGGGCTGTGGGTTGGATGCCATATTTGGAATGAATTTCCCGAGAAAGTTGACCATCCCGAGGAAGCGGAGGACCGCCTTCTTGTCCTCCAGGGTCTTCATGGCGTTGATCGCCAAGATCTTGTCGGCGTCTGGCTGCACACCCTACCGCGAGATGTGGTCGACTAGAAACTTTATATCAGATTGAGAAAATGAGCACTTGGCCCTGTTGAGCTGGAGACCATGTTCATGAATTCGCTGGAAGACCTGCTTGAGGTGAGCGATGTGTTCCTGGGGCGTTGTGGACCAGATGATCATGTCGTCCACGTATACTCGTACCCACTCGATGCCCTCCATCATCTGCTCCATGATGCGATGAAACACTTCGGAGGCAGATATGATACCGAAAGGCATGTGGTTGTAACAGTAGCGGCCGAACGTTCGGCTTGAGCATTATTGTTGAACGTGCACAGCTTGCGACTGGACGCATCCAGCTGTATTTGCCAAAAACCCCGGGAGGCGTCCAGCTTAGTGAAGAATTTGGCATGAGCCATCTCACTGGTTAACTCTTCATGCTTTGGAATCATGTAGTGCTCCCGCATTATGTTGCGGTTTAGATCCTTGGAATCAATGCAAATGCGGAGCTCCCCTGATGGCTTCTTTACGCATACCATGGAGCTGACCCAGTCTGTTGGCTCCATGACCTTCGAGATGATGCCCTTGTCTTGGAGGTCATGTAGTTGCTTTTTCAGACGATCCTTGAGGGGCGCCGGCACCTGGCGTGGTGCATGGATTACAAGGGTGGCGTTCGGCTTGAGCATTATTTGTATCGGTACGGGAGCGTGCCCATTCCATCGAATACACTGTAGTACTGCGTGATAATGTCATCTATGTTGGCTTGCAAATTTCCATCGGGCGAGGCCGTCGCGGTGACGATGACATGGTGTGGACTCGCTGAACCAGGTTCAGGAGCTTGCAGGCGCGAGCACCGAGCAGGGACGCCCTATCAGGCCCGACGATATCAAATCATAAAGTTGCCTTGATCGCCTTGTTTGATGCCCCTAGTTGACACGAGCCACTGGCAGCTATGGCATTGCCATTGTAGTCAAGGAGCTGGCAGGCCGGTGGAAGAATGCTTGGTCGGGCCAGGATGGTGTCGAGGTCGGATTGTGAGATGAGGTTTGCAGACGCGCCGGTGTCCAGTTTAAATCGGATGCGAGCCTTGTTAACTGTGAGGACAGCACACCACTCATCATCGGTATCCACACTGAGGATCGGGAGGCGTTTCGCCGCTGTGGAGGAAAGCAGCGCATGTGTAGTTATGATGCCCACCCGATAAGGAGACTTGAGGCAGTCAGCATCAGGGTGTGTTGGGCTGTCGGGATCGGAATCTGGCATGCCTTGTTCTATAGAGCAGATACTTCTGCGCCACAGCTGGGATCGCTGAGGGCTGCGTAGTGGCCAAGCTTGCCACACTGGAGACATCAGCGACCTTTTGCCGGACATTGCCGCTTTAAGTGGGCGGAGCCACAATTCGGACACGCCATGACGCTGATGTCAGCGTGATCTGTGCGCCATCGCGCATGCGCAGTGCGGTCGGCCAACATACGGACCTGCGCAGTCGGGTTTTCGGTCTCGTTGTCCACTCAGTCGTGGCGCGCATGCGCAGGGATCCGAGAAAAGCGCGCGAAACGGCCACTCTCCTCGATGCTCAGGCCCTGCATCTGTGCAATGGCCTGCACCCTTTCTGCCTCGTGGGAGGCCAGCTTTGTAGTTTCTGCCGCCCTGAAGTGGGAGTAACGATTCTTGGCATGTTCATGGACAACGCACGTCTCGATAGCGACAGAGAGGGTCAACTGTTTGACTTTCAGGAGCTGCTGCCGAAGTGAGTCGGTGTGGACCCTGAAAACGATCTGATCCCGGATCATGGAATCAGCCGTCGAGTCATAGTTACATGACTGCGCTAGGATGCGGAGATTGGTGATGAAGGACTGAAAAGGTTCATCCTTACCCTGAAGCCTCTGCTGGAAGATGTACCGTTCAAAGCTCTCATTCACCTCAATGTTGCAGTGGCTGTTGAACTTCAGCAGGACTATTTTGAATTTTGTTTTGTCTTCGCCATCGGTGAACGTAAGCGAATTGTAGATATGGATGGCGTGGTCCCCCGCGGTGGAGAGAAATAGCGCGATCTTCCTGGCATCCGATGCTGCCTCGAGGTCGGAGGCCTCGATGTACAAGAGGAACTTTTGCTTGAAGATTTTCCAGTTGGCGCCGAGGTTGCCGAAGATGCGGAGCTGCGGAGGAGGCTGGATGTTTTCCATTTCGCTGGATGGCTGCTTGCTGGTCGATGCTGATTCACTCGAGGTAGGTCCGTCAAGATTAGTATCACTCTGGTATCATGATGTGTTAGGCAGGTTGGTTCGATGTAGACTGCACTCGATGCAGGGAAGTTAGAAACAGACGTCTAACACAGGAGAAGTTCAACTAGATGAACTGCTGTACATATTCAGCTGTGGGTCAACACTATACTGAACTGACTGGAGACCTTGTAGTAGCCTGACCAGACTTACTAGCTAACGCATGGTGTTTGTGCTTGCTAGCTCGTGGACTCTGACTCTCTCAGTAACTGGGTCCCGAGAGAGCGGGAAACCTAGTGCCCTCTGGCTTTATAGTGGTAGTGTCCTGTCTGGTGATTGGCTGTGCTGTGTTGTATGCTTACTGGTCATCCTATGTGTAATCACTGCCTGTCTGCATCTCATTATATACATGAGTGGATATTATGACACTCACCAGATTGTGCCCCTGAAGCCTGCCTACTAACGTTTCCCACCAAGGGCGTTTTTCGCGCTGGTGGGGTGACAGCTATGACGGCCCAATCGTGTCTTCCTCGGAGATCTCCTCCGAGGTGTTCACCTGGGAGGCTAGAGTGGGGGCCACCTGGGATGGGCCGGCGCCGTGGGCTGGACGACCTCCAGGAGAATGAACATGTGATCAGTGGGAGGGATGGGTCAGTCAGTAAGGCAATAACAACTCACGTTTGATAGGTCCTCCGGATGGGGCTCGGTGGATCCTCACCTCTGCGGTGTCCTCCAACCTCCACGATGGTGACCAATCTGTCCTCGGCCAAACCCAGTCACCTCCAGGGCCTGCTCCTCAACGATACACGTCTGCCAGTCTGGGCCCTCTCCCGACGGTTGTGTGAGAGCTTTCCTGAGGAGACACAGAGAGGGCATTGTTAATTACACGCATGGTTCACTGTGGTGGGAGGGGGAGAGGTGTGTGAAGAGGGTGTGTGAAGGAAGGGTTGGGGTTTGAAGGGAGAGGAGGGGGTGAACGGAGGGTTGGGGGCTGCATGGAGAGTTGGGGGGCTGGATGCTCACGTGCGGGCAGAAAAGTCTCAGGGGGGGAAGTTGGTGGCTACTCACCCGGGCTGCTCGGTGTACATTGTTCACCTTTTTCTAGCACTGGAGGCCAGTCCTCCTGGTCACACTCCCAGAGCTTACAGCCACTGCCACCTCTTCCCAGGCAGCACTGGCTGCCCTGTGACTAACCCTCCGGGACCCTATGGGAACAGGGACGCCCTCATTGCGTCTAGAGGCCTGGCCAGATCCGCATCGTTGAATCTTGGGGCCGGTCTTCTCGTCATTGTTGCTAACTGGCGTGGGTTGGCTGTGCAAGAGCTGTTTAAGTGCTACTTTATCTTGTTAGCGGGGGGCTGGTGAGCACGGTCCCAAAGAATCAACTGCAGAGCCTTCATTTGCAGTGAGAAGCCCGTGGGGCCTCGTTAAGTGGACCAATTAACATAGAATAACGTTCCCGCTCGCTTCCACACTTAGAAATCTTTCCGGAGAATCACACCCTAAGAATAGGAGCGAACAGCCTAGTCAAGCAAAGATATTTTAAGGAAAGTTCTAAAGAAGGATAGAAAGTGGAGAGGTTTACAGAGTAAAGCTGGAATTTTCCAGCCCTTTACGTCATCAGGACGTTCTGGTCTTGCCGATGCGAATGGACATTTCAGAAACTGAATGTAGGGAAAAGTGAGGTTTTCCCGGTGAATGAGTTGGCTCAGGTGGCAAATTTCAGGGGGATGCCATTTACGGTAACGAGGGATAGGTTTAGGTATTTGGGGATTCGGGTAGCGAGGGAATGGACGGGGCTCCATAAGTGGAAATTAACGAGGTGGAGGAAGCCAGGGAGGATCTTAAGAGGTGGGATACACTCGACTTAAAGCTGGCGGGAAGGGTCCAAGTGGTGAAAATGAATACTCTGCCAAGGTTCTTGTTTATTTTTCAGGCTCTCTCGATCTTTATACCAAAGGCTTTTTTTTGGAAATTGGACACGATCATTTCGGGCTTTGTATGGGTGGGGAAGGTGCTGAGGGTGGGGAGGACCCTTCTACGGAGGCAGAGGCAGCAGGGGGGGGCTGGCATTGCTGAACCTGCTTCATTATTATTGGACGGCGAATGTGGATAAGGTGCGGCGGTGATGGGAAGGAGAAGGGGTAGAGTGGGTTAGGGGAGGAGGAATCTTGTAGGGGGTTTAGTTTGAGGGCTATGATGTCGGCAGCATTTCCAATGGCTTCAAGTAGGTATTCAGGGAGGCATTTTAGGGTGGAAGGGATGTCGGTATTAACGCCGCTGTGTGAGAATCATGGGTTTGAGCTGAGAGGGATGGATAGTGTGTACAGGAGGTGGAGGGAAGTGAGGCTGGTCAAGGTGAGGGACCTCTATTTGGCGGAAGGGTTTGCCAATCTGGAGGAGCTAAGGGAGAGGGTAGAGCTGCTGAGGGGGAGTGAGTTCAGATATTTGCAGGTTAGGTGTCATGTGAGTGTCCGTTTAAGAAAGGTTTGGTCTTATCACATGACTTGTAGCACGACTTCAGTGATGTCATTTTGTGGGTGGAGCTGGGCTGTGGCTGTCAGATGAGATGGGGTTTAGGCTTTTGGGTTTCAGTTTCGGTTTGCTGCTTTGGACTGCGGAAGAGAAGCAGTATTTCCCTGTTTCTCTGTTTTATTTTTAAGCTGTCCCAGTGAACTGACAGCACATTGGGTGTAGCAAACTGCCTTGGTAACTTTAAAGGTAGAGTTGCTTTCTGGAAGGAGTTTTGAATCTACTGGTTGGAGGCTGGACCAGAATCTCAGGGAAAGGATCAGTCCCATTCAAGTGAGATTACAGTGTGCTGGGCACGCCCTTGAAATGGGTTTTGGTTTATTGGATTTTATATTGAATTTTTAAAAAAAAAATGTTTTATTAAAGTTTTTCCAATGAGCGTTTTTACATAGCAAAAATAGAAATACAGATAGTAATAAAAAATAACAATAAACATAGCCCAAAGCTTACAATAAAACTACTTACACAACAGAATTTTTTTTTTTTAAACAGAACAAGGTGGGTTTTGTCTCCATGCCCAACTCACATTGTATCAACAGTACCCCCCTGCCCCCCCCCACCTGAACCCCCCCCTCCCCCCCAGGATTCTGCTGCTGCTGACACTTACTGCTCCCCTAGAAAGTCAAGGAAAGGTTGCCACCGCCGGGAGAACCCCATCAAGGACCCTCTCAAGGCGAACTTTATTTGCTCCAGACTGAGGAACCCCGCCATACCGCTAACCCAGGTTTCCACGCTCGGGGTTTCGAGTCCCTCCACATTAACAAAATCCGTCTCCGTGCTACCAGGGAGGCTAAGGCCAGTACCTCGGCCTCTTTCGTTTCCTGCACTCCCGGATCTTCCGCCACCCCAAATATCGCTACCGCTGGGCTCGCCTTCACCCAAGCGTCCAAAACCCTAGACATCACCCTTGCAAACCCCTGCCAGAATCCTTTAAGCGCCGGGCATGCCCAAAACATATGGGCATGATTTGCCGGACTCCCCGCACACCTCGGGCACCTGTCCTCCACCCCAAAATACCTACTCATTCTTGCCGCCGTTATATGCGCCCGATGCACCACCTTAAACTGAATTAAACTGAGCCTGGCTCATGATGAGGAGGAGTTCACCATGCCCAGGGCATCGGCCCACAGGCCCTCATCCAGCTCCTCGCCCAACTCCCCCACTGAGGCTTCCTCCACCTCCTGCAGCTCCTGATATATGTCCGACACCTTCCCCTCCCCTACCCAGATGCCAGACACCACCCTATCCTGGATCCTACGTGGGGGCAGCCGCGGAAATGTCCCCACCTGTTTTCTAAGGAAGTCCCGAACCTGACAGTACCTGAACGCATTCCTCGGGGGCAGGCTGAACCTCTCCTCCAGCGCCTGGATGCTGGGGGAAACCCCGTCTATAAACAGGTCCCCCATCCTCCTAATACCTGCCCTGTACCAGCCTTGGTACCCCCCATCCAACCTAAACCCGCTTAAAGAAGGACTTGGGGATGAAAATGGGGAGGCACTGAAATACGAAGAGGAACCTGGGGAGAACCGTCATCTTTTTATATTGAATTTGAACAGCTACTAAGGGGGATTCATACATAGATTACAGTAGCTGTTGTGTTTTCTTTATTTCTTTATGTTGGTAATTGGTAACAAATTCTTGATAAGCATTTTATATATGTTAATTACATTCTTATAATAAACTTTGTTTTGATAAAAGCGCCAAGGACGTCTGATGAATCACACCTGAAGTGAAGGCTTTTGTGCTCATTCTAGCCAAATTTAACATAAATATTATAGGTCAGGTGAGCTTCACAATACACTTTGGAGTTTATAAGCCCTGGCCCATAACAAATGGACTTGCACGAAAGGTCTGGAGGGGTTCCCTAGGTTGTCGGGATACACCCTGATGGAGCGACTGATGCTTCCGGATGAGGGCAGAGGGCGGGTGGTAAAGATCAAGGAGAAATGGGTAGGAGAGTTGGGAGGGGAGATCAATTGGGGAGTATGGAGAGAGGCACTGCATAGGGTAACCGCGACCTTCTCCTGAGCAAGGATGAGCCTGATACAGTTTAAGGTGGTGCACAGGGTGCATATGACTCGAGTGAGAATGAGTGGGTTCTTCCAGGGGGTAGCCGATGAGAGTGAGAGGTGTGGGCGGGGGCCAGCGAAACACGTGCACATGTTTTGGGGTTGCGAAAAATTGGGAAGATTCTGGATGGGAGTGTTCATGGTCTTAACCAGGGAAGTGGAGGAGGAGGTGGACCCGGGCCCTTTGGTGGCGATATTTGGGGTTTCAGGGAAGCCAGAGCTTATGGAGAGCAGGGAGGCCGATGTCGTGGCCTCCACCTCTCCGATTGCGTGGCGCTGAATTTTACTGGAGTGGCGGTTGGCATCGCCGCCAGCGGCAGCAGCTTGGGTGGGTGACCTATACCACTTCCTGTGGTTGGAGAAGATGAAATATGAGTTCGGGACTCTGCAGAGGGGTTTGAGAAAAGGTGGGGACGTTTGTGACTGAGTTTGAGAAGCTGTTCATCGCGGTGGAGTGGGGGGGGGGGTGAAAGATTTGTTCAGTTAATTGCTGGGAAATATGTTTCCCGGGGTGTGTATGTGTTGTAACCTGTTTTGATACATGTTTGTAATAAAATATATTTTTAAAAAGTGAATGGACATTTCATTGGCGTTGCGAGCCGGGTAGATCCCGGGAGCGGGGTCTCCCGGCTTTGATCGACCACACTGCACTGCTGCTTTTCAGGCACAGCATGGCCATTAAACTGGGCCCTAAGTGTGGGCTAAACCAGTGAGAAACTCCCCAGAGCCCAGAAATGTGACGAGGTGTCGTTTGATAGCGGTGGGGAACCCGCCGCCAGGAAACTCCCTGAAAAATCTGCCACAAATGAATTTAGAAATGTTTCCATTAAATTCCATCCCATGTTTTTCACTTATCTTTGTACGAATCCTTCCTATTTCTTCCATGTTGATTGATATTTCCCCCCTTTTATTTCTGCCATTACATTTTTGATCCTTGGATGATTAATGGAAATGTCACTTTAAGGCAAGCGGCCTGTATCTTTAATTGAAGCAGGAAGAATCCAGACGGATGTGCTGATTGAAACTGGAGTTGCAGACTGGCCAGCACCAGTGACAGGGAGGTGGGTTGGGACTATGTTTGATGGATTTGGCTGCCGAATTGGCCCAAAAGGCTATGCGCTGCCTGGTAACAGGGGGTGATTGGATCCGATCTCACTGGTATGCTTTTCAGAGTTTCATGGTTTCAGTTTTGATTCTGGCAGCACGTTGAAATGATCCAGCTAACTCTCTCCAGAAAAATCCAGCTAACTCTCCAGAAGGTTGCTGTGAGAGCCATCTCTCTCTGTATTCCTGAGAATACAGAGGCCTAAATGCAAACCTCGAACTGAAAGAAAAGTTTGAACAGAAATAAGGTGCCTCTCCAGAAAAAGCTGTGAGTAATGCATTTCTAAACCAGAGAAAACCTGAATGAATGAATCTACAGAGACAATAATTACAGGCTATAAACCAAAGATGTTAATCTACAAGCTTGCTGCGAAGAAAGTGTGCTAAATAATCATCAACTGAAACAAAGACTGTTTCTTCCTTCCACTTATGATTTTTACCCCTTTCCACCCCTCTGTTTGTGTCTGTCTTGTGTGTGCGCGTAGGGGGTGGGGGCAGTTAAAATGGGAATTAGGTATTGGCTTATAGAATTTCATAGAATTTACAGTGCAGAAGGAGGCCATTCGGCCCATCGAGTCTGCACCGGCTCTTGGAAAGAGCACCCTACCCAAGCCCACACCACCCTATCCCCATAACCCAGTAACCCCACTCAACCAACACTAAGGGCAATTTTGGACACTAAGGGCAATTTAGCATGGCCAATCCACCTAACCTGCACATCTTTGGACTGTGGGAGGAAACCGGAGCACCCGGAGGAAACCCACGCACACACGGGGAGGATGTGCAGACTCCGCACAGACAGTGACCCAGCCGGGAATCGAACCTGGGACCCTGGAGCTGTGAAGCAATTGCGCTAACCGCTATGCTACCGTGCTGCCCATTATAATTGATCAGTTATAATGTTTCATGTTTCATTATAGTCCTTGTTATAAAGAAACAGTAATTGTGTTTACATTTACAAACCTGGTCACTTTGATTATTGGGCAACCAAGGATCAAAGACTTTGGGTATTTTTGTAAGAATTATTGGTTAATTCACTTGTGTTGTGACTCTGGGAAAGATGTGGTTGTAATTGACCGCACACTAGCCAAGGGTGTCGTAACATAATTTGGGGGCTCGGGACTGGAATTTTTGGAAAGGTAGACGGAGAAGCTTAGCTTGCAGGATAAATAAAAAGAGACGCAGGTTTGTAGTGATATAACAGGGTGGCTCTGGAAGCTGATAAGTGTTTTCTTCAGGTGGACGGCTTATCTCTGGTTTATTTAAAAAAGCTTTGAAAACACAAGCTAGTCAAATTGGTAGGTGAATTAGAAATAGAGGTACCAGCTAGAACTAGGAAGGTAGAGATAATGAAAGTGATTTTTCAGAATTTAAATTTGAAATTTGCCAAAGCCTGGGCCTTGGCAACAATCGGTAGAATTAGTTAAAATCCAGCTCCAAATGAAACAATTGGAAATGCCGCAAAAACAAAGAGAAATGGAACTGAGGCAAAAAGAACAAGAAAAACGATTGGAGACGACGCAAAAAGAAATTGAGATGGAAATGAGGAGGTTGGAATTAGAGCGAGAGAGAGAGAGAGGAAAAAGGAAAAGAGAGAACCTTCCAGTTTAAGGACTCGAAATGAGCAGGGAGCTGCAAGAAATTTGAGAGGAACCTAATCTTAGAACGGAACCCACTGGTGATTTGTTTAAATTTATACAGGCCCTCTCAAAGTTTGAAGAGAATGAGATGGAGACATTTTTTTAGGGCTTTTGAGAATTGAGCAACTCAAATGGCGTGGCCAAGAGAAAAGTGGGCATTACCTATGCAGAGTAAATTGACGGGACAGTCACAGGAGGTTGATGCTTCCCTGACAGAGCGGGAGGCTAATAATTATGATGCGGTAAAAATGGCTATTCTTGATACATATGAATATGAAGCATATAGGCAAAAGCTTTGGTATTTAATGAAACAGCCAGGACAGACTTATGCCAAATTTGAAAGGGTTAGGCAGAACAATTTTAATAGGTGGGGACGAGCATTGGGAGTTGAAATTACCTCTGAGGCTCTGAGAGAGGTCATTCTCTTAGAGGAATTTGAGAATTCCCTACCTTCTATGATAAGAACCCATGTTGAAGACCAAAGAGTGGTCTGCTAGTCAGACAAAAATGGCTGACCATTATGAGCGAATCCATAAATCCTTTGTTCCATCACTCCCATAATTTTGAAAAAGATAGGAAGTGGGGGAAGGAAAGGAAGGAAGGTAGCCAAAGGTAAAGAATTGATAGCTGGGAATGAACAAAGAACAAAGAACAAAGAAAAGTACAGCTAAGGAACAGGCCCTTCGGCCCTCCAAGTCCGTGCCGACCATGCTGCCCGACTAAACTACAATCTTCTACACTTCCTGGGTCCGTATCCCTGTATTCCCATCCTATTCATGTATTTGTCAAGATGCCCCTTAAATGTCACTATCATCCCTGCTTCCACCACCTCCTCCGGCAGCGAGTTCCAGGCACCCACTACCCTCTGTGTAAAAAACTTGCCTCGTACATCTACTCTAAACCTTGCCCTTCGCACCTTAAACCTATACCCCTAGTAATTGACCCCTCTATCCTGGGGAAAAGCCTCTGACTATCCAATGCTCTGAGATCTCTTCCTTAGACCAGGAAGGAAGGTAATGAGGGTGAAAGTGAGTCTCGAAAGCCTAGGTGTTACCATTGTAACAAGGTGGGACATGTTTGTTCAGCATGATGGAAGTTGCAAGGAAAGTTCATGGGACTGGTGGGAATTGATAAGGAGGATTCTGGAAAGGGAACAAAAGTGGAGAATACTACAGGGCAGACTGTAGCTTTAACTGAATTTAGGAGACCTGAGGTGAACACCACTTTGGGAGCAGGTACAAGGAATAAGGTAGATGAGAAATATGCTGTTTTTTTGTCAAAGGGAAAGGTTACCCCATTTTCCTCAACTGATGTAGCCAAACCCATAACAATCGGTTGAGGCCGTACTCATGTGTGCGGAACTTGTACGGCCTCAACAGGGACCTTGGATTCATGTCGCATTACATTCACCCCTCACCATCTGGCCTGGGCTTGCGAAATGCTACCGACTGTCCTGGCTTGAGACAATTCACACCTCTTTAACCTGGGGTTACCCCTATCTCGGGATCTGTAAAGACTTAATTACCTGCAAATGCTCGCATTCAAAGCATTGTCTTGCATCTTTGACTTTGTCTATATATATGTTTCTGGAATCTACCTCTTCATTCACCTGAGGAAGGAGCAGCGCTCCGAAAGCTAGTGATTTGAAACAAACCTGTTGGACTTTAACCTGGTGTTGTAAAACTTCCTACTGTGCTCACCCCAGTCCAACGCCGGCATCTCCACATCAATCTTAAGGGACACAGGGGTTACCCAAACTCTCTTACTGGAGAATGATTTGTTTTATCCTCCAGAAAGCTCAATGAAAGCTGAGGTATTGGTGAATGGGATAGGTGTATAAAGTGTGATTGGAGTGTGATTTAGTGTCAGGTCCAGTAGTTGTCGGAGTGATTAAGGAATTCCCACTGGATGGAATAGACTTACTTCTAGGGAATATTTGGCTGGAGTGAAGGATGTGGCTTCCCCTATGATTAGAGAATCCTTGGGAAGTACCGCAGATAACACATGAGATGCCAACGGTAGGGCAGGAGGAAATTATGAAAACTCATTGGAAGTTTCCACAACTGCCAGAGGCGGGAATCATGATGGGTGGTGGTATTAAATTTGGCGCGATGGGAAAGTCAGTGGGAAATTAGTTTGGAATTTTGTTCTCCAGACTTTGGTGGTGCATTAAAGGCGGCTCATCTTTCCAGCTGATCTGCGTCGGGAATGATGGGCGACATTCTCCGACCCCCCGCCGGGTCGGAGAATCGCCAGGGGCTGGCGTGAATCCCGCCCCCGCCGGTTGCCGAAGTCCCCGGCACGGGAGATTCAGCAGGGGCAGGAATCGCGCCGCGCCAGTTGGCGGGCCCCCCCGCTCGATTCTCCGGCCCGGATGGGCCGAAGTTCCGCCGATAAATTGCCTGTCCCGCCGGCGTAAATTAAAGCACCTACCTTACCGGCGGGACAAGGCGGCGTAGGCGGACTCCGGGGTCCTGGGGGGGGCACGGGGCGATCTGACCCCGGGGGTGCCCCCACGGTGGCCTGGCCCGCAATCGGGGCCCACCGATCTGCGGGCCTGTGCCATGGGGGCACTCTTTCCCTTCCGCCTCCGCCACGGTCTCCACCATGGCGGAGGCGGAAGAGACTCCCTCCACTCCCCATGCGCGGGAAACTGTCAGCGGCTGCTGATGCTCCCGCGCATGCGCTGCCCCGAGATGTCATTTCCGCGCCAGCTGGTGGGGCAACAAAGGCCGTTTCCGCCAGCTGGCGGGGCGGAAATTCCTCCGGCGCCGGCCCAGCCCCTCAATGTTGGGGCGCGGCCCCCAAAGATGCGGAGCATTCCACACCTTTGGGGCGGCGCGATGCCCGTCTGATTGGCGCCGTTTTGGGCGCCAGTCGGCGGACATCGCGCCCTTTCCGGAGAATTTCACCTGATATTTGCATTAATTTCCATCTGAATGCTCATTGAAAGGCCAACAGCCAGGACAAAGCACCCTGCTTGATTGACACCGCCTTCACCCTCCACTCCCTTCACCATTGATGTTCAGTGGCAGCATTGGTGCCAAAGCACTTTTGACAGCATCTTCCAAACCTGTGAACTCTATATCTAGAAGGACAAGGACAGCAAATACCTGGGAACACCAACACCTGGAAGTTCCCCTCAGGTCATCCGCCACTCTGACTTGGAAATGTATTGGTGTTCCTTCACTGAAGCTGGGTCCAAATTCTTGAACTCCCTCCCTAACAGCACTGTAGGTGTACCTACACCACAATGGCTACAGTTGTGCAAGAAGGCAGCTCACCACCACCGTGTCAAGGACAATTAGGGATGGATAACAAATTTTGGCCTAACCAGCGAAGCCCACAATCTGTGAAATCATTTCTTAAATGCTTGCTGGGATTATATTCTCCCTCCAAATTAAGTGCACCATCGGCGGATTATTAGAATGATCTGTTTCCCACCTGTGCACCCAACGAGGTTCTCTTCATCAACGACTTCAAGGTACATAGATGTTACTTTCAAATACTTTTAACAGTGTCCCTGTAAGATTCGGGTGCTCTCTCACAAGCTGCCCCAAGGCGGGTCAGGAGAGGCTGGCTAATGGGGGAATGGTGGGGAGAATATCTGGGTAAATAGGAGTGGTGTCTGGAAGGGAGATGGGGGGGTGGGGAGTTAACCAAGGTAGGTAGGGTCAGAGTGTCTTTGGTAGGTGGGGGTGGGGTAGCTGGGGGCAAGGTGTCAGGGGGTTGTCCAGGAAAGGTTGGAGTAGTGTCTAGGGAAGGGGAAAAGTGTTTTAGAGGGCGATGGAGTCTTGAGGGGAGAATTCAGGGTACTGGTGGTAGGAGCGAACAGTCACAGTCCGAGGGGGAAGTGGCATGCAATAGGGTGGGAGGTCCAGAGTGAGAGTCTACTCTGTGAAGGTCTCATTGTGTGGATCATGGAGGGGGACAAGACAGATAGTTTGGATAGCGGGAGGAGATAGGGTCAACATGGGCACAGGGACGATAAAGGTGTTGGTTCTGAGGGAAGGGAAGGCATGTGGATTTTTATAGGATCCAGGGTAATGGGGGGAGGTTGGAGTGTGTGTCTATGGTGATGAGTGGACGTTAGTTAGTTACAGGAGGAGGACAGATGGCAGTGGAGCGTGTCTGAAACGTTAGGATCACAATTTTCACACGGCTACTCATGACAACATAGTTGCCCAGTACATGTGAATCTTCAAGGTTAGAGGAGAAGTTCAGGGCCAGCTCAACCGTCGAATTAAAGGGACACCCAAATAATCATGAGGCAACTGGATGTCAAAGATGGTCACTTGTGTTTCCTTCTCTGTGGTGAAGGCTGTAGTGTATCAGGTTTTGTTCCCGACTCGTGAGTCCCATAACATTGAGATCCCAGCAAGATGTGGAGCTGCCATTAATTCTGTACCATTGGCTGCAGTAGGAGGGAGGGAGGGAGGGAGATGAACACCTCTAAGGGGCATAGCTGGGGGAGGACAGCCAACTCACAACTCCAAACCTCCGTCCAAAGATCTAACGCTATCTCGCGAGATGTTGCAATGTGAATGTCGCCCATTGTGGGCAGGATCACTTTATCGCAAATCTGCATATTAAAGCAAGACAGCTAGTCTCACTTGAATGTGCATATTCCTGAGTTACCCTAGGTGTGGGATCAATCTCGCTTGCTACCTTGAGAGAGCACTAACAGTGGCCGGAAGGAATGACACTGCGCCAATGCACGCTGCCCTCGGAGTGGCTGTGGGGGAAATGAGACGGTCACACACCTCCTTGTGGAATGTGCCTTTGCAAAGAAGGTCTGGAGAGAGATGCAGTGGTATTTGTCAAGGTTTATCCTGAACAGATCTGTGACACAGGACTCTGTGCTCTACGGACTGTTTCCAGGGACACACACCGAGACAAATATCAACAGCTGCTGGAAGGTCATCAACTCGGTGAAAGACGCTCTTTGGTCTGCCAGAAACTTGCTGATCTTCCAGTGCAAAGAATTGTCCTCGACAGGGTGTTGCAGACTGGCACATTCCAAGGTCCAGGACTACGTGCTGAGGGACGCACTCAAGCTTGGGGCAGCTGCCGCAAAGGCGCAATGGGGAAAGACCACTGTGTAAGATCTTTCCAGCAAATGTACACTGAGGGGCGGGTAACAGTGTAAACCCCCCTCGGTCTGGGCCACCAACACTCCAATGTATAAAACAAACATGACAATGTAAATATTTAAGACGGAATTGTAATGTAAAGAGTGATATGTGTATAATAATATCAAAATTGAATGGAAGAAAGTCAAGGCAATGTGTAGCTCAGACGGAAATGTACAGTCAAGACAATTCAAAATGCTCTGTAATGTTTATGATAAATTTTATGAATAAAGTATATTTTTTTGAATAAAAAAAAACTCGTGGAGGTCTCCCATGGAATTGGAGGCCCCCAAGTGCATGGCCTTTGGGCAGGGTGGCACCCTGACAGTGCTGCTGCTACCTGGGCACACTGGCACTGGCACCATGGCAGTGCCACCTGGATAACAGCCTGGTACTACCAAGGTACCCAGGTGGCACTGCCAGCTGGCAGGGGCACTGCCAGAGTACCAAGCTGCAGTTTTTTTGCATGGGTGTGATCAGGCTGGGGGTGCCCTGTGGGGAGATAGGGGTTGGAGACCCTCCCATAGTCCTCGGAGGGTAGTGGTCGGGAATCGCTTTGGGGGCCTCAGAAATTGGGATATCATTTAAAATTGGCACCTCAATCTCTTGCTACATTGAGGAGTTCCGGAGAGCGGAACTCTTCAGTGAAAAAACGGGGCTATGTGCAGGGGCTCTGTTGAGGCCCCTTATCAAATGAGAGTTGCATTTTATAGCCTTGTGTTTCTCAGCGCTGCGTTCGCCATGGGACTTTGTTCCCATTTAGTTAAATCGCACCCTTTAGAGTTTTTTCAGCACTGGGGAATGTCATGTGAGAGTACCTTTAAGAAATGGGTGTTTATAAATGAGTGTGTATATAAATACCTGTAGTGAGAGTACCTTTAAGAAATGGGTGTTTACTACTGCAGTGATGTCAGAGAGTGGGTGGAGCTGGGCTGTCTGTCAGCGTTTTACTTGCGTTTTAGGCTGCAGGGTTGTTTTATTTTTGTTTTCAGTGTTGAAGCTGACGCCAGACAAAGCAGGTGTACTGCTGTTCTCTCTGCCATGAAAATACTATCTCTTGATCATTTGGTGAATTCAGAATTATAAATGTTCTCAGTAATGAATGTAAACCTAATGTGCTTTTTTAAAAGATGTTTCTTTTGTCTTCTGGATGTTGTTTGGGAAGTTATTAAGGATTACTTAGTGTTGTATTCTTTGGGGGTGGTATTTGAATTGATGGTTGCTAAGATGTTCACTGTATGTTTTAAAAAGGTTAATTTGAGTTCATAGAATAAACATTGTTTTGCTTTAAAAAATCTTTTCCATTTCTGCTGTTCTCCCCATACCACAATCTATTAAAAGTTGTGGGTCAGGTGAACTCCATGATACATTTTGGGGTTCTCTAAACCCTGACCCATAACAGGAGCTGAACTCCGAATTGGACCGCCATTTTGAAAGGGTACTCCAATCTCTAAGTGGGCTTGTGGGTCCCCCACCAATGTGCAATGCCAGCCCCCACACACATGGACACAATCAAGTGAGGATACCCCGCTATGGGGTCCTTGGGGGCCCCCTCTTCAGTTCCCCCATACCCCCTTGGAGGCCCCCCCTCTAGGACCCGTATCCATCATCGCCCAACCTCCTAGAGATCCACACTTACCTGCCCTGAATCCCCATCCTTCGAACCACCTCTCCTTTCATGGGCATGGGCCCACTCAGACCCTGACCCATGGCAGTGCCACCCTGGCACCCTGTCAGTGCTCCTAACAGCTTGACAGTGCCACCTGGACACCTTGACAGTGCCAGGGTGGTAGTGCCAGGGTGCCAGTTGGGTAGTTCCAAGGTGCCCATGCTCCAGGTGGAGGGCCAGGGAGCCACCCTGCTCTATCCCTGGCCAGCCAGGGGCCTCCGATGGACTGGGAGACCTCTCCCCACCCTGGTTCCATTCTGTTTGGTCCACATTTGCATGGATCAGTACTGAACGGCGCCCATCTGCAGCCTTGCTGGGGAGGCCAGTAGACCCCTGGAAACTGGTACATCCTGGGTAAGCCTGCCTGTGTTGGTTTGAAACCTACGTAAGTGAGTGTTGTTTTGCCACGCTCCTTTTGAGCGGGATCCTTATTCCAACGCCTCACGGGTCTTGGATATATCCCGCGAGGTGTGAAGACTGCCGGGAAGCCTGCAGGAGGCCTCTCCCAGGATCTACCAGCCGCATTGCATTCGGGTGACAGCGCAACGCAGCCACAAAATCATGCCCACTGTTTTTCAGCTGTGAATTTCAAAAGGGTGTTCAGAGGTGACAAGGAATTTTGCATCTCACAAAGTTTCATGAGTAAACAGGGGAATATATATTAGATTTTATTGACCTGTATGTCGAGGCAAAATAGAAAACATGGAAGATTTTTATTTGTAGAAGCTAAGTTCAAAGAGGTGCTTGAGGACAATGGAAGCTGAGGTATAAGTGGAGAATGATATTTAAGGAAGCATGTTTAACTGAGTTGGAGTGGCTGTGGGGGAAAGCCCTGAAGACCAGCTGCTTTGTGAGGGCTGCTGAGGAGATGTAAAAGTTTTGAATTGGAGGAGCGACCCAATGTTAAGCCAGAAGAGTCTTTCTTGTGAAAAACAGTTTGTTTCTGAACCTCCTATTGAAATCCCACATCAGAGTGGAAGCGTTTGAAAAGCCGTGAGGTGTACCTTTGTTAATGTAACAACAATTCCTTGACTTCTGTAATATAACTGGATTTTTATGGTTAAAAATCTATAAGGGGATTGTGGCCAAAGTACTTCAGTACTTTTGACCAATTAGGATTTTTGGGAGATGTTTGCTTTAACTGTAACTTTGATCTTGGGTGTTTATTTTCTTTTTCATAAATCTTTTAATTTTTGAAATTCTAAAGGTGTTACTGAGGTTCTATGCTTTTGGGGTCAGTGGCTCCACCTCCGCAATTTCACAACTTTGAAAAAAGGTTTATGATCAGTGAGACAGACCTTACTCTGGGGTCTGGTTTGCTCAGCAACAATATCTGCTGAGGTCACTTTTCATACGTTTACATCAATTATTAGTCACACCATGATTAGAACACTTTGGTAAAAAGTAGTCTTTGGCAATACAATGAAACTGATGTAGTGAATGGCGAAGCCACATACGAATCTCTTTTCCATTAAAATCAAAGGTGTGTAAAACAGGTGAGCGGTTCACTATTGCCCGTTTTGTACTATTGCTCAGGGTCAAATTATACTCAATTGTGATGCATTGAAAGGCCTACGAGAAACAATAGTGGTCCCAAGAAGTGTCCCTACTTTCCATTAAACAACAATAAAACAGAGAACAATGCAATACAAACATACACTGAAAAGCAACAATCTACCTTGAGGAGCAAGGACCTAAGTGATGGGAAGAGGAGTCATTGCAGTGCCTATTTTACATCAGTGATTAGCCTCTGAAGACCGTACATCACTTGTATTGTAGTCATCTCCTCTCATTTGCGTATAATGTACAGCTTTATTGGCGTTAAAAGGCCAAGCGCTGAATTTCTCTCCACAACGGGTGCTCTATAAGCCTCAGTTCTCAGCAGCACATGGTAAAGGAAGTTAGCACCCAACACCTTCCAAAATCACAACCTCTCCCACCTCGAAGGACAAGAGCAGCAGATGTATGGGAACACCACCACCTGCAAGTAGTCCTCCAAGCCACATACCATCTTGACTTGGAACGACATCGCCGCTCCTTCACTGTCACTGGGGAAAAATCCTGGAACTTCCTTGTTAGCAGCACTGTGGGTGAACCTACACCACATGGACTGTAGCGATTCAAAGAAGGCAGCCTCACCACGACCTTCTCAAAGGCAATTATGGACGGGTAATAAATGCTGGCCTAACCAATGACGCCCACATCCCAAGAAATAATTAAAATAAACATGCTATGGGCACTGAAGATCCCATCATTGGCCCCATTGTGTAATGTCACATTAATATTTCCTAGGTTTGACTGGTTTAAGAACTTGCTTGTATAAAGTTTCCATTCAGACACAAAGCAATTTTCTCCAGGCTACATTCCAATGAAATTATATTTTACTTGTTTCAGTGCTGTAAATGTTGGTAATGGAATGAGGGACAGCTGAGTAATTTAGCTGGTCACCATGGATACTGGTACTGATCAGAGTGGGTGGTTTGTGGTCAGGTATATGGGGTGAATGTCCAGCTCATGTGATTTCCTCCTATTATGCCATGATCTTCCAGCAAACCCAGAGAGGGTAAGTTTCATTTTAGCCAATTAAAATAGCAGAGTAAGATTCAGTATGTTAAATGTGAGGCATAAAGGCAAACTGTTAGAATTCAGTGCTTTACTTGACGGGAGTGCCTGTTAGGCCATCAGGCAGAAATCATTGAGCCAAAATCGCAGCTAGTACAATGGAAACACATAACTACCATCGCTAAATTCTCAAACTGAACTCCAGTTGCAGATAGCCATTCTGCCAGCCCATCAACCTATAAAACCTACCTCAACTGTGCATTCGACCCACGAGTCAACTTCGATTTCTTCTCTTAATGCACCCCATGTTCAGTTCCACCATGGGGCAGACATGTTCAGGGGTGACAGACAGTTGATATCTAAAGGGAGCATGTATGAAATGGGACTCAACCTTGGGTTGGTGAAAGTTGGATTTTGACGGGTAGCATTCTGTAGCTTGTAACATGGATGGATGGGATGGGTTGATGTATATTATCTCTTCTCTTCCTTTGGCCATTTCTTTCAACACACACTTGGGAAAACTGAGTTCTCAATCTCAGTTGTGCTGTTCTGGAGAGCTGAGAAGCAAAGGGCAAGCTACTCTACAGAAGCTGGCTACACTGATCTGAGTGTCCTTCACAGTGTGTGTAATAAGAGATGGTTCGGAAGAGGAATCAGAGAAGCGATCTGTTTTATCTCATCTGATCACTCTCCATCTGTCGGTTTTTGGTGAGTTAGGTTGAAGGAATTGAAGTGGAGTCCTAGAACCCTCAGCTGCTTTTGCACTGGGCGGCCATATTTGGAGATGCAGCTTGGGCAGGTACATCCCATTTTAAATCAGCGACACACTAGCAGTAAGCAACACATCCCATATTCCTTTCCTGCCAGCAATCCTTTATCAGACCTGCATCAAGGTAGAATTTTTAATTCAGTTTAACCAGAAGAGAAGAACAGCAGTGTCTGACCAGAACTACACCAACCTGCCTGATCCCAACTGCTGCTGCCACAGGACGAGGGGTTCCAGGATGGGGAGTGTAGGGAAGGCCTAAGGGGTTGCAAGGGGGTGATCAGGGTCTCAGGATAGAGGCTGGGGACAGAGGGAGATCAGGAGGTCACCGGGCCTTAAGGGGAATGTGGCCCCAATCAGAAGGGGCTTCTGATTGAGGCCCCTCCCCCTACCCCCTTCACCCCTGAGATCTAACTTTGATTCTTTCTGGCCTTATTCCACGGTGAGTTAATGTTCCCGCCAGCTAAAGTTGAGGCTGGGTGGGAAACGGCCATTAACTAGCCAGTTTAGGCCCTCGAATGGGGCAAGGTTGGACTTCCCATCCGAGGCCTTGACTGTTCCAGTGTAAAATCACTTTGGGGTCAGGGCAGGCGGGAACCCAGAGAGAAGCCCGTTCCTGCAATTTCAACCTCCCCCTGCCTGAAAATCCACCTGTGGCAGAGCGTAAAATTCAGGCCAATCCTTTTTCATGTCCCGATGATTGTTCTCTAGGGCTACACACAGTAGTGTCCTGAAGATTGACCTTCAATTCCTGGAAACGCCAGGCTAGTCCTGGTGGGAATTGAAAAAGAGAAGAAGAAAACAACACCCAAACGATCGATTGGAATTATATCTACTTTTCCTAAGGGCTCTGAGTACAGCAGAAAAAAATAGCTGAACCCCTGTCCAGCTTCCTTCTGAAGAATTAAGGCCTGTTTTCAATGAGCAGCCTTGGGCATGAAATTATTTACATTCCAACGTTTCACACCCAAATCACTCATTGCTGATAATAGTCGGTTCTTTATTGGATTTAGCTCATGATACTCTGCGGGCCCAATAATCACACTTTAGTAATTATAGTCACAAGTAGAAAGTTGCATAAGGCTACTTTTACTGCGTTCATTACAGAGCTAAAACCTCCTACATTCTTTCCTGATGGGTTTGGCACAGTGATACATGCTTGGTCTGGTGAATTGGAACTACCTATTTGCCAATTACTAGGAGACAGGTCCCATTATCCTGAGTTAGTCGACTGTCTCCATGTATTTTGAATACAATACTGTCAGTGTTCTCAGCTCTTGCTACTATTGCAAATACTGGGCATGCTGCTCACAATCTTTTCCCATCTGGTAAAATTGGCTCTGCCATGTCTTCCATGGGCGGCATGGTAGCACAGTGGTTAGCACCGTTGCTTCACAGATCCAGGGTTCCAGGTTCGATTCCCGGCTTGGGTCATTGTCTGTGCGGAGTCTGCACGTTCTCCCCGTGGCTGCATGGGTTTCCTCCGGATACTCCGGTTTCCTCCCACAGTCCGAAGATGTGCGGAGTAGATGGATTGGCCATGCTAAATTGCCCTCAGTGTCCAAAAAGGTTAGGTGAGGTTACTGGGTTATGGGGATAGGGTGGAGGTATGGGTTAAGTAGGGTGCTCTTTCCAAGGGCCGGTGCAGACTTGATGGGCCGAATGGCCTCCTTCTGCACTGTAAATGTATGATTCTATGTCTGTTATGTGGAAATGGCCGATGGATCGCTCCCCCTCAAAGCTTGAATAAATGTATTTTCATGTAGCTGCCTGAACATGGTAGCACAGTGGTTAACACTGTTGCTTCACAGCTCCAGGGTCCCAGGTTCGATTCCCGGCTTGGGTCACTGTCTGTGTGGAATCTGTACGTTCTCCCTGTGTCTGCATGGTTTTCCTCCTGGTGCTCTCGTTTTCTCCCACAAGTCCCGAAAGACGTGCCGTTAGGTAATTTGGACATTCTGAATTCTCACTCTGTGTACCCGAACAGGCACCGGAATGTGGTGACTAGGGGATTTTCACAGTAACTTCATTGCAGTGTTAATGTAAGCCTACTTGTGACAATAATAAAGATTATTATGATCCATTTCAAGGTTGGACATCCTCATCATCGCCTTCCTTATCCTCCCTTCTCTCACTTTGCCCCCTCTCAGCCTGTTATCCTAGCAGCAACCACAATGCCTTGATCCTGAGCGGGCAGGGAGGACCAGAGGCTGCCTGCTGGATGACAAGGGATACCAACTTAAAAGCCTGGTTCTAAACTCCCTAACAACCGGCCACCTGTTTATAACAAGAGCCACAAGTAAGATTGGGAAGCAAACGACTGGCATTCTGTAGCAATGGTGCTGCTGGCTAGACTACTCGAGGGGAGTCCTCCAGTGCTTGACAGAGCAGGTATCTAAGTTCATAGTGGGTCTGCTACATCCTCCGCTACCTTGCTATTAGGAGGGTGCATCCACCAGCGATTCGGAGGATTTCTCAGGAAGAGGAGAAGGCGGGGAGGAGGCATCATGGACATTCGTGATGGGCTGTCCGTGAATGGCTCCCGAGATTCTGCTTCCCCTGGGATGTCACCCCATCACCACAATTACTCTATAAATCCCCACCTTTCAATTCATTTGTTCCGGACCATCAAAGTGCCTTCATGGCCAAAATCATAAAAAATACCAAGGAACCATTTTGTAACTACTTTATTCAACAAAACTTACAATTATAAATACAGAACTGAACCTTTGTGTATCCCCCATAATGATGGTCTTGTAATTATCTATCCTGGCCTACTTCTTCTGTCCAGCGCTCTCCAGTGGCTGTATCATGGCTGATGGTAGGCTACTGACTTTCAAAGGGGGGGCCACAAATAGTCTTGCGGGCCACCCTCGAGTAGCTCTGGACCCGGAGAGCCTGACTTCAAACTATGCAACAATCAGCATGCATGGCAGCAGTCTGGGATGGCTGCCTGAGAGGTGAAAATAAGAACATTAGTGGACTGGTAGTGATGGGAGCACGAGTGCTGTCATCCTGAGAGAAGGCAGTAGGATCATACCCCACATTGCCTCTGTCACTTAGCTAAGGCGGTGCCAATCCTAGTGATCCATTGAAGGGCAGATTGTGGGAATGCTGTGAGACTCTGCAAACCTCTTTGAGTCATGATGGCAGTTGCCTGTGTCTGCATTTCAGCAAACATGAATCTCAAGACCTCAGCCTGAGCTCCCACTGCGGCTCTAAGATGTTGGCTGGCTTTTGCCTGTGTTGTAATGAAAGCTGAGACTTCAATCACCAGACACTACATCATGCGTGGGCCTGTAAATGCGGTCATGGAGTTAGTTATGCCAGATGGTGGGATGAGGTTGAGGTGGGATTTGAGAAGGGGAACAAAGCAGAAACATGCCATCATCCCAAATGTTTTAGCAGCTTCGGGTGAAATGGACTCTTGTCACAATGTTGAACACTGACTCCCCCAGCAAGCTGGTTTATATGTGACTGCCAGGTTAAAGGCCCGGAATCCTACAGCGAGTAACTCACCTCCTGACTCCCAAAAGCCTGTCAACCATCTACAAGGCACAAGTCAGGAGTGTAATGGAATATTCTCCTCTTGTCTGGAAGAGTGCAGGTCCGACAACACTCAAGAAGCTCGACACCATCCAGGACAAAGCTTGATTGCTCCTCCTTCCACAAACATTCAAACGCTCCACCACTGACGAACAGTAGCAGCCGTATGTACCATCTACAAGATGCAGTGCAGTAACTCCACCAAGGTTCCTTAGACAGCACCTTCCAAACCCACGACCACTTCCATCTAGAAGGACAAGAGCAGCAGATACCTGGGAAGTTTCCCTCCAAGTCACTCACCCCCCTGACTTGGAGTTGCCGCTCCTTCACTGTCGCTGGGACAAAATCCTGGAACTCCCTCCCTAACAGCAGAGTGGGTGTACCTACACCTGAAGGACTGCAACGGTTCAAGAAGGCAACTCACCAACCACCTTCTATAGGGCAACTAGGGATGGGCAATAAATGCTGGCCTAACCAGCGACATACACATCTGTAAATGAATAAAAGATTTAAAAAAATTTTTTTTAATGTATTATATTACAAAAATGTATCATAGAACATACAGAACATAAGGAGGCCATTTGGCCCATCAAGTCTGCACTGACCCACTTAAGTCCTCACTTCCACCCTATCCCCCTAACCCAACAACCCCTCCTAACCTGTTTGGACACTAAGGGCAATTTAGCATAGCCAATCCACCTAACCTGCACGTCTTTGGATTGTGGGAGGAAACCGGAGCACCCGGAGGAAACCCACGCAGACACAGGGAGAACGTGCAGACTCCGCACAGACAGGGACCCAAGCAGGAACCGAACCTGGAACCCTGGCGCTGTGAAGCAACAGTGCTAACCACTATGCTACCGTGCTGCCCGCAAAACAGGTCACAACGAAAAACAACCCGGGAAACATACTTCTCAACAATCAACTGTACAATCTGTTCAGAATTTTCCCCTTTGTCACCCCGCAGTCACAAACATCCCCCACCTTTCCTCAAACCCCCCTGTAGAGCCCCTTAACCCATACTTTGTCTTCTCTAATTGCAGGAAGTCGTATCCAACCAAGGAGGTCACCCAACCAAGCCGTTACCCCCGGTGGCGATGCTGACCGCCACTGCAGCAAAATCCGCCGCCGTGCAATCAGAGAGGCGAAGGCCACGACATTGGCCCTCCTCCTCTCCATGAGCTCTGGCTTCTCTGAGACCCCAAATATCGCCACCAATGGGTCCGGATCCACCTCCTCCTCCTCTATCCTGGCTAAGACCGCGAACACTCCCGCCCAGAATCTTCCCAATTTTTCCCACCCCCAAACATGTGCATGTGATTCGCTGGCCCCGCCCACACCTCTCACACTCTGCTACCCCTTGAAGGAACACACTCATTCTTGCCGAGTCATGTGCATCCTGTGCACCACGTTAAACTGCATCAGGCTCACCCTTGCACAAGAGGAGGTTCCGTTTACCCTTCGCAGTGCCTCACTCCATACTCCCCAATTGATCCCTCCCAACTCCGCTTCCCATTTCTCCTTGATCTTCTCACCCTTCCTCGGCACCTTCCCCGCCCATACAAAGTCAGAAATGATCGGGTCCACTTTCCGAAAAAAGGCCTTTGGTATAAAGATCGGGAGAGCTTGAAAGATAAGCAAGAATGTTGGCAGAATATTCATTTTCACCACTTGGACCCTCCCTGCCAGCATTAAGTGCAATGTATCCCACCTCATAAGATCCTCCCTAGCCTCCTCCACTAGCTTGGCTAAGTTCCATTCATGGAGCCTCATCCTATCCCTCGCTACTGTAAATGGCATCCCCCCTACATTAGCCCGCTGCGCCAGCTCATTCACCGGGAATACCTATTTTCCCTACATTCAGCTTGTACCCTGAGAACCCTCCAAACCTCCCAGCAGGCCCATAATCCTTCCCAAATTCGCCAACGGATCCGAAACATACAGCAAGAGGTCATCTGCATAGAGCGACATCCGATGCTCCCTCGTCCCTCATTATCCCCCGCCACTCCGCCGACCCCTTGAGAGCCATCGCCAACAGCTCTATGGCCAGCGCAAACAGCAGCGGCGACAGCGGGCACCCCTGCCTTGTACCCCTGTGTAAGTCAAAGCTTTGTGAGCTCATATTTGTCCTCACCTTCGCCCTTGGTGCCACATACAGCAACCGCACCCATGCCACAAATCTTGGCCCAAACCCAAACCTTCCCAAAACTTCGAACAAGTAGCGCCACTCCACCCAATCAAATGCCTTCTCCGCGTCCATGGACACCACCGTCTCCGGTACCAGAGCCTGCAACGGATTCATCACCACATTCAACAGCCGTTTATATTACTTGCGAGCTGTCTGCCCTTCACGAAGCCTGTTTCATCTTCTGCTACCACCCCGGGGACACCCTCCTCATCCTCCCTGTCAACTACTTAGCCAATACTTTGACATCTGTGTTCAATAGTGATATGGGCCTATGCGACTCACATTCCACAGGGTTCTTCCCCTTATTCGGAATTAGTGTGATTACTGCCTGCGTCATCGTCTCCGACAACGCCCCCTTCTCCAGTGCTCCATTAAACGCCACCAATAGATGTGGTGCCAGGTCCGTCGCAAATTCCTGAGAAAATTCCGCCGGGTACCCATCCTGCCCAGGGGCCTTCCCCGACTTCATAACCCTGATACTATCCAGCACCTCCCTCAGCCCCAGGAGCTCCTCCAACGCCTGCCCCTTTGCTTCCTCCACCTGGGGAAATTCCAGCTTGTCCAGAAACTGCCTCATGTCCCCCTCCTCTCCTCCCGGGTCTGCCTCATAAAGTCCCTGGTAGTACTCCCTAAACACTTCATTTATCCCCCTGGCTCTGACATCATATCCCCAGCCCCAATCCGTATCTTCAATATTTCCCTGGGTGCAGCCTGCCTCCGGAGCACGTCGCTCGCCTTCTCCCCATACTCATATTGCACCCCTCTTGCCCTACACAGTTGCCCTACCGCCCTCCCTGTTGTCAGCCTGTAAAACTGTCCTTGCAACCTTTTCCTTCTCGTCAATTCCTCCACGGTGGGCACCCTCGAATATTCCCTGTGCACCTCCACTATCTCGCTCATTAGACGGTCTTGTTCTTCCCTCCTTTCCCTATCTGCACGGGCCTTAAACAAAATAATTTCCCCCCCGGACCACTTCCTTCAGTGCTTCCCAAAAAATGGCTGCCGACACCTCCCCATTCTGATTCAACTCCACATAATCCTTAATCGCCGCCCGCACCTTATCACAAAAACCCGAGTCAAACCTACACCCCGACATCTGCTCTCGTCCCGACCTATACTGAATCTCCAGCCAGTGGGGCGCATGGTCCGAGATAACTATCCCTGCATACTCTGCCCCTCCACTTCAACTAAAATCTCCTGACTCACTACAAAGTAATCAATCCTCGAATGCACCTTGTAGAACGTGTGAAAAGAAGGAATACTCCCTTCCCCCAAGGTTCTGAAAGCGCCATGGATCCACCAACCCATCCTCTCTATAAACCCCTCCAGCTTCCTTGCCATTTGTACCCTACCCATCGACCTGGGGCTCGACCTATCCACCCTCGGCTCTAGGTCACAATTAAAATCTCCTCCCATGATCAACTGCTCCGTGGCCAAATTCGGGATCGCTGCCAGCAGACACCTCATAAAACCCACATCATCCCAATTTGGGGCGTACGCATTTACCAACACCACCGATGCTCCTTCCAATACCCCACTCACAATCACATATCTCCCACCTGGATCCCCCACCTCCTTCGCACTCACAAATCCCATTTTTTTTGCTCATTAAAATCGCCACACCCCTCGATTTTGAATCAAACCCTGAGTGAAAAACCTGCCCGACACACCCCTTCCTTAACCTAACCGGTCCCTCACACGGAGGTGCGTCTCCTGCAGAAAGACCACCCCCACTTTCAAGCTCCTGAGGTGCGCGAACACCCACGACCTTCTAACCGGCCCATTCAGTCCCCGGACATTACACGTTATCAGCCTTACTGGAGGCTTACGCCTCCAATCCCCTCTACCGTCTGTCATCTTCCCCACTTAACACCCGCCCCTTTAATTCCAACCTGTACCTAGCCCATCCCAGATGGTCTCTTTCTCCGCCCATGATCATGTCATCTCTGACCCCCTGCCACGTCACAACAACCCCCCTCCTCCCCCCAACCCCCTTCCCCCTCCACTGGCCCCCCTTCTCAGCCTTCTCCCCCAACACCTCACTTCCGTTCACCAGCATAACCTGCTAGTGCAGCAGCCCCTACTCAAAGGCACTTACCAATGACCTTCCTTCCCCGCTTCCCCCCACTCCTCAGCTCAAGGAGGAAGGCTCCCAGTTCACCTTACCCTTCCCAACCCAAACAAAGACAACTCCTGAATCCAGGCAGCATTCTCCAAAAGCAAACAAACAAATGTTAAACATAAACAGTCCCAGAAAACAGGATGGGGGACGGGAACATCCATCCCCACATAAACTTTCCACCCCACACAATCCCAACAGTAAACAGCAAATCCCCTCCATAAAAAGGATGAACAATCCCCAATCCCTACCTCCACTTCAAACATGCTCACAACCATTACAAATTGCCAGTACCCCGGTTCCCAAGCATTGTCCACTCAGTTCTCCCCCAGTTTATGCTCCTTAATGAAGTCTTCGGCCGCTTCTGGGGTCTCGAAATAATACTTGTGGTGAATGAAACTACTGTTAATTCACCAGTGCACTGTGATATCATGTTACTGCTGTATCGTGTTACGTTATGTGTTTAACCCTGTGGGCTCCACCTATGGGCCATTGTATGGCTTCACCCACAGGGGGATGTGTCGGGGCATGTACGGGCTTGCCCATGGCTCCACCCTTTACAGGAAGTATAAAGGCAGCTGAGCTGCGGGGCCGCATTCATTGTTGTACCGGTCACAGGCAGGCTCAGCTCTAAAGCTGATTAAAACCACGGTTTACTTCTCAATGTGTCTCTCAGTGAATTGATGGTCGCATCAATACTCAAGGCCTCCGAACGTCACCCATAATTTCGCCGGGTAGAGCACCCCAAACCTGATTCGCCAGTACAGCACCGCCTTGGCCTTGTTGAAGCTTGTCCATCGCTTTGCCAATTCGGCTCCAATGTCCTGATAAATTCGGACCCTATTCCCCTCCCAGTCGCAAGTACGCTTCTGCCTGGCCCACCGTAAAATCTTCTCTTTCTCTCCAAATTTGTGGAGTCTCACGATCACCGCCCGCGGCGGCCCCCCAGCTCTAGGCTTCTGCCTCAGGGACCTGTGCGCTCGGTCCACTTCAGGCACCTTATCTTGCACCCCTTCTGCCACCAGCCCCGCCAGCATCTTCGAGACGTACCTCATGGCACTCATACCTTCCACTCCTTCAGGCAGGCCTACTATTCGCAGATTCTGCCTTCTCGAGGCATTCTCCTGCTCCTCCACCTTTGCCTTCAATGTTTTACAGAGATCTCTTCGGAGCCCCACCTCTGCCTCCAGAGTCACCACATGATCGCTGTGGTCCAAGATACTCCTTCAACCTCCCGAATCTGTGATCCCTGCACCTCCAAACACTTCTCCACCCGTTTAACTCTTCAGGGGTGTGACCGCTTCTTCAAAGGCCTTTACGAGATCTTTGCGCAGTTGTTCCCTCTGCTGCTTGAATTCAGCTTTAATAAAGGCCATCAAGTCAAGTTGAAGTCTTCCAACTTGCATCAGCCCTTCCCCCGCCTACATGCTTAAAGTGGCTTTTGCTGTTGCTGCAGCACAAGCTTGTTCCAACTTTTCAGCCAAATCTCTCACTGTTTTCTGCCGGGTCTGGTAACCAGCAGACATACCACTCCCAGGGGGAAATTACTCCTCCAACATTCACTTATGTCTTTTCATCAAAATTCCACCCAGTATTGGTTAATAAGAGCTCTTTTCTGTGACTTTACGCAGGAGCTGCCCTGTGTGTGACCACTCACTCCATGGCCCAAAACGGAAGTCTCAAAAGATAAAAATGTCGCAGGCAAACCGATCCCCGTTCAGTCCCGCTCTGCTCCATCTTGCTCAGGGCCACCTTGTCCTGAAAGGGAAAGGGATGAAAGTGAATGTGTCACAATGTGTTGGAGTGACGTGCCTGTCGTAGCTGAATAGCTGAAGCCTGGTGGATGTGGCAAGAGGTGGATGAATGCGAGATGGGTTAGACCTGAGTCCTGACCAGTGTCCCATGGATTGGTAATGGATTGAAGCCATGAGCAACAGATGTCCAGACTTAATGTTTGAAGCCTGGAGGAACACGCCTGCTAAGCCTAATTCTGCTTCTTCGTCATCAGGTTTTACTGTGTGGGATGCTGACGATGAGAAAGGAGACCCAGAGGGTAGATCGACATGAGGAAAAGCAACAAGTAAAAGTAATCTGGGGTTTCCCGAGGTCGTGAAAGGCACAATATCAATGGAAGTCGCAGTATCCAGTGCCTGTATCTTTGCACACTGCGGTCTGATACAAGACAACTAAGCTGCTTAATAGTTACATGATTTCGTGTGCAGCTGGAAACAAGTTGACTGTGTAATTTTGCTGTGAATATTGAGCTGTGACAGCTCCACAGGAAGAGGTTTCTCTGGTCAGCAGCACAGCTGTGATGGTGTTAGATCCAAACTGCAAGTCATTATCAACAGGAGCACAAGTCATACAGCCCTTCTGTAAAGTGGGGCCACAGCAACAGGACCAAAGTGTAGTCAGGCTAAGCTACTGATGTCATTCAGGGATGAATCTCCCAGGGTCAGCCCAGTAAATTATTCATGGTGAGTTCCCGACCTATATTCAGCCTGGTCCTGGCAGTTTGCCAAATGTGGGAGGGAGGGGAAGAAGGGAAAAACCTTAAAGGACTGCTACTGAATTTTAAGACGATTCGCCTATCTACAGATCAGTGACCACATTTGGAATCAAAACTTGAGCCTTTGCAAAGATTGTGATGGATGTGTGCCATGATGAAACACCCCAGCTGGAAAGCTGAAGGTGCTGTGGCAGATAGAGAGGGTGGAAGTTGGAGGGGAGAGGATTGCCCTGCATGACACTCCAGGGCTTCCTCCACACAGGGTGGCAGCGCAGGTGACTGACAGGCTCAATGTTTGTGCGTAGGACTATGGGAACGATAAGGAACCTGGCATGGTAAAGCATCAGGTGGATGGCCCAAGATGACATGCCAAAATGTAATGCCTGCCAATCTGTTCCAAGTTTACTGGCTGTGTGTGCCAAGCTGTCATACACTGGGACACACACATTCTTACTGCAAATTGCCACATAGTATAAACTGAAGGAGGGCTCAGAAATCACAAACCCTTAGCTCCCTTGGAGGATGGCACCATAAGCATCCTTTCACATACGAACATGGAGGGTGTAGGGGAATGTGATGCCACAGATCTTATCAAGCTCAGGATAAGTGCCACCCTGCTTTGATGTCCTGCCCCCTTTCACAATGACCCCCACTGCACAGTCCATCGCAAGATAAATTCTGTTTGAAGGTACATTTGTGCAGACTTCAAAAGTGCTTCATTGGTTGTAAAGTGCTTTGGGGCATACCAAGGTCATGAACATTGCTACATAAATCCAAATTCTTTCTTTGCTTTCTTCAATAGAATGTGGGGAAAATTGGTCACTTTTTTTTGTCAGTGGTAAAATAAATGCTGACAAACTAGTCACCAGTTTAATACCTGCGTGCCTTCTTTCATCTTGTTCCACTTCATTATCAAAAGCTGTGCCTGCAGTCTGGGCATACAATCTCCATCATTAACTTTACCGTCAGGGGGCCGCCGGCCATGTATTGCTGTTTGCACTTGGGATGATTTGAGACTCTCTGAACTCGCTGAGGAAGAACTCAAGTTTCATGTGTTGCGTACTCCTTTTCACGTGTTCACCATTTTTCCAGTAAATCTTTAGTCAGAGCCCATTTTCAAGCTAGCTTTTGGAGCACTGCTCCTTCCTCAGATGAATGAAGAGGTATGTTCCAGAAACATATATATAGACAAATTCAAAGATTCAAGACAATGCCTAGAATGCGAGCATTTACAGGTAATTAAGTGTTTACAGATCCAGAGATGGGGTAACCCCAGGTTAAAGAGGTGTGAATTGTCTCCAGCCAGGACAGTTGGTAGGATTTCGCAAGCCCAGGCCAGATGGTGGGGGATGAATGTAATGTGACATGAATCCCAGGTCCCGGTTGAGGCCACACTCATGTGTGCGGAACATATTGATGTCATCGTGTAGTCGTTTCAGTGATTCTTCGCCGTGGGTCCAAAGGAAAAAAATGTCATCGATGTATCTGGTGTATAACGTCGGTTGAAGGTCCTGTGCGGTGAGGAGGTCTTGTTCAAACTTGTGCATGAAGATGCTGGCATATTGAGGTGCAAATTTGGTCAACGTTGTCTACCTCATACGCTGCAGGAAAGGATGTTCCGAAGCGTGGTACATTGGCGAGACCATGCAGACGCTGCGACAACGAATTAATGGACATCGCGCGACAATCACCAGGCAGGAATGTTCCCTTCCAGATGGGGAACACTTCAGCAGTCAAGGGCATTCAGCCTCTGATCTCCGGGTAAGTGTTCTCCAAGGCGGCCTTCAGGACGAGCGACAACGCAGAATCGCCGAGCAGAAACTTACAGCCAAGTTCCGCACACATGAGTGCGGCCTCAACCGGGACCTGGGATTCACGTCGCATTACATTCACCCCCCCCCACCATCTGGCCTGGGCTTGCGACTCGGCCAACGTTGTCTACCTCATACGCTGCAGGAAAGGATGTCCCGAAGCGTGGTACATTGGCGAGACCATGCAGATTCTGCGACAACGAATGAACGGACATCGCGTGATATCCTACCAACTGTCCTGGCTTGAGACAATTCACACCTCTTTAACCTGGGGTTACCCCTATTTCTGAATCTGTAAACACTTAATTAACTGCAAATGCTCGCATTCTAAGCATTGTCTTGCATCTTAGGAGGTCTTAGGGGGAACGGTTGAGCAGGTTAGGTCTAAACTCATTGGAGTGTAGAAGAATGAGAAGCAATCTTATTGAGACATGTAAGATGCTGAGAGGGCTCGACAAGGTAGATGCTGAAAGACTGTTTCTCCTCACAAGAAAATCTAGAGCTAGGGGGCACGGTTTCAAATTAAGGCTTTATCATTTCAAACAAAGAGAAGGAATTTCTTCTCTCAAAGGGTTGTTAGTGTTTGGAATTCTCTTGCCAGTGAGCAGTGAATTGTGGGTCATTAAATATATTCAAGGCTGATTTGGACAGATTTTGATTGGCATGGGAGTTAAGGGTTCATAGAATCATAGAATCCCTACAGTGCAGAAGGAGGCTTTAATAAGTCCACGGAGGCAAAAGTCCCTTCATCAGAATCCCATGTGCATTCAGCTTGCTATCTACACTAGGAGTGCAGAGGACAAAGAAGAGGTTCCCTGACTGGCCCACTAATCAGGGAATTCGTATTCCAATTGGCCAATCTCAAAGGCCTGGTCTAAGTCCTCACAGAGGCCATTCGGCCCATTGGGTCTGTGCCAGCCCTTCAAAAGACCACCCTACTTGGAAGGCTCAGTGAGAGCGAGATCCAGATTGCAATGTCTCAGGAGATTCCATTGTATCTCACGAGCGTTTTGAGCATCATAAATCAGACCAGAGGCCTTCGAGAGATTCAATGGCCTTGTCCCGACACCAAGTCGGGCACGATGAGGTAACTGAATCACGCACGGTAGCACAGTGGTTAGCACTGTTGCTTCACAGTAGCTGGGATACGAGTTCGATCGGACATTCACCTAACAAGCACATCTTTCAGGACTTGTGGGACGAAACTGGACTGCCCGGAGGAAACCCACGCAGACACAGGGAGAACGTGCAGACTCCGCACAGCAAGCCTACTTGTGACACTAAAGATTATTAATATGATTATTCTGTTTCTCTCCACAGATGTTGCCTGATCGACCTAGTTTTTGCAGCACTTTTTGTTTTGATTCCAGATTTCCAGCATCCACAGCACTTGTGACACAGGGACCCTTTCGAGGAAGCAAGATGGAAAGGAAAACAACCTTTCCCCATTCTACAAAGGTTTAATCCTGAGAAGGTGAAGGGGCACTCACAAATAGCTTGATTTGTGGGGATTATTGTTACGACACCCTGGGCTAGTGTGCAGTCAATTACAGCCCCATGTGCCCCGGAGTCACAACAAAGTGAATTAACCAATAATTCTTATAACAGTGTTTGGCCCTTGGTTGCCCAATAATTACAGTCACCAGGTTTGTAAATGCAAACATGATTACTGTTTATTTATAACATGAACTATAATGACATATGCAGCAAATTCAACTGGTTAGCTATTCACGAATGTCTAATTTCTACTTTAACTTGCTACCACCCTCTACACACACTCACAAGTCAGACAAACACAAAGGGGTGGAAAGGGGTAAAAATTATAAGTGAAAAGAAAAAGAGTCTTTGTTTCAGATGATGGTTTTTTAGCACGCCTTCCTTCACAGCAAACCTGCAGGTTAACATCTCGGTTGCAGCCTGTACTGGTCTTCTCTGTAGATTCATTCATTCAGGTTGTCTGTAGTTTAGTAATGCAGTACTCACGGGCCATCTGAGAGAGATAACACTCAGCTGGCTTTCTGTAGAGAGATAGCACTCACAGCAGGCTTTCTGGAGAGAGAGACAGTCGGTTCACATCAGCCTTTCTGGAGAATTAGCAGAGTCTTGTCTCTGTGCTGCCAGAATAAAAACTGAAACCATGGGTCTGTGCTGCCAGAATAAAAACTGAAACCATGGGACTCTGAAACAGATTCCAGTGGGATAGGATTCAATCACCTTAGTGATAGAAACTGGGCGGAATGGACAAGCTGGACCGAAGGGCCTGTTTCCATGCTGTAAACATCTATGACTCTATGACCATCTGTTACCAGGTAGAGTACAGCCTTTTGGGCAAATTCATTAGCCATCAGCCAATCAAACCAAGTCCCAATCCCATCTATCTCACTGGTGCCGACAAGTCTGCAGGTCTTGTTTAGAACAGCCCAGATGTAGAATGTTCCCCCCTGTAATCTTTGGATTCTTCTGCTTCAATTATAAATACAGGCTGCTTGCCTTAAAGAGACATGTCCATTAATTATCCATGGATCAAAATAAGAATGGCAAAGTAAAAGAAAGGGGAAATAAGGGAATAAACAGGAAGGACCCTAACAGTATGCATTCGGATCAACTCTGCTGCCAGAAACTATGGGCATGATTCAACCCAAAAAAATGAAAGTGCCATTTCGGGCGAATTTGATGGGGTGTTTCTCAGCAGCTGCAGTGGTGAGAATGACATTTTGCTGTCTTCTTTGGCCTTGGGGAGATTCTCCTCATCAAGGCCATACTTAGGTAGCCATCATGCACTGGGGAGCTCAGCTCGCCACAGGACCACTGGACAGGATCTCCTCGCAGATCGGGTGCCATTTTCTAAGGCTTCCTGATCTCTAGACCCCCCCTTTCAGCACACCCCCAGCTTCCAGGACCCCCGCTTCATCTTCCCCCAATCTTTTCAGGGGCCCTCGAAACCCCCTCACTCCTGCTCTTATGAGCAAGGTTACCCCCGGGCAATGGTCAGTGCCAAAGTGCCAGGCTGTCAGTGTCAGGCTGGCAGTGCCAGGGTGCCCAGGTGCCAATGGGAGTGCCAGAGTGCCACCTTGCCCAGTCGCAACCACCCAGCGGCCTCTAATTGCCTGCGAGAACGCCTCCCCCACAAGGTGCCATCGTGTCTGGTTCATGTTTGTGTGAACCAGTACTGAACGGCGCCTGGTTGAGGCCTCGCAGGCATGCCCGTTGAATTCTGGGAGCCGGGTGAATCCAGCGGCTGCATATTTAGATGAGCTTAATGGATCATTTAAATCTGCATTTTGCGCCTGGCGTCGCTTATCTGGTAACTTTCGCGAGGTTTTTCGCCAGGCGAGAATGTGGATTTTGTCCACTCCCAGGATTCAACCGTCGCATCCCGACTCCAATTTGGGACACAACAAGGTTGTTGAATTGAGCCCTTTACGCAAGCTGAATGGAAGTGCTCAGAAAGAAATGTTGTAAACTAGGTATTGGATTAAAGTTTAACACTGTCGTAACATTCAGAGCTGCAGAAAAAAGTTTGTTTTGGAAACTATCTGAAACATCAAACTGCCTGTGTTTGTAGCTCTGAGGCACCACCATTAACTGAGTCCACGGTATAACCAGACCAAGCAGGTGGCGAGACCTGACCGGGCCCAAACACATTTGTTTTTGCAAAAACATGTTTCATTCATAAAATATCTAACAGAACATTATAAACCATTTCAAATTGTCAGAGCGCAATGATATTCACATTTTCCACATATATCATGTTGTATTCTGAGGTACTTCAATACAATAAAGAGAACATTACAAACATTTCAAAATGGTTATTATAGAAAGTGCAAGGGTGTTCAAATTATCTACACAGGTCATGTTGCACTCTGAGGTGTTTCAACATGGTTGCATTTAGTATTTGCAGTCATGAACAAGCTTACAGTTCGAGTGGTTCTATGCGGTTACCAGCCCCTCGGTGTACCATGGCTGAAGGGCCTTCAATTCTTGCCCATCTCCATTGTGCCTTGGCAGCGGCTGCTGAATCTTCAAATGCCCCAGTCTGTAAACTCAGTCCAGGGGAACTCTTTGAACTGGAAGATCAATAGGTTTTGGCAAGACCAAAGGGCATCGTTCACCGAGTAGATGATGCACCAGCAGCAGTTGATATTTACTTTGATGTGCATCCCTGGGAACAGCCTGCAAAGTACAGAGTCCTGTTTTACGGAGCTGCTCGGGATGTACCTCAATTGCACAGAATCATTTGCAATTTCACAGATAATGATCAGTCCATCCCCTCATACAGCCCATCTGGGCAAATTTCAGGGTTGGGCTGACAAAGGCAAGTAATATTCATGCCATACAAGTGCAAAGGGCAAAGACCATCTACTACAACAGAGATTCCAACCAGCTCCCCTTGACTTTCAATGGCATTACCATTGTTGTAACCGCAACCATCAATATCCTGGGGGGTACCATTGATCAGAAACTGAACTGGACCAGCCATATAAATACTGTGGTTACAAGAGCACGTCAGAGGTTTCTGGAGAGATACCTCATCTCCTGACTCTTCAAAGTTTGTCCACTATCTACAAGGCACAAGTCAGGAGTGTAATGGAATTCTCCACTTGCCTGGATGAGTGCAGTTCCAACTATAACACTGAAGAAGATCAACACCATCCAGGATAAGTAATAATAACCTGTTATCGTCACAAGTAGGCTTACATTAACACTGCAATGAAGTTACTGTGAAAAGCCACATTCCGGCGCATGTTCAGGTAAACAGAGGGAGAATTCAGAATGTCCAATTCACCTGACAAGCACGTCTTTCGGAATTTGTGGGAGGAAACGGGGAGCACTCGGAGGAAACCCACGCATACACGGAAAGAACGTGCAGACTCCGCACAGACAGTGACCCAAGTCGGGAATCGAACCTGGGACCCTGGCGCTGTGAAGCAACAGTGCTACCCACTGTGCTACCGTGCCAGCCGATTGACATGCCATTCACTACCTTAAACATTGACTTCCTTCACCACCAATACACAGTGTGCACCATCTACAAGATATACTGCAGTAACACCCCATCCACCTCAACAGGAGAAGACAAGGTAGATAAAGATAAACTTTCCACTGGTTGGAGACTCTAGATCTAGGGCCTGACCATTCTGGAAAGATGTTAGGAAGCACTTCTACATACAAAAGATGGGAGAGTTTTGAAACTCTCTCCCACAAATCACAATTGATGTTAATTTTAAATCTGAGATAGATGAATATTTGTTAAGCAAAGATTATAAGGGATATGGGTCAAAGGCAGGTATATGGAGTTGGGCCACAGATCAGCCAAGATCTCATTGAATGGCAGAGCAATCTCAACGGGCTCAGGGCCTACTCCTGTTCCTACGTTCCTAATTCCTAACTTGCTAAGGCTTCTTTTATAGCACCTTCCAAACCCACAACCTCTACCGACCAGAAGGAGAATGGCATGAGACAAAAGAGAAGACCACACTTGTAAATTACCCGCCAAGCCACACACCACCCTGACTTGGAATTATACCATCGTTCCTGGATCAAAAACCTGGCAGCACTATGGGTGTACCTACCCCACATGGACTGCAACATGATGGACTCTAACTAAAACCCAGAGGAAGCCAATTCTTGTTGGGGAATAATCTTATTTGCAAAAAGGACAATCAGTCATTTAGAATTCAAATTAACAAAGTTGATTGGCAACAACAAGTTTGTTAGGCGAGTCATGGCACTATTTACTGTCTTTCCCATAGATCCAGGGACCTTTGGGTCTACTCTTCTTGGTTCCTTGAACCTGATCTCTTGACTCAAGATTTTAACTTAATTAACTTGACTGTAACATAGATGCAAACCTCTTTAAAATTCAACACTTATTCCCCAATGTACCTGAACTGCTGTATGTTTCACAGCTTCTTGCTTGATGCTGTTTCTCTCTCTTTCTCTGAAAGCAGATTCTTGACAAAGAATGTTCACTTTTTCTGAAGGCAATTACAGTACCCCTCATTCTGGATTTTAATACTGATCTGGATTTTTTTTACCACAGCTTGGGTAATAACTACATTGGTCACTTCTGGATTCTTACAACAATCTCTAGCCTATGACAATTACCCATCAACTGGCTATATCTTACACAAATGCTAACTTCCTACCAAATGCGCTACTATTAACTCCTAACTTTCTGTACTGGCAAGAGTCCTATTAGCAAGTGTCCTTAGATGAATGCTATCCCCCGGCAAGTGTAAAGATCCCAGTGACGCTCTCATACTCTGGCATGCTTTTTGCAGTTAACTTTTGCACCATTGAGTCGGAATAGTGAAAGTGTGCCAATGCACCTAATAACTTCTATCCAAATAGTTATAATTCTTCACAAATGGAAAGGATGGTCATGGCTTCCCTCCGACAACGTAACCTTAACTTGTACCTTTTACTTCCAATTCTAGACCCTGAGGCCATGCTTGTAGCTAAGCGGCATCCTGGTTTTGACTTTGTTTATTGTTAATGCTGGATTTATTTGAATTCAACGGAATTCAACGATTCAACGGAAAGCAATCTATGCCCGGTTTTGGGCACATTTAGCGGGTTGTTTCTAGGCGGCAGCAGCGCTGAGAAACACCCCTCTATTCAATGGCACTTTGCCTTTGTTTTGGCCTCGGGAAGTTTCTCTCCGCGGAGGCCGCACTTGAGTCATTTCCTGTTGGCAAGTCCAGCAGGAAACACCCCTCACAAATCGAGGTGCCATTTTGTCTGTCTGCCCGATCTTGACCCCGCTTTCAGCTATCCCGCCAACCTCGGGGATGCCCCCAAGAGCACCACCTCACCCCCCCCTCCACCTGGTAAGGCCCCTTGGTGCCGATCCCTGGCACTGCCAAGCTGGAACCCTGGCATTGGCAGCCTGGCACCCTGGCAGGGCCCCTGCCAGCCTGGCAGTGCCACCCTGGCAGAGCCACAGGATCACACGCAGGCAAGGTCCAGATCACAACATCTCGCGAGATTTTGTTCAATCGCGAGAGACATTTCGAGCATCGCAAATCTTGCGAGAGGCTCTGGTGAGGTTCAACAGCCTAATCCCGACACCAGACACGACTGGGCCGCTAAATCACATCCTAGATTTGCAAATGTGCCCCACTTATAACTCCTGTTCTTTTTAAAACTACACTACATTATTTTGGCACTTAAATAGATGCCAATTTAAACACAAAACAATTTTCCTATAATACATACAAATTAAGGCTTTTCATCACTACGCTTATGTACAGTAGAATGCAATACAGTGCCAACAACACTGCGATTGAACATACATCGTATGGACCGCGGCACTTCAAGAACGCGGCTCACCACCACCATCCCAAAGGCAATTAAGAAAGGCCAATAAAAATGCTGGCCTAGCCATCAACACCCATATCCTGTGAAAGAATTTAAAAAAACATGAGTCTTATTAATTAAGTGTATTAATGAGTTGAAGTCCAACACGCAGGTCAAGAAGACTGTTCTCCATCACCTTCTCAAGGACAATTAGGAATGGCTTGCCAGTGATGCCCAGATCCCATGCCCAAATAAAAAAGTAGCAGATGTTAGCAATGTTGCTCTAGTTAAGCAGAGATGGTAAAATGAAACTCCTTTGATTTTCTCAGGTAAGAGTATCAGAATCTCTTCATGAAGTTTCTGAGATACTGATGACTGCAGATAAAGCACTTCAAGTGCCATTGCATCTCTAACTTTTGTCTCTGAATGATCTCACCTTTCTCATCTAAATCAGCGAATCCCACCCACCATTACCATCCTCAGAATATATGTTTGCTGAAACTTCAAGGGCACAATTCTAACCTGGCAGCGGAACAGGAAGTGGGCACCACTTCCACACTCTTGCTTATTGCTGGTACCCACGCGATTACAATGAAACTTAAAAGTGCTGACAGTGTGCAGGAGAGACACATACAAACATACAATGGGGGAAGATTTCCAGTGGTAAAAGCTGCCACCAAGGGCAGTTAGGGATGGGCGATAAATGCTGACCTATCCAGCAACACCCACACCCTGACAATGAAATTTACAAAGTTGAAAATGCATGATTTATGGGCAGGCTACAGAGCAGCTTCCTGGACAACAGTCTCATCATCATGGCCACGGCTTTGATAACCAACTAAATTGCCATTAACGTACAATGCTTTGCCAGCACAAAGTTGGCATGGGTGCTTTTCAAATGTAAATTTTGCATTATAGGCTTCACTTTATTCTTGTGTGCATCATTGTTATTTGTTTTTTAAAAAATATTTATTCATGGGGTGTGGGCATCACTGGTCTGGTCAGCATTTATTGTCAACCTCCAATTTCCCTTGAGATGGTGGTGGTGTCCTGCCTTCGTGAACTGCTGCAACCCATGTGCTATAGGAACACCCACAGCGCTGTTAGGAAGGGAATTCCAGGATTGTGACCCATCGGCATGGAAGGAACAACGATATGGTTACAAGTCTGGATGGTGGGTGACTTGGAGGGGAAACTACAAGAGATGGTGTTCCCGGTCGGCTGCTGCCCTTGTTCGTCTAGGTGGTAGACCTCACATGTTTGGAAGAAGATGTTGAAGGAGCCTTGGTGAGTTGCTGCAATGGATCTTTTGGTTCACACTGCTGTCACTATGCATCGGTGGTGCAGGGAGTGAGAATTCAAGGCGGTGGATAGGATGCCATCAAGTGGGCTGCTTTGTTGAGACTAGCTTAGTCAGAGAGCCAATGTATTGGCATGACTCATGGTTGGCACACATTGTTAGTTACAGGGGAACAAGGGATATTTGTTTACTGTGGAAGAAACAATGATGTGGTGTCATTTTCCAGCCTTTCCTGCCAGGGGTAAATCCAGTGGTGGATTCCTCGAAGGTGGGACGGGTGAACCTTCGAGTTGCTCTTTGCCACACTGCTCACCTTTGTTCTGCCATTCACACATTCTAATCCTTCATGTGCCACTATCAGCTCCCTTCTTAGCCTTAATCACCGCCCCCCCCCCCCCCCCATTTACCTTCCTTTTGTCTTTCTGTCCATGACATCTTTGTCTATCTCCACCTATCACTGGTCTACCCCACTACAGTATAAATCTGACTCTATTTCCAGTTCTCTCCAACTTTGACAAAGAGTCACCCAGACTCGAAACGCTAGCTCCCTTCTCTCTCCACAGATGCTGGCAGATCTACTGAGATTTTCTCGTATTTTCTTTTTTTGTTTCAGATTCCAGCATCCGCAGTAATTTGCCTTTATCTACTCGTTTAATGAACGCAGGCAATGAGTGTTGGGCAAAGCCTGATTATAGTATGGATTAAATGTGGAAATGAAGCTTATATTAATTGTTGAAATTAACTGACTCTGCAAAAGTTGTCCCCATCACCTCAGTGATATGTGAGCCCATCAGCCAGACAGCTAACTAGACAGCCAACTTGTTAACCAGTCCAACAGCTAATTAACCAGCAATGAACTAGCTGGTCTATCAATGACCTAGGCAACTAATCCGTCTGCAAGCCAGTTAACCAGAACACAGTCAAAGTCACTCAAAACTAAGTAATTGGCCTTTGATAGAATATTACTTGCGAAAAATGTTGCCTCCTCCGTATTGTCGATTTCTCTATCTTGTCTGCTATGCACAGCATCAATGGGTCTTCCACCCAAAAGTGAAACATTTCTGAATTCACAGGCCTTCCAAGGTCACAAAATGTCTGAGTGATGATACATAATCCCACTTTAATTCTGATTAGCTACAACCTATTTATTCCGCAGAAAAATATGTAAGGGCACAGCCGTTTTTGCAAACATATTTGGCCACATCTGCCCCCTAACAGTTATTTTCATTGGTGTTTAAGACAAGTTTCAAAGATGTCAAATGCAAAGTTAACAACTAGAAAAGTTGTTTGTGCTACCACATCATAACAACTAGAAAACCAGCTGATATCTTTGGCTGTTTTAATGACCCATTGCCTCATTGAGCAAAGGCTCGCCACTGACACACTTACTCATGGGAGATTGTTGCTACAACATTGTGTATATTCTTATGATGTGCCATTATCCATTCATTACCTTTTATTTGGTTCTTGCCTTGAATTTTAGTTCAGTGTTTTACAGCAGTGAAGAATTAATACAAGTTTTTTTTTGCTCCTTTCAAATGTGTTCACTAAAATTGGTAACAGGTAAATTGGCGCGCATTTCTGGCTGGTAGTCCCATTGTCTGCCAACACATTCTGGGGAGTTACATGTCCCAGTTCTGTCTGTAATGGGTGCTTTTGATTCCTGGTCCCCTGGGCAGATCTTCATTAGTGCCCTGTCTCTACCACTGGCCAGATGATTTCAACTTTGCAGCAATTCAAATGCGACGCCACACTCAGAACCTGGTCTGTCGCAAGTTTCACCCTGATTGCAGTCTGGGCATGAGCTGAGCCAGTTTTGGAAAAGCTCCTTTACAAATTCATGAAGAGTTTTTTTGTGCTTTACCTCTTCTGTCCAGGATCTTAAAGCAATCAATATCAAGAGTGTGTTGAGCACTCGGGTGTTTAATATGTAACACAAGCATCTCATGTTGTAACTTCAAACTTGTCCACTTCGATAGGCGCATATTATCCCATGGCACTATTTTGAAGCGAAGGTGCAATTCTGCTCAGTATCCTGAACAACATCCTTCAACCAACGGCACTAAAACACAAATTTTTAAAAATAAATTTAGAGTACCCAATTATTTTTTTTCCCAATGAAGGGATAATTTAGCATGGCAATTCCACCTGGCCTGGACATCTTCAGGTTGTGGGGGTGAGACCCGCGCAGACACAGGGAGAATGTGCAAACTCCACACGGACAGTGACCCAGGGCTGGGATCGAACCAGGGTCCTCAGTGCCGTGAGGCAGCAGTGCTAACCATTGCGCCACCATGCAGCTCCTGCTAAAATACAGATTAACTTCTCCTGGCCACATTATTTTTAGGACCTAGTGCGCAAAGTGTTTCCCACATTACAATAGTAACTACTTGGCTATGTAGCACTTCGCGATGTCCTGAAGTCATGAACTGTGCAATAGAAATGTTAATCTTTCAAATCTATCTTTCTTTTCAAGTTCAAACCGGTAGCACAAGACATTGTAGATGTTAAAAGTCAATCAAGTTTCCTGTTCTGGGAGTAAATTTCAGAAATTTAAGGACGAAACTTACTGCAGTATTATCCATCCGTTAATTTCCAAAATGAGTTCCTAGCTTGCAAACCTCCTGACCAGAAATTGATCAAATCTACCCTTATAACTGCAACCTTGGAGTTTCAAAACTCTTCACTCCATAATGATGTGCAATATTCAGATAGGGAATTCTTGAGACTTGCTAGTTGGTCTGCAAATTGTCTGAGGTGAAAGTACAGGGGTGGGATTCTCCGGTCTCCGATGCCGAAATCGTGTTCGGTGATTGACTGGAGAATCCCTGTTGGCGCCAAAATCACGGGTAGTGCCACTTTTGCGATGCTCCGTCCCCTCCAAAAAACAGAATACGGCGCACACCTTCGGGATGGCCTCAGGACGCTACCTGAGGCCCATTCCCCGATGCTCTACCCCCGATGGGCCAAGTACCCGACAGCGTGGGGCGTGTGTGCTATTTTTTGGGGGGGACCCGGCGTGGTGGCTGCGGACTAAGTCCAGCGCTGCCACAGTTGGGAGGGGCTTTGGCGGGGGCTAAGGGCACTGGTGGGGGGTGATCCGGGGGTGTCAAGCCTGGCCAAAGGGGGGCACTATTTGGCAGGCCGGGTCCGTGCGCATGCACAGCTACGAACCCGGCAATTCTCCGGCCGTATCCGCAGCTAGAGCCGGAGGCTCTGCGCTGCGTGCCTGCTAGCCCCCCACCAGACGGGGGATCGGTGGAGGTTTTGTCCCATTTTGTTTGTATAAACGCCACTGTCCCCATACCAGTGTCTGCACATAGTCTCCCAAACGGAGAATCTAGCCCCAGGAATGTGTCCAATATACTATATATTCGTCAGCTTCAAAACAAAGTCCAAGAGCACGTTTTTGGACAAGTGCCAGGCAGAAGGAGTTGTGAAACATCAGAAACCACAGGATGAAAGTGCCGAAAGCATTGACAAGTCACTTGAGGCTTATTCAGTAAAGTATCATTACAGCAAAGGATAATTATATTATTAAGTCCTCCTCAGTGTTGGATCTCTGCTGCAGAATATGCAAATGATACCAGTAGAACATTTGTTATTTATCTTGGTTTTGTGAGGGCCACAAAGGATCCAGCAGAGTCAAACAGGAAGTAACTTAATTTACAACAATATGTACACAACACCAGTAGTTCACTACTGGTCCTCTCTCTCCAGCCAGTACCACACTGGCTAGCTCTATTTCTATAGCTGAAAGGCCGGGGCATTGAGTATAAGAATTGGCAAATCATGTTGCAGCTGTATAGAACCTTAGTTAGGCCACACTTGGAGTATAGTGTTCAATTCTGGTCGCCACACTACCAGAAGGATGTGGAGGCTTTAGAGAGGGTGCAGAAGAGATTTACCAGGATGTTGTCTGGTATGGAGGGCATAAACTAGGAGGAGAGGTTGAATAAACTCGGTTTGTTCTCACTGGAATGATGGAGGTTGAGGGGCAACCTGATAGAGGTCTACAAAATTATGAGGAGCATAGACAGAGTGGATAGTCAGAGGCTTTTCCCCAGAGCAGAGGGGTCAATTACTAGGGGGCATAGGTTTAAGGTGAGAGGGGCAAGGTTTAGAGTAGATGTACGAGGCAAGTTTTTTACACAGAGGGTAGTGGGTGCCTGGAACTTGCTACCGGAGGAGGTGGTGGAAGCAGGGACGATAGTGACATTTAAGGGGCATCTTGACAAATACATGAATAGGATGGGAATCGAGGGATACGGACCCAGGAAGTGTAGAATATTGTAGTTTAGTCGGGCAGCATGGTCGGCACGGGCTTGGAGGGCCGAAGGGCCTGTTCCTGTGCTGTACATTTCTTTGTTCTTTGTTAACAATTGCACCCCCCCCCCTCCCATTTGGGCAGCATGTATTCCTCATGAGACATGTGGTAACCAATTGTCCCCAGCTAATTGCATCCGGGCAGGTTATAACACTTGGGACTGGAAATCAAAAATATTCGACATTGCAATTTGCAGCTTATGTAAGTCATCTAAAATCTACGTGTCACAAGTAAACACAGGCCCAGATTTTTGCTCCCGGGTCAGGCGCACAGCGACGGGTGAATTCCAGGCACTGCGAACCCAACCTTTAATAATGGCCTCCCACAGGTCAGGTTTTCCTGTGGGGGGGGGGGGGGGGGGGGGGGGCGGAGGAGGAGATGGCGGAGGGGGGGGGGGGGGGCCTCAGAATGAATGCAGAGGCTTCTGGGTGTGGAGGTGGGCTAGGTGCTCCAGAACCATGTTGAATTAATTTTTTTTAAAAACAGCTCTTCAGACCTCACTCTCCCTACATGCCTCATCCATGCCAACTATGCCACCTCATAAGTACCACCAACACCTCCCCCCCCCGCCCCCTGCCGGCTCCTCATGCCCACTGCAAAATGATGACCCTCCACCCACCCTCCATGGCCCCTCATACTCCCTATGCCCTACTACATCTCCATGGTCCTTTATAGGACCCTATGTCAACTCAATGCTAAATCATTCCAAACCATGCCCCCCTCACCCACCACCTTCTGCTGATACCTCTTCCATGCCAACTCATCTGGGATCCTTTGATAGTTCCGTGACAGTTTTGACCGTTCTTTGACAGCTTGACCGTTCCAATGATTTTATACCATCATGTTTATTTTTAACAATGCCAAAGGGTGATTTGCCTCTCCAAAGGTGTTCTCACACTAACAAATTGGTGTTTGGCTATTATTTATTCTGTTTGGTTATCAGCCATGGCTCAGTTTGCAGCACTCTCATCTCTGTTCATAAAATTGTGAGTTCAAGTCCTGCACTAAAGGTTTGAGTGCATAATATAGATTGGTACTGCAGTGCAGTACTGAGTGAATGCTGCATTGTTGGAGCTGCTGTATTTTGGGTGAAATGTTAAACCAATTTACATAGAATTTACAGTGCAGAAAGAGGCCATTCGGCCCATCGAGTCTGCACCGGCTCTTGGAAAGAGCACCCTACACAAGGTCAACACCTCCACCCTATCCCCATAACCCAGTAACCCCACCCAACACTAAGGGCAATTTTGGACACTAAGGGCAATTTATCATGGCCAATCCACCTAACCTACACATCTTTGGACTGTGGGAGGAAACCGGAGCACCCGGAGGAAACCCACGCACACACGGGGAGGATGTGCAGACTCCGCACAGACAGACCCAAGCCGGAATCGAACCTGAGACCCTGGAGCTGTGAAGCAATTGTGCTATCCACAATGCTACCGTGCTGCCTGTTTGTCTTTCATGGATGTAAAAATTTCCAAAGCAATACATGAAGAAGAGTTTGGGAGTTCCATCTGGTGTCCTGGCCAATATATGTCCTCCAACCAACAATTAAAAACATGGGGAAGGATATACAGGTCACGTTGCAGCCGGCAGGCAGCACGGCGCATGACCGAGCGATGCCGGCATATCCCACTTTCGGGATCTACCTGGCTCGCCACGCTTTGCAAGATCAAATCCACAATGGGCGGGATCACTTTCTGGAAAATCTGCATATTGGAGTGAGACAGCTAATCTCACTCTAACATGTGTTCCCGAGATCTACTCAAGGCGTAGGATCTAACTCCCTTGCCTAGGAATTGATTCAGCTTGACTGACGTCACAATTTGAGCACTGTCAAATTCTACAGTGCACATACGGCACATCTGCTCCAGCACCGTTCCACACATGAGGTGCTGTGCAAACCACACCAGAAGTGACCGGAAGAACTGGACCTGACATTTTCAAAGCTTCCAACATCAGTCGTGCCTGCTCTAGCGACAGACCCTACGGAGCTGATGGCAGATTTCACGATTCAATCCTGGAAAACTGGATTCACTTGAGAAAAGGACTGGGACAATGCAGAGAGGCCATGAGGGTAATCCCTCGTGTTATCAGTCTGAGTAATAATAATAGCCAAAAGAGACTTTTTCTTTTCAGCCTGGCAACATCTGAAAGGTGAACTTATTTAGGCAGATGTGGAATATTGAATTGTGAAAAATTATTTAAATCTCAATTGCGAGGGTTATATATTTTTTAATAATCTTTATTGTCACAAGTAGCCTTACATTCACTGCAATGAAGTTACTGTGAAAATTCCCTAGTTGCCACACTCTGGCGCCTCTTTGGGTACACGGAGAGAGAATTCAGAATGTCCAATTCACCTAACCTGCACGTCTTTTGGGACTTGTGGGAGGAAACCAGAGCGCCTGGAGGGAACTCACGCAGACACAGGGAGAACGTGCAGACAGTGACCCAAGCAGGAATCGAACCTGGCACCCTGGAGCTGTGGAGCAACAGTACTAACCACTGTGCTAGCGTGCTGCTCAATAGTTAGTTAATTAGGCTTCTATCCATCTTTCAATATGATGGACTGTGCTTGGGATGTATACCACTTCTGGATTGAATTTTGTCTGTTGCAGCTGTCGAGGTCAATTTGTGAGTGACAGTTCTCTCCACAGCTAGCACAGATGAATAGTGTTGTCCTGAGGTTAACTGGTGTTTTCTCCTTCCACAGGGTTCTCTTTTCTGCCATCTGATCATTTCTTTTGTCTTCTGCTTTTTCCACTCCTGTCCTGTCTGCTTGTCCCAAGGTACTCCAGTCAGCAGCAAAGGCTTCCCATGCATCGACTCTGATCCCAGTCAATTTGAAGTCTCGCTTGTAGACATCCTTGTATTGCAGGCATGGGTAACCTCATGGCCTCAAGCCAATAGCAAGTTCACCACAGAGCATGTATTTGGAGATGCATCCGTCATCCATTTTGCTGACAGGACCCAGCCAACAAAGTCACTGTTGGCTTTCAAGGGGGCAAACATGTTGAAGATCCTTGAACATCGGTGTGAGAGAATGGGCACGGGAATCCATGTTCAATCTAGTAAAATGATGTTCAGGTTTAAAGGGTTAAATTATGAGGACATAAATTTTGTTCATATTCCCTTGAGCTTTGACAGTTAAGGGAAGATGTTTAACTGATTTTTTTAAGCATATCTTCACACCCACACTGTTTTTCCCTTTGGGGAATAGTGGTGGAAGGATTCCTGAGCTGATTATCAGCCCGTTAAATGCATCCTTCCGTGGCCAACAAGTGCTGTGTTGGGCTTGAACCCGGAACTTCTGGTCCAGCAGTAGGGGCACTAGCCACAAGATGTCCTATTTAAACTGATAAAGAGATTTAATAAGGTAAACAAGAAACTGCTTCCTTTTCTGGGAGAGATCCAGAACATAGGCTCACAATTTTAAAATTAGAGTTAGTCCATTCAGAAGATAGGGGAGATGGTGGCGTAATGGTATTGTCACTGCAATAGCAATCCAGACACCCAGGGTAATGCTCTGGGGTCCCACGTTCGAATCCCACCAGCGCAGATGGTAAAATTCGAATTCAATAATAATCAGGAATTAAAAAAGTCTAATGAGGACCAAGAAACCATTGCCAATTGTCGTAAAAACCCATCTGGTTTACTAATGTCCTTCAGGGAAGGAAATCTGCCACCCTAACCCAGTCTGGCTGACATGTGACTCCAGACCTACCCAGCACTGTGATCGACTCTTAACTTCCCCCACTGAAATGGCCTAGCAAGCCACTCAGTTCAAGGCATTTAGGGATGGGCAACAAATGCTGGCCCAGCCAGCAACGCCCACATCCAATGAACAAATTTTTAAAAGTGGGAACAGGAAGCACTTTTCCCATGAAGGGTAGTGGGAATCTGGAATTCTCTTTCCTGAAAGTTTGTGAATGCTGAGTCATTTGGAGCTTTCAAGACTGATGGATGATTTTTATTGGATAAGGATATCAGGAAAATGGATGAAATGCAGGAAAATAGATTTGAAGCATGGATCAGAAAGGCTGTGGATGTCTCATCAGTTCATTTTTTAAAAAATGATGCTTTTGTCAGGTAAAGGCATTAAATGATATGGAGCAGTGGTTAGCACTGCTGCTTACGGCACTGAGGACTCGGGTTCGATCCTGCCCCGGGTCACTGTCCGTGTGGAGTTTGTACATTCTCCTTGTGTCTGCGTGGGTTTCACTCCCACAACCCAAAGATGTGCAGGCTAGGTGGATTGGCCAGGCTAAATTGCTTCTTAACTGAGAAAAAAAAATAATTGGGTACTTTAAATTTATTTTCAAAAAATGAAATGATATGGAGCAAAGTTGGGGACTGAAGTTAAGGTACAGATCAGCCATGATTTAACTGAATGACAGAACAAACTCATGGAGCTGAATGGACTACCCTATTTCTATATTCCTAAAAGATAAATGTTTGACTGGTATCAGGAAGTTCTTGTCAACACAACAGATCAACCCAACAATTGAGGGTAGCGAAGGCAAAGATCCTGGCATTTCTTAAAAATAAATGATGTGATACCATGATGGGCAAGGACATTATAATTCTAGATGGATGAGTGAAAAGGAATTGAAAGACCTTCCTTATTCTTAAATGTCTTGTGATCTTGCGACTACAGTGACATATAACAATAACCTGTCATTCTAAATCAAGTAGATGATGATACATCTGCCATCATTAGTGAGGAAATATGGTAGAGAGAGAAAATTCTCATTTCTAATTTCTTCCTGAATCAGTGGGTGGCCGTTCAGCCCAATGCATCTGTGCGACACCGAAGGTGTGAACTCTAATCTCTCTTGGTCTTGTTGAATCCCAAATTTCTTTATCCGTCAGTCTGGCCTCAATAAAAGTCGAGATGGATTTGCAAGTATAACAATAGTTATTTTATTCAGCTTGCAAGCTACCTAGTCCACAGTGATACAGATAACATGTTGCTCTCTGCAGCCCCGGGAACTAAGTGAATGTCCCAGACAAAGAGATCAGTACTGATACATTCAAATGGCATCAAGTTTCACATACTCGACACCCATAGGTCATCCTATATCCCTCCTGACTTGTTTGATCTATTCTGATTGGCTCACTTCCAATCCCTTTCTCCGGCCCCTATCAATTCAGCATCACTCTCATAGACACACCTCTTCCTGCTTTTTTCCATGCGGTCTAAAATCCTTTGTCTCTACTTGCCAGAATCAAAGTGGCTTATTTCTACATTACATTAACTAATATCTCTAAAGTAACTGTTTTATATCACATTCGTCAGTCTATCCATGCCCTTTTGTAATTGCCCTGTTTAAATACTTACCTGTTTCAATTTTACATGGTGTAATCTCTGCCTAACCAGATGTTGTAAAAGATTTGGGACGGGATTCTCCGTTGGCTGACGTCGAAATCAGGAAATGTGATTGAACGGAGAATAGGTTCCGACAACAAAATCACAGAGGGCGCCAATTTAACGCCTAATCACAATTCTCTGTCACCTCGACAGCGGCGTCAATGTGGTCCGGAACACAAATACAGTAAACGGCGTTTGCATGTCATTAGCGGGTCTGACCCGGTCTTCTCTGGGGCCGCCACGATTCTCCAGCTCCGATGGGCTGAGTTCCTAACGGCGCTTGTCCACTTGTGCTTTAAGAATCGTGAAACCTGCAGCTGCTGAGGGAGAGAGAGGGCATATGGAAAGTGTCCAACATCGCCATAGTTTGCTGACAGTTGTGCCACGGGACAGGGGGCTTCTGCCAGAGCCGGGAGGGAGTAGCGGGGGGGATGGCCAGGTGGTGGGCTGTGGGATCAGGATGGAGGGGCATGGAACACCATTGCTGCAGCCGGAAAAACAGCCATGCAGTTACGCATGCTGCTGAGGGCCCACTGTGAACTTAGGGCCACAGGTCGTAGGGGTGACCCCCCAGGTCACTCCCCAGGTGCCCTCTGGCCCCCGCCGACTCATCAGCTGTATGGGCGTACTCCAGCACAACCAGTGGCATGTTGTTGGCTGGGATGATGTGTGTAGGGAGTGGAGTGTGTATATGTGGCTGCAGCTTGACAGCCTCCTGGGTGTCAATCGTAAATCCGCCGAATCTGGCACCATTTTTCATTGGAATTGATTGTGTTCCATGCGGCGCCAGTGCTAGCCCCTCCACAATTCTGCCCCGGCGTCAACACTTAATCTCAAGAACGGAAATCTAGCCCTCTAAATTTTGTAACTTCTGACATGTTTTCTCTCGCTCATGAACTCCAGCACTTCCTTCATACATGACCATTATAAGCAGTTTGCAATCTATTGCTGGGGATGAGGAAACAATTTTTTCTTTTTCTATTTAAAATTAATTTCGAGTACCCAATTCATTTTTTCCAATTACGGGTCAATTTATCGAGGCCAATCCACCGACCCTGCACATCTTTGGGTTGTGGGGGCGAAACCTATGCAAACACGGGGAGAATGTGCAAACTCCACTCGAACAGTGACCCAGAGCCGGGATCGAACCTGGAACCTCGGCGCCATGAGGCAGCAATGTTAACACGGGATGAGGAAACAATTGACCCCCGACCTCTGACCGACCAAACAAACTCAACTGGAGAAAACAACAGAAAGCTCTGGAATTGTCACATTCGGTGCTCGAGAGTCAGATGGTCTTCCCACAATCCTCCTATTTGTGGTTATGGTCACTTCCAGCAGTAATTACTGCTTCACTTATGACTATGTTGCAAAGAGTATGTTTGTTTTAGTGAGCTGACGTTTCTGAAATAGCCCAGCTATCGGCTGGTTACATTGTTGGCAGCAGTGGTGTGGTACTGATCAGGCTCAACAAGTGAATCTGATCACAATGGCCCTTCACTAACACTGACTTGACGTGAATAACCTCCTGGGAATGGACATTGAGAAAGATTTATTTCAAGGCCGCCAAAAAAAGTTAATCTCTGCTCAGCTTATGATGCAAATCCTTTTCTACTTAGCGCAAGAGAAACTATTAAAACATCTTTAAATCCTTGGGGGGAAAAAAACATTGCAGCGAGCAAAGATTACGCGTTGTTTAAGAAAAAATGTCACTGTTACTTTCCCAGTTAGCCGAGCCTGAAAACAATGAAGTGTAAAAGTAAATTTTTGAAATCCAGTACTCTTTTCTTTGTTTATTGTATAAAATTACAGTGACACCAAGCAGACTTAAAGACTCCTGTGTTATCAGAGAGCTGTTATAGGACTGATTCCTATGACTGGAACTCCACCGGTTACTAATTTTTTTTAATGAGTGAAGTGAACAATTACTGAAGTATGTAAATCCTTCCAACTTGCTGTTGTGACGTGGAACATAGTCATGTTGTGGGGTGACGAGGTAATGCTGGTATATAAAAGGACCAATTGTTTATGCTGACTGCTGGAGAATGTCGTTTAACACAACAGCTAGCCTGATCCTCTATTCCAAAAATCAGTTGCCCAGATGCACCCACTTTGCCTCAGAATGAAGTAATATCTCCCAGCGCCACTGGAAATAAATGCCAGAGGCCAGAGGCAGCTAGTTCTTTGCGAGAGCCCCATGCAAACATTTAGTTTGGAGTTTTACCAGACAAACTTTATTATTGTTCTTATTATTAATTCTGTGATTCTACTTGAGGTCTCAGACTAACTCAAGCCATTGTGCATGGATTGCACACTCACAACACTGTCCCTGCCTTCAGCTCCATTGCAGGTGCCATTTTTAACCTACTGTTGTCATCGAATCATAGAATCATAGAATTTACAGTGCAGAAGGAGGCCATTCAGCCCATCGAGTCTGCCCTTGGAAAAAGCACCCCATTTAAGCCCACACTTCCAGCCTATCCCCTCAACCCAGTAACCCCACCTAGCCTTTTTGGACACTAAGGGCAATTAGGATGGCCAATTCACCTAACCTGCACATCTTTGGACTGTGGGAGGAAACCGGAGCACCCGGAGGAAACCCATGCAGACTCCGCACAGACAGTGACCCAAGCCGGGAATCGAACCTGGGACCCTGGAGCTGTGAAGCAACTGTGCTAACCACTGTGCCACCACTTTTGTGTCTATTGGGTTGTTTGGTGAGGAGATGGACTGTTCAAAGGAGTTCAGATTGGTCAGGATCGGGAATGGCGAGAACATAATTGCTAGAGGTGTTGGACAGCTCCATTTTTATTAGGGTTTCTGATTTCCCCTTGCAACAATGAAGACAGTATGGGGGCTGAAGTTGGTGGTAATCTGAAACAAGCTCATACTGAATTGGCTGCCATTTAACTACTTCCTCAAATTTATTGCAAAAGAAAATAATGTGCAATTAAGAAAGGTCTGACAATTTGGCAATGCCTGTTTCATACGAATGGCAAAGGTCGGATTCACTATCAGGTGGTTGTCTGCGTTGAGAGCCACAGCTAAGATTTTGGTGAACTTTGTCATGAGGGGACTGAGGATTTTAAAACAACTGATGCACTTCATATCTGTCTGCAAGGGTCTGTCGATCTGCGTTTTCATTTGATGAAACAAACTCAAAACATTATGAAAATATGATTAAAAATCTGATTTAGACCATTATTTAAATCCCAACAGGCTGACTACCTTTTACCCAAAGGCTAAATTCAATCGCACAGAATCATGACTATCAAACAGTAGAGTGTTTGCTTGGTGAGGGCACTTTAGTGTAATTAAAGTTAGTGGATAGTGCTCGAGGGAAAATACTGATTATGTCACTTGACACCCACACAATTGCATCCTATTCATGCTGCACAGGACTGCTAATATAATTTCAGGAGTAGAACTTACCTGATGAGATTTATCCTTTTGTTTTTGCCCAGTTTGTTCATTTTCCCACTGAAACCAATTTCTCTCCACCCCTCTGGAAGATTGTCAGTGTTTTAGCATGAGTGGAACATAAGGAACAGGGGCAAAATTCTCCGGTATCGGCGCGATGTCCGCCGACCGGCGCCCAAAACGGCGCAAATCAGTCGGGCATCGCGCCGCCCCAAAGGTGCGGAATCCTCCGCATCTTGGGGGGCCGAGTCCCAACCTTAAGGGGCTAGGCCCGCGCCGGACTAATTTCCGTCCCGCCAGCTGGCGGAAACGACCTTTGGTGCCCCGCCAGCTGGCGCGGAAATGACATCTCCGGGCGACGCATGCGCGGGAGCGTCAGCGGCCGCTCACAGCATCCCCGCGCATGCGCTGTGGAAGGAGTCTCTTCCGCCTCCGCCATGGTGGAGACCATGGCGAAGGCGGAAGGAAAAGAGTGCCCCCACGGCACAGGCCCTCCCGCGGATCGGTGGGCCCCGATCGCGGGCCAGGCCACCGTGGGGGCACACCCCAGGGCCAGATCGCCCCGCGCCCCCCCCCCAGGACCCCGGAGTCCGCCGGCGCCGCCTTGTCCCGCCGGTAAGGTAGGTAGTTTAATCTACGCCGGCGGGACAGGCATTCTAGCAGCGGGACTTCGGCCCATCCGGCCGGAGAATCGCGGGGGGGGGGGGGGGCCCGCCAACTGGCGCGGCGCGATTCCTGCCCCCGCTGAATATCCGGTGCCGGAGAATTCGGCAACCGGCAGGGGTGGGATTCACGTCAGCCCCCGGCGATTCTCTGACCCGGCGGGGGGGTCGGAGAATTTCGCCCCAGGAGTAGGCCATTGAGCTCCTTCAACCTGCTGTATCATTCAGTAAGGCCCAAAGCTCATTTGTTCCTCAACCCTCTTCACATCCCATGATACACTCACCTAACAAAAAATGTATTGATCTCATCCCTCAATTTTCTGTATTCAAGGAAATACTTGTCAAGGTTATTTGGCCTATCATAATTTAAATCTCTGATGAATCTGTCCAGTACCCCTTCTAAAGTCATATCCTTTGCTGACGGAAGTGCCCAAATCTGAATTATATACTCCAGATGGAGTATTGCCAAAGCCCCATACAACTGAAGTATAGTCTCCTTCCATTTATATTTCAGCCTTGAAATAAAGGCCAAAATTCCATAACGGTACGGTAGCACAGTGGTTAGCACTGTGGCATCACAGCGCCAGGGTCCCAGGTTCGATCAAACATCATTTGAATTAATTTTAATGTCGTTAGTGAGATTAAAGGTCCTTCAAGGATGCTGGGGTTGTTCAGCAGAGAGTTGGTAACTTACCCTTGCAGCTCGCAGTGCCTACATTGGGCGGCGGTCCTCCTGGTCATGCTGCCGAACTAACTGCAGCTGCCACTGCCTCCCAGATGGTATTGCTGACCCTGTTACTGGTTCTCCCACCGCCTCGGGGGCACAGGGTGCCCCGCCTCGCATAAACAGCATCCAGAAGCCTGGTCAGGTCTGCATCCAGAAATCGAGGAGCAGGTGCCTGCGCTTCCATCCTCCTGGCTTGACGGGGAGTGAGTGCCGAGGGACTGTTTAAATGCTGCTCCCCTTTGTTGGCTGTGAGCAGTTGAGCCCCGAGTTGGGAGAATCACACGCCTGGGATTCAGACTGGGTGAGTTTCACCCGGGGGTTTTGTTTCTTTCCACTAAGTACAGGTGAATTGTGATCTGGTTTATGCCAATACAGCCGGCATAAATCACCCAGCGATTCCCGCTCAAAATGAAAAACATTTTTGGGGGGAATAGCGCCCAACATCTTGCCTGTGTCGTTTTCTATTACTCAACACTCGAAAAAGGCAGACAAAGGGTGGGAGTGATTGCAGGCATCAAAGAACTGGTTTGTATCCTTGTTGTTAATAGTATTTCATTTACACTGATAAATGTTACACTTCACTACACAATCAACTGGCAACATTTTTTTCGACTGTTTCCTAAAGAACACATTATGTGAACTAGCAAACCCTATCTCTGGGCATTAGGAGTCACCTAGAAGATGCACGTCAGTACGCTCTGACTCCTTCGCATTGTTAGTCAAGGACAGTATTACGGTGGCAGAAAGGACATTTGATGAGGACTCGTCTACTGAGGTAGTGTGGGCTGAGGTTAGAAACAGGAAAGGAGAGGTCACCCTGTTAGGGGTTTTCTATAGGCTTCTGAAAAGTTCCAGAGATGTAGAGGAAAGGATTGCAAAGATGATTCTGGATAGGAGTGAAAGCAACAGGGTAGTTGTTATGGGGGACTTTAAGTTTCCAAATATTGACTGGAAATGCTATAGTTCGAGTACTTTAGATGGGTCCATTTTTGTCCAATGTGTGCAGGAAGGTTTCCTGACACAGTACGTAGATAGGCCAACGAGAGGCGAGGCCATATTGGATTTGGTACTGGGTAATGAACCAGGACAGGTGTTAGATTTGGAGGTAGGTGAGCACTTTGGTGATAGCGACAACAATTCTATTACGTTTACTTTAGTGATGGAAAGGGATATGTATATAACCGCAGGGCAAGAGGAAAACTGCAGGGGATGGGCACAATGGAAATGTGGAGCTTGTTCAAGGAACAGCTACTGCGTGTCCTTAATAAGTATGTACCTGTCAGGCAGAGAGGAAATGGTCGAGCGAGGGAACCGTAGTTTACTAAAGTAGTTGAAGCACTTGTCAAGAGGAAGAAGGAGGCTTATGTAAAGATGAGACATGAAAATACAGTTAGGGCGCTCAAGAGTTACAAGTTAGCTAGAAAAGACCTAAAGAGAGAGCTAAGAAGAGCCAGGAGGGGACATGAGAAGTCTTTGGCAGGTGGGATCAAGGATAACCCTAAAGCTTTCTATAGATATGTCAGGAATAAACAAATGACTAGGGTAAGAGTAGGGCCAGACAAGGACCGCAGTGGAAAGTTGTGCTTGGAGTCCGAGGAGATAGGAGAGGTGCTAAATGAATATTTTTCGTCAGTATTCACACAGGAAAAAGACAATGTTGTCGAGGAGAATACTGAGATTCAGGCTACTAGACTAGAAGGGCTTGAGGTTCATAAGGAGGAGGTGTTAGCAATTCTGGAAAGTGTGAAAATAGATAAGTCCCCAGGGCCGGATGGGATTTATCCTAGGATTCTCCGGGAAGCTAGGGAGGAGATTGCTGAGCCTTTGGCTTTGCTCTTTAAGTCACCTTTGTTGACAGGAATAGTGCCAGAAGACTGGAGGATAGCAAATGTTGTCCCCTTGTTCAAGAAGGGGAGTAGAGACAACCCAGGTAACTATAGACCAGTGAGCCTTACTTCTGTTGTGGACAAAATCTTGGAAAGGTTTATAAGAGATAGGATGTATAATCATCTGGAAAGGAATAATTTGATTAGAGATAGTCAACACGGTTTTGTGAAGGGTAGGTCGTGCCTCACAAACCTGATTGAGTTCTTTGAGAAGGTGACCAAACAGGTGGATGAGGGTAAAGCAGTGGTGGTGTATATGGATTTCAGTAAAGCGTTTGATAAGGTTCCCCACGGTAGGCTACTGCAGAAAATACGGAGGCATGGGATTCAGGGTGATTTAGCAGTTTGGATCAGAAATTGGCTAGCTGGAAGAAGACAAAGGGTGGTGGTTGATGGGAAATGTTCAGACTGGAGTCCAGTTACTAGTGGTGTACCGCAAGGATCTGTTTTGGGGCCACTGTTGTTTGTCAATTTTATAAATGACCTGAAGGAGGGCGTAGAAGGATGGGTGAGTAAATTTGCAGATGACACTAAAGTCGGTGGAGTTGTGGACAGTGCGGAAGGATGTTATAAGTTACAGAGGGACATTGATAAGCTGCAGCGCTGGGCTGAGAGGTGGCAAATGGAGCTTAATGCAGAAAAGTGTGAGGTGATTCATTTTGGAAGGAATAACAGGAAGACAGAGTACTGGGCTAATGGTAAGATTCTTGGCAGTGTGGATGAGCAGAGAGATTTCGGTGTCCATGTACATAGATCCCTGAAAGTTGCCACCCAGGTTGAGAGGGTTGTTAAGAAGGCATACGGTGTGTTAGGTTTTATTGGTAGAGGGATTGAGTTTCAGAGCCATGAGATCATGTTGCAGCTGCACAAAACTCTGGTGCAACCGCATTTGGAGTATTGCGTGCAATTCTGGTCACCGCATTATAGGAAGGATGTGGAAGCATTGGAAAGGGTGCAGAGGAGATTTACCAGAATGTTGTCTGGTATGGAGGGAAGATCTTATGAAGAAAGGCTGAGGGACTTGAGGCTGTTTCCGTTAGAGAGAAGAAGGTTAAGAGGTGACGTAATTGAGGCATACAAGATGATCAGAGGATTGGATAGGGTGGACAGTGAGAGCCTTTTTCCTCGGATGGTGATGTCTAGCACGAGGGGACATAGCTTTAAATTGAGGGGAGATAGATATAAGACAGATGTTAGAGGTAGGTTCTTTACTCAGAGAGTAGTAAGGGTGTGGAATGCCCTGCCTGCAACAGTAGTGGACTCGCCAACATTAAGGGCATTCAAATGGCCATTGGGCAGACATATGGACGATAAGGGAATAGTGTAGATGGGCTTTAGAGTGGTTTCACAGGTCGGCGCAACATCGAGGGCCGAAGGGCCTGTATTGCGCTGTAATGTTCTATGTTCTATGTTCGCAGTTGTCTCAATCAGCTTGCCAATCTCCTCTGATTAGCATCATAGAAACTCAACTTCTGCATTTAATGCAACACCAGCATTGGTCAGTCGTGGGCACAGAGTGGACACAAGGACACAAGGGTCCATCCGGTCATTTCATGGGACAGGAAGTATCATGGGCTATATGGTTTCAACTCAACTTCCGGAAGACATCTTTGTTCCTGTGTTTTTCAGTGATCTCAGCATGATAGGGTTACAGAGGTCTATAGTGGACAAGTCCATCCGGATTCCAGGTGCTGGTCCTTTGAACACATGAGGTCACATCCTCTCATTGTCCTGTCTCAGATTTGTGATCTCACTCCTGACCTGACATGTGATCACTCACTTCCATCGTCTTGTTAGGAGATGACATGATGGTGCAGATGTTCTCCTAGCATGCACAGCACTAGCCATTAAATCTAGTGCAAACCCGATATCTTATCTGGAGTAAATCTTTGTACTATGGATGTGGGGTTGTCCTAATTTCATCGGGATAATCAAAGCAGCTGAAGCACAGGAAGGCTGTGAAAAGATGGAACAAGAAATTGACATTAAAAAAATATATTTTGCATTCATATAGCTTCTTTTACATCCTCAGGCACCTCAAAACATTTCGAAGCTGATGAAATGTTTTTTTGAAATGTAATCACTGCTGTTTGGTATCTGTTACCGAAACGATTACTGTGGCCAGACTTTTCCATGCAAATTGTGGGCGTGTGCCCAACCCGGAAGCATTGAAATTGCCTGCAAGGATGTCAAGTTTGCGTGCCGATGTCATCGTGTGATATTTCAATTACTGATCACACACAAGAGTCAGAGGCATCCTCCGACAATCAAGCAGGAAATTTAGCCTATTGAGGGCCAATTGACTACAATTTTACATGGCTCACCTGCCTTTATGGTTGGTGGGCAAGGTGACAAGGCGGGGGGGCGAGGGGTGATGAAAGATCAGGGCTGAAATAAAGGCTGCGATTTACCAGCCATTTCCCACTGTAATCGGATCAGGGCAAGGTTGGTAGATCCCGCGAGAGGCCTCTTCCGGAATTTCCGGTCAATACGCTCCGCGAGATCTAATGACATCTTGTAAGATGTCTCGATTTGGATCCCACCCATTTAACTATGTCTATGCCAGATCTACCAGCTTTCTGAAGGGACCCCAGCGGGCACCGTTTAAGCGGGGACCAGGTGGAACTGCACTTGGAGGATGGGGGTCTCCCAGGTGATTGGAGCCCCTGGGTGTTTGGCCTCTGGGCAGGGTGGTGCTCTGGCACTGTGGCACTGCCAGCCTGGCATCTTGGCAGCGGCAACTGGGCACCCTAGCAATGCCACCCAGTACCAGACTGGCAGTGCCAAGGTGCCCAAGTGGCATTTTTCCCACGCCAGGTATCAAGCTCGGGAATGCCCTGGCAGTATGGGGTTGAGGGGGAGCTTGAGGATGCCCCAACAGGTGAGTTGGGGCATTGGGGGGGAATCACGGGTCGCGTCAGGAGGGGTCCAGTGAAATCTCTTACTGCACTGATGAGAGGAACTCAGTGCAGGAAATGTGACTGAGTGCGGCCTTGGCAGGACATTCCCAGCTAAAACCCTGAAAAATAACAGAGTGCAGTTCAGTAGCGGTGCTTTGGGAATGACCCCGCTAATCCCGCCTATGACGGGATACTTTTTTTTTGTTAGATTGCCCCCAAAATCCACGAATATGCCCAGGAACTGAGGTTTGTGTATGATTGTTCTGCCTGGAAACCTTTTGCACCGTTTTTCAGTCACAGATCAGCAGCTCCCTGAAACAGTGCCGCAGCGGCTGTCCCCCTGTTGGAGCACATTACAAATGCCAGCCTGCGCACTCCCTTTTCTCGGTGTTTACCCTCATCCTGCCCTCCCCGGCAGTGCTACACCTTTCACAGTGCGTATTTCAGGCTGGCTGCCCGTTACTTGGCCAGCCAGTGTGAAACCACGTTCGATGGTCGACCGTGGCCGGAAGAGCGTTTCACGCCTCCTTTCGGGCCTGCTCTGTGAACACGCCCGGCAGGCAAAAAGTCCAGGCTTGTGTGGCCCAAAGTTGGTAATATGGGATGTAGATGCATCTGCACAGAACTGTAATCAATCTAGGTCTTTCAACCCTTTGAACATCGTAAGCCCCTTCAAAGTAATTTACACCAGGAAAAATTGAACATGTACCCGCACAATGGATCTTCCTTAAAGAAAGAAATGAAATGAAATGAAAATCGCTTATTGTCACAAGTAGGCTTCAAATGAAGTTACTGTGAAAAGCCCCTAGTCACCACATTCCAGCGCCTGTTCGGGGAGGCTGTTACGGGAATCGAACCGTGCTGCTGGCCTGCCTTGGTCTGCTTTCAAAGCCAGCGATTTAGCTCTGTGCTAAACAGCGAGAAAGAGCTTGTACTTATACACGACTTTCGCAATCTCAGGCTGTCCCACTGTTTTTACACCCAATGAAGTACAGTCACTGTCGATTTGTAAGAAACACAGTGTCGTGAACCACTGTAATAGGAGATATAAGGTAGGACCTGCACTACAGGTTCGCCGGTAGCTCCTGCCGGCTGGCTCCGCCCACGGAGAACTGTATAAATATGCATGACCTCCAGTTCCCTGCCATTTCGCCAGCTGCAGCAGGAGGCCACATATCTGACTGTAATAAAGCCACAGTTGTACCCAACTTTAGTCTTTGTGCAATTGATCGTGCATCACAGCAAGCCAATTTGTGCAGAGCAGTAATTTCCCACATACAGTAATTTGTTAAGTAACCAGATAATCAGTTTCAGGGATGTTGTTCAAAAGATGTATGATGTTGGAGGAACTGCGCTTCTTCAAATGCTTTTGTGGAATCTTTCACATTTACCAGATAGGGCAGACAGAGCCTTGGTTGAATGCCTCATCTGAAAGATGACAAATAGTGCAGCACTCCTTCAGTTCCACACTGAAGAGTCAACATAGATGGGTTCAAGTCTCTGGAGTAAGGATGAACTCAAAGGCAAGGGTACTGAGCAAAGGCTGACACCATGCCATTTGTACAGTACAACATTATTATTAAAAAAACAAGGACTTGACTTAAAAAACTGCTTTCATGTCTGGCAATGGTGGGGCGAAGGAAACTCGGGACGTAAAGCGAAGGGAAATCCTTTTCATCCGCACTTCAACTTTATAAATAGAAGTGCACCAGCAAAATCAACATGCATAGATGGGAAACGATATATCTTAGGAACATTTGCTATATTACATTTAATTTACAGAAAATACAACTACTCGGCCCCAGCAGTGATCGTCCTGATCACTGACCTTAACAGATTTCCAAACATAGAAGAATTGGCCTTGAATCAAGGTGATATCTTTTATCAAAGCGAATGCGGGCCTTCACATGAGGCCAGTGTCTGCATTCTTTGAGATAGTGTCCATCCTTTTAGTTCATGTTCATAGGAGGAAATGAGCTTGAGCATCAACAATAAGGTTTTTCGACAGATCTTATAAAACAGGTTAGGGTGGATTGTTCAGTGTGTAGTAACACTGCAGTTCAAGTGTCACCTTTTCACTGAGTATTACCAACAACAACCTGCATTTGTATAATGCCTTGAGCACAATAAGCCATCCTAAAACACACCACAGGAGCATAATCAGAGTTGTAGGGGAAATAAAGGGTAAGGTGATGTAACTGGGATGCACAGTAGGCAAAAATTTGAAAGAACACAACGTTTTTTGAGTGATGTAGGATTGGAGGAGGTTACAGAGATAGGGAGGGGGAGCTTATGGAGTGATTTGAACACATGGCATTACACTGGATCTACACCACAGAAACAGGACATTTGGTCCTACTGGTTCTTTAAGTTCCACTTGAGCCGCCTCTCAACCCTCTTCATCCAATCCAATCAGTGTACCCTTCTAATTCTCCCTCTTTCATATGTTTATTACTTCTTCTTGAGTTTTCTGCCTGAAGGCAAGTCCTTGACGATTACTTGTTCAACCCCAGCAAAGTGCCGTAAACGTTTACTATGGGTGGGGAGAGGAGACAGGCCCGAGTCCACCTCAGTTATAACGGGGATCAAACACTGTGTCGTTGGTGTTAATCTGATCCACATGTTAGTTATCTAGCCAATCGAGCTAACCATCCCCGCATGTTTACCTAACTTCCCATTAAATGTATCAATGCTACCCTTTGGATGAAGCAGTTTTTCCTGAATCTCTTGACGAGATAGAAATGCATTGTGCGCTATCTAAATGTTGACCTCAAAAGGTGTGTTCCACAGCTCATGTCTAAAATAGGCATCAGCTCCTTCGCAAATGCAAATAAGGGCCTAAAGTCCATCTTACAAAAAATATTTTTCTCTGAATGTGGCTGTACAGAGTTGGCTGCATCCAGGAAAACCAAATTAAAATGCTGTCCACAAATGCCCAGCAGGTGTCTGGAGCTTACCAGCCTGGTATAACTGACTTTTGAGACACAGGTGAGCCTTGGGCCTACTTATTCAGTGCCTGCCTGTCAATTTCTAGACCCATATTTTTCCACCTTTCAGATGGATGTAAAAGCCACCTCACTATTATGTAAAATAGAGCTGGTGGAGATGTTTTGGCAAATAATTAACCCTTAACCAACACTAGCAAAATGTTTAAATGGTCATTTACCTCACAGATTAAAGAATAATTTTAAAAACAACTGATAAATCAAGGTTATTAATAATAAACAAAATTCCATATGTAAAACATCAAAATGTCTGGAAAAACATGCATTTTCATCGTGCCTGACAAACACAGCAATCAATTTGCATACAGCAAGGTCCCACAAGTAGCAGATGAGATGAATGATTTGTTATTCTATTTTTCTGGTGGGTTAATATTAACCAAGATAACACCCCCTGATCTATTCAAAATAATGTTGGGATACCCTGTACAGGCACAGCACAGCCTCAGTTTAATCATAGAATGGATACACCACAGAAGACATTTAGCCCATCGTGTCAGTGTTGGCTTTCTGAAGAAGCAATTTGTCTAGTGCCACTCCCCTGCCTTTTCTCTGAAACCCTGCAATGTTTTTCTTTTGGATAATAATCCCAATTCTCTTTTAAAAACTTCCATCACACTCTAGGCAGTGCATTCCACATCTTAACCAGCTGACGTGAAAAGGTTTCTCCTCATGTTGCCATTGCTACTTTTGCTAATTATTTGAAAAAGGTGTCCTCTGGTTCTCAATCTTTCCACCAAGGGGAACAGTTTCTGTCCAGACCCCTCATGATTTTGAATACCTCTATCACATCTCCTCTCAGCCTTTTTTTCTGCAAGGAGATTAGTTCCAACTTCTCGAATCTTTCTACATAAATGAAGATCCTCATGCATGGAAGCATTCTCATGGATCTTTTCTGCACTCTCTGTAATGCCTTCACATCATTCGTAGAGTGTAGTGCCCAGAACTGGATGTAATACTCCAGTGGAAGTTGAACCAGTGTTTTGTACAGGTTTAATCTGACTTCCTTGCTCTTGCACCCAGTGCCTCCATTGATAAAGCTCAGGACACTGGCTGTGATTCTCTGACCCGGTGCTGGGTTGGAGAAACCCTGGAGGTGTGATTCTTGTGCCCCAATGCTGGTTTCCCCATTCTCCGGTGCTGTTTTTTGGCCACCGGTGAGATCGCCGCCATGCTGGTCGGGGGCTGTTGACAGTAGGCCCCCTGCTGATTCTCCGGGCCCCGATGGTGGCTGTTTCTGTAGGGGCCTACTTTACTCCGCACCCAGGCCCCTGTAGGGTTCCGCCATATTGCCCGGGTGCCGGTGTGGAGAAGGGAATCCCCGCGCATGCCCTGAATCACACCGGCTGTTCTGCACAGGTGCGGACTCGCGCGGGCCGTTCCGCGCCGGCTGGAGCTGCGGGGATGACTCCGGTGGCAACATAGCCCCTAGAAAGGTGAGAATGCCTCACTTTCGGGTGCCGTTGCCGCCGGTTTTCACGCCGGCGTGGGGACATAGCCTCATTATTAGAGAATCCCGCCCTGTATGTTTTATTAACCAGTCTCTCAACCTGTCCTGCAACCTTCAATGATTTGTGTACAGAAACACCCAGGCCCCTCTGCTCCTGCAACCTCTTTCGAATTGTATCCTTTATTGTATATTGAATGTCTGTGTTCTTCCAACCAAAATGGATCATTTGCACTTCTTTTCATTACATTTCATCAATCACATGTCCGTGTTGTGGCACAGTGGTTAGCATTGCTGCCTCAAGGCTCCAGGCTCCAATTCCGGCCTTGGGTGACTGTCTGTGTGGAGTTTGCAATTTCTCCCCTTGTCTGCGTGCGTTTCCTCTGGGTGCTCCGGTTTGCTCCCTGTGGTGAACCACTGTGTTCTGATATTAGAGGGTAGAACCTGCACTACAGGTTCACCTGTGGCCCCTGCATACTAGCTCTGCCCAGGAGGCGGAGTATAAATATGCGTGGCCTCCAGCTCGCAGCCATTTCGCCAGCTGCTGTGGGAGGCCACACATCTGATACTAATAAAGCCTCAGTTTGGATTCAACTTCGTCTCCAGTCAAATTGATCGTGCCTCAATTTATTAGTATCAGATTCAGAAGATGGACCTCATATTAAACCAGATCGCCTGCAGCTGGATCCACACTCAAGCGACGCCAGAAAGGACTTCCAGAACTGGCTAGCTTGTGTTGAAGCGTATATCAACGCGGCGCCGACCCCTGTTCCAGAGGTTCAGAAGATCCAGATATTGTACTCCAGACTCAGCTCCAAAGTCTTCCCGCTGATCCAGTATGTGCCCAATTACACTGATGCCATGACTCGACTCAACGAAAATTATGAGCAGAAGACGAACACGCTCTTCGCCAGACACGCGCTCGCAATGCGTACTCAATACCTGGTGAGTCAATCGAGGACTTCTGGAGGGCCCTGATCCCACTAGTTCGGGACTGTGACTGCCAGTTACAGCTAAGAAGCACTCAGATATCCTTATGCGGGACGCTTTTGTAACTGGGATTGGGTCTGATGTTATCTGGCAGCGGCTCCTAGAAGGGGCCACGTGCGACCTCGCAGAGACTAAAACACAAGCGCTCTCCATGACCGTCGCCCTGCGCAATGTCCAGTCCTACGCCACCAACCGCACGGCCCACTCCTCCTACGCTTCATGGGCCCCACACGCAGCTGCCCCAGCGGGGGCGCTACCCACCCAATATGCCTGCGCTACGCGCCAGCCAGTGATCCTCAGGGGGCCCCGATGCTATTTTTGTGGCCAGCAAAAACACCCCCACCAACGCTGCCCGGCCCGCGCTGCCCTTTGTAAGGCCTGCGGGAAAAAGGGCCACTTCGCTGCAGTGTGCCAGGCCCGCTCAGCGGCCGCGGTCGCCCCCAGCCCCCCCGGTCACGGACAACGGGCGCCGCCAACCTCCTCTCCTCCCAGGCCATGTGCGACCAATGGGCACCGCCATCTTCACCTCCGCCCAACATGTGCGTTTCATGGGCGCCGCCATCTTGCTCCACCCCCGCAACATGCGTTCCATGGGCGCTGCCATTTTGTAACCCCCAGGATTTCCGGGCGCCGCCATCTTGTCCACCCCGCAGCACATGGACACCAACAGCATTCCAGGACCTCAACTCAACGGCCGCCTCACTACCCGACGATCAACCACGGCTCGCCTCCATGGCAATCGACCAGTCCCGACCACATAATCTGACCAACGCATCCACCAGCGTGAAAGTCAACGGCCATGTGACCTCCTACCTACTGGACTCCGGGAGCACCGAGAGCTTTGTACACTCAAATACGGTAAGGCGCTGCTCCCTTAAGGTACATCCTACCAATCAAAGTATCTCCCTGGCCTCCGGATCCCATCGCGTAGCGATCCGGGGGTACTGCACGGTCACGCTCCCAGTCCAAGGCGCAGTTCCACGGCTTTCGCCTCTACGTCCTCCCTAACCTCTGCGCTGCACTTATCCTCGGCCTGGACTTCCAGTGCAACCTCCAGAGCCTGACCCTTAAATTCGGAGGACCTTTACCACACCTCACTGTGTGCGGCCTCGTGACCCTAAAGATCGATCCTCCTTCCTTATTTGCCAATCTAATTCCAGATTGCAAACCCGTCGCCACCAGGAGCAGACGGTACAGCACCCAGGATAAGGCCTTCATCAGGTCCGAGGCCCAGCGGTTGCTTCGGGAAGGCATCATCGAGGCCAGCAACAGCCCCTGGAGAGCTCAAGTGGTAGTGGTTAAATCTGGGGAGAAAAACCGAATGGTCATGGACTACAGCCAGACCATCAACAGGTACACGCAGCTCGACGCGTACCGCCTCCCACGCATATCTGACATGGTTAACCAGATTGCACAGTACCGGGTCTTCTCAATGGTGGACCGGAAATCCGACTACCACCAGCTCCCCATCCGTTAATCGGACCGTCCATACACCGCCTTCGAGGCAGACGGCCGGCTATATCACTTCCTTAGGGTCCCCTTCGGCGTCACCAACGGGGTTTCGGTCTTCCAAAGGGAGATGGACCAACTGGTCGACCGGTACGGTTTGCGGGTCACGTTTCCGTACCTAAACAATGTGACCATCTGCGGCCATGACCAGCAGGACCACGACGCCAACCTTGCTAAATTTCTCCGCACCGCCACTCTCGTCAACCTCACGTATAACAAGGAGAAGTGTGTGTTCCGCACAAACCGCTTAGCCATCCTCGGCTACGTGGTCCTGAATGGAGTTCTGGGGCCCGATCCCGACTGCAAGCGCCCCCTCATGGAGCTCCCCCTCCCCCACTGCCCCAAGGCCATCAAACGTTGCCTGGGGTTCTTCTCATATTACGCGCAGTGGGTCCCAAACTATGCGGACAAGGCCCGCCCACTCATACAGTCCACTCACTTCCCCCTGACGGCCGAGGCCCAACAGGCCTTCGCCCGGATCAGAGCTGATATTGCCAAAGCTGGAATGCACTCTGTCGACGAGAAACTTCCATTCCAAGTAGAAAGCGACGCATCGGACGTCGCCCTTGCCGCCACCCTCAATCAGGCAGGCAGGCCCATGGCATTCTTTTCCCGCACCCTCCATGCCTCTGAAATTCGACACTCGTCCATCGAAAAAGAGGCCCAGGCTATCGTTGAGGCTGTGCAACATTGGAGGCATTACCTGGCCGGCAGGAGATTCACTCTCCTCACTGACCAACGGTCGGTTGCCTTCATGTTCAACAACACACAGCGGGGCAAGATCAAAAATGATAAAATCTTGCGGTGGCGAATCGAGCTCTCCACCTCTAACTACGAGATTAAGTATCGCCCTGGCAAACTCAACGAGCCCCCAGACGCCCTATCCCGAGGTATATGTGCCAGTGCACAGGTAGACTGACTCCGGACCCTGCACGACAGCCTTTGTCACCCAGGGGTCACTCGGTTGTACCATTTCATTAAGGCACGAAATTTGCCCTACTCCGTCGAGGAAGTAAGGACAATCACCAGGGACTGCCAGGTCTGTGCTGAGTGCAAGCCGCACTTCTACCAGCCGGACCGCACACGCCTGGTGAAGGCCTCCCGCCCCTTTGAACGCCTCAGCATGGATTTCAAAGGCCCCCTCCCCTCCTCCGATCGACACACATATTTCCTCAGTGTGATCGATGAATACACTCGGTTTCCCTTCGCCATCCTGTGCCCCAACATGACATCTGCCACCGTCATTACAGCCCTTAATTCTATCTTCACTCTGTTCGGCTTCCCCGCCTACATCCACAGTTACAGGGGATCCTCATTCATGAGTGATGAGCTACGTCAGTTCCTGCTCAGCAGGGGTATCGCCTCCAGCAGAACGATGAGCTACAAACCCCAGGGAAACGGACAGGTAGAAAGGGAGAATGGGACGGTATGGAGGGCCGTCCAGCTGGCCCTGCGGTCCAGGAATCTCCCGGCCTCCCACTGGCAAGAGGTCCTCCCTGATGCACTACATTCCATTCGCTCATTACTCTGCACTGCCACTAACAATACACCACATGAACGTCTTTTTGCCTTCCCCAGGAAGACCACACCTGGGGTATCGCTCCCGACTTGGCTCGCAGCTCCGGGAACCGTGCTTCTCCGTAAACATGTACAGCTCCACAATGCGGATCCGTTGGTGGAGAGGGTGCACCTAACTCCACGCAAACCCACAGAATGCCTACGTGGCATTCCCTGACGGCCGCCAGGATACCGTCTCCCTCAGGGACCTGGCACCAGCAGGTTCCACCCCCACACCACCCCCGGCGCCCTTGGCGCCACCCTCCCCTCCCCCGCCACTCCCATCACCCCCCCTAGGACCGTCCATCCTCCCCCTGCCCACGTCTGTCGATGAAGAGGATTTTGGCATGCCCCCGGAGTCAACTTCGACCACGACAGTGCCAACATCGCTGTCACCACTTCGCCGATCTCAAAGAACCATCAAGGCACCGGACCGGCTGAACCTCTGACCGGCCCGATGGATGCCAAGAGACATTTTTTTGCTGCTCTGTAAATATTAAAATTTCTAATTGTATATAGTTATCCAGCACCCCTGCCGGACTCAATTTTAACAGGGGGTGAATGTGGTAAACCACTGTGTTCTGATATTAGAGGTTGTACGGTAGAACCTGCACTACAGGTTCACCTGTGGCCCCTGCATGCTAGCTCTGCCCAGGGGCGGGGTATAAATATGCATGGCCTCCAGCTCGCAGCCATTTGCCAGCTGCTGTGGGAGGCCACACATCTGATACTAATAAAGCCTCAGTTTGGATTCAATTTCGTCTCCAGTCAAATTGATCGTGCCTCACGCCCACAGTCCAAAGATGTGTAGTTTAGGTGGTTTGGCCATGCTAAATTGCCCCTTTGTGTCCAAAAGGTTAGGTGGGGTTACTGGGTTATGGGGATAGAGTGGAGGATTGGGCTTAAGTAGGGTGCTCTTTCCAAGGGCTGCTCCAGACGTGATGGGCCGAATGACCTCCTTCTGCACTGTAAATTCTATGATTCCATGCTTCCACCAACCCGCCTACATTCTTTTGAAGTTGTACACTATCCTCCTCATGGTTCACAGTACTTCCAAGTTTTATATCATCTACAAATTTTGAAAGTGTGCCTTCGACTCCAAGGTCTGGGTCATTTATATATCTCAGGATAAGCAGGGGTCCTAACACTAATCGCTGAGGGACCCCACTATAAACCTTCCTTCAATTTGAAAAACAACCATTCACCATTACTCTCTGTTTCTTGTCACTCAGTTAATGTTATATCCATATTGCTACTTTCCTTTTGTTCCATGAGCTCTAACTTTGCTCTCAAGTCTATTGTGCTGCACTTTATCAAATGCCATTTGAAAGCCTATTAACCACCAAATCAATAATATTACCCTCATCAGCATCCCTGTTCCTTATCAAAAAGCTCAAGCAAGTTAGTTCAATGTTTTGTTAACAAAACGGCTGGCTTTCCTTCATTAAACCACATTTGTCTAAGTTAATTTTGTCCTAAATTATAATTTCTAAAGTTTTCCCACCACTGAAGTTAAACTGACTGGGCTGTAGGTGCTGGAATCATCGTTACATCCTTTTTTGAAGAAGTGTGCAATATTTGTAATTCTCCAGTCCTCTGGCACCATCCATGATTCTGAGGAATATTGAAAAATTATGGCCAGTGCCTCCACATTTTCCACTCTCATTTCCCTCAGTATCCTTGGATACACCTCATCCAATCCTGTTACCTTATCAACTTTTAGATATAGACAGCATATTCAATTCCTCCTCCACTTCAATTTTAAACCCTTCAAGAGAATATACCTCGATGGTACTTGCGCTATCTTTTCCTTGAAGGCAGCCTGTGTTTCAGTTACCGTCTAATCTTTGATTCCAATTTATCTGGGCCAGATATGTTCTTACCCCACTGAATTTGGCTTTCCCCCCGTTCATTATCATTACTCTGGATTGTTCTTTTTCCTTTTCCATAGTTAATCTTAACTTTATGATACAACGACCACCATCACCTAAATGTTCCCCTACTGACACTTGATCCAGTTGGCCCAATTAATTTCCAGGAACCAAGTCCAGCATTCCCTCCTTTCTCATTGTGCTGGAAATAAGTTGCTGTAGAAACTTTCCCTGAACATAATCTAGGAGCTCTTGCCCCCCTCTGTCTTTTATGCTATTACTATCCCAGAGATCACGGATAAGTTGAGCATGTGAACGTGGAGTAGGTTGGAACACACCATCAACCTCTATTTCAGCCCTGGCGCTGACAGATTATGGGCTACCAGTCCTACAAGATAAAAAAAAGTGCATCAGTGAATATGATGCAATGTGTTTGAGTGATGTGCCTGCCACAGTTAAATAGCTAATAGTGAGTGAGGTAAAGTAATGAAAGTTGAATTTAAGTTTGAGTCATGCCTGATAGAGACTATTGAGAGGTGAGTGAAGATGGTGTGGGTGAATTGAGCAGTGTGGGAGGTTGTTAGACTATCTGTAAGAATATGGTAGTCACTGCCCTTGGTTATTTGTGTGAGGTCATTGATCTTTTTGCAGCACTGCATCCAGGTCCTAGGAGCTAGGCTTCTGGCATTGACAGTGGTGGCTACCTGCTTCCACTGTCCTCTTTCTGGAGGGGCCCCTGACCCCTTTTGGGTAGAGGACCACTCCCTTCCCATCCACCTCCTGAAGCAAAGTCTCCTCAGTGCTGCATCAGAGAACCTTGGGCCAACTCCTCACCCAGTTACACCATTTCCACTCCTTCTTCTTCCACAACGACTTCAATCCCCTGGTGCAGTCCGAGTGCACCAGAGTGAAGCCTGCTTGGCTTTAAGTGGTGCTAGTCTCACACAAATCTGGGCCCTCTTTAGCTCTGGGCTGCACATTACTATCATTATGAATAACAGTGAGCCCAGAGTTTGCATGCTGCCTTCATGACTTTGTTAATTGTGTAAGTTAATTGTGTATCGTCATCCCTGCTCTCATTTTCGGGGTAACTGCATTTTTAGCCCAATAAATCTTCATCTGGGTGTAGGATTCATCCTGCCCGTTGTCCATGTTTATTTAAATGTCAATGCACATCAATAAATACACAAGAGATTATTCCCATTCATTTGCAAGGTAGCGATAATGCAAGGGACAAGCACATTCACTGGGGATGGGTTTGCTTTCAAAATTTTACATTTTGAATATATTTCAGTGGTCATCAGCATGATTGGATCAGATTTCTGTCCTAAAAATGTAAAGTTTTATAGTTGGCATGTGCAGCAAGAAGATGCAGTTCACAAAGAGTATACTTGCCAGTCCCAGAACTGGGTGTGAATGAATTGCCTAAAGGGGGATTGTACCAACCTTGCCCTTTGCAAAGGCCAAAACGCTTCTAATAGACAACGGTAATCGGCTCACCTTTCCAAACATGATATAAGTTGTGAAGGGCCCATCCTAAAAACTAAATGAAACAAACATTTTTAATGTAAATGTGATCAGGTCATTTCTAAAAATATAAATGTTCAGAAATATTAAGGAAATGTTAGAGGTCTAAGAGTTAAAGATTTTTTAAAAATGTTTACAAGTTCATTGAAGATTCAATTTCGTCACAGTGAAGACCTTCAAAAGTCAAGAATGCCTGTCGAAGGTATGGGTTGATTACACTCGACATTGGCATGAGATTGTGTGTTTACATTTTCTAGATTTCGGAATTATCAGCACCATTGTTTTTGTGTGCAGACGAAGGGAACAAAAACACACAAAAAAATAGCAAGTACAACAGACTCTTGACAGATCGCACAGACAGCAGCTCTGAGTTATCAGCCACTATCTCAACCAGCGGTAAATGGGCAGAGAATGCATAGCTTAAGGGCTGGGATGAAGATGGAATATTTGATTCAATTTGGTTTTGATTGTCAGCCTTGGCTCAGTGTAATACTCCCAGCTCTGTGTGATTTCAAGTCCTATCCCGGAGACCACAGTCCATTGTCGAGCAGTACACTTCAGTACAGCACCCACTGAGGGAGTGCCACACTGTTGGAAGCCGCATCTGCCATATCAGATGATGTAAAAGATCCCACAGTATTATTTAAAGAAAGGAAGGCGAGGTCTCCTGGCAAATCCTTATACCTCAGCCAACATTAATGATCAGATAACCTGGCCATTATCACATTGCAACTTGTGCACAAGTTGACTGCTGTGTTTCCCAACATCATTCAAAAGTACTTCTTCAATTAGTTGTAAAATGTTTGAAGTGGTGAATTGTTGAAGCGTTTTGTCCTCAGTTGCCTCCAAAAATTAGAAAAAGGGGCAGGTTTACCAAACTCACACAACTGTAGATGAATACATAGAAACAAGTTAAGAATTATTGCAATCCGGCAGCACTGTGTACCTAAATCTGTACAGCTATGAGATGTTCCCCCATATATGAAGTGTTCTTTGCAGTAAGCGATTTAGTCCCAAAAATGGAACGCAATCCAACAAACAATCCCTGGGCCAGTATGACACACATTAGAGAGTAAAGCTCCCTCAGTCTGAGATTGAGAAATGTGCTATGTATTCTTTCTTTAATAGATGGATGACTGTTGGGAGAATGCCTGTTATATTCTTCAGCATTGCTGCTAACAACAATCAATTATTTTTATTTCTTCATGGTCTGTAAACTTCGCTGGCAAAGCCAGCATTTATTGTCCATCCCTAATTTCCTTTAAGAATGTGGTGGTGAGCCCACCTAGATTAACAGGCAGAGCTCTTTCAGACGAGAAGCCTATTCACAGGAGAGAAGGATACGAGAACAGCAAAGTGTATTGGAGGGACAAAGGGGGGCTCTGGATTACAAACATTACAAAATAGAAACAGGGGTAGGCAATTTGGTCCCACAAGCCTGCTCTGCCATTGAATAGTAAGGGATGATATTGGTGCTATGGAGGACAAGGTTGAATCAATTTGGGTGGAAATCAGGAATAGGAAGGCGAAAAGGTCACTGATAGGAGTAGTCTATAGGCCACCAAATAGTAACAGGATGGTAGGGCACGCAATAAGCAAAGAAATAACGGATGCATGTAGAAATGGTACAGCGGTTATCATGGGGGATTTTAATCTACATGTCGATTGGTTTAACCAGGTTGGTAAAGGCAGCCTTGAGGAGTAGTTTATAGAATGTGTCCGGGATAATTTCCTGGAACAGTATGTAATGGAACCTACAAGGGAACAAGCGGTCCTAGATCTGGTCCTGTGTAATGAGGCAGGATTGATTAATGATCTCATAGTTCGGGATCCTCTTGGAAGGAGCGACCACAATATGGTGGAATTTAAAATACAGTTGGAGGATGACAAGGTAAAATCAAACACTAGTGTTTTGTGCTTAAACAAAGGCGATTACAATGGGATGAGAGAAGAACTAGCTAAGGTAGACTGGGAGCAAAGACTTCATGGTGAAGCAGTTGAGGAACAGTGGAGAACCTTCCGAGCGATCTTTCACAGTGTTCAGAAAAGGTTCATACCGACAAAAAAGAAAGACGGTAGAAAGAGGAAAAATCGACCGTGGATATCTAAGGAGGTGAGGAAGAGTATCAAATTGAAGGAAAAAACATGCAAAGTGGCAAAAAATAGTGGGAGACGAGAGGACTGGGAAGTCTTTAGGGGACAACAGAAAGCTACTAAAAAAGCTATAAAGAAGAGTAAGGTAGACTATGAAAGTGAACTGGCTCAGAACATAAAAGCAGATAGTAAAAGCTTCTACAAATATATAAGACAAAAAAAGAGTGGCTAAGGTAAATATTGGTCCTTTGGAAGATGAGAAGGGAGATTTAATAATAGGAGACGGGGAAATGGCTGAGGAGATGAACAGGTTTTTTGGGTCAGTCTTCACAGTGGAAGACACAAATAACATGCCAGTGACTGATGGAAATAAAGATATGATAGGTGAGGACCTTGAGATGATTGTAATCACTAAGGAGGCAGTATTGGGCAAGCTAATGGGGCTAAAGGTAGACAAGTATCCTGGCCCTGATGGGATGCATCCCAGAGTGTTAAAAGAGATGGCTAGGGAAATTGTAAACGCACTAGTGATAATTTATCAAAATTCACTAGACTCTGGGGTGGTCCCGGAGGATTGGAAAGTAGCAAACGTGACACCACTGTTTAAAAAAGGAGGTCGGCAGAAAGCATGTAATTTTAGGCCGGTAAGCTTAACTTCGGTTGTAGGGAAAATGCTGGAATCTATCATTAAGGAGGAAATAGCGGGGCACCTGGAGGGAAATTGTCCCATTGGGCAGACGCAGCATGGGTTCACAAAGCGTAGGTCGTGTCTGACTAATTTGGTAGAATTTTTTGAGGACGTTACCAGTGCAGTAGATAACGGGGAACCAATGGATGTGGTATATCTGGATTTCCAGAAAGCTTTTGACAAGGTGCCACACAAAAGGTTGCTGCATAAACTAAAGATGCATGGCATTGAGAGTAAAGTGGTAGCATGGGTAGAGGATTGGTTAACTAACAGAAAGCAGAGAGTGGGGATCAATGGATGTTTCTCTGGTTGGCAACCTGTAACTAGTGGGGTCCCTCAAGGATCAGCGTTGGGCCCGCAATTGTTCACAATTTACATAGATGATTTGGAGTTGGGGACCAAGTGCAATGTGTCAAAGTTTGCAGACGACACTAAGATGAGTGGTAAAGCAAAAAGTGCAGAGGATACCGGAAGTCTGCAGATGATTTGGATAGGTTAGGTGAATGGGCTAGGGTCTGGCAGATGGAATTCAATGTTGCCAAGTGTGAGGCTATCCATTCTGGGAGGAATAACAGCAGAATGGATTATTATTTAAATGGTAAGATGTTAAAACATGCTGCTGTGCAGAGGGACCTGGGTGTGCTGGTACACGAGTCGCAAAAAGTTGGTGTGCAGGTGCAACAGGTGATTAAGAAGGCTAATCGAGTTTTGTCCTTCATTGCTAGAGGGATGGAGTTCAAGACTAGGGAGGTTATGCTGCAATTGTATAGGGTGTTGGTGAGGCCACATCTGGAATATTGTGTTCAGTTTTGGTCTCCTTACCTGAGAAAGGACATATTGGCATTGGAGGGAGTGCAGAGGAGATTCACTAGGTTGATCCCAGAGTTGAGGGGATTAGATTATGACGAGAGGTTGAGTAGACTGGGACTGTACTCATTGGATTTTAGAAGGATGCGGGGGGATCTTATTGAAACATATAAAATTATGAAGGGAATAAATAGGATAGATGCGGGCAGGTTGTTTCCACTGGTCGGGGAAAGCAGAACTAGGGGGCATAGCCTCAAAATAAGGGGAAGTAGATTTAAGACCGAGTTTAGGAGGAACTTCTTCACCCAAAGGGTTGTGAATCTCTGGAATTCCTTGCCCAGTGAAGCAGTTGAGGCTCCTTCTTTAAATGTTTTTAAGAAAAAGATAGATGCCTTTCTAAAGAATAAAGGGATTCGGGGATATGGTGTAAGGGCCGGAGAGTGGAGCTGAGTCCACAAAGATCAGCCATGATCTCATTAAATGGTGGAGCAGGCTCGAGGGGTCAGATGGCCTACTCCTGCTCCTAGTTCTTATGTTCTTATGTTCTTATGGCTGATCTACTTGCATTTCGAATTCCACATTCTCATGTATTCTGGATAATCTTTGATTCCCTTGACCATAATGAATCTACCTATCTCCACCTTAAATATATTCAATGAACCTGCCTCCACTGCCTTCTGAGGCAGAGTTCCAAAGTCTCACAATCATCTGAGAAAAATAACTCTTCACATACCAGTCCTAATAGAGCTACCTCTCATTTTAAAACAGTGCTCCCTAGTTCTGGATTGACCCACAAGAGGAAACATCCCGTCCATAACCATCTTGTCAAGACCATTCTGAATCGTATATACTTCAATGAAGTCACCTCTCACTCTTCTAAGCTCCAGTGGAAACAAGCCCAATTTGTTCGCCCTTTCCTCATAAGACAACCTGTTCATTCCAGCGATCAATTTAGTAAGCCTTCTCTGAACCCCCTTCAATGCATTTACATCCCTTCTTAAATAAGGAGACCAAAACTGCATATAGTATTCAAGATATCTCAGCAATGTCCTGTATAAGTGAAACACAACGGGCGAGATTGTCCGTCCCGCCGATTTCTGGTGCGGCGCACCCCCGCTGGTAACGGGGTCCTTCGTCCCGGCAGCCGGCCAATGGAGTTTCCCATTGTGGGCATCCTCATGCCGTCATGAAATCCGTGGACATGAATGCGCTGCCGGCGAAGTGGATGATCCCGCTAATGGAGAATTCAGCCCAACATCCTTACTTTTGTGTTCCATTCTTCTTGTAATAAAGGATAGCATTCCGTTAACCTTCTTGATTACGTGCTGTACCTGCATACTAACTTTTTGTGACTCATGCACGAGAACACCCAGATTCCTCTGCATCTAAGAATTCTGCAGTTGTAGTTCGTTTGAGTATTATTCTGCTTTCTTATTTTTCCTGCCAAAGTGAACAACTTCACATTTTCCCAGATATTTGCCCATTCACTCAGCCTATCTATATCCATCTGTAACCTCCTTATGTCCTCTTCACAACATACTTCCCTACCTATCTTGGTGTCATTTGCAAATGTAGCTATCATGCCTTTCATTTCATTTTCATTTCATTTCATTTCATTGTGGGAGTGAGTCTGTGTTGCAGAAGGGGTTTTCAATGCTGGCTAAATTATCCAGATTGTGGATGGATTGTCCCTTGGTGGTCTGGGGTGTGTCCTGATCAAACCAGGAGAATCTATGGTGGTCTGTGAGGTCACAATTGCAGAGGTGGGTGCTAGAGTGGTCGGGAGGAAGCAGACGGATTGCAGGTTTTGGGGGTGTACTGGGTAGCTTGTTTAACATGAAGCAAGCATTCCTGCTCTTTCAGGCCCATGAGAAGTGCTGCAAAGGCACATAACATTGTAGAGTCAACCCTTCCTGCCTCCTTTAGACTACCAAGTCCCAAAGCCTAGGAAACTGAGGTAAAAAATAGAATGCCTGCTAAAATGAAGGCATTAGTCTCATTGTAATATTTAACGAATCAACTAGCTTCCCACAAGTGGGTTAATCTCTTGCCTCTTGTCCTGCCTCCATTAAAAACCAGAGGTGAGCAGCTTTAAGGTTGGCTTGGTACCTATTCTAGGATTTTTGTATTTTAACCTCTGACACAATCCCAACCCACCTGTTTTTAGGGGTTAAAATTCAACGAAGTGAGTCCCTGCCCTACAGAATGGCAGCCCCCCAACCCCTGCCCCACCCCCGGCCGAGACATCACAAAATACTCACTCTTGTCTAAATTTAGTTTGTACCCCGAGAAAGACCCAAACACTCGAAGCAGCTCCAATATTCCCCCTATCGACACACTCAGTTCCGACACGTATAACAGCAAGTCATCGGCATATAAGGACACCCTATGCTCTATTCCCCCCGCTTTATTCCTTTCCATACCCCCGAACTTCTTAATGCGATGGCCAACGGCTCAATCGCGAGTGCAAACAGCAGGGGGGACATAGGACATCTCTGCCTAGTCCCACGGTGGAGAGAAAAGTATCTCGAGCTGATGTTGTTTGTGCGGACACTCGCCCTCGGCCCCTTATATAGTAGCTTTACCCAGTTCACAAATCTTGGTCCTATCCCAAATCACTCCAGGACTGCCATCAAGTACCCCCATTCTAGCCGGTCAAACGCCTTTTCAGCGTCCAATGCCACAGCCACCTCTGTTTCCTTCCCCTCTGCCGGTACCATAGCGACGTTCAATACCCTTCTAATGTTTGAAAAGAGCTGCCTCCCTCTCACGAACCCTGTCTGATCCTCCCCTATCACCTTCGGGAGGCACTCCTCCAGCCTACCCGCCAGTACCTTCGCCAATACTTTTGCGTCCACATTCAGAAATGATATGGGCCTATACGACCCACACTCCGTCAGATCCTTATCTTTTTTTAGCAACAGGGAAATTGATGCCTGCCCCAAAGCTTGTGGCAACACCCCCTTCCCTATTGCCTCTTCAAACTTCCCCACCATCAGGGGTGCCAGCTTATCCTTGAATTTTTTATAATATTCCATCGGAAACCCATCCGGCCCTGCCACCTTCCCCGACTGCATCCTCCCAATCGCATCCTTTATCTCCTGCTCCACTATCGCTCCTTCTAATGTAGCCCTGTCCCCCTCCCCTAACCTCGGGTACTCCAACCCATCTAGAAATTCCAGCATCTCCCGGTCTCCCCCAGGTGGCTCTGACTTGTACAACCTCTCATAAAATTCCTCAAAAAATCTTGTTAATCAGATCCGGAGCCACCACCAACTTCCCTGCCCTATCCCTCACCTGAACAATTTCCCTTGCCGCTGCTTCCCTCCGGAGCTGACCCGCCTTATCTCCATGTTCGTAAACTGCACCCCTTGCTCGTCTCAGTTCGCATACCGCCTTCCTGGTAGATAGTCGGTCAAAGCTCGCCTGTAGTTCCTTCCTCTTTTCCAGCTTTGCTGTGTTCCCATCCTTTGCATAACTCCTACCTACCTCCAACATCTCATCTTTTACCCTCTGCCTCTCCAACCTCTCCTCTTTGTCCACCCTGGCCTTAAACAAAATCACCTCCCCCCTCACCACCGCCTTTAGAGCCTCCCAGACGATCGCCTTCGACACCTCACCCATACAGTTGAAACCTACATATTTCTTAATTACCTTTTCAATTTTGTCACAGACCAGCCTTCGCCTCGTTGATCGCCCGAAGGTGGATCCTGATGCGTTGGAGAGCACCTCTCCACCCTGTGCCCTGGCGTGGCGTAAGGACCTGTTGGAATTCTTGACTCTTGAGAAGGTTAAGTTTGAACTGAGGGGAAGGATAGAGGGGTTCTACAATTCATGGGCATTATTCATTGTGCACTTTCAAGAACTGGATAACATTGAACATTAGTTGGGGCGGGTGGGTGGGAGGGTTGGGGGGAGGGGGGCGATGGGTGTTAATGGCGACTATGGGTTGTCATAATATACACCACTATATCATGGTGCAGACACACAGTGGGACCAATCAACATACACAACACCGCAGCCAATCACCAGTGAGAGCACACGCACTATAAAGACAGGGAGCATCAGAGTTCCCGCTCATTCGAGTTGCAGCTAGCTACGAAGACAGAGCTCACAGCCTGCAACACAGACATTCACCATGTGTTGAGTGCATTGACTGGTTAGGACAAGGCAGAGGTCTTTAGTTAAAGCTAGTATCGTATTAACCCACGTATGTTTAAACAGTTAATGATTCAATAAAATAGTGTTGCACTATTTCAAGTGTTGGTGACCTGTATGTGATCCAGAACACCCAACACATCGTGATACCAGGTGTGGTGGGATACTAGCACTTCTTAGACCTACCTGCAAGTGATCTGCCTTCCCCCAGCATTCCGTCATCCTGCAACATGGACAACATCTGCCCGCTCCGCATCGCCGGCAACCTCGGGGCCAACTGGAAGATTTTCAAACAGCGCTTCCAGCTCTACCTCGAAGCCACGGACAGGGAGGGCGCCTCGGACACCAGAAGGATTGCTCTTCTCCTCTCCACGGCCGGTGACCATACTATCCATATTTTCAAGACGAAGTTCAAGACGGTCCTCCTCAAGTTTGACACTCACTGCAGCGTAGAGGTGAATTAAAGTTTTGAACGCTACGTGTTCCAGCAGCGTTTGCATGGTAAGGATGAACCTTTTCAATCCTTTCTCACGCACCTCCGCATCCTGGCGCAATCTTGCAGCGACGGGCACACCGCCGACTCCATGATAGGCGACCAGATCATTTTCGGTGTTCAGTCGGATCCCCTACGGCAGCAGCTCCTCAAAGTAAAGCAACTCACCCTAGCGACCGCCATTGCGACCTGTGTCTTACATGAAAATGCAACGAGTCGGTATTCCCATATACAAGCGGCTGAAACGGCGCGGCAAGGTCCCCACTAGGCGGAACGGGTCCAAGTGATTGAGCACCTCCAGGGCCTCAGCCTGGATAAGGGCGGCCATTTTGCGCGCTTTTCGCGGACTCCCGCGCTTGTATGCACCAAACAAGGGGACGGCGACGTTGAGGAACGTAATGCGCAGGCGCGCACCACTCACAATCGCACCACGCATGCGCGGTGGCGCAGCGAGCGTGCTGACGTCACAACGTGCGGTAACTGTGGCTCCGCCCATTTAAAGCAGCAATGCCCCGCATAATCTCGACAATGTCTACGATGTGGAAGACTTGGCCACTATGCTGCCTTCTGTCGAGCAGCTCAGCCTGCCAACTCCCATCGCTTCAGCCAACCTCGCAGGAATGTTCGGGCAATTCAACCCACGGTCACCGAGTCCGATGCGGACCTCCCACACAGCAGTGATACTGAGGACCCGAAGGCGCCTTTTCGAGTCGGTGTCATAACGAAAAACAGGCTGTCCCCGAAGCAAAGACACCAGCCGCTGTCGGTATACCGCATCGATCCAGACGATGAGTGGTGTGCTACCCTGACGGTCAACCGGTCCCAAATACGATTCCGCCTGGACACTGGTGCCTCCGCCAATCTCATGGCGTGGTCTGCTTTCCAAAGCCTTCTGTCAAACCAGCCATCCTTCCATCGGCCTGCCAGCTATTGGACTACAATGGCAACATCATTCCTGCTACCGGCTCGTGCCAACTTGAAGTGACGCACAAGTCACGGAAAGCCATCCTTCCTTTTGAGATTGTGGGCTCCTTGAAGGACTCCCTGCTTGGCGCACAGGCGTGCAAGCTGTTGAACTTCGTTCAAAGAGTTCACTCTCTCTCTCCTGGACGCTGACTTCAGGGCGCAATTCGACGCCATCATTGACAAGCACCGCAACATCTTCGAAGGCATGGGCACGCTCCCATATATTTACAAGATCCTACTCAAACAGAACATCACCCCTGTGGTGCATGCACCTCGCAGAGTCCCAGCACCCCTCAAGGACAGCCTCAAGCAGCAGCTGCAGGACCTCCAAGACCAAGGAGTGATCTCAAGAGTTACGGAACCAACTGGCTGGGTCAGTTCCATGGTGTTCGTAAAAAAGCCTTCCGGCGAGCTGAGAATTTGCATTGATCCCAAGGATCTGAATCGCAATATCATGAGGGAGAATTATCCAATTCCCAAGCGCAGAGAGATCACATGCGAGATGGTTCGCGCCAAGCTCTTCACCAAACTTGACGCCTCGAAAGGATTCTGGTAAATCCAGCTCGACAAATCCAGCAGGAAACTGTGTACCTTTAACACCCCCTTTGGCAGATATTGTTACAACAGGATGCCGTTTGGGATCATATCGGTTTCAGAAGTGTTCCACAGGATCATGGACACACAGTGGGACCAATCAACATACACAACACCGCACCCAATCACCAGTGAGAGCACACGCACTATAAAAACAGGGAGCATCAGAGTTCCCGCTCATTCGAGTTGCAGCTAGCTAGGAGGACAGAGCTCACAGCCTGCAACACAGACATTCACCATGTGCTGAGTGCATCGACTGGTTAGGACAAGGCAAAGGTCTTTAGTTAAAGCTAGTATCGTATTAACCCACAGTCTAAGTATGTTTAAACAGGAAATGATTCAATAAACTAGTGTTGCACTATTTCAAGTGTTGGTGACCTGTATCTGATCCAGAACACCCAACACATCATGGGTGATCCCTAATTCCTTTTTGTCATTTGTTTGTGTGAACATGCGGGCTAATGTTTGGGGTTTGGAGGATGGAATTGTTGTTATTGATATGGGGATTGACATATTTGGTACTGATTATTGTTTATTGTTGGTGGGTGTAAATTTGGGAGAAAATGTGAAAGAGGAGGAGAATAAAGAAATATTTTTTAAAAATAAAAAATTCAACATTATGGGCGGGATGCTCTGATCCCGCGCCAGGTCGTAGAATCGCCGGGGTAGGCGCGAATCCCGCGAAGCCGCTCCGATGCCAGGCTGCCGGTTCTCTGACGAGCGGAGAAGCGGCGCCAATGGCACCGGCGCGGTCGCCGCGGTACCAGCCGGGGCCGCTCAGCACGGCCCCCCCCCCCCCCGGCGATTCTCTGCGCTCGATGGGCCGAATGCCCGCCGAGTTCGGCCGAGTCCCGCCGGCGTCGTTCGCGTGTGGTCCTACCTGGCAGGACCTCAGTGGTCTGGGTGGGGGAGCCGTCCTGGTGGCAGGGAGGGGGGATCCGACTCCGGGGGGGGACTCCACGGTGGGCAGGCCCACGATCGGGGGCTACCGATCGGCGGGCGGGCTAATTCCAGGGGGTGGCTATGTTCCTCCACGCCGGGCCCTTGTAGGGCTCCGCAATGTTGCCCAGGGCCCGGCGCGGATACAGCAACCCGCGCCCATGCGCGGACTCGCGCCGGCCACGCCGTGCATGTGAGGACCCGCGCTGGCCGTGGCGTGCATGCGCGGACCTGCATCAGCCGTGCTGGCACCTGTATCGGCAGCTGGAGCTGCGTGAGGCGCTACAGTGCCGTGCTGGCCCCCTGTGCAGCGCAAGATCACTGCTCCTAGCAGCCAGATGACGCCGTCGTAAAATGCTCCAGCATTTACGACGGCATCAAATTTAATCCCATTATCGGAGAATCCCGCCCCAGATCTGACTGCTGAAAGTAGCCCATCCACTGAAAGATTTTCTTTCATAAGGTACATCAAGTGGGTTGCCTTTTGGACAGGGAGATCACGGATTGCTCAATCACCTTGTTGATGTTGTTTGAGCTCGAACAGGATCACGTGAAAACCCTTTCTTTCTTTACAGCAATTTGAAAAATAAATTGAAATTGTTACAACACTTGTTCAGGGCCAGTGCTTGGAACCTGGAGCACAGAAACGGTGATTGATAAGTAATTAGGCTGCTTTGATTTCATTCTTATTAACAATCTGGTTTTTTTGCTGACGATCTGACTTGTTCTGACTGGCTGTGGGCCATTTAGCGTCTCTTGCCAATTGCTCCAGTCTATTTCCCAATCAGAACACAAACAGCAAGTTCTGGTTTACAGTGGCAATATTGGCATTAATCATTCATTTGCATTAAATCAGAGGCATGTCAAACACTGAGCAACAATGAATGGCCTTGTATCAGGGAACACCATGCTGGTTGAACAGCTTGGATCACAGTGGGACATTCTGCATTTGGAACTACTTCTGCACCCGTGTAAAAACCAGGCAGACCCCTCCATTATGGAAGATGTGGGAAATGCTGAGTACCTGCTAGTGGCTGTCTATTTTGTCAATGTTCACGTTGGATCTCATTGCATTCTGGTCTCCAGATCACTTGACCTGTGTGTGGTGGTGTGATCTGCACTGTTCACTGACACAAAGTTGTTTGCAATGAGCACCCCAAGTGCGAGTTCTTGATGTAATCACATCAATCCAAACCAAATTCACTCTCTAAAAATGAGATGCAGCTCATGATGTTGCAATTCAAACAGTTAGGTGTCAACGTACCTGTGCCCGTGCCGTGAGTCTGAATGAGGAGACACACCTTCATCAAATAGACGAGATAAGATGTGTATAAAGATATGCAGTGAGATTCTCTGTCAGCGGGATCCTCCCCTTCACAGGCAGCACACGCACCCCCGCGGATTTCCCGACGGAGAGGGGGCGGCCACAATGGGAAACCCCATTGGCCGGCTGCCAGGACGGAGGATCCTGCTGCCGGCAGGGGCGTGCCGTGCCAGAAAATGGGTCTAGTGGGACAGAGAATCCCGCCCATATTCTCCTCAGAAAAACATGAGTCCAGAAACTAATTTGTTTAGTTAAAAGAAGCACTCATTTGGAGCACTGCGTCTGTTACTTCCAAATTTAATGATTCCAATCTTTTGGCTGACCTCCAATAAGCCTCAGCTAATCCAGAACTCTACTGCAGAAAGTGCCACTCAGCAGGCAGCTCATGCTCATAGGAACATAAGAAATAAGAGGAGTAGGCCACTCTGCCCCTTGCTCCTGCTCTGCCATTCAATAAGATCATGGCTGATCTGATTGTGGCCTTAACTCCATTTTCCTACTGACCCTCCATAACTCTTGACTCCCCTGTAGGTGAAAACAAAACACTGCCAGAGATACATTCAATATCCCAGTCTCTACTGCTTTCTGGGATAGAAAATTCCAAACAAATACCTTTTCAAGCCCTGCTTAGACGGGAGACTCCCTTATTTTGAAATGTGCCTCCTAGTTATAGCTTCCCCTTTGCAACAGTCACTAAGCATCTACCCTGTCAAGCTCTGCCAGGATCTTTTATGTTTCAATAAGATCTTATGCAGAAATTTCCAATGAGAAGCTTCCCCACCACCGGACAAGTTGGCAGGAATTATCAAGAATGGTCTGTGGATGTCTAATGCTCCAAGGAGTGTTAGTTGGCTGGAGGCCAGTTTTCTACCCTCACTATGGTGGAGGTACCACTTCAGAGAGCTGCCAGGCAATCTGATTCAAGCAGTCTTACTATTCAAAATACCTGCCTGAGGCCTGAGCAGGGGTAACTCGCCTGACTTCCCTGTTGTCCATGCTTCAAAATTGTGAGCTAGGCTGGAAGCATTAGGAATTAGGCAATAGAGCTTTAGATATGCCGGAGCATGGCGACTCTCTGAGAGCTCTCTCACCCAGAACGTTTTCTTTTATCTCTTATCACCGTTCTGACTTACTAAAACGCTTTTCCACTTCATATCAGCACTGTAACCAATCACTGTTTATTGATGTACCATTTGTCAATGTACTCAGTTGATTATTCTTTTTTTGTCTACTATGTGCATACAGTGTACATTCCCTTGGCCGCAGAAAAATACTTTTCTCGGTACTTCGGTACATGTGGCAATAAATCAAATCAAATCAAATTAATTGGGATGAAAGTGGGTGGGCAGCTTTAGGCCTCACCTGACCTCCCATTGAAATTGCAGACAGGTCAGGGGCCGCCTGTAAGCATGCCAATGCAGAAGGGTCAGGGGCAGCAAAATATTTGCTCTTCTTCCTCTAAAACCCCATGAGTACAGACCTTACCTACTCAATCTTTCATCATAAGAGAACACATTCATTCCAGGAATCAATCTAGTGAACCTGGTCTGAACTGCTTCCAAAGCAATGATATTAAAACATAAACCAGAAAATAGTGAACAAACTCAACAGGTCTGACAGCATCTGTGGAGAGAGAATGGAGCCAATGTTTTGAGTCTGGGTGACTCTTTGTCAAAACTGGAGAGAACTGGAAATGGAATCAGATTTATACTATGGGGTGGGGGGTGGGGGGGGGGGGGGGGGGAGGAGGGGGGGGGGGTGGCGGCATGGAGCAGTGGCACTGGATAGGGAGCCAGCAATAGCTGGAGATTGACGAAGATGTCATGGACAGAAATACAAAGGGAATGTTAATGAGGGTGATTAAGGCTAAGAAAGGTGCTGATAGTAGCACATAAAGAGATTAGAATATGCTAATGAAAGAACAAGGGGGATATTCTCCGAGCCCCGTGCCGAGCTGGAGAATCGCCGCAACCGCGCCACAACGCCCTACGCCGCTGCACGATTCTCCGAGGTGCGGAGAATCGGCACCATTTGTGCCCGGGCATTTGACGCGGCGCCGATTCTCCGGCCCAGATGGGCCGAGCAGCCACGCGGATACGACAGAGTCCCGCCGGTGCCGTTCACCCCTGGTCGCTGCTGGCGGGAACTCTGCGCGAAGGGTCGGGGGGTGGCCTGTGGGGCGGGGAAAAGCGCTCCTTCACCGGGGGGGGGGGGGCATCCGATGGGGCCTGGCCCGCGATCGGGGCCCACCGACCGGCGGGCCAGCCTCTCCCTCCCTGGCCCTACTTTGTTGCGCGGCCAGTCCCTGAATCCCCACGTCATGTTGCGTCGGGGCCGGCGCGCTGAAGAAGTCCCCCGCGCATGCACAGGTTGGCGCAGCCCAACTGCGCATGCACGGCGTTGGCGCGGCGCCCATTTGGCGCCGGGAAGGGAGGCTGGAGCGGCGTGAACCGCTCCAGCGCCGTGCTGGCCCCTTGTGGGGGACAGAATCGGTCGTCCCCGTGCCCGTTTCGCGCCGTTGTGAAACGCGACGGCGTTCACGATGGCGCAAACACTTTGTCTCCGTTTTGGAGAATCGCCCCCCAAAGGTGAGCAGAGTGTCAATGGGCAATTAGGAACAGGGGACTGATGGCGCAAGTTGGGTGGGGGAGGGGGAACAATGGTGAGGGACAAAATGATCAATGGAAGAAATGAAAATAAACTGATAAACTGGTGATGGTGGAGGAGAGAGTTCACAGTCTGAAGTTGTTGAAGTCAGTGTTAAGTCTAAAGGCTGTAACATGCCTAATCGGAAGATGAGGTGTTGTTCCTCCAGTTTGCAGTGGGCTTCAGTGGAATATTGCAGCAGGCCAAGGACAGACATGTGGATGTGAGAGCAGGACGGTGTGTTGAAATGGCAAGCTACAGGAAGGTCTTGGTCCTCCTCAATTGTAGCCAAACCCATAACTATTTCAAGGGACAGAGGTGCTACCCAAACTGGAGAAGGATTTGGTTTTCCCTCCAGAGAGTTCAATGAAAGCTGAGGTAGTAGTGAATGGGTTAGGTGGAAATTACATCCCAGTTCCATTGTAGAAAATACAATTGAAGTGTGATTAGTGCCAAGTCCAGTAGTTGTTAGGGTGGTTAAGAAAATCCCAGTGGATGGGATTACTTTTGGGGAATAATAATAATAATCTTTATTGTCACAAGTAGGCTTACATTAACACTGCAATGAAGTTACTGTGACAAGCCCCTAGTCGCTACATTCCGACACCTGTTCGGGGACACAGAGGGAGAGTTCAGAATATCCAATTCATCGAACAAGCACGTCTTTCGGAACTTGTGAGAGAAAACCGGAGCACCCAGAGGAAACCCACGCAGACACAGGGAGAACGTGCAGACTCCGCACAGACAGTGACCCAAGCCAGGGATCGAACCTTTGACCCTGGAGTTGTGAAGCAACAGTGCGCCCTGAAGTCAGTGTCCTGAAAGGCAGACGCGTCAGCAGGAGAGAGAGAGTGAACTCTCTGAACTAAGTTCAACAGCTTGCATGCCTGCGCGCCAAGCAGGGAAGCTTTCGAGGAGCCCACGATTTCAAAGGGAAGGATGGCTTTACGTGACCTGTGCATCACTTCAAGTTGGCATGAGCAGCTGGCAGCAATGGCATTGCCATTATAATCTAATAGCTGGCAGGCTGATGGCAGGATGGCTGGTTCGACACAAAGGCTTTGGAGGTCAGACCACGCAATGAGATTGGCGGAGGCCCCGGTGTCCAAGCGGAATCGTTTTTGGGACCGGTTGACCGTAAGGGTGGCACACCACTCATCGCCCGGATCGATGCTGTATACCGATAGAGGCTGGATTCTTTGCTTCGGGGACACCATGTTTTTTGTAATGATACCGACTCGAAAAGGCGCCTTCGGGTCCTTGGTGTCAATATCGGGTAGCAGGTCCGAATCGGGCTCGGTGACCGTGGGTTGAATGGCCCGGACATTCCTGCGAGGCTGGCTGGAGCGACGAGAGTTGGCAGGCTGAGCTGATCTGCATAAAGCAGCATAGTGGCCAAGTTTGCCACATCGCAGGCATCATTGGGATTTGGCAGGACATTGCCGCTTTAAGTGGGCGGAGCCACAGTTGCCGCACACTGTAGCGTCAGTAGGTTCGCTGCGCCACCGCGCATGCGCGGTGCGGTCGTACGTGGTGCGCGCCTGCGCAGCACGTTCGTCGACATCCCCTCGTTCGGTGCGCACAAGCGCGGGAGTCCGCGAAAAGCACACAAAATGGCCGCCCTCATCCAGGCTGAGGCCCTGGAGTTGCTCGATTGCTTGGACCCGTTCTGACTCGTGAGGACCTTGCCGCGCTGTTTCAGCCGCTTGGATGTGGGAATACCAACTAGTGGCGTGTTCATGTAGTACGCAGGTCTCGATGGCAGTCGCTAGGGTGAGCTGCTTTACCTTGAGGAGCTGCTGGCGTAGGGAGTCCGACTGAACACCAAAAACGATCTGGTCGTGTATCATGGAGTCGTAGGCGGGCCCGTAATTACAGGACTGCGCAAGGATGCGGAGGTGGGTGAGAAAGGACTGGAAAGGTTCATCTTTACCCTGCAAACGCTGTTGGAATACATAGCGCTCGAAACTTTCATTCACCTCGATGTCACAGTGACTGTCAAACTTAAGGAGGACCGTCTTGAATTTTGATTTATCTTCACCATCAGCAAAGGTGAGAGAATTGAAAATGTGGATAGCATGTTCCCCGGCCGTGGCTAGGATGAGAGCGATCTTCCTGGTGTCTGAGGCAGCTTCCCGGTCTGTGGCTTCAAGGTAGAGCTGGAAGCGTTGTTTGAATATCTTCCAGTTGGCCCCTAGGTTACCGGTGATGCGGAGCGGCGGCGGCGGGCGGACGCTGTCCATTTTGCAGGATGGCTGTATGCTGGTGGAAGGCAGATCACTTGCAGGTAGGTCTAAGAAGTTCTAACATCCCTCAACTACTGGTACCATGATGTGTTGGGTGCTCTGGATCCGTGGAACACATGCAGGCCACCAACACTTAAAATAGTACAACAGTATTTCATTAAGTTAGAAACTGTTGAACATACTTTCACTGTGGGTTAACACGATGTTAGATTAAACTAAAGACCTATGCCTGTCCTAACCAGTCTATGCACTCAGCACATGGTGAAGATCTGTGCTGTAGGCTGTAAGCTCTGTCCTTCTGAGAGGCTGCATCCCGAATGAGCGGGAACTCTGATGCCCCCTATCTATATAGTGCGTGTGCTCTAACTGGTGATTGGCTGCGGTGTTGTGTGTGTTGATTCGTCTTGCTGTGTGTCCATCAGTGTGTGTGTCTGCACCATGATATACTGGTGTATATTATGACAGGCATTAAATAACTCAAAGAAAGAAATGTTGAAAGACCTTAATGACAAATCAAATGACAATGGTAAGTGAATTTGAGTCTGATGGGATTATCTCTATGAGAATGATTCCTCGCAAAAGTTTGTCAAATAGAAAATCAATTGGAGAACCAGGGGCGAAATTCTCCGTTATCGGCGGAAACTCCGCCGATCGGACGCAAAAACGGCGCAAATCCCACTTGCGTCACGTCATAAAAATGGGCGATAGTCTGCGGCCCGAAATGGGCTAGCAGCGACGTAACGGGATCCGCGCTTGCGCAGTGGTTCACGCCGTGCAGCGTCATACGCGCTGCACGGCGTGACGGCTCATAAGGCCGCGCAGCTCCCCCCCACCCGACCGGAACAGCCGACCGCAACACCCGACTTGATGGCTGGCCGTCGCTCAGCCCCGAGGTTCGAGTCACGCGATGTGGAGGCGCTCCTGGATGCGGTGGAGCAGAGGAGGGACGCCCTGTATCCCGGGCACGGCCAGCAGAGTTGCCCCACGCCACAGCCGGCGTCTGTGGAGGGAGGTGGCAGAGGCCGTCACCGCTGTGGCCCTAACACCACGGACAGGCACCCAGTGCCACAAGAAGGTGAACGACCTCGTCAGAGCAGGCAGGGGTGAGCGTCCCCCATATCCCCCATATCCCCTCTCCCCCAAATCCCCCCCTCCCCCATATCCCCCCTCCCCCATATCCCCCTCCCCCATATCCCCCATATCCCCCATATCCCCCCTCCCCCATATCCCCCCCTCCCCCATATCCCCCCTCCCCCATATCCCCCCTCCCCCATATCCCCCCTCCCCCATATCCCCCATATCCCCCTCCCCCATATCCCCCCTCCCCCATATCCCCCATATCCCCCCTCCCCCATATCCCCCATATTCCCCCCTCCCCCATATCCCCCCTCCCCCATATCCCCCATCCCCCATATCCCCCATATCCCCCTCCCCCATATCCCCCCCTCCCCCATATCCCCCATCCCCCATATCCCCCATATCCCCCTCCCCCATATCCCCCCTCCCCCATATCCCCCATATCCCCCATATCCCCCCTCCCCATATCCCCCATATTCCCCTCTCCCCCATATCCCCCCTCCCCCATATCCCCCATATCCCCCCTCCCCCATATCCCCCTCCCCATATCCCCCATATCCCCTCCCCCATATCCCCCATATTCCCCCCCTCCCCCATATCCCCCCTCCCCCATATCCCCATATCCCCCCTCCCCCATATTCCCCATATCCCCCTCCCCATATCCCCCCTCCCACATATCCCCCTCCCCCATATCCCCCATATCCCCCCTCCCCCATATCCCCCATATCCCCCCTCCCCCATATCCCCCATATTCCCCCCTCCCCCATATCCCCCCTCCCCATATCCCCCCTCCCCCATATTCCCATATTCCCCCCTCCCCCATATCCCCCCTCCCCCATATTCCCCATATCCCCCCTCCCCATATCCCCCTCCCACATATCCCCCTCCCCCATATCCCCCATATCCCCCCTCCCCCATATCCCCCCTCCCCCATATCCCCCATATCCCCCTCCCCCATATCCCCCATATCCCCCCTCCACCATATCCCCCATATTCCCCCCTCCCCCATATCCCCATATCCCCCCTCCCCATATCCCCCATATCCCCCCTCCCCCATATCCCCCCCTCCCCATATCCCCCATATCCCCAAGTGAATCCAGCCCTAACCTTAACCTCTGCAATGCACGCGCAACCGATGGCGTGCATTCATATACCTGCCTAACACTGTTGCCTTTTACCCCTGCCACCACCCCCCCCCCCCAGGAGAAGCGCGCACACAACAATAGGGAGCATGTGAGGACTGGAGGAGGGCCCGCTGATGAGAGGCCACTGACCGTACACGAGGAAAGGGCCCTGGAACTGGCTGGCGGACCTGAGGACCGGGAGGTTGCTGATGCAGAGGTCGGGGCCCCACGAGCAAGTGAGCCACCAACAGCCCGTCCCCATATCCCCCCTCCCCTATATCCCCGTCTCCCGTATCACCTGATCACTGCCTGATGTCTAACCATGCATGCTTCATTGTGTATCGCAGGACCAAACGTCCAGGCACCCATCCCCGCAGATGCAGACCGCCCGCAGGATGCCCCTCGGAGACCACGGGAGACGGAGAGACCCGCACCCTCCAGCATGCGACGCCCGCAGGATGCCCCTCCGGAGACCACGGGAGACGGAGAGACCCGAACCCTCCAGCATGCGACGCCCGCAGGATGGCCCCTCGGAGACCACGGGAGACGGAGAGACCGAACCCTCCAGCATGCGACGCCCGCAGGATGCCCCTCGGAGACCACGGGAGACGGAGAGACCCGAACCCTCCAGCATGCGACGCCCGCAGGATGCCCCTCGGAGACCACGGGAGATGGAGAGACCCGAACCCTTCAGCATGCGACGCCCGCAGGATGCCCCTCGGAGACCACGGGAGACGGAGAGACCTGAACCCTCAGCATGCGACGCCCGCAGGATGCCCCTCGGAGACCACGGGAGACGGAGAGACCCGGACCCCTCCGCATGCGACGCCCGCAGGATGCCCCTCGGAGACCACGGGAGACGGAGAGGACCTGGAGCACAGGGAGACGACACCCCCGTCACGTGCGGGAGCGACCACCCAGCGATGAGGGGGGCAGCCACAGGCCCCCGTCACATCCGAGCCAGGACACCACAACCCAGGACACCACTATCCAGGACACCCCTACCCGGGACACACTACCCAGGACACCCCTACCCGGGACACCACTACCCGGGACAGCACTACCCGGGACAGCACTACCCGGGACAGCACTACCCGGGACAGCACTACCCAGGACACCCCTACCCGGGAAGACGAAATACCGGACAGTGACTCAGAGTGGATGGGTGGAGGCGAACCCCCACCCAAAGTGCCATGACTCAGAGTGGGACGAAGAGCACGACACAACGCCACTGCTGTCACCAACACCCTCCACCATCGCAGAAACACTCACCACGGTTGGGCACTTTAGTGATGAGGCGTCTGGTACACTCACTGGTGCGCACAACACAGCCGTCCCGGTACAGCAGGTGGAGGTAGGAGCAGCAGAGGGACCGGGCGGTCGGAGGGCAGCCCAGGCCAAGCGAACATCTGCCGCCCAGATGGATCCCGGGTTCCTGCAGTTACCACACCCACACATAGATCCGATGCAACCACCGACACGAGACGAGCGAATAGGGTGACGGGTGGCTTGCGGCGGCTGCGGTCACAGGTGGAGGAGTCCACCCGCGTCCAGGAGCTGGGAGTGGTCCCGGTCATGGCGTGCCCACCACAGGCTGACACCGCACGGGTGCGTCCGCGGTGGAGGCAATGGGTGCGACGGTGTCAGACATGGGGAACGGTTTGCGAGGCCTGGGGCCTTCCGTGCAGGCGGCGTGCAGGCGGCGTCTGTGGCCCAGGAAATGGCTGCCCTCTCACAGGAGGCCATGAGCCAGTGCCAGCGCCAGATGGCAGAGGCGCTCAACGCCATAGCCGAGTCTCAGCAGGCCATGGCCCAGTCTCAGCAGGCCATAGCCCAGTCTCTGCAGGCCATGGCCCAGTCTCTGCAGGCCATGGCCCAGTCTCAGCAGGCCATCGCTGAGGGCATCGGCGCCAGTGGCCATGTGCGAGCTGGCGTCGCACTGTCGCAGACAGGGTTCGACAACCCCCTGGGCTCCATGGCTGCAAAGCTGCAGACCCCTGTCGATACCAGCACGGGCCTCCAGGACTGGCAGCGCCAGATGTCGGGGGCGCGTCGGATGGCCAGTCCGTTCGCATCCCCCACCCATGTAGAGGCCTGGGGGCCATCGGGCACCCCGAGGGAGGAGGAGGTGGTGTGGTCCGTCCCGGCTCCCTCTGTAGGGGAGGTCCCGGTACACCGCGACACCTCGGACTCCCCCCCTTCCGTCCCAGGTGCATCGGGTGGGCAACGGGCAGGACAGGCTGGCAGCTCGCCATCCCAGTCGCCCGGGCCGCAGCCTGGCCCATCTAGGCCAGGACGCCCCAGGAAACGGCCGCCAAAGGGATCCAGTGTCAGAGGGCAGGAATCACAGGAGTCCACCTCCAGTTCTGCTGTACCGTCTGGGGAACCACGTAGACGTAGTCAAAGGGCCCGTAAGGCCAAACAATTAGACACTGAGTAAGTTGGCACGGGTGCAGGGCACAGATGAGTTTTAGGCGCTAGGGCACGTGCATGAACTCCTTTGGTTATTAAAGTCAATGTTACACCTACCGAAGCTGCCTTTGTGCTCTGTCCAAAGTGTGCGGGGGTGTCATGTACGTTGAGCGCAAGTGTTTGTGTGAGGGGTGGTCTTACCTCAGCCCCAGGTGAGTCTGCCCCCTTCCCCCTGGGCCGCCATCAACATCCCCCGGGCAGAGGACGGGACCGTGCGCTGCAGTGTCACAGCCGCATGCAGGGATGGTCCGGGTGGATGGTGGTACTGTGGCCATGGGTCTGACATAGTCCAACGATGTAGAGCCAGGAGCTCATCGGAGGCGGGTTGTCATCATTCTCCATGGCCTGCGATAGACACGCGTCCACCCGCAACTGGGTGAGCCCGGCCCGTTGTGCCGCCGGTGGATCGGCAATTGGGAGTGGGGGGGTGGTGTGCATGCGGGTGGGGTGTGTGGGGTTGGGGAGGGGGGTGAGGGTGCTGGGTGGGTGGATGGGTGGGGGGTGTGGGTGGTCGGCTGTTGTCATGGTGTGCGGTCTGTGGCCATACTACCCGATTCCCACGCCCATCTAGTCAGTGAAGCGGGCGTCTATCAGTCTGTCCCGTGCCCGCTGGGCCAGCCGGTAACTGTGGACAGCCACCCGTCTGTGTCTACCCCGTCTGCCCTGACCATTGCCCCCCATCCCCCTCATCTGGGGAGGACTGGGCCTCTTCCTGCTGCTCCTCCACTCCGCCCTCCTCTGCCTGCGGCACATCGCCCCTCTGCTGGGCTATGTTGTGCAGGACGCAGCACACCACAATGATGCGGCCGACCCTATCTGACCGATACTGGAGGGCGCCCCCAGAGAGGTCCAGGCACCTGAAACGCATCTTCAGCACGCCAAAGCACCTCTCGATCACTCCCCTTGTCGCTACATGGGCATCATTGTAGCGGTTATCCGCCTCATTGCGTGGCCTCCGTATAGGCGTCATCAGCCACGATCGCAATGGGTAGCCCCTGTCGCCCAGCAACCAGCCCCTCAGCCGGGGATGGCGTCCCTCGTACATGCCGGGGATGGATGACCGCGACAACACGAATGAGTCGTGTACACTGCCTGGGTGACGGGCGCAGACGTGCAGGATCATCATGCGGTGGTCGCAGACCACCTGTACGTTCATCGAATAGGTCCCCTTCCTATTAGTGAACATGGCCCTGTTATCTGCAGGTGGCCGCACGGCGACGTGCATCCCATCGATCGCGCCCTGGACCATGGGGAACCCGGCAACGGCAGAGAAGCCCACGGCCCGGGCATCTTGGCTGGCCCGGTCCACGGGGAAGCGGATGTAGCGGTGCGCCATGGCATAAAGGGCATCTGTCACTGCCCGGATGCACCGATGCACCGATGTCTGCGATATGCCGGACAGGTCCCCACTCGGTGCCTGGAATGACCCCGTTGCATAAAAGTTCAGGGCCACCGTAACCTTGACGGACACGGGGAGAGGGTGTCCCCCGCCAGTGCCACGCGGTGACAGGTGTGCCAGCAGGTGGCAGATGTGTGCCACGGTTTCCCGGCTCATCCGGAGTCTCCTCCTGCATTCCCGGTCCGTGAGGTCCTGGTATGACTGCCGGGGCCGGTACACACGGGGCGCCCTCGGGTGCCTCCGTTGCCGTGGGGCCGCGACGTCCTCCTCCCCCCTCCTCGTCCTGTCGGTCAGGTGTCCCTCCAGCCTGGGCGGCTGCCGCCTGCCCCTCTGCGGCAGCCTGCGCCGCCTCTCTGGCACGCTCCTCCTCCTCCTCCTCCTCCTCCTCCTCCTCATCCAGGGCAACATAGACATGAGCGGCTGCCACCACGGCGGCCAACATCGCTGGATGGTCTGAAAACATGACGGCCTGGTTGGGGGGAGGGGAACGACGACATGTCATCATTGCCCATATCCCCTCCTCCCCCCAGCCAGGTGGCATGGACCGCATGGGTCCAACTGTTGGAGGCTGGCACCTGGCCAGGTGGACCAACTCATTTGCCCTCCCATCACCCACCCCGGCACGGACCCCCCCCCCCCCCAACCTCCACCCCGGCACGGACCCCCCTCCCCAACACCCACCCCAGCACGGATCCCCCCCCAACCTCCACCCCGGCACGGACCCCCTCCCCAACCTCCACCCCGGCACGGACCCCCCCCCCAACCTCCACCCCGGCACGGACCCCCCCCCCAACCTCCACCCCGGCACGGACCCCCTCCCCAACACCCACCCCAGCACGGACCCCCCCCCAACCTCCACCCCGGCACGGACCCCTTCCCCAACCTCCACCCCAGCACGGACCCCCTCCCCAACCTCCACCCCGGCACGGACCCCCTCCCCAACCTCCACCCCGGCACGGACCCCCCCCCAACCTCCACCCCGGCACGGACCCCCTCCCCAACCCCAACCTCCACCCCGGCACGGACCCCCTCCCCAACCCCCAACCTCCACCCCAGCACGGACCCCCCCCCCAACCTCCGCCCCGGCACGGACCCCCTCCACAACCCCCAACCTCCACCCCGGCACGGACCCCCTCCCCAACCTCCACCCCGGCACGGACCCCCTCCCCAACCTCCACCCCGGCACGGACCCCCCCCCAACCTCCACCCCGGCACGGACCCCCTCCACAACCCCCAACCTCCACCCCGGCACGGACCACCCCCCAACCTCCACCCCAGCACGGACCCCCCCCCAACCTCCACCCCGGCACGGACCCCCTCCCCAACCCCCAACCTCCACCCCGGCACGGACCCCCTCCCCAACCCCCAACCTCCACCCCAGCACGGACCCCCCCCCAACCTCCACCCCGGCACGGACCCCCTCCCCAACCTCCACCCCGGCACGGACCCCCTCCCCAACCTCCACCCCGGCACGGACCCCCTCCCCAACCCCCAACCTCCACTCCAGCACGGACCCCCCCCCCCCAACCTCCACCCCGGCACGGACCCCCTCCACAACCCCCAACCTCCACCCCGGCACGGACCCCCTCCCGGCACTCCCCCGGAGCCCAGCCTACTCTAACCCCCCCCCCCCCCCCCCCCCCCCCCCCCCGCCGCACACACACACAAGCCGAGACACACCTCTCCTCAGGCAATCAGTCTGCGGCCACGCCATTTCCTGCCCAGAGCCAACCCCCCAGGCCGTCACTCACCTCCTCGCTGGTCGGCGTGAGCCTGGAGCACCGGGTCACGCCGATGAAAAGGAGGTTTGATTCACGTCGAAGTGAACGGTCATCACGTCGACGGGACTTCGGCCCATCCGGAAGGGAGAATATCGGCAGGCCGAAAATCGGCTGCCTTGCGCAGACCCGTGACATTCTCCGCGGCAGCGGCGCCATTAACGCCCCGCCGACTTTTCTCCCTTCAGAGACTTCGGCGGGGGCGGGGGCGGGATTCACGGCGGCCAACGGCCATTCTCCGACCCGGCGGGGGGTCGGAGAATGACGCCCCAGATTCTGAGAATTCCAAGATTGAAGGTGATTCTAAGAAGGAGGGGTCCGAATCTAAAAGTAATAACATTGATGCAGATTCAGACAACTGAATACAATTTGGGTTCTGAATATGAAGAAATAATGAACAACTGCTACCGAATAGACCTGTCACTAACTGACCTTGAACAGATGGCAGGTAATTATTCCAAAGCTAGGAGCAAATCAGAAGAAGAAAGTGAATTGGACATTTCTAAAAATAATTGTTACTGCCTCTTTCAGTAAACCTGTTGCCAATCACAAGGGGAATATGCACAATAGTATGGCACCAGCTATTCAGGTTGAGGACAGCCATGACTGCGTAGTGACACCAAACAATAGATTGATTAACCCACATCCTTTAAAAGCCCACAGTGCCTCTTCAAGGTAACGAAGCAAATCGCAAATAAGGTGAAATAATCAGTGATCAATTTCTTTTGAAAATGAGGAGGAAAGTGAATATGGAACCATACAGTGACTCTGTAAGCACATCTGTTAACAAAAAACAGAGTTCATGGAACCAATAATGTGCTATCCTCTGATTCTGAAAGTACAGAAGAAAGTTAAATTCTGGAAAGCACAAATTGTATATTTTCATTTAAGAACTGTGATTACAAAGACTCCGATGAAAAGTAAAAGCCGTAAAACAAAGAATTGTGGGTGGGATTCTCTGAGCCCGGGGCCGGAGAATCGCGGCGACCGACGCAAATAGCGCCACACTGTCCTGACGCCGGGACGCGATTCTCCGGAGAGCGGAGAATCGGCACCATTGGCGCCGGCTCGGCGCCGGTTGGGGACCGCTCTACGGGGCTCCCCCCCCCGGCGATTCTCCGCCCAGGATGGGCTGAGTGGCCGTACCCAAAAACCCGAGTCCCGCCGCTGCCGTTCTAACCTGGTCTTACCCAACGGGACCTCGGCGTGCAAGGATCTGGGGGCGGCCTGTGGGGTGGGGGGGGGGGTGGGGGGGGTGGGGGGGGGGGGGAGGTCTGACTCCACGGGGGGCCTCCACTGTGGCCTGACCCGCGATCGGGGCCCACCAATTGGTGGGCCGGCCTCTTGGGCTGTGGGCCTCCTTTGTTCCACGCCGGCCCCTGTAGCCCTACGCCATGTTGCTTCGGGGCCGGCGCGAAGAAGGGAGACACCGTGCATGCGCAGAACCCGCGCCGGTCCCACTGCGCATGCGTGGACCCGTGGCACCCATCTGACGCCAGGATCGGCAGCTGGAGCAGCGAGGGTCGCTCCAGTGCCGTGCTGGCCCCCTGTAGGGGTCAGAATTGCTGATCCTGAGGCCATGTTGATCAATGGCGTTTACGACGGCATCAACACTTAGCCTCAGGATCAGAGAATCCCGCCCTGTGCAAATAAAGCCAACCAACTTTGCGAAGGTTGAATCCACAGCTTTACTTGTCGCTGAAAGCAACTATGTGAAGGAAAAGAGAGCACTTAAAACTGGAGGAGTTGAAGAGTGTTTATTGATTAAAAATTAACTAATTATTTCCCTCAGCATTGACAATACCGCTTGTAGTTTGGCTGCAGAATATCCTTGAAGTTTGGATAAACACTTATTGGACAATCAGAAAATACTGGCTGCATTACATGAGAGACAGAAAGAGGCAGAAATGCAGAAGAAATTCGTTCAGGGGGTCCTCCCTAATTTGGACAGTCAGAAACCTGGCAAAGGGAAGCACATTGTTTTTTATTTTGAAGAAGAAAGTGAAAACAAGGTACTGTTTGAGGATAACAGAGGAAGTTCTAAAATAAAATATGCAAACTTATCAGCAGGAGAAGAACAGAGAGAAGATTTAATAAAGATACGGAAAGAATATAAATAGAGTTACAGGGAAACATCAGGGGCCACTCTGTTAACTAATCATGATGTAGACATAAGAAACTCTGAATCAATAATGCCACATCCATCGCGACTAAAACCATGAAGATTGGCTCAGTTAGAGGCTGAAATACAGTGCATGTTGGATATGTTGCGGAAACAAGTGAAAATGCTGTGATCCACAGAACCCCAAGTTGAGTTTGGAAGATGAAGGCCATGTTAGTGGGTGAAGTGGTGCTGGCTACCCCAGACTTTACAGACCATTTAAACTGGTCACAGATGCCAGTGACCTTGGGGTATGGGCAATGCTATTAGTCCTTTGGCATTTTGAAGTATTATGTCCGACATGACATTAAACAAAGCTTAGCTCATATGGATCATAATCTGTTTGCGTTATAGAGAAGTTTAAGACCTGGAATGCAAAATTATTCCATTGGAGTTTATTATTACAACAGTTCAATGTTAAAATTGTACATATTCCCAGAAAGTATGATGCAATATTGGATGCTTTGTCACGGGTTTAAGGGCTGACTAGTTACCAATGTAGATACTTGGAAGGAAACCTATATAATGGGGAACGAAGGGTAGCATAAATCCCGACCTGAAAGCTTGGTTTGAAGGACAGTGTGCTAAAGACAACCATCTGACTCTTTTTTCCTTTTACTTATTATTATTCACCCCTTTCTTCCCCTCTGTGTTTGTTTGTCTTGTGTGTGCAGGGTGGGAGTGAGCAAGTTAAATTTGGGGATTAGGAATTTGTTGATAGTTAACCAATTGTATTTGCTGCAGTAATTGTGTTTAAATTTACAAACCTGATGACTGTAACTATTAGGCAGCCAAGGGCCAAAGACTTTGACATTTTCCAAGAATTATTTGTTGATTAAATTGTGTTGCAACTCTGGGTCAAGGATGTTGTAATTGACCATGCCCTAGCCCAAGGTGTCCCAGCGCACCAGATTGTGCCCCAGAAGGCTGTCCACTAATTTTGCCCACCGAGGTGGGTCTCTGCGCTGATGAAAGGTGCGGGCAAAAGCTGTGATGCCTCAATGGTGGTCTCTTTGGAGCTCTCCTCCGAATTGGTCCCTTGGGTGGCAGGTAGGGTACAATTCCGGATGACCCAACCTCATCAGATAGAGATCCGGTGAGACTTTAGGCATGTGGTCAGGGAGAAGGATGGATCATTTTGTTTGACATGAGCCATTCACTCTGGGTAAAGGGGCAGCAAATCCTCACCTCTCTGGTGCAAGCCAACCTGTTAATGACTGCTCTCTCCTTGGGCAACTTTGCGATTTCCAGGATCCATTCCTCATAGAGGATGAGGACTCGAATCTCTAGGATTCTGCGCTCCCTCCCATCTGAGCCCTTTCCCATTTGTTATGGGCTGGCTACCTTTTCCTGCAGGGACAAAGAGTGGGCGTTGTGAGCTGCACGCTTGATGGGTCACCTATAGCAGGTGACATGAAGGAGTTGTGCTAGTGGGTGTCAGGGGGTTCTGAGGAAAAAGCACGAAGATCGGATGTGGGGAGGGTTGGAGGTGTCAGCCAGTGATTTGTGGGTGGAGTTTTGGGGATGAGGGGTGGCAGGCAGAGCTGATGCCAGGGGAGAGGTGTTAACTTGCCCTTGCCGCTCGTTGGGGATCATTGGTCTTCTTCCGACATTGAACGGTGGTTCTCTTTGTCATGCTGCCCGCACTGACTGCCACTGCCTCCCCTTTTGCTGATCCTTCTACCTCTTCGGGGGAACAAGGTCACCCGCCTCTCATACACAGCGCTGAGGAGTCTGGCCAGGCCGGCATCCCCAAAGCAAGGAGCAGGCCTGGACACTGCCATGCTTGTGTATTGATTGGGAATGAGTGGTGAGGGTGTATTTAAAAGCAGCCCCCTCTTGTTAGCGACGAGATGCTGAGGCGCGAGTCAGGCAAATCGGATGGTGAAGCAGTCAGTAATGTTGAGAATCTTGTGCGGGCTAATTTTTGGCATTAACTGCTGTTGAATACGGGCTGCATTCTCACCCATGCGGCCATCAAACACCCCGTTAAAGGTGCCCAAAACCGGAATTTTTATATTTTCCTTTGAATCGCCCCCCTTGGGCGGGAATCCCGCCCCTGCCGGTTGCCGAATTCTCCGGCAACGGATATTCGACGGGGGTGGGAATCGCGCCGCGCCGGTTGGCAGGCCCCCCCCCCAGCGATTCTCCGGCCCGCGATGGGCCGAAGTCCCGCTGCTGGAATGCCTGTCCCGCCGGCGAGAATCAAACCACCTTTTGAACAGCGGGACAAGGCGGCGCGGGCGGGCTCGGGGGTCCTGGGGGGGGTGTGGGACGATCTGGCCCCGGGGGGTGCCTCCACGGTGGCCTGGCCCGTGATCGGGGCCCACCGATCCGCGGGCGGGCCTGTGCCGTGGGGGCACTCTTTTACTTCCGCCTTCACCATGGTCTCCACTATGGCGGAGGCGGAAAAGACCCCCTCCACTGCGCATGCGCGGGGATGCCGTGAGCGGCCGCTGACGCTCCCGCGCATGCGCCGCACGGCAAAGTCATTTCCGCGCCAGCTGGCGGGGCATCAAAGGCCTTTCCCGCCAGCTGGCGGGGCGAAAATCAGTCCGGCACGGGCCTAGCCCCTCAAGGTGAGGGCTCGGCCCCTCAAGATGCGGAGAATTCCGCACCTTTGGGGCGGCGCGATGCCGGACTGATTCGCGCCGTTTTTGGCGCCAGTCGGCGGACATCGCGCCGATTGCGGAGAATCCCGCCCCTCATTCTTAAACAGTGACCCCTAGTTCTAGATTCTATGACAAGAGGAAACAACCTCTCCACATCCCACCCTATTGCCATCCAGCTAAGGAATGTGTCATTTTGGGTGATAATTGTCAACTAACTTTGATATATCAATAACGGGCCTGACCTGGTATTCACCGGGGCCTTCATGAATCTCCACCTCCATTGGGGCTAAGTCCCTACAACGAGGTTCACTCGTTATTTTAACAATCGTGAAACAGGCGCCGTGGCTGCTGAGGGAAAAAGAGGGGGTATGGAAAGTGTCCAACATCCCATAGTTTGCTAATTATCGTGCCGCTGGTCGGGGGGATTCTTCCAGGGCCGGGAGAGGTAGCGAGGGGTGGCCAGGATGTGGGCTGTGGAGTTGGGGTGGACAGGCACGGGACACCATTGCCGCAGCTGGAAAGGCAGCCATGCAGCTGTGCACGCCACTGACTGCCCTTTGTGAACTTCGGGCCACGGGTCGTAGGGGCGTCCCTCCAGGTGCCCTCTGGCCCCAGCCGACCCATCAGCTGTATGGCTGGGATGGTGTATCTGGGCAGTGAAGTGTGTATAAGTGACTGCAGCTTATCGGCCTCCTGAGTGTCAATCGTGAATTCTGAAAATCTGCGTACTGCAGGTGCTAGCCCCTCAACAGTTGCTGAATCGGTCCAGGTGTGGTGGCAGTTTTGCTGTCGTGAAAGTCCACAAATCCTACCAGGGCGTCATCAATTTCTCTCAGGAATGGAGAATCCCACTGAGGATATCAGAAGGGGTGGAGAAGAGGTTGGGTAAAATGCATGTTCCCGGTACGTGGTTCACCCTCCCAGAAGGGACAGAGAATGGAGTGTGAAGAACAAGACCGATGGTGTCCCCCACGGCTGAATGTGTGAGATCAGTTAAAAGAGTAGCCATGTGAGTACACGATTACATACAGGGAGTTGTGAGGGGACTTACCCTGGCGGAGCGGATGAGATCATTCATCCCCTTCCTGCACTGGATAGCACCTAGTGGGTGGGTGACAGCATTGCTGACCTCCTTGGCAACGGCCTGCCCAAGAGGTGAGGTTGGTTTGCTTCCTTTCCCTGTGAGTGGCTGACATCCTGCATGGTCTGATTTAGACAGGTGGGCTGGAGGGAGTGATATGAATGTTGTCATAATATCCACACATGTATATAATGAAGTGCAGACAGGCAGTGACTGACACACAGGATGACCAGTAAGCACACAGCACAGTGCAGCCAATCACCAGACAGTACACCACCACTATAAAGCCAGAGGGCACTAGGTTTCCCGCTCTCTCGGAACCAGCCACTGAGACAGTCAGAGTCCACGAGCCAGCACAGTGCAAACACCATGCGGTAGCAAGTAAGTCTGGTCAGGCTAGTACAAGGTCTCCAGTCAGTTCAGTATAGTGTCAACCCACAGTTAAATATGTATGTTAGTTCTATCGTTCAATAAAACCGTGTTGGATCTTCTACAGTGTTAGAGGTTTAAGATTCAGAACAGAGGTAAAAAAGCCAACATAAGTGCACTTTACCTGAATGCTCGTAGTATTCGGAATAAGGTAAATGAGTTGATGGCGCAAATCATCGTGAATGACTATGATTTAGTGCCCATTACTGAAACATGGTTAAAGGATGGTCACGACTGGGAGTTAAATATCCGAGGGTATCAAACTTTTCGGAAGGACAGAGTGGATGGTAAGGGAGGTGGTGTAGCTCTGTTATTTAAGGATGACATCCGGGCAACAGTAAGGGCTGACATCGGTGCTATGGAGGATAAGGTTGAATCCATTTGGGTGGAAATCAGGAATAGTAAGGCGAAAAAGTCACTGATAGGAGTAATCTATAGGCCACCAAATAGTACATTATGGTGGGGCAGGCAATAAACAAAGAAATAACAGATGCATGTAGAAATGGTACAGCAGTTATCATGGGGGATTTTAATCTACATGTTGATTGGTTTAACAAGGTCGGTCAAGGCAGCCTTGAGGAGGAGTTTATAGAATGTATCCGCGATAGTTTCCTAGAACAGTATGTAATGGAACCTATGAGGGAACAAGCGGTCCTAGATCTGGTCCTGTGTAATGAGACAGGATTGATTCAGGATCTCATAGTTAGGGATCCTCTCAGAAGGAGCGATCACAATATGGTGGAATTTAAAATACAGGTGGAGGGTGAGAAGGTAAAATCAAGCACTAGTGTTTTGTGCTAAAACAAAGGAGATTACAATGGGATGAGAGAAGAACTAGCTAAGGTAGACTGGGAGCAAAGACTTCATGGTGAAGCAGTTGAGGAACAGTGGAGAACCTTCCGAGCGATCTTTCACAGTGCTCAGCAAAGGTTTATACCAACAAAAAGGAAGGACGGTAAAAAGAGGGAAAATCGACCGTGGATATCTAAGGAAATAAGGGAGAGTATCAAATTGAAGGAAAAAGCATACAAAGTAGCAAAGATCAGTGGAAGACTAGAGGACTGGGAAATCTTTAGGGGGCAACAGAAAGCTACTAAAAAAGCTATAAAGAAGAGTAAGATAGATTATGAGAGTAAACTTGCTCAGAATTTAAAAACAGATGGTAAAAGTTTCTACAAATACATAAAACAAAAAAGAGTGGCTAAGGTAAATATTGGTCCTTTAGAGGATGAGAAGGGGGATTTAATAATGGGAGATGAGGAAATGGCTGAGGAACTGAACAGGTTTTTTGGGTCGGTCTTCACAATGGAAGACACAAATAACATGCCAGTGACTGATGGAAATGAGGCTATGACAGGTGAGGACCTTGAGAGGATTGTTATCACCAAGGAGGTAGTGATGGGCAAGCTAATGCGGCTAAAGGTAGACAAGTCTCCTGGACCTGATGGAATGCATCCCAGAGTGCTAAAAGAGATGGCTAGGGAAATTGCAAATGCACTAGTGATAATTTACCAAAATTCACTAGACTCTGGGGTGGTCCCGGCGGATTGGAAATTAGCAAACGTGACACCACTATTTAAAAAAGGAGGTAGGCAGAAAGCGGGTAATTATAGGCCAGTGAGCTTAACTTCGGTAGTAGGGAAGATGCTGGAATCTATCATCAAGGAAGAAATAGCGAGGCACCTGGATGGAAATTGTCCCATTGGGCAGACGCAGCATGGGTTCATAAAGGGCAGGTCGTGCCTAACTAATTTAGTGGAATTTTTTGAGGACATTACCAGTGCGGTAGATAACGGGGAGCCAATGGATGTGGTATATCTGGATTTCCAGAAAGCCTTTGACAAGGTGCCACACAAAAGGTTGTTGCATAAGATAAAGATGCATGGCATTAAGGGGAAAGTAGTAGCATGGATAGAGGATTGGTTAATTAATAGAAAGCAAAGAGTGGGGATTAATGGGTGTTTCTCTGGTTGGCAATCAGTAGCTAATGGTGTCCCTCAGGGATCAGTGTTGGGCCCACAAATGTTCACAATTTACATAGATGATTTGGAGTTGGGGACCAAGGGCAATGTGTCCAAGTTTGCAGACGACACTAAGATAAGTGGTAAAGCAAAAAGTGCAGAGGATACTGGAAGCCTGCAGAGGGATTTGGATAGGCTAAGTGAATGGGCTAGGGTCTGGCAGATGGAATACAATGTTGACAAATGTGAGGTTATCCATTTTGGTAGGAATAACAGCAAAAGGGATTATTATTTAAATGATAAAATATTAAAACATGCTGCTGTGCAGAGAGACCTGGGTGTGCTACTGCATGAGTCGCAAAAAGTTGGTTTACAGGTGCAACAGGTGATTAAGAAGGCAAATGGAATTTTGTCCTTCATTGCTAGAGGGATGGAGTTTAAGACTAGGGAGGTTCTGCTGCAATTGTATAAGGTGTTAGTGAGGCCACACCTGGAGTATTGTGTTCAGTTTTGGCCTCCTTACTTGAGAAAGGACGTACTGGCACTGGAGGGTGTGCAGAGGAGATTCACTAGGTTAATCCCAGAGCTGAAGGGGTTGGATTACGAGGAGAGGTTGAGTAGACTGGGACTGTACTCGTTGGAATTTAGAAGGATGAGGGGGGATCTTATAGAAACATATAAGGTTATGAAGGGAATAGATAGGATAGATGCAGGCAGGTTGTTTCCACTGGAGGGTGAAAGCAGAACTAGGGGGCATAGCCTCAAAATAAGGGGAAGTAGATTTAGGACTGGGTTTAGGAGGAACTTCTTCACCCAAAGGGTTGTGAATCTATGGAATTCCTTGCCCAGTGGAGCAGTAGAGGCTCCTTCATTAAATGTTTTTAAGATAAAGATAGATAGTTTTTTGAAGAATAAAGGGATTAAGGGTTATGGCGTTTGGGCCGGAAAGTGGAGCTGAGTCCACAAAAGATCAGCCATGATCTCATTGAATGGTGGAGCAGGCTCGAGGGGCCAGATGGCCTACTCCTGCTCCTGTTCTTATGTTCTAGGTCTGTTTCTCGCATCGCTGCATCAGGTGCAGTCCACACCGAACCGACATGCCTAACACATCATGGTACTACGGAGTGATACTGAAAATTGACGGGCCTACCTCGAGTGAATCAGCATTGACCAGCAAGCAGCCATCCGGTGACATGGAAAACATCCAGCCTCCTCCGCAGCTCCGCATCTCCGGCAACCTTGGCGCAAATTGGAAGCTCTTCAAGCAAAAGTTCCTCTGGTACATCGAGGCCTCCGAACTCGAAGCAGCATCGGATGCCAGGAAGATCATGCTATTTCTGTCCTCCGCGGGGGACCACGCCATCCACATCTACAACTCCCTCACGTTCGCTGACTGCGAAGATGAGGCACGATCAATTTGACTGGAGACAAAGTTGAATCCAAACTGAGGCTTTATTAGTATCAGATGTGTGGCCTCCCACAGCAGCTGACGAAATGGCTGCGAGCTGGAGGCCACACATATTTATAACACGGCTCCTGGGCGGAGCTAGCAGGCAGGGGCCACAGGTGAACCTATAGTGCAGGTTCTACCGTACAACCTCTAATACCAGAACACAGTGGTTTACCACATTCACCCCCTGTTAAAATTGAGTCCTGCGGGAGTGGTGGATAACTATATACAATTAGCAATTTTTAATATTTACAGAGCAGTAAAAAAATGTCTCTGGTCATCCGGCGGGCCGGTCAGAGGTTCAGCCGGTCCGGTGCCTTGATAGTTCTTTGAGATCGACGAAGTGGTGAGTAATAGATAAACTATCATGTCCAGGAATACAGTTTATCTTGGGTAATGATGTAGCTGGATCGCAGGTGGGAGTGATGCCTACTGTGGTTGATAAGCCAGTGGGAAATCAGACAACTGAAAGGTTGAAGGACGAATATCCTGGGATTTTTCCGGATTGTGTAGTAACAAGGTCGCAAAGTCACAGGTTAAGACAAGAGGAGAAATCAAAGAGTGAAGATGAAGTAGAAGTGCAATTATCAGAAACGATTTTTGATCAGATGGTTGAAAAAGAACAAGAACAGGTGGAGGATGAGGCGGATATCTTTAGTTCAGGAAAATGGGCGGAGTTACAACAGAAAGGTGTAGAAATAAAACGGATATATCAGAAAGCATATACGGAAGAGGAATCTGAGAGTATACCAGAGTGTTATTACCATAAAAGTGATGTCTTGATGAGAAAATGGAGACCTGTACATATGCAGGCGGATGAAAAGTGGGCTGAAGTTCATCAAATAGTATTGCCGGTAGGGTATAGAAAGGAGGTGTTGCGAGTTGCACATGAGGTACCAGTGGGAGGTCATTTGGGAATAAGGAAAACTCAAGCTAAAATCCAGAAACATTTTTATTGGTCTGGACTACATAAAGATGTAGTTAAATTTTGTCAATCATGTCACGCATGTCAAGTGATAGGGAAACCTCAAGCAGTGATAAAACCAGCACCCTTAATACACATTCCAGCATTTGAGGAACCTTTTACAAGGGTCCTAATCGATTGTGTAGGACCGTTTCCTAAAACAAAAACTGGGAATCAATATCTTTTGACTGTAATGGATGTGTCTACTAGGTTTCCAGAGGCCATTCCAGTACGTAATATTACAGCTAAAAGGATTGTGGAGGAGTTACTTGAATTCTTTACTAGATATGGACTATGCACAGAAATTCAATTGGATCAAGGATCGAATTTTACTTCAAAGTTATTCAAAGAAATTATGGATAGCTTAGGAATAAAACAATTTAAATCAACTGCGTACCATCCAGAATCGCAGGGAGCATTTGAAAGGTGGCATCAGACATTAAAGACAATGTTGAGGGCATATTGTTAAGATTATCCAGATGATTGTGATAAAGGAATTCCATTCATATTGTTTGCAATTCGGGATGCACCTAATGAATCTACCAAATTTAGTCCTTTTGAACTAATTTTTGGTCATGAGGTAAGAGGACCACTTAAATTGATTAAGGAAAAATTGGTGGGTGAGAAATCGGAAATTGCATTATTTTGTGTCAAATTTTAGGGAACGATTGAATAGAGCAGGTGAATTGGCTAGAGAACATTTGAAAGTTGCACAAAATGTGATGAAACAGGTAGCGGACAAGAAATCCAAAGTTCGTAGTTTTGCCAGTGGAGATAAAGTTTTAGTGTTGTTACCAGTGGTAGGGGAGCCTTTAAAAGCGGTTTTGTGGACCGTATCAGATTGAAAGGAAATTAAGTGAGGTGAATTATGTGGCAAAAACACCAGATAGAAGGAAAACTCACCGAGTGTGTCATGTGAATATGCTTGAAAGGCAAGGAGAGAAAAAGGAGGTTTTAATGATTCTAACTCAAAGTGACGAACCAAATCCAGATGACTGTGAATTTGACATACCTCAAATTAAATTGGAAAATGAGGATGTTCTTAAAAATTGGGATGAATTGTTAAGTTCCCTTCCAGAGGAAAAACGAACTGACCTGAAAGAGTTATTGATATCACATGGGCAAGTTTGCAAAGATAAATTGGGAAGTACTAAAATGGCTATACATGATGTAGATGTGGGAAATGCTGTTCCTATCAAACAACATCCATATCGACTTAATCCTTTAAAATTGGCACAGGTTAACAGAGAGATTGAGTGTATGCTGAAGAATGGCATAATTGAAGTGGGTTGCAGCCAATGGAGCTCACCCATAGTGATGGTATTTAAACCAGACGGTACCCAACAGTTGTGTGTGGACTATCGAAAGGTGAATGCAGTTTCAAGAACGGACTCTTATCCTATCCCGCGTTTGAAGAATTGCATTGAGAAAATGGGACAATCTGCTTTTATTTTCAACTTCCAGACATGGAAAGAACATTTAAAACATCGTATGGAGTTCTTCGATCGACTTCAGGCGGCGAGTTTGGTGATGAACCTAGCCGAAAGTGAATTTGGAGAAGCCCGGATCACTTTCCTTGGGAAGTTTCCGATACCCTCAAGACGAAGGGAAATGATGCGATTTCTTAGCATGAGTGGATTTGATCGAACAGCTGTGCAAAGGTTTTGTGGCGTGATTACTCCACTGATGGAATTGCTCAAGAAACGTAAAAACATTCAATGGACAGCGGACTTTCAACAGGCATTTGACTGCCTGAAAGCTGTGATCACCAATGCTCCTGTATTGGAGAATTGCAAGGGACTCTGTGGTCAGATTGAACTAAAGTATCTGATTCTAAAGAGAAATGCCGAGGAGTAGAGGAACGCATGGATCGTGCAGAGACTTTGTTCAAAGCGACTGTCAATCGAGAAGGATTTCGGTTGGAGGAAGAACAAAGAAAATTTGACTATATTATTACACTTGTTTGTGTGTGTCGTTTTTTAAAAAAAATGAACAGGTATATTTACTGTGTACATTTCTTAGTGGATGGTGCAAAAGTGAAAAATGAAACCATCTTGAAGTTGATGGGTTTTTTTTCTTGGGGGGAGGTGTCATGTGATAGTGCCTTTAAGAAATGGATGTTTAAGCAATGTACCTTTAAGAAATGCAGTGATGTCAGAGTGTGGGTGGAGCTGGGTTTTAGATCAGCCATTTTGCAGTTTAGTTTTGAGTTTTGAGGAAAAGAGCTTGGGTGTGTCTGTGTTTGCAGTGAGCTGGATCTGCTGTGATCTTTGCCATGAAAGACTATCTCTGGATCATTTGGGTGATTTAAACTCTTAATAGTAAAGCCTTTAACCTGATGTGTTTCTGTTTAAAGGTGTTAAGTCTCTTGGATGTTGAAAGGAATAACTGAAGAATTATTTAGTGTTGTAATATTTTCAGGGTTATCTTTGAAGTAAGCGGTGTTAAGTGATCCAATGTTTATTTAAAAGGTTAAGTTGAGTTCATGGAATAAACATTGTTTTGTGTTTAAAAATCCAAATGTCCATAATTGTAATCCCACACTTGGAGAACAAGCCGTGTGCTTGGAAAAGCAACACTACATTAAAGGGGGAGGTTGGTTGAACTCCATGATACATTTTGGGGTTCTAAAAACACCTCTACCATAACAGCACCAATAAGTCCGATACTCCAAAAACCGTGGCCGGCGACGGTTTGATACCAAATGTCAATTCTCCGTCACCTCAACAGCGGCGTCAAAGCATTCCCGAACGCACGTACAGCAAACACCCTTGGCATATCATGGAAATTTCCGGGGCCTCCGTGATTCTTTGCCTCCACTGGAGCGAATTCCCGACGGCGAGGTTCACTTGTGCTTTACAAAATCGTGAAATCTGCGCTATGGATGTGGTAGATACCAGGCCGCTCTACACAAACCTGAAAGTGTAGCTGATAGGTGATCATCAGATACGCATCATGTACATCTGTGCCCGACACCTGGGCAGTGTGCACGACGCCTTCATCCTGGCACATTCAACGATTCCTGGCCTCTTCGAGATGCCTCCCCGGCTGGGGGGTTGGATCCTGAGCGACAGAGATTATCCACTGCGGTCGTGGCTAATGCCGCCAATCTGGAGGCCATAGGTCTTAGAGGAGACCCGCTAAAATGTTGCCCTTACAGCAACTAGGGGCCTGATCAAGTGGTGCTTCGGCCTCCTGAAGATGCGGTTCAGGAGCCTGGGCCGCTCTGAAGGGGTCCCCAAGTATGACGCTGAGAGGGTCGCCCAGGTCATGGCGGCTTGCTGTGTCCTCCACAACATCGCGCAACAGAGGAACGATGTGCTGGAGCAGGAGGATGGACATCAGGCCTCCTCCAAAGAGGAGGATGTGGGGGGGGGGGGGGGGGGGGTGGTGGGAGCGAGGATAGGCAGGACATGAGGCCCAGCAGGTTTGGGAGAGTACGACGTGTGCACAGGGCCAATGCTCAGGGACGCTCTGATCGCCTCTAGGTTCACCGACTGCGGTGGGGGGGGGTGGATTGGCCAGGGACACTCGGACACCGCATCTCACTCCCACACAGCCCACTCCCCCCCCCCCCCCCCCCACCCCCACCCCATGGTAGCATCTCTCACTGTCACCTGGGTAATCCCTGCATGCGAGCTGGCCATTCCATCACATGGTCCCATCGTATCCCTGGGGTGGCGGAAGTGGGGACAGTCGGGAGGGGGAGGGTGGGGATCCCAGCCCAATCACAACTTCTGCCCATTCCCCCCCCCCCTCCCCCGCGCCCCCTCTCTGGCCAACCCAGACCAGTCCACCCCTCACACCCATCTGACAGAGTAACGAGGCAGGTTTTAATATTGTGAACAGGTCTTTAATGTGAATAAATATATACATATATGTGCCCCAGCCCCTCTTGCTATACTGTGCTCTGCACCCGTGCCAACTTAACTGGTGCCTAACTTTCTGGCCTTAGGGGCCCTAACACTATGTCTAGGTGGATAGCCAGACGGTACATCAGGAGTGGAGGCGGCCTGCTGTGATTCCTCCCTGTGACCTGGGTCCCCATTGGCGGCCGTCTTCTGGGTCCTGGATGGGCCTGGATGCTGCTCGCATGTCCCAGGTGGCATAGTGCCATCCTGTTCTGCCCGCTGCCCACCAGATGCGCCAGGGACAGGAGGGGGAAGTCCGAGATGCTCCGGTGTTCCGGCACCTCCCCTGCGGGGGTCACCGACCGGGCCCCATCAATTTTCATAGTAACCTCATTGCAGTGTTAATGTAAGGCTGCTTGTGACACTAGTAAAGATTATTATTACCTCCTCCTCCCTCGAGGTGGTGGTGGGGGTGAGGGTGGGGGTAAGGGTGGGGATGAGGGTGTTGTGGGGGTGAGCGTGGCAGTAAGGGTGGGGGTGAGGGTGGGGTTGTGGTGGGGTGAGGGTGGTGGGGGTAGGTGGTGGGTGAGGGGGTGACACGTGTCACAGGGAATCGCAACTAAGCAGGGTCTCACTTCCTCACCCGCGGCCGGCCTTCACCCCGGCGACTTCCCTTTCCTCAGGGCCACCAACCACATCCAGGGCCCGCTGCTTTGCCATGGTGAGGGGGCGCAGGTCTGATGGTCCCGCTCCAGTTTTCTCCCACATCCGTCGGTTATAGGCGGCCTTCCCCTGGGGAGAGTGGAAACAGAAAATGACAGTGTTAGTCAGTCCGACGCATGCAGACCTGGGGGTAGGTAGCTGGTGACCTCCGTGGCCAGGGCACCCGTACATGGCGGCTGGTATGGGTGCCAGCATGTGGTGCAGGGTGGGGGGTCGCCACCCTCCTGGTGGGGAAGGTTTGGTGTTACAGGTGTGTGGGATGTGAGTTACTGCCAGGGGCACAGTGCTGCTAATTCATCCTGGCTGCCCAGTGAAGGTCATGCAGTTTTTTCCTGCACTGCAGGCTGGTCCGGATGGTGTTACTGGTGGCACTCACCGCCACATGTGCCCTGGCAAGGCGAATGGCGGCGGCTGGCAGCCTCCTTCCCAGGCCAGGGTACAGGGTGGCCAGCCTCTCCTCCACCATGGCATCCAGGAGCATCTCCATCTTGGCATCTGTGAAATGTGGGGCCGTGCGTCTTGCTGCCATCTTGTTGGCTGGGATGGTGTATGCGAGGAGTGAAGTGTATATATGGGACTGCAGCTCGTCAGCCTCCTGAGTGTCAATCACGAATCCGGTGAATCCGGCACGGTTTCTCATTGGAATCGATTATGTCCTGCGTGACGCCAGTGGTAGCCCCTTAATAATCGCTGAATCGGTGCAGGTGCGGTGCCAGTTTTGCTGTCATGGAAATCCACGACTCCTGCCCTGGCGACAACACTTAGTGGAACGGAGAATCCAGGGGGTTCGCTGGAAAATATTCACTCTTGCCAGGATTCAGCTTGCAGTCTGAAAAGGAGGCAAACTTCCTGAGCAACTCCATTATCTCCCCCACATTGAGAGTGGGTCCATGATATAACAAATCATCCACATATAAGGACACCCTATGCTCCCTTCCCACACGCTCTATCTCCCTCCTTCTGTCAGACGACCTCAATCCAATGTTTAGCGGAATGACTGCCAAGGCAAACAAAAGCAGAGACAATGGATACCCACGCCCTGTACCCCGGTTCAGCAGGATACAACCTGAGCTCAGGGCACCAGCCCCACACTCGCGATGGAGGCTATGTACAACAGCCTAAGCCATGAAATAAATCCTGGCACAAAGGCAAACAAAGACCCCAAAGAGGCACCCTGACCCAACCCCATTGAACACCTTCTCCATATCTATCGGAATAATCAACTCTGGCTGGGTCCCCAAGGAGGGCAACAACACAACAATCTCCTGATATTGGTGACAACTACTGACCCTCAACAAATCCAGTCCATTCCTCCAAAATCACCCCAGGTAGACATGGCTCCAATTACATTGCCAACACGTTAGCCAACAACTTAATATCAGATTTTAACAGCAAAGTAGGATCCTTGTCCTTCTTCAGGATCAAGGAAATCGATGCCAACACCAGCGTGGCCGGCAACAACCTCACTGCACCCCCCCCCCCCTCCCCCCCACCACCACCACCACCACCCCTATCCACCGGACACAGGATCATTGAAGGTTTAAAAAGTGGGACCAACTGACCAGAAAACTGCTTGTACAATCGAGTGGGGAGGCCATCCAGACCCGGTGCTTTGTCCATCTGCATTAACCAAATACAGCTTGTGATCTCCTCTGGCTCTATCGACATCGCAAACTCCTTCCCCCCCCACCACCACAAAGAATTGCTTCACCGATGACCTTCCACCATGGGCTCTGACCCATACAGCCCACGGTAGAAGGCCTCAAACACCTCATTGACTCTCTCTTGGGCGGAAACCAACCCCCCACCTGAGCCTTCAACCTGCATTATCTTCTGGGAGGCAGCCTGCCATCTCAGCTGGTGAGCCAACAGATGACCGTCCTTCTGCCCAAACTCTCCCCATAGCCGTGTCTTGTCTCCACGGCGGTCACCAAGAGTGGCCCGGCTCCAACTTCAAGTGCACAAAATGTGGAGCATGATCCGATATAACAATCAGCAGGTACCCCTCCCCCTCCCTCACTCCAGGGAGAATGGAGAACAACCCACCACAAATAGTAAATCCGGGAATAAACCGGATGGACGTGAGAAAAGAATGAAAACTCCTTATCTCCTAAACAAAACCTAAATCTCCAGGGACCCGCGCCCCCCATGAACACCAATAACTCCTTTTTCCCCCCTGCTGGACTCAGAGACCAGCCAACCTAAGATCCAAATCACAATTGAAGTCTCCCCCCTTCCCCCAATAATTAGCTGATGTGAATCAAATTCTGGGTTAGACACCAGCACCTTATAATTGAATGCTGTGTCATCCCAGTTCGGTGCATACACATTGACCAAAAGCCACCGGCGTGCCCACCAATGACTCAATGATAATAACGTACCCCCCACCTGGGTCTGCTAATACACCCTCTTATTAAGCAGAACAGCGGCCCCCGCACCCTACAATCAAAATCCGAATGATATACCTGCCCCAGCCATCCCTTCCGCAACTTTGTTTGATCCTTGATTCTCAAATTGGTCTCTTGCAGAAAAACCACATCCACCTTCAAACCTCTCAGGTGCGCAAAAACCCTGGACATTTTTACTGGGCCATTTAACCCGCTCACATTCCAAGTTATCAACCGGACAGGGGGCCTCTGACCCCCCACCCCCTCGTCCCACCAAACCTACCCCCACCCGAGGATCAGCGATATCCAGCTTGTGAGACAATCCAGCAGTGCCCCAACCTGTACCAGCTCCAGGCCCGCCCAAGATGGCCACCACTTCCCCCATAAAGCCAGTCCAAAAACAAAGGGACCGTCATCATCAGCAGTCTGCCCTTCCCCCTCCCCTCCCCTCCCCTCCTCCCAGCCCCACCCCATCCTGAAAACCTGAAAACAACCAACGAAAGAACAAAAGCCCCCCTCCCTGATCCCAAACCTAAACAGAACAGAAACAAAAAGCCAAAGCTCATTACCTACAGCCTGCCGTTGGTTCTTAAAGTCGTCGTTCAAGAAGCTAACCAATGTCTCAGCCGACCACTGAGGGGCTGCAACACAGCAGAAGCCTCCGCCATGTTCCCCCCTGCTGAGGTTCGAGAAGCTTCTGCATCTGATGCCGATCCTTTGTCCTACTTCTGTCTTGTGTTATATTTACCGACATTGTCATGATATTCAAACACACACATCATGATGGACACACCAACAGGCAAATCAGAGCACACAACACCACAACCAATCACAGACAAGAACACCAACCACATAAAAAGCACGAGCACGACACCTGGTAGTCAGTAGGTCTGGGGACAAAGAAACAGAGAAGAGCTGTTACAACATCACAAGCAGGGAACCCCCACGTGCAGAGTGCAAAGACAAAACTGTACATAGTAAGTTTGAATAAAATAGCGTTGTACCATATACAACCGTGTTGGCTCATCTGTGTGTCAGAACACCCAACACCACATGGTACAGGAGTGGATCGATACCTGCCTACTAACCTGCCATTCTGGACATGGACCGCACCGACAAACCGCAGCCGTTGCAAGTCGCGGGGAACCTAGGTACCAATTGGAAGCTCTTCAGGCAGCGATTTGACCTGTACATCCGTGCCACCGAAAAACAGAGTGCCTCGGATGAAACGAAGATTGCAATGCTCCTCTTCTACGCAGGTCAGCACGCCACCGACGTCTTCAACTCACTGGTGTTCGAAGAAGGCGAAAACCAATCCAAATATGACACGGTCATCCTCAAACTGGACCAGCACTTTCAAGTTGAAGTAAATGAAAGTTTTGAAAGATACCTCTTTCAGCAACGCCTGCAAGGTAAGGAGGAGCTTTTTCAACCCTTCTTGACGCACCTCCGGATTCTAGCGCAGTCCTGCGGTTACGGCACCACCACAGAGTCCATGATCAGGGACCAGATTGTTTTTGGCGTTGCCTCTAGTGGCCTACGCCAGCAGCTTCTTAAAATAAAAAGCCTCACCTTAGCGTCTGCTGTGGAAGCCTGTGTCCTCCACGAAAATGCTACCTGCCGTTTTGCCCGATTTCAAGCGTCCGAGTTGGCACGGAGGGGGTCCCCAGCCGTCGAATCGGCAAGCCAGGCCGCCCACGACGTCGAACGCATCCAGGCCGTCGATTACTTCCCGACCCACGGCCCGGACGACAGCGGCCGCTTCCCGCGCTTTTCGCGGTCTCCCGCGCAGGTGCGCGCCAAAAATAACGGCCACAACGAGGGACGCACTGCGCAGGCGCGCCCACCGCAAGATCGCACTGCGCATGCGCAGTGGCGCAACGAACGCCGTGACGTCATGACGTGCGGCAATTGTGGAGCTCTACATTTAAAAGGGCAATGTCCTGCAAAAAACCGACAGTGCCTCAGATGTGGCAAGATGGGCCACTACGCAGCCCACTGTCGTTCGGCTCAACCCATGGATCCGGCGCATCCTCGACAATCTCGCAGACAAGTCAGGACCGTCCAGCCCACGCATCAAGACTTCCAGTTAAGTGATGCAGATGACCAGGATGCCTTCCGCGTTTCCGTCATCGATGTCAACAAGGTCAATGCCATCAATCCAGCCGATGAGTGGTGTGCCACCCTGACGGTCAACCGATCGCGCGTCGCCTTCCGTCTGGACACCGGCGCATCCGCCAACCTGATTGCATATTCTGCAGTCCAGGCCATGAAGGTCAAACCTCCCATCACGCCATCCCGGCTCAAGATGGTTGACTATAACGGGAACGTCATCCCGTCCATAGGATCTTGCCAGCTACAGGTAACTCACAAGATGCACACGGCCACACTCCCCTTCGAAGTTGTCGGCTCATCAAAGGACTCGTTACTGGGCGCACAGGCGTGTAAGGTCCTTCACCTGGTACAGCGCATTATGTCTCTCTCTCCAGATGAGATATCCGACTTCCCGGATGCTGAGTTCCACGCAAATCTCCATTCCCTCCTTGCTCACAACCAGGAGGTTTTTGAAGGCATGGGGACATTGCCATACACGTACAAGATTCGACTCAGACCGGACGCCATCCCTGTCGTTCACGCACCTCGCAGGGTTCCTGCGCCACTCAAAGACCGCCTCAAGGTACAACTGCGGGTTCTTCAGGACCAAGGGGTCCTATCCAGGGTCACGGAGCCCACGCCATGGGTCAGCTCCATGGTCTGTGTAAAGAAGCCCTCTGGCGAGCTCCGTATATGTATAGATCCTAAAGATCTGAATAACAACATCATGCGGGAACACTATCCCATCCCGAAACGAGAGGACCTCACCAGCGAGATGGCGCGAGCCAAAATATTCACCAAATTGGATGCGTCCAAAGGATTTTGGCAGATACAACTGGACCCGGCCAGCCGAAGACTATGCACATTCAACACCCCTTTTGGCAGATTCTGCTACAACCGGATGCCATTCGGCATCATTTCAGCATCTGAAGTTTTCCACCGCATTATGGAGCAGATGATGGAAGGCATCAAAGGGGTACGTGTATATGTGGACGATATCATCATTTGGTCCACCACTCCGCAGGAACACATGCATCGTCTACGACGTGTCTTCACCCGCATACGACAAAATGGCCTGCGTCTCAACCGTGCGAAGTGTGCCTTCGGCCAGACGGAGCTAAAATTCCTCGGGGACCACATCTCAAGGTCAGGGGTCCGTCCCGATGCAGACAAGGTTAGCGCCATCACAGCCATGCCACGACCGGCTGACAAGAAGGCTGTCCTAAGATTCCTGGGCATGGTCAACTTCCTTGGGAAGTTCATTCCCAACCTGGCTTCTCATACAACAAATATGCGCCATCTCGTAAAAAAATCGACAGAATTCAACTGGCACCAATCGCATCAGCGGGACTGGGAGAAGCTCAAGCACAAACTGGTCACGGCACCAGTGCTGGCCTTCTTTGACACGACTCGCCCTACAAAGATCTCAACAGACGCCAGCCAATCTGGTATTGGAGCGGTACTCCTGCAAAAAGACAGCACGTCGTCATGGGCCCCGGTTGCATATGCCTCACGAGCCATGACCCCTACCGAACAGCGCTACGCGCAAATCGAAAAAGAATGCCTGGGCTTGTTAACTGGACTGGACAAGTTCCACGACTATGTGTATGGCCTGCCACGATTTACGGTCGAAACTGACCACCGCCCCCTGGTCAACATCATTAACAAAGACCTGAACGACATGACTCCTCGCCTCCAGCGCATCTTACTTAAACTCAGGAGGTACGATTTCGAACTGATCTACACTCCGGGGAAGGATCTCATCGTGGCGGACACTCTTTCCCGAGCAGTGAGCACACCACCAGATGCGGAGGGGTTCGTGCGTCAAATTGAGGCACACGTAACTCTGACAGCAGCAAATCTGCCAGCTGATGATCCTAGTCTGGCCCACATACGCGCAGAGACGGCGACTGACGCCCTTCTGCAGCGAGTGATGCGCCACATGACGGAAGGGTGGCTCAAAGGGCAGTGCCCCCAGTTTTATAATGTGCAAGATGATCTTACCAACATAGACGGGGTCCTTATGAAATCAGACAGGATCGTTATTCCGCACAGCGTGCGCCAGATGATTCTTCATCAACTACACGAAGGCCACTTGGGCGTCGAAAAATGCAGACGAAGGGCCCGGGAGGCGGTATATTGGCCGGGTATTAATGAAGACATAGCCAACATGGTGCTCAACTGCACAACCTGTCAGAGGTTTCAGCCGGCGCAACCTCCGGAAACACTTCTACCACACGAGATGGTGACGTCCCCCTGGGCGAAGGTGGGTGTTGACCTATTTCACGCGCTCGGCAGAGATTACATCGTTATTATAGACTACTTCTCAAACTACCCGGAAGTCATGCCTCTCCATGATCTGACGTCGTCCGCAGTCATTGGGGCCTGCAAGGAAACATTTGCTCGCTATGGCATTCCAAGGACTGTCATGTCAGACAATGGACCCTGCTTCGCCAGCCGTGAATGGTCGTCCTTTGCCGCAGCATATGGTTTCACTCATGTGACATCCAGCCCTCTACATCCACAATTGAACGGGAAGGCTGAAAAGGGTGTCCACATCGCCAAGCGGCTCCTGTGCAAGGCGGCTGCTGCCGGATCGGACTTTAACCTTGCCTTGCTGGCCTATCGATCGGCCCCGCTATCCACGGGTCTCTCGCCAGCGCAGCTACTAATGGGTCGCTCCCTCAGGACGACGGTACCTTCCATCCTGGCACCAACAACAGACCATGAGACGGTTCTTCGGAACATGCAAATGCAGCGTGATCGCCAGAAAAGTCGGTACGACACACGAGCGACGGACCTGCCCCCCCTGTCCTCCGGAGACAAAGTACGCGTCCATCAACCGTATGGTGGCTGGTCAGCACCGGCCGAAGTCCTCCGACAAGTGGCTCCCCGCTCGTTCCTGGTTCGCATGCCGGATGGTTCAGTGCGTCGCCGCAATCGGCGCGCCCTTCGCCCGGCTCACAGCCACACAGTACGCACACGCCAGATCCTCAACAGGCTTCCGAGGATGACTTTGTGGAGCTGCTGCACATCACGCCCTTTCCATCGCCACCCATGGCCATGCCTGCACAGCAGCCGGTGGTTCTTGATCCACCCTTGAGGCGGTCAACCCGAACTCGTCGCAAGCCCATTAGACTGGACTTATAATACCGTTCATATGTTTAACAAGTTGCACAATTTTACATGATAACCTGTTGTTGTTTATCGTTCCAGATGTCGTCTGACTGGACAACTGTTCAAGTTTTTTTTTCTTCTTCTCTCGTTCGCATTTATGTTATGTTATGGTACAACTTGGTTCATGTGACGCACCCGACATCGCCCCATGTACATAGTTCCGTCATATGCACATGCTGCACACGACACACACACACTCTTAGATGCACTCACGACACGATCATATTTATTACCACGTAGGCACATATCTTTGTAAAAAGGGGGGATGTCATGATATTCAAACACACACATCATGATGGACACACCAACAGGCAAATCAGAGCACACAACACCACAACCAATCACAGACAAGAACACCAACCACATAAAAAGCACGAGCACGACACCTGGTAGTCAGTAGGTCTGGGGACAAAGAAACAGAGAAGAGCTGTTACAACATCACAAGCAGGGAACCCCCACGTGCAGAGTGCAAAGACAAAACTGTACATAGTAAGTTTGAATAAAATAGCGTTGTACCATATACAACCGTGTTGGCTCATCTGTGTGTCAGAACACCCAACACCACAGACATTACTTGTATGGGGGATTTTATTTTATCAAACTACACAAATTTCCTCCAAACGATCGGCCATAAACCGGGCAAAAAGGGTCAAAAACAAAGTACCTGGTGGGAGCCACCGTGTCGGGCGGGAGGGGGAGGGGGGGGTTGTTGTTGGGCGGGGGGGTGTCCGGCGGTGGGGGGAGCGAATTTTCATCTGTGAGGCCTTCAAGACATCTTTAAATATTGTGGATACCATAACAGGGGTAACTACAGCTGCTGCCTGCCTGTCCTACCAGAAACTACCGGGACAGGGCCCTGCTCTTAGTTCGATGCTGAAGGTCACTTTAACTCCCGTTGACTGTGAACTGCCTCTAGCTTCACAGCTGAAGGCTATTTCTAATAATGGAGTGGTCTTGTTAGTTGTGAGAGCACTTTGCAGCTACAGGTTGTGTTTGCTGTTTGCTGCTGCTATTGGCTGCAGATGCTTGGAGGCTGTTGCTGCTGTTTTGGTCCTTTTTGTAGCCGGAAAGAAGGACAATTTTTTCTAAGGTACCTTGGTCCTAGAACACTGGACTCGGGGGTCTTGTGAATCCAGAAGAAAATCCCGTTGGAAGAAAGAAGATGCGGTGGGACATGGTGCGTGACATTGTTTCAAATGGGCCAACTGTTAACGCCATTGAAGAAATACTTTGCACACTGCTTATGTTTTTGTTGCTGTGATGGTGTGATGAGTGCTGCATGTAACTAGCACATCACTGTGAGTTAAATACGTTGGAAGTCAAAGATGTTCAACAGCACCTTGAGTGTCAGAGGAATATGTGGATGCCAGCATTTGGTTCCGGTGAGATTGGGCCATATGGGAGACCTGAGCATCTGCGGCTCCTGGACGGAGAATGGCACTGATATATGGAACAAGTCACACATTAACGAATAGATCATGGGCTGGATTCTCCGATTTTGAGGCTATATCCTGAGGAAGTGTCTGGTTTTACGACCAAAAAATCGTCGAGGCCCCAGCACCGATCCTCCAACCGGTGAGGGGCTAGCAGCCGCGCCATGTAAAATGCATTGCCTTGCCGATAATAAACGCCTGGAGAATTGCTGGGTCCGTGGCCATGCACGGCGACGACCTGTAGTGGTCATGCCGTACAATATGGCGCCAGTCGCGCGCAGACCCGACCTGCCAGATAGTGCCCTCCTGGACACCCCCCACCAGTCCCCCCAGCCCTCGCCAAACCCCCCCCCCCCCCCCCCCCCCCCCGGCCAGCAGCATGGCTCTCCCCCCCCCCCCAACTGTGGCGGTGCTGGACACAGTCCGCAGCCACCATGCCGTGTTCACGAAAACTGAGAGCACACGTGTCCCGCGCCATCGGGAACTCTGCCCATCAGGGGTGGAGCATTAAGGGAGGGCCTTCAGGTAACGTCCTGAGGCTGTCTCAACAGCGTGCGGCATATTCCTCAATGATGCTGTTTTGGAGGGGGCGGAGCGTCCGAAAACAGGCACCACCCCCGATTCGGTCGTAAATACGGATTCTCTGTCCAATCACCAATTACAATATCGCCGTCAGGCAACGAAGAATCCCGCCCCATTCCTATCATAAAGTTCTAGACATGATAACACATTCTCAGGCTTATCCTCCGTTACTGTTGAGGAACCTGTGAGGATGATACCACGTGTATGTTTTTTTGTGTGCAAATGAGCTGATACAGCTTTGCAGTGGTACCTATATGGAGTGGTGATGTTTCCTTGTTGTTGAATGGTTAGTTTGATATGTGGAATGTTACAAAGAACAAAGAAAATTACAGCACAGGATCAGGCCCTTCGGCCCTCCAAGCCTGCATCTGATGCCCGACTGACTAAACCCCCGTACCCTTCTGGGGACTATATCCCTCTATCCCATCCTACTCATGCATTTGACAAGACATCTCTTAAAAGTAGTTGATTTTCAAATCTTTCTTATTGTTGACCATTTAATAAACAAAATATTCTCAAGTGGTGCTGCAGGTTATGTTTGCTGCTTGCTTCTGCTGGTAGCTGCAAAAGCCTGAAGGCTGTGTGTTTGTTTGCTGCCACTTCTTTTGCTTCTGTGGCCTGGAGTAAGGAAAGGGAGGATGGTAAGATGACCTGCTGCCAGTGCTGGAAAAGGGGAAGGGTTACTCCTTCTCTCTTCTGGCGTTCTGTGCGTCAGTGTGATTTCCAGTGTGATTTTCCACTGGTGGGAGTCTACTGCTGGGAGCTGCGGGAGGGGAAGCAGATTGATACGAATTAACAACTTGATGAAGGTGTTGAAGAAATGCGTTTACAGATTGCTGGTGACTTTATGGTACTGTTGACTGTTTAATGTTTAAAGTGTGTTCAATTTTCTTTGCACGAATGCACGGTTGTATTTTAGTTTTTCTACCGATATTCTGTAGTATAAAGGTACTTGTGTGTGTATGGCAAGGTGCCTATTCCTTGTCGGTTACTGGTTAATGAGATATATGGACAGTTCAGTAGTATGTTTTCATCTTTTTGTATAAAGGTACTGTTGACTGTTTAATAAACAAAATATTCTCAAGTAGCTTCTCATGGGTACACGTGCCATTCTCAGACGATGGCATTTCAATCAAACTTTGAACCCTGAACACTTTGTCTGACCTCCAGGAGCGTCAGCAGCAGAGAGACAGCAGCCAACAGTCAAACACTCAGGAGCTGCGCTTCAGCACTGGGGATATCCTTGCGAGCAAAGGGTGAGTGCATGCAGCAGAAGAGGGCACCTGAGCACAGTCTCCCTAATGTTTCCGGCAGAGGTCTGAAGCCTGGTGGCTCCTGATGTAGCTGGGGGGGCGGGGGTGCAGAGTGGGCTTTTCCAGCACAACTGGCTCGTTGGATGGCACTCTCAGAGAAGGCAGGATACGTAAGTGTGGGGGATGCTTGGGGAATTTTAAGGTCCCGGGGTGGAAGCCCTAACTGATTGTCAGTCTATCTCGTTCCCCAAATCCGTCCAGATACCAAAATGAATGGTGGTGTCGGTCCCGAAGAGGATTCCTTCGTGGTGCTTGTGGCAGCCCAGACGGCCAGATGCCGAAGGTAGCGGCACTGTTGCCGCAGGTTGGAGGCAGCACCCCATGTGCAGCAGGCCACCTCACACCCTGCAGACCCGGCCGCCCATCAGGCCGAGAAGGAACCCAGCAAGCGGAGACAAGCGACGACCCAAGGTGTACAAACATTGTTGGTCTTTTGAGGCGAAGACGGACAGCATGTGCCACAGGAGACTCTGTCTCAACAGCGATAGTGCAGCACCTGTTCCATGTCCTCGCGGACATGAGACCCCTTGGAAGAGGAGGACACCCATTCCCGATTGCCTTGAAGGTTACCACAGCCCTGAAAATTTATGCAATCGGTTCATTCCAGGGGACTTGTGCATCATATCACAAGTGCATCCGCGAGGTGACCAATGCCATGTATTCATCGGGCAGCAGACGATACCAGCTTTGAGCTGGACCAAGCCCAAGAATATGCCTGGTCTGCAGGATTCTCTGCTATTGCCGGGTGCCCCAGGTCCAGGGGGTAACTGTTGGCATGCATGTTGCCTTGCTCGCACCAGGGCACCAGGGAGTGCCCTTCATGAACAGAAAGTGGTCCCACTCCCTGAATGTTCAACTCGTGCGACCACCACCTCCAATTATGCTTGCATGCTTCCCAGGAAGCATAATGACAGCTACATCCTGGGACACTTGGAGATCCCCGGCATCTTCAAGAACCATCCCAGGGTGACGTGTTGGGTCTTGGGGGCTAAGGACTACCTGATGAGGGCGTGGCTGATGATACCAGTGTGATAGCTGGAGACCCGTTGAAATGAGGCCAATGTTGCCACCATGCTGTCATTGAGCAGTGCATCGGACTGCTCAAAATGTGGTCCTGATACCTGGACTGCTCTGGTGCTGCACTGAAGTATACCCCATAGAGGGTCTCTTGCTTTATGGTGGTCAACTGTGCCCTCTACAACCTGGCACAGCAGTGGGTGACATGCTGGAGGAGGAGGAGAAGGACATGCCACCTCATCTGAGAAGGAGAAGCTGGACCAGGAGAGAATAGTGGATGAGCCTGTGGAGGAGCCGCAGGAGGAGATGGACAGGTGGCCTACTGCTTTTCGCACCCTGTGGCCTTCGATGCCCTTGGCAGACATCCGCTGGAGGGTTGGCCTCCAGCACTTCCTCCTCCCTGATGGTGCCCATAGGGCCCTGCCAGTCTCCATGGGCCAGAGGGGCAGCTGGAGTGAGCTCCAGAGGATTCTGCATCATCTGGCTCTGCCAGTCCTGGCACCTCCCCATTGTTTTCACTAAGGTGTTGACACACTCGGCAATGCACCTCAGTGACTGGGCCATGCTCTGCAATGTTTCGGCAATGTATACCTGCGTCTAGGACATATCCCTCAGTGACTGGGACATGATGTCGAGGCCCTCAGCCATGGTTGTCACAGACTGAACCATACCTTGTTCACCACAACTCATGACGCTGACCTCGTGCTCAAGGCTTTCCACTTTGGTTGTCACCCTAGCGGTGCTGACCTCTGTGACACACATTATCGGCATCTCCTGTGCCCGTAGGCCTTACTCCTCTAATTGGCCCTGCACTTGCTGGAATATCGCTGACATCCCCTCTTGAATCTCACGGCCGGGTCCTAGCATCTGCATCAGCTCTGGGATAACCTTGTCCAGAGGCTCAGCATCTGGCTGGGTCTCAGCTGAGTCCTGGGATCCAGCAGACCTCCGACTGCTGCATCCCTTGGATGTTTCTGCCTCCACCTGATGTGCAACAGCATCTTGTATGATGCTCACCAGATTGTGCCCAAGAAGTCTGTCCACTAATGTCGCCCACCGAGGTGTGTGTCTCTGCGCTAGTGGAAGGTGGGGGCGGAAGATTTCGGGGGCGGAAGACTCTGGATGGCCCGGCCTCATCAGATGGAGATTCTGCGATAGAATGGACATATTGTTATAACCTGCCCGGATCCTATTGGCTGAGGACAATTGGTTACCCCATGATCCTTGAGGAATATGAGCTCCCCTAATGAAGGGGTCGGGGCAATCATTAGCAGTGCAGCTGTATAAATAGAGCTGGCCAGTGTGATACCAGCTAGAGAAGGAACCAGTAGTGAACTACTGATACTTTGTAGATATTGTTGTAAGTAAAGTTACTTTCTGTTCGACTGGACAACCACGAGCTGGATTTATCGTGGCCCTCACAAAACATGCGGTCAGTGAGAGTGAAGGATCATTTTGTCTGATATGAGACGGGTCGTCTGGGTGAAGGAGCAGTGGATCCTCACTTCTACGGCGCAGGCCAACCTCGAAGTCAGTGACTGCTCTCTCCTTGGTCAAGTGCATGATCTCCAGGGCCTGTTCTTCATAGGGGGTGAGGACTCAAATCTCTGGTGCTCCATCCCCCCTATCTTGGCCCTTTCTCAATTATTATGGCCTATCTTCTCCTGTGGGGACAAAGTGAGGGCTTTGTGAGCCTTGCGTTTGACGGATCGGGGGGGGTCAAAACCAGGTGGCATGTATGGACACCGCAACTGGAAATGAAGGCCTTGTGTTGGTGGGTGCCTTGGGGTGCTGAGGAACAAGCACAAAGATCGGATGTGGAGAGGGTGCGAGGTGTCAGCCAGTGATTTGTTGGGGCGAGGGTGAAGGGGGAATGTTTGGGAATTTGAAGGGTGGTATGCGGAACCGATGCTAGGAGAGAGGTGCTAACTTACCTTTGCAGCTCGGTGGAGGTGTTGGTCTTCTTCCTATATTGGACGCTCGTCCTCCTGGTCATGCTGCCCGCACTGGCAGCCACTGCCACTGCCTCCCAGGTGGTATTTGACCCTGCTGCTGGACCTTCGGTCCCCTTGGGGGGGAACATGATGTCCTGTCTCACATTGACCGCATCAAGAAGCCTGGCCAGGTTGGCATCCCCAAAGCGAGGAGCATGTCTGCACGCTGCCATGCTTGTGATTATGGGGAGTGAAGAGGAAGTGTTTAAAAGCAGCTCTCCTTTGTTAGCGGCGAGATGTGAGGTGCGTGTCTAGCGAATCAGACGGCGAGACAGCCAGTAATGGCGAGAAGCTGGTGGGGGCTCATTTCCAGCACTATGTGCCATTAAATACAGGCCCGATCTCGCCAACACAGCTGTCAAGAAACACCCTGCCATTCGTGCCCAAAATGAGACTTTAACATTTTTCCTTTAAATCACACCCTATTTAAAATATTAAATGTCACAGGGTACTAATTCAAGCAAAATTCTCTTTAAAATGGCCCTTTAAATTCATATGCATGGCCAAGCACTAATAAAAAGATTTCTCAGAGAACAAGGCCCGCACAGTATCTTTTTGGTTATCACTTGGCCATGCGCCTGCATGGTTAAGTCGGAATTGGCTTCAAGCGCGACTGCATTCAGTTCTGGGCACTATGCTTCAGGAACAAGAAATCAGGCTTTGCTACCCAAAAGTATTCCATTCTATCCTCCATCCCACCCTATTTTAACAAGCAATGCATTACCATATGATATACTACATGACATATGCTTTATATTTCACCTTATTAAAAGTTTCTTGGGGTGATTCCTTGATCTGGTGAGGAGCTAGTTGTGGTGCAGACCATTCCCTATCATGAGAGAGTCACACACGTGTGGTGTTTCATCTCGCCACTCAACTCTGTGTATTCCTCACTGCCCACATTCCCAACCAGGCAAGGAAGTGATAGTCCATTAGCCCATGACCAGATTCACTTAGCTGCTCAACTGATTGAACATCCAACTCCAATTCTGGTTTAGCACAGTGGGCTAAACAGCTGGCTTGTAATGCAGAACAAGGCAGCAGCGCGGGTTCAATTTCCGTACCGGCCTCCCCGAACAGGCACTGGAATGTGGCGACTAGGGGCTTTTCACAGTAACTTCATTGAAGCCTAATTGTGACAGTAAGCTATTATTACGATCAATTCCAAAACTTGATGCTATATTATTGCTGTTACGTAGGTGGGTCCGTTCGAACAATGTCATTGAATAAGCTTTGAGAGTCTGTTTAAAGGTAAAACAATCAATTAATTGGCGAGTCTGGTTTGACTGCCAGGGTTTTCAATGGATCTGTTGTACACAAGTTTATGTAAACCATCACTTTAATTGTGGCTAGATGGGATTTGTTGGATCAGGTATACTAAATGAAATTGAATGTCTAAAGTTGTCTGCTTCAACCTTTCTGGCCACATTTCTTTCATATGATTCACAGCACCATTCCGAATGATATTCTTTATGTTACGTAGCATAGTTTTATTCCCTATGTTATTGTTACAATTTCAGGCTTTTGTAAAACCATTTTCTCTCTGAAACGTTTCTCATTCTACAACCTTTTCTAATAACCTTACACAGATACGTAATTGGCAATTGCTTGCAATTATAAATTTTCTATTTAAAATATAGTGGGCATTAATGATTCTTGGAAACAAAGTTTTATTTTGAACGGACATGATGAAAATTCAGATATTTGTGACATTTAAAGTTTAATAAACAGAAATGCAGAACGTATGGTAGCATCTGTGGAAAGAGAAAAAGAGTTAATGGCCTCATTTTTCAAACGGCTGAAGAGACAGAAGGTGGGCAATGTCATAATATACGCCAGTATATCATGGTGCAGACACACACTGATGGACACACAGTGGGACCAATCAACATACACAACACCGCAGCCAATCACCAGTGAGAGCACATGCACTATAAAGACCAGGGGCAAAATTCTCCCGAAACGGCGCGATGTCCGCCGACTGGTGCCCAAAACGGCGCCAATCAGACGGGCATCGCGCCGCCCCAAAGGTGGCCATCTTTGGGGGCCGAGCCCCAACATTGAGGGGCTAGGCCGATGCCGGAGGAATTTCCGCCCCGCCAGCTGGCGGAAACGGCCTTTGTTGCCCCGCCAGCTGGCGTGGAAATGACATCCCCGGGCGGCGCATGCGCGGGAGCATCAGCGGCCGCTGACAGTTTCCCATGCATGCGCAGTGGAGGGAGTCTCTTCCGCCTCCGCCATGGTGGAGACCGTGGCGGAGGCGGAAGGGAAAGAGTGCCCCCACGGCACAGGCCCGCCCGTGGATCGGTGGGCCCCGATCGCGGGCCAGGCCACCTTGGGAGCACCCCCCGGGGCCAGATCGCCCCGCGCCCCCCCCCCAGGACCCCGGAGCCCGCCCACGCCGCCTTGTCCCGCCATTCAAAAGGTGGTTTAATCCACGCCGGCGGGACAGGCAATTTATCGGCGGGACTTCGGCCCATCCGGGCCGGAGAATCCAGCGGGGGGGCCCGCCAACCGGCGCGGCCCGATTCCCGCCCCCGCCCAATCTCCAGTACCGGAGACTTCGGCAACCGGCGGGGGCGGGATTCACGCCAGCCCCCGGCGATTCTCCAACCCGGCGGGGAGTCGGAGAATGATGCCCATGATGTGGAGATGCCGGCGTTGGACTGGGGCAGCACAGTAAGAAGTCTTACAACCCCAGGTTAAAGTCCAACAGGTTTGTTTCGATGTCACTAGCTTTCGGAGTGCTGCTCCTTCCTCAGGTGAATGAAGAGGTATGTTCCAGAAACATATATATAGACAGATTCAAAGATGCCAGACAATGCTTGGAATGCATCTCTGGATCTGTAAAGATTTAATCACCTGCTAATGCTCGCATTCCAAGCATTGTCTGGCATCTTTGAATCTGTCTATATATATGTTTCTGGAACATACCTCTTCATTCACCTGAGGAAGGAGCAGCGCTCCGAAAGCTAGTGACATCGAAACAAACCTGTTGGACTTTAACCTGGTGTTGTAAGACTTCTTACTATAAAGACAGGGAGCATCAGAGTTCCCGGTCATTCGAGTTGCAGCTAGCTAGGAGGACAGAGCTCACAGCCTGCAACACAGACATTCACCATGTGCTGAGTGCATCGACTGGTTAGGACAAGGCAGAGGTCTTTAGTTGAAGTTAGTATCGTATTAACCCACAGTCTAAGTATGTTTAAACAGTTAATGATTCAATAAAATAATGTTGCGCTATTTCAAGTGTTGGTGACCTGTATGTGATCCAGAACACCCAACACATCATGATACCAGGTGTGGTGGGATACTAGCACTTCTTAGACCTAACTGCAAGTGATCTGCCTTCCGCCAGCATTCCGTCATCCTGCAACATGGACAACATCAGCCCCCCGCCGCCGCTCCGCATCGCCGGCAACCTCGGGGCCAACTGGAAGATATTCAAACAGCGCTTCCAGCTGTTCCTCGAAGCCACAGACAGGGAGGGCGCCCCGGACACCAGAAAGATTGCTCTTCTCCTCTCCACGGCCGGGGACCATGCCATCCACATTTTCAACTCTCTCACCTTTGCAGATGACGAAGACAAGACGAAGTTCCAGACGGTTCTCCTCAAATTTGACACTCACTGCAGCGTAGAGGTGAATGAAAGTTTCGAACGCTATGTGTTCCAGCAGCGTTTGCAGGGTAAGGCTGAACCTTTCCAATCCTTTTTAACGCACCTCCGCATCCTTGCGCAATCTTGCAGATACGGGCCCACCTCCGACTCCATGATACGCGACCAGATCGTTTTTGGTGTTCAGTCGGACCCCCTACGTCAGCAGCTCCTCAAAGTAAAGCAGCTCACCCTAGCGACCGCCATCGAGACCTGTGTCTTACATGAAAACGCCACGAGTCGGTATTCCCATATACAAGCGGCTGAAACGGCCCCCACGAGGCGGAACGGGTCCAAGTGATTGAGCACCTCCAGGGCCTCAGCCTGGATGAGTGTGGCCATTTCGCGTGCTTTTCGCGGACTCCCGCGCTTGTACGCACCAAACGAGGGGATGGCGACGTTGAGGAACGTAATGCACAGGCGCGCACCACGCACGACCACATCGCGCATGCGCAGTGGCGAAGCGAACGTGCTGCGTCACGACGTGCGGCAACTGTGGCTCCGTCCATTTAAAGCGGCAATGCCCTGCCAAATCTCGACAATGCCTACGATGTGGAAGACTTGGCCACTATGCTGCCTTCTGTCGAGCAGCTCAGCCTGCCAACTCCCATCGCTGCAGCCAACCTCGCAGGAATGTTCGGGCAATTCAACCCAGGGTCACCGAGTCCGATGCGGACCTCCCACACAGCAGTGACACCGAGGACCCAAAGGCACCTTTTCGAGTCGGTGTCGTAACGAAAAATAGGCTGTCCCCGAAGCAAAGACACCAGCCGCTGTCGGTATACAGCATCGATCCAGACGATGAGTGGTGTGCCACCCTGACGGTCAACCGGTCCCAAATACGATTCCGCCTGGACACTGGTGCCTCCGCCAATCTCATGGCGTGGTCTGCTTTCCAAAGCCTTTGTGTCAAACCAGCCATCCTTCCATCGGCCAGCCAGCTATTGGACTACAATGGCAACATCATTCCTGCTACTGGCTCGTGCCAACTTGAAGTGCCGCACAAGTCACAGAAAGCCATCCTTCCTTTCGAGATTGTGGGCTCCTCGAAGGACTCCCTGCTTGGCGCTAAGGAGGCAAGCTGTTGAACCTCGTTCAAATAGTTAATTCTCTCTCTCCTGATGACACGCCTGCCTTCCAGGACGCTGACTTCAGGGCGCAACTCGACGCCATCATCGACCAGCATCGCAACGTCTTCGAAGGCATGGGCACGCTCCCATATACTTACAAGATCCTACTCAAACAGAACGCCACGCCTGTGGTGCATGCACCTTGCAGAGTCCCAGCACCCCTCAAGGACCACCTCAAGCAGCAGCTGCAGGACCTCCAAGACCAAGGAGTGATCTCAAGAGTTACGGAACCAACCGACTGGGTCAGTTCCATGGTATGCGTAAAGAAGCCTTCCGGCGAGCTGAGAATTTGCATTGATCCCAAGGATCTGAATCATGAGGGAGCATTATCCAATTCCCAAGCGCGAAGAGATCACATGCGAGATGGCTCGCGCCAAGCTCTTCACCAAACTTGACGCCTCGAAAGGATTCTGGCAAATCCAGCTCGACGAATCCAGCAGGTAACTGTGTACCTTTAACACCCCCTTTGGCAGATATTGTTATAACAGGATGCCGTTTGGGATCATATCGGCTTCAGAAGTGTTCCACAGGATCATGGAACAAATGATGGAAGGCATTGAAGGTGTTCGCGTCTATGTCGACGACATAACGATTTGGTCCACCACCCCGCAGGAGCATGTCAGTCGCCTCCAGCCCGTGTTCAAACGCATACGGGAGCAGGACCTACGCCTCAACAGAGCCAAATGCTCCTTTGGTCAGACAGAACTCAAGTTCCTCGGGGACCACATCTCCCAGTTGGGTGTGCGGCCGGATGCGGACAAGGTGGCTGCTATCACAGCCATGAAAACGCCAGAGGACAAGAAGGCGGTCCTCCGATTTCTGGGCATGGTCAACTTCCTAGGGAAGTTCATCCCTAACCTCGCCTCTCGTACCACGGCTCTCAGGAACCTGGTCGGGAAAACGACAGACTTTCAAACGAGCGCGAATGGAGAGAACTCAAAACCAAACTCACCACGGCCCCGGTCTTAGCCTTTTTCGATCCATCGAAAGAGACAAACATTTTTACGGATGCCAGCCAATCTGGCATTGGGGCAGTGCTCCTGCAACGCGATGAGGCCTCATCATGGGCCCCCGATGCATATGCGTCACGTGCCATGACCCCCACAGAACAGCGCTACACACACATTGAAAAGGAGTGCCTGGGCCTGTTGACCGGTGTCGTCAAGTTTCATGATTATGTGTACGGCCTTCCGACCGTCGAGACCAACCATCGCCCGCTGGTCAATATAATACAGAAAGATTTGAAAGACATGACACCTCACCTCGAGCGTATTCTGCTCAAGCTCCGGCGATCCGCCTTCCAGCTGGTATACACTCCAGGCAAAGACCTAATCATTGCCGACGCTCTCTCCAGGGCAGTCAACACTCCATGCGACCCAATGGGATTCGTCTGCCAGGTTGACGCAATTGTGGCCTTCGTGGCCTCCAATCTACCTGCCACGGATGAACGCCTCGTCCAAATTCGCTGCGAGACAGCGGCTGACCCTTTGCTACAGCGTGTCATGCGCCACCTAACAGACGGGTGGCTCAAGGGCCAATGCCCGCAGTTCTACAACATCAGAGATGATCTGGCGGTAGTCGATGGTGTTCTCCTGAAACTGGACCGCATTGTCATCCCGCACAGCATGCGCCAGCTTGTCTTGGAACAGCTACACGAGGGCAATCTTGGCATGGAGAAGTGCCGCCGACGGGCCCCGAGAGGCAGTGTACTGGCCCGGCATCAATGACGACATCGCCAACACAGTGCTCAACTGCCCCACTTGTCAGCGCTTCCAGCCGGCCCAACCACGTGAGACCCTACAGTCCCATGAGTTGGTCACGTCCCCTTGGTCCAAGGTCGGCATTGACCTGTTCCACGCGCTGGGCAGGGACTATGTCCTGATTGTAGACTACTTTTCAAACTACCCAGAGGTGGTACGTTTACACGACATCACATCGTCTGCAGTCATCCGTGCCTGTAACGACACCTTTGCTCGACACGGCATCCCACTCACTGTGATGTCGGACAATGGCCCCTGCTTCACTAGCCAGGAATGGTCCAACTTTGCCAGGAGGTACAACTTTGTGCGTGTGACATCCAGTCCCCTGTACCCCCAATCCAACGGCAAAGCGGAGAAGGGCATCCTCATAGTCAAACGGCTCCTCTGTAAGGCTGCCGATGCTGGGTCAGATTTCTACCTCACCCTGCTGGCCTATCGCTCGGCCCCACTAACCACTGGCCTGTCGCCAGCCCAGCTGCTCATGGGTCGCACCCTGAGGACGACGGTGCCGTCCATTCATGTTCCAGACCTCGACCACATTCCGGTCCATCAACGAATGCAACTGTCTCGTGCACAGCACAAGGCGGCTCATGACTCCCATGCAGCTGATCTCCCTGCTCTGGCTCCAGATGACAACGTCCGCATCCATCTTCCGGATGGTGACTGGTCTGCAACCGCTGTGGTTCTTCGGCAGGTGGCTCCCCGCTCGTTCCTGGTTCGTCTACCGGATGGCTCCATTCTGCACCGCAATCGACGTGCCCTTCGTCTCGTTCCGCGCTCGCTACGTGATCCTCCACCATTGCCATGCCCTCCTGTTGACCCTGACCTGGACTATGCAGAGATTCCGGTCACTCTGCATCCTCCTCACTCTGACGCAGTCCAGCCCGCTCCTCAGCCGGCGGCTCCCGACCCACCCTTGAGGCGGTCAACCAGAATTCGTCCCCCACCTCAGAGACTTAATTTGTGAACTTTGTGGACTTAGGGACTTTCTGATTTGTTCTGTTCTTCCGTTTAATCGTTCAAGTGGTTTGTATATAGTGTTCATCTCGTTATTCTTGTGACACACTGTTTTTTTCTGCACCAGGCACCTTCCCATGTAAATAGCTTATAAAGAACAAAGAAAATTACAGCACAGGAACAGGCCCTTCGGCCCACCCAGCCTGCGCCGATCCAGATCCTTTATCTAAACCTGTCAGCTTAGTTTTTATGTACATAGTTCTGTAAATATTTTGCACACACGTAGTCAGGAGCATTCACTATATACTATTTATTGCCACGCAGGTACATTTTTTATAAAAGGGGGGATGTCATAATATACACCAGTATATCATGGTGCTGACACACACTGATGGACACACAGTGGGACCAATCAACATCCACAACACTGCAGTCAATCACCAGTGAGAGCACACGCACTATAAAGACAGGGAGCATCAGAGTTCCCGATCATTCGAGTTGCAGTTAGCTAGGAGGACAGAGCTCACAGCCTGCAACACAGACATTCAACATGCGCTGAGTGCATCGCATGGTTAGGACAAGGCAGAGGTCTTTAGTTAAAGCTAGTATCGTATTAACCCACAGTCTAAGTATGTTTAAACAGTTAATGATTCAATAAAATAGTGTTGCACTATTTCAAGTGTTGGTGACCTGTATCTGATCCAGAACACCCAAGACATCAGGCAAGGCCTGCAATTCCCCATCACCAGCCAGTGTGCTGGTTTGCCAGCAGGTTACCGTCCCTGAGCTGTTTTGGACCATACTGGTTCAAGGGAGAAATTGGGCATCCTGGAGGGTCTATAAAGGCCACTTTGTCAATGCTGACTGCAATTTTCCAGTCAACACACAGGCCCGTGGCTGAGATTGAAACATCACCCAAGGATGGAGACGGCCTTCCAGCAACAAATTAAGAGGCCCAACGCTTCATCTATCAGTAAGTCCCCCTTCCTGACTGTGATTGTGAAATGGTCACGGTTGTGGCCGCAGGCTGCCTTGTGGAAGGTTTTCCTTCCACAGTAGTGATCTGGCAGCTGTAGTCTATTGGAATTTCATCTTTTCAGAAAGTTTTCAGGGGCCACCTCCACCTTGAGACACCACCTACAGACATTGGCAGCTCTTACCTCTGATGATGGACTTGCAATCACTGTTGCTAGAGGGCCACCTATTGGTCCTTCATCCTCAGGACCCTGTCCACCATTGCACGGTAGCACACATGGCTAGCACTGTGGCTTCACAGCGCTGGGTCCCAGGTTCGGTTCCAGGCTGGGTCACTGTCTGTGCGGCGTCTGCACGTTCTCCCTGTGTCTGTGTGGGTTTCCTCCGGGTGCTCCGGTTTCCTCCCACAGTCCAAAGATGTGCAGGTTAGGTGGATTGGCCATGATAAATTGCCCTTAGTGTCCAAAAAGGTTAGGAGGGGTTATTGGGTTCTGGGGTTATGGGGATAGGGTGGAAGTGAGGGCTTAAGTGGGTCGGTGCAGATTTGATGGGCCGAATGGCCTCCTTCTGCACTATATGTTCTATGTACCTATGTACCATCCTTAACTGGATGGTGAGTATACTTCCCAGTCACTAATTGACCAGCTTGACATTGGGATCTGGAATTGTGCACACGTTAAGGTCTCAACCTTAGAACTAAAATCCAGCCCATGTTTCTGGCTGATGATCTTTCATTGCTGATGTTGTGAGATAAAGCCAGATACTCAAATCTTTGAAATCGGTGGGAGAAGTTGATAACGGCTCATTTAAAAATTAAAGCTTTGTAAATGGGGTAATTAAGTATCAAAACAAGCATGTTATGCTAAATCCTTATAAATCATTGGTTAGTCCTCACAAGGAAGGATATCCAGGTCTTGGTGTGGATACAGAGGAGATTTACTAGAATAGTATTAGGAGGGATTCAGTTATGTGGAGAGACTAGGGAAGCTGTGATTCCCTCCCTGGAGCAAAGAAGGTTAAACAGAGATTTAATAGAAGTCTTTAAAATTATGAAGGGTTTTGATCCAGTAAAGAGTCTGTTTTCACTGACAGGAGGATAACAGAGGACACAGATTTTAGATAATCGGTGCAAGAACCAGGGCAGAGATGAGAAACTTTTTCCTAACCCAGCATGTTCTTATAATCTGGAATGCACTGCCTAAAAGGGTTTTGGGAGCACATTCAACAATAACTTTCAAAAGGGTATTGGATCCACACCTGAAAAGGAAAGGACATGTAGAGCTAGAAAAGAGGACGTTTGTGGGACTAATTAGATGGCTTATTCAAAATACCTGTGCAGGCATAAAGGGACAAAGTGTCTCCTTAGTGTCATGATATTCAGATAAACATCATGGTGCAAACACACATACACACTGATGGACAGATCAACGGACCAATCAATACACACGCAACATCACAGCCAATCACAAGCAAGAGCAGACACACTATAAAAGGGGGAACACGACACTTCCGATTCATTCCAGCAGGAGACAGCTCAGGGCACAGAGCTCACAGCAAGCCACTCAGACATTCACCATGTGCTGAGTGCCTCTCCAAGATAGTGTTAGGGCTGGGTCCACAGGTTAGAGGAAAATGAACGAACCGCAGTAACCAGTTTACAAATGTTAATAGTGTTAGTAATAAAACTGAGTTGTACCTTCCGCAACCGTGTTGGTTTGTCTGTGTAGCAGAGCACCCAACACAACACTTAGGTGCTGCAAGATTTTGTGGGTGGGATTTTCCAGCCTCGCCCACTGCCAGGATCATCCAGTCCCTCCGAAAGTCATCGGACTTTTGGCTAACCTGCCGCATCTCCCACGGTGGGACTAGAAAATCCTGGCCTGTGATTCTATGAACATGTTAGCTGAGATTATGTAATGGTATTGTGGAAGCTATACATAATTGTTTCACATGACACCCACAACCTGCAAAACAAAATGGGCATCACTGTCCCATATCCACTTTACTCATGCATATAAAAATACTGGTAGAAATGTTTAACAAAGGATGCAAATAAACTTATCTTACAATTTGCAACATCTCCTCTACCACTGTTTTTAACACTTTCCAACTTGGTATCCCAAAGTGTGTTATCATCTATGTAACAACACAACTGTAACAAATGCTGGTTCATGTGTTACCACTGTGTAATACACTGATGCCTTTGTATTGTCCTTTGTACTTCCCTCTATGGAATACACTTGAACCAATGCGTTATACAATATGTAATACACTACAGCCTTTGTGTTATTTGTCTGTTTTTCTTAACTGAACATTCCAAGCACTTTTTCTCCCTGTAAATATTTTTGCTACCATTCCTGAGCCAAGCCATTGGTTGGCCAGAGTCTCCCAGGCTACTCACGTCCATTACTAACAATGGTCTTTATGTTGACTTGCCAGGAGTTAAAATTACTGCAGAAACATACAGTTAATATCAAAACCACCTGTTTTGACAGCGGCAACATTGATGAAAAAAGACACAGGCAATATCAACTTCTGCCAAACCACCTTCCACCATCCCCATCCCTCCAAAAGTAGCAAAAATAAATGGTAACCATGTTAACTTGTTATTGAAACTAAAGCTAATTCTACATGTGTTCAGCTTCCTTTGTGTGACTCATGCCACTGATCCTTATGATCTGTGTAATGAGTGGGCCCGGCAATTGACTCAACTCTCTTTTTCCCCCATTTAATACTACAAAGTCATTAATGGCTTGTGTTGTTGTCGGGTTGTAACCAAAATAATGAGTCATCCATTGTAGGCCGATGAAGGTGATTCTTCACATGTTCCTACCTGTGCTGTCTGCCAAAGCAACACTGTTGAGTATTTCTTGAAGCAAACTGCCGTCTGTGGTCAAGACACACTGTTTAAATACTACGGAAATGTCTGAGGAGGAAAATGCAGTTTGAACATATATTTGGGAACGATTAAACTTGGCAAATATTTTAAATATGTGACAAGCTATGACTGCAGCCAATTGAACTGCTTAATATAGTGCAAGGGTAGGAAGGCTATTTGCAAATCTTGTAATATGTGCTAGGCAAGCTTGTGAGTGGGGAAGTTTTGCATGACACTATGATATGTTTACCTTGTCAAACTGAGCTTTTATGCTGTCGATTTATGCAAGGATTTCAAGATATTTCAAACTGCTGAATAATTCCCTCCTACATTTTATCTGCTCTTCCATTTAAAGGTGTTACCTGAACACCTTACAATTAAAAGACACATAAGACCATAAGACATAGGAGTGGAAGTAAGGCCATTCGGCTCATCGAGTCCACTCCACCATTCAATCGTGGCTGCTTTCAACTCCATTTACCCGCTCTCTCTCCATAGCCCTTAATTCCTTGAGAAATCAAGAATTTATCAACTTCTGTCTTAAAGACACTCAACGTCCCGGCCTCCACCGCCCTCTGTGGCAATGAATTCTACAGACCCACCACTCTCTGGCTGAAGAAATTTCTCCTCATCTCTGTTCTAAAGTGACTCCCTTTTATTCTAAGGCTGTGCCCCCGGGACCTAGTCTCCCCTGCTAATGGAAACAACTTCCCTACATCCACCCTATCTAAGTCATTCATTATCTTGTAAGTTTCTATTAGATCTCCCCTCAACCTCCTAAACTCCAATGAATATAATCCCAGGATCCTCAGACGTTCATCATATGTTAGGCCTACCATTCCTGGGATCATCCGTGTGAATCTCCGCTGGACCCGCTCCAGTGCCAGTATGTCCTTCCTGAGGTGTGGGGCCCAAAATTGCTCACAGTATTCCCGCAAATATATTACAAATCATTTCTTTACCATTTTCGGGAAGCTGAGTGGCATTGTGTAGATTAGCTCTTTGTGGCTGTTGTGACTGTGGGCCTTGTTCTGCATAAACCAGCTTTGGTTATTATTGATGTACACAGCCCAGGCCTCCTCATCTTTTCCTAACATGGGCAACTTTCAGGAAAATAATTCCAGCAACACCCAGCTTGCCAAGGCAAAGGTTTCCAAACACAAATTTTTAAAAGAGAATTGGATATATAATTAAAAGGAAAGTTTTGCAGGGATCTGGGGAAAGAGCATGGCAGTGGAACAAATTCGATAGCCATTTCAAAAAGGCGGCATACACGGGTTAAATGACTTCCTCCTGTGTTGTAAGATGATTCTATTTTCAGTCTGATAGAATGTATTAATGATCTGGAATGTGAAATGCATACAGGCAGCCAGAATTTCAATTATTTAGCAATAAACCCTGATGATGTGTTAAATTCTGATAACCTAAGTTTCCAGGTATGTATAATCAATTGTTAATTTTGTTTTCCTGTGTTTTGACTGTGGTTTTTCAGGTGGAGATATGACTAAATGGTACACTGTGAATATAATGATCAGACACGTGGGCAGGACACTGAAAGGCGGGAAGTGCAGCAGACCTGAAAAAACACTGATGGGCCACAAGTATTAAAACTGTGGTAAGATGACTGGGCTGAGAAATGAGACGCAATGAGGATGTGAGGTAATGGATGGGACACTCTTGAATGGAAAAAACAGATCTGGGCAATTACTAACAATGTAAAATTTAGGTCATAACTGATACTGTTACAGTAGCACAAAGAGTTCACTTATCGCCCAGTACAATATCAGCAATGACTTGAAAACTGACAGCAACATTGACACAGCGAGTCATGTCGAAAGGTTGCAAAGGACTATGAATAGATTAAGTGAATAGGCAAAACTGAGATAGCTGGAGTTCAATATGGACAGATCTAAGGTCAACCACTTCGGACCTAAAAAAGGTAGGCCAGAGGATTGTGTGCAGATCCGGAAACCTCACCGTAAGAACGATATATTAGTGGAGGAGGAAATGCAATGTATGGAGGACTAAGGGATGGTCTAATTGAGGTGTTTAACATAATTAAAGAAGTTCACAGGGTGGGTAGAGGGAAATTTTTTCCTCTAGTGAGAGAGTCCAGAACAAGTGGTGTAATCTTAAAATCAGAATTAAAACCATTCAGGTGTGATGTCAGGAAGCACTTCTTCACATAAAATGTCGGACATGATTTAATGCCCATTTTGGGCACGTAAAGCGGGGTCTCTCCTTCGACTTCGTTATATAATGGGACTCTTGATTTTTTGGGGGGCCTTGGTTGGGGACCCTCTGCCAATGCCGCACTTACCTGATTTCCTGTACTGTCGAGCTGTACAGGAAGTGACCGGGGTGCCATTTTTAAATGCCACCCCGATCTCTCGACCTGCCTCAGATACCCCCTCCTGACACCCCCAACTTACTGCTTAGGGGGTCCTCGAGCCTAATGGTTTACTTAAATATGTAATTGTCGATCTCGTCCAGCGAGGGTGAGATCCAGATAGCGTCATCTCACGAGATCCTATTAGAGGCCCCTCACGAGATATAATGGCCTTGTCGCACCACCGCAGCGGGCGTGACGAGGCTATTCGATCGTGCCCATAATGAACATAAGAAACAAGAACAAGAGTAGGCCATTCGGATCATCAGTCCTGATCTGCCATTCAGTACAAACATATTTGATCTTCAGCTTCAACTCCAATTTCCCGCCTGCTCCCCATATTACTTGGTTCCCAAGAGGCCAAAAATCTATTTGTCTCAGCCTTAAATATATTCAATCTTGGAGCATCCACAACCCTTTAGGGTTAGAGAATATAAAAAGATGCCCACTGTTTACAAACTATTTGTACAAGAGATAAAGAAATGTGCACTACTTAAGAAGAGATATCCACTGCAAGATACTCATGCGGGTCCTCAGATATTGACTGCAACTGTCTACTCCAATGCCTTTTCCCGAGATCCTTTTCTATGTTTCCTTTTCATGTGCATGCCTAATTCTCTGTTAAATATAGTGCATGTCTTACTGATTACATGTGGTAAAACATTGAATGTTTTAATAATGCTCTGTGTGAAGGTTTTGAACGTCTTCTTTCATTGATCTGTTTGTTGCCCCTTTATCGCAAATCCATCAGTGAGTAGAAATGATTATTTGCTAATTATCCTTTGAAAAACCTTTAATAATTTCAAAAACTTTACCAGAACCGCCACTCTGCACCCCTTGCCTCTTCCCCACCAGCCATAACCATCTCCATGCTCATGGGGCAGTCTCCCCATCAATTGTTCCTCCTCCTTCCTCACACAGACAAGATGGAACACCTCATCTCAAGGGTCTTCATTTACATCAAGGACCAATAAAATTCCCTGTAGACACAGCCAAGATCAAATGCCAATCGTATCTTTAATTTTCATAAAGATCATAACCTGCTCCTTATAGCATTTCAAAAACCCACATCTATTCCATATTTGTTTCTGTTTTATTTATCCTGCTTTAACAGAATATTTTTAAAATGTTGCTCTTGGCGAGTGTACCTGAGCCAACCACAGATTGCCATCATTGAACGTTTTCATCACCAACATAGGTGTGACTTGCTTTCTAACTCTATCATTATCTAAACACCTCAATGTCTCTCAACACTACCTCCTAATTATATACCATCGCTTCTTGCGTGCCTCCTTTCACTTTGTTGATGTTCCCATTTTCTTTGTTTTCATTCTATTTCAATCCCAAAGGAGCCAATTTAACTGTTTGTAGCTTGGAGCTTCAACACATATGATTTGGTCGCTCTCTGTCTCATCAGACAGTGGTTTGCACCTTGATGGTCAACTTTGTGTTAAACACCATCTTGTGTGGTTCAGGAACTCCACTTTGACATGGCAATCTGTGCCGCATTAGCTGCAGAGGGGACAGTGGACTGAGAAGATGCACAATTCCTTTGCCTCTGCTTTCTGAGGGCCCTCTTCTCGGCCAGCTGAGCTTTTCCTTTCTGCTCGCTTCTACATCCTTCCAAACAGTCAGCCTCCAGAGATCATGGTCAACAGCACCCATCTCCCAGTTGTTTGGGCTGAAATCCACCATCTTCATATCTTGCTCGCAACTGTCCTTGCAGCAGAGGTATAGACCATTCAGCAGATCATGACCCAGTGGCCTGTTCACCGTGCAAATGGGCCTGAATGTTTTGGATGGCACGGAGCTAGCCTCCCGCGATCTGAAGAGTCAGCGGCGAACACATCCCCGCCAACTCCAATGGTCAAATAGCCAATTTCCGCCCCAATGAGCATTGATTGGCTACAGGTGGAACTTCAGCCCCTCACTCGGGAGAGAAAGTCCCCACCTTAGGGAGCTGCTGGCCAATCTGATTATCTGGCAGCTCTCCACAACGTTGCAACGCACAGACGAGAACTACATGAATCTGCCTGAGCCTAACTGCTGGAACCTAGGACAAGCTAAGTGTAAGGACACAGATGGTAGCGAAGGTTTGAGTGTTGCGAGGGGTCAATTGAGGCTTTTGAGGTAAGGCCGGGGGAGGTGGGGTTGGTCTGGGGGGTCGCTGGGCCTTAATGGCAGGACAGCCAAGTCAGAAGGAGACCTCTGATGAAGGCATCTCCCCACCCTCGAAAACAAACTTAATGCCAGACTTACCTCTCAGAGGTAGGTAAGAGACTGCTGTGTGCTCTGTTTCACAGAGACATGGCTCATACCCGCCTCACCGGACTGTGCCATACAACCTGAAGGCTTCTCAATTCACCGGGCGGACCGCACCACGTCATCAGGCAAAGGGAAGGGTGGAGGGGTTTGCCTCGTCATCAACTCCTCCTGGTGCTTGGATGTGGCGACCCTGGCGATCTACTTTTCCCCGGACCTGGAATACCTGACCGTGAAGTGCCGCCCATACTATCTTCCACGTGAGTTCACTTCAGCCATTATCACAGCGGTCTACATCCCACCCCAGGCAGAAGTGAGGAAGGCCCTGGACAAACTGTACACAGTTATAAACAACTACGAAACAGAACATCCGGAGGCCTTGTTCATCGTGGCCAGAGACTTTAACAAGGCCAACCTCAAAAGTGTCCTGCCAAAATTCCACCAGCACATCTCCTGTCCCACCAGGGGTGACAACACTCTTGACCACTGCTACTCAAAAATCAAGGGCGCCTACCGTTCCATCCCCCGACCGCACTTTGGGAAATCAGACCAGAAGACGGTGCTCCTTCTCCCGGCATACAAGCAGAAACTCAAGCGGGAGAATCCAGCTAAGAAGGTTGTGCAGTGCTGGTCCGAGGAGACAGAAGAGCTCCCACGTGACTGCTTAGAGACAGTGGACTGGTCCATATTTAAGAACTCAGCGACCAACTTAAATGAGTATGCCACCACCATCACAGACTTCATCGGCAAATGTGTGGACGACTGTGTGCCAAAGAAAGCAGTACGTACGTTCCCCAACCGGAAACCATGGCTCAATTGCGAGATTGACTCCCTACTGAAGGACAGATCTGAGGCGTTCAAGGCAGATGACACTGACCTATACAGGAAATCCAGGTACGACCCCCGCAAAGCCATCCGAGATGCCAAGAGAGAACATCAAACCAAGCTAGAGTCACAGACAGACTCTCGGCGGTTGTGGCAAAGACTAAACTACATAACGGGCTACAAAGCGAAGCCAAGCAATATCTCTGGCAGCAGCGCACCCCTCCCTGATGAACTCAATGCATTCTGTGCTCGGTTCAAGCAGGTAACCAACAATCCTCTGACGAATGCCCCAGCAGCCCATAATTCACCCATACCCACCATCACAGCTTCCGAGATCAGATCGGCCTTCCTGAAAGTGAACCCTCGGAAGGCGACGGGCCCGGATGGGATTCCTGGTCGTGCACTCAGAGCCTGCGTGGACCAGCTGGCAGAGGTATTCACGGACATCTTTAACCTGTCCCTACTCCACCCCGAGGTCTCCACTTTCTTCAAGAAGACCACCATTATACCGGTGCCAAAGAAAAACCGGGCAACGTGCCTCAATGACTACCGTCCGGTGGCCCTGACTTCAGTCGTAATGAAGTGCTTCGAGAGGTTGATCATGAAGCGCATCACCTCCATACTCCCAGAACACCTTGATCCACTGCAATTCGCATACCGTCGCAACCGGTCCACAGCAGACGCCATTACTCTGGCCCTAAACTCATCTCGAGAGCATCTCGACAACAAGGACTCCTACATCAGACTCCTATTTATTGACTACAGCTCTGCCTTCAACACCATAATCCCAACCAAGCTCATATCAAAGCTCCAAAACCTAGGACTTGGTTCCCCACTCTACAACTGGATCCTCGATTTTCTGACCAACATACCACAATCAGTAAGAATGAACAACAACACCTCCTCCACAATAGTCCTCAATACCAGGGCCGCAAGGCTGCGTACTTAGCCCCCTACTCTACTCCCTGTACACACACGACTGCATGGCAAAATTTGGTTCCAACTCCATCTACAAGTTTGCTGACGATACGACCATCGTGTGCCGGATCTCGAATAACGACGGGAATACAGGAGGGAGATAACGAGCCTAGTTGACTGGTGCAGCGACAACAATCTCTCCCTCAATGCCAGCAAAACTAAAGAGCTGGTCATTGACTTCAGGAAGCAAAGTACTGAACACACCCCTGTCAGCATCAACGGGGCCGAGGTGAAGATGGTTAGCAGTTTCAAATTCCTAGGAGTGCACATCTCCAAAAATCTGTCCTGGTCCACCCACGTCGACGCTACCACCAAGAAAGCACAACAGCGCCTATACTTCCTCAGGAAACTAAGGAAATTCGGCATGTCCACATTAACCCTTACCAACATTTACAGATGCACCATAGAAAGCATCCTATCTGCTGCATCACAGCCTGGTATGGCAACTGCTCGGCCCAGGACAGCAAGAAACTTCAGAGAGTCGTGAACACCGCCAAGTCCATCACACAAACCTGCCTCCCATCCATTGACTCCATCTACACCTCCCGCTGTCTGGGGAAAGCGGGCAGTATAATCAAAGACCCCTCCCACCCGGCTTACTCAGTCTTCCAACTTCTTCCATCGGGCAGGAGATACAGAAGTCTGAGAACACGCACGAACAGACTCAAAAACAGCTTCTTCCCTGTTACCAGACTCCTAAATGACCCTCTTATGGACTGACCTCATTAACACTACACCCTGTATGCTTCATCCGATGCCGGTGCTTATGTAGTTACATTGTATACCTTGTGTTGCCCTATTATGTATTTTCTTTTATTCCCTTTTCTTCCCATGTACTTAATGATCTGTTGAGCTGCTCGCAGGAAAATACTTTTCACTGTACCTCGGTACACGTGACAATAAACAAATCCAATCCAATCCAATCCCCTCCATTGCCCCCACCTTCTTGCCCGAGATCTAACTTTGACTCTTCTGGCTTTCCCCCACAGAGGTTCACTGTTCCCGCCAGCCTGAAAATTAAAGTTGAGCAGGAAACGGCCCTTTAGTGGCCATTAATTTGCCACTTGGGCGGCATGGTGGTGCAGTGGTTAGCACTGCTGCCTCACGGCACCAAGGACCCAGGTTTGATCCCGGCCCTGGGTCACTGTCCGTGTGGAGTTTTCACATTCTCCCCGTGTCTAGGTGGGTCTCACCCCCACAACCCAAAGATGTGCAGGGTAGGTGGATTGGCCATGCTAAATGTCCCCTTATTTGGAATTTTTTTAAAAAATGAATTGGTCAATTAAAAGCCTCAATTGATGCAAAGGTGAGCTTCCCATCCAAGGCCTTGCCCACCCCTGTGTAGAATTGCTCTGTGGTCAGGGTAGGCGAAAACCCAGAGGGAATCCCATCCTTGCAATTTCACTCTTCTTCCCACCCCCATCGACCTAAAAAACAGCTGATAGGGGAGTGTAAAATTCAGGCCATGGCCTCTGGGCATATGGCTGTCATTCATCCCAGCTGAGTAATGTGTCCATGCTAATGGATTAGCAAGTGCCCAGAACTCTGTGTTGGTGAACTTGTCCTACCATGGGAGGCTGTGAATACATCCGAGTCAGTGAAGGTGGAAACTGTTGAGCTCTTCCTCCTGTACAGTATATGTTGTCCAAGTTTCACTACTGCAGAGGAGTGTGTGAGGACACAAGCTTGGTAGATTCACACTTTGATATTTTCAGTCAGGTTGCTGTTGTTCCACGCTCACTCTTGGAGACAACAACTACAGCCGTTGCATTGCAGGTTGATTTCAGCACCAAATGACAGATTGCTGGTGATTGTGGAGTCTAGAGGTGAGATTTTCCGGCTGTTCACACTGGAGGGATCTTGCGATCCTGACGACAGTGCACCGCTGCCGCAAATTTCCCAGTAGCAAGGGGTGCATTCAACGGGAAACCCCGTTAGCACAGCCAGTTGCTCAGTACATCCCAACTTAGATATGTGATTATATTAACATAAAGCTCTGCATTCTCCCTTGCCTCAATATACAGGTCTGTAAATTCAACGGAATGTACCCCTTTCTGAGGCACTAAATGGACACCTACACAGCCAATACTCCTAGCCAATATTTCTAACTGGTATCCAATATGTCTGAGAGATTGCACCAGAAGTATGTAAATCTCTGCTTAGAAGATTAAGCAATAGTGGACTGCACCAATACCTGACCCACAATGTAATAATTTCCTCCAACAATAACAAATTATTTATCAATCTAACCCTTCAGGGTCTTATCCATTACCTAGATCCTAGAATCATAGAATGGTTACAGTCTTGAAAGAGGCCATTCATGCCATTGTACCTGGCTGACCCTCCGAAGAAACAGTTCAACTAATGCCACTCCACTGCCTTTTCCCCTGGAAGTTTTTCTTTTTCAGATAATGATCTAATTCCCTTTTAAGAGTTCCATTAGATCCTGCCTCCACCACACTCTCAGGCAGTGCATTCCAGATACTCATCACGTGAATATTTACTCATGTTACTGTCGTGTTGGGTGTTCTGATGCACAAATGATCCAACACGGCTGTAGATGGTACAACTCTGTTTTATTGTCGAATCAACGGTAACAACTAACTACTGGCTTGGGTACGTGCTTCACCAGCTAACCTGTGGACCCAGCCCTATCACTATCTTAGTGAGGCACTCAGCACATGGTCTATGTCTGAGTGGCGCGCTGTGAGCTCTGTGCTCTGAGCTATCTCCTGGTAGAGTGAGCGGGAACTGTGGTGTTCCCTATTTTATAGTGCTCTCACTGGTGATTGACTGCGATGTTATGTATGTGCTGGTTGGTCCAACTGCCTGTCCATCAGTGTGTGTGTGATTGCACCATGATAAGCTGATCTGGATATCATGACAGTTGCCATTGCTTCATTTCCCAATGACTTTGGGTGGAAGTTTCCATATTTGAGGCTCATTGCGGAGACAGGTGGGTTTCGTGGAAAGTTTCCCACTGGGTGTCAGGGCAGAAATTTGCGCCCAATCTCACTCTCGGAAGCTAATTAAATATAAATTAGCGTGTAGCTCTCTGAATCATATGCCAGGGAAGGCACTGATTTGTCTACCCTGCCGCTACCTAATGAGGTCAAAGGTCCAGGCACCATATTTAAACACCACGCGAACATTCATATTCTCCCGCCCAGCTGTGTGGAGGCGATGTCTCAATATGGCTGTGTCAAAGAAGAAAGCTACCCTCAGGTCCAGCCGATCCTGTCAGATTTGTACTCAAACCTGAATTCCATCATTATAGGCCTTGGTGGGATCCATCAGTGGCTAGGCAAGAGGGGGGTGGGCACCTTGACATCCCTCTGGGTGTCCCTTCTCCTTAGGGAGTTAGGCAAGCATCCTCAGGCACCCATAGGGAGGAGGACCAGGAGCTGGAAACCCCAGGGCCATCCACCCAAGTGACTCCGATCATGTCCAGCCTTACTCAATCCCCTCTCCCTTTGACCCCATCACCTCCAGCTTCAAAGGCCGAGGAGGATTCACCTGTCCCATAGCAGGACACCAAAAGCAGGCAAGAGCCCACTAGCTCTCAGCCCTCCGGAGAATGCCCGCCAAAGTTATCAAAGCTACAGGGCTCTGCAGTCAGCAGGCTCCCTCTACCTCTGTTATGGATGTTGGGGATTCCTCTCGACAGGGATAGGGTTAGAAAAATTAAGAAGCTTTGAAATCGCACCTGGGTCACGGGTGTCCAAACGCTGACAATTATGCACCTTTGTAAATACATTTGCTGTTCGTGAGAATGGTCTCATTATTTGAAAACATCATACATATGCCTCTATGTGCCCTCTTATTGTGAGTGATAGCCATGCCTCCACTCAGTGTTTGTCTCCCTTTGTGGGTCTCACATTACGTAATGTGTAGCTGACTCGTGATAGTATTTTTATCCTTATGTTACGTCAGGGAGATGTATCAAACTCTTTGCTGGAAATGAGTCCCTTCGAATATGTGAGGCACCTGGGAGTGCCTCAGTATGTATGAGTCACGGGAACTCCCAGGTACCATGCACAAACATGCATGATGTACCTCTGATGATCGCACACCAGTTTAACATTGGGGGAGTGGAATCTTTTCCTGTAAATGAACGGGGGCTGCTGCCATGAGTTCTCAATGCCATATGTGTGCAATGTGTAAGTTTAGCAGCCTGGCCAGCTTCATTGAGTGTGAACTTCACAGACTGATGAGCCTTATTGTAGAGGGCACCTTTCACCTCCTTGGTACAGTTATGTGCTGAGGATTGCGAGATGTTGCATTGATCCCCTGTCGATCCCTGGAACAATTCGCAGCCAAAACAGCTGAGCACAGTAGTGACCTTCAGGGCCACTGGCAGCAGGTATCCTCCTGGTCCATGGGACGTTAGATTCTCCTGCTAATCAGGTTAAAGTCCAACAGGTTTGTTTCAAACACTAGCTTTCGGAGCACTGCTCCTTCCTCAGTGTTCACCTGAGGAAGGAGCAGTGCTCCGAAAGCTAGTGTTTGAAATATACCTGTTGGACTTTAACCTGGTGTTGTAAGACTTCTTACTGTGCTCACCCCAGTCCAACGCCGGCATCTCCACATTTCCTGCTAATGTGGCAGATATAATCCACCAGACCTTGACAAACACAGATGCGTGCGGCACTGTCTGTCGCTCATCTCCAGATGGGAAAGTCTTCTTCAGTAGATCCTTAGTCCTGTGAGTTGCCTCTGTAGAAAGGATCGAACCTTCTCATACTTTGGGGTGCTATTGGGGCTCCCCTGGACTTCCTCTTGAAGTTGGGCTAGGCGGCACCTGGTCTTTCTCTTCCTCAATCGGATCATTGCCATCAGGAAGGCAGCATGGAGTGCAGGCTCCGTTATTTAAACCTCCCTCTCCCTGTGGACTGATAGATTCAACATTTTAATGAACACTGAGCAAATTTAATAGACCTTCCACTGACAAACAGAAAGCCAATTCCATGTCTTAGGGTGGCGTCTGCATTTCTAGCTGGTCACTGATACGGCCTTGCGGCTGAGGTGCACACTTACACATTTAGGTGACCAACATCCCAACCCTTATACTTGATATCTCAATCCTACAGAGGTTGGAAGAGATTTGGATTCATTAATGAGATGTGCGACCGTACCAAAGGCACTCTTGCAATCTCTGATCTGATATGCTGATTAAGCTCAACTTGCTCTTCAGTAATGACTGGATGTCCTTTGGCCCATTATCCACACCTACTGAAGAAAGCACGTGAGAAGCCATTGAGGATCGGGTAGATATGCAGCAGCTGTGCTTCCTATACAATTATCTTAATTTTCCATTCTCACATACCTCTCTGTTGGTTCAAAAGGAGTGAAGCCAGTGATTCCTGCAGATTCTCATTAAAGTGCAACAAAGGAAAATGTCTCCAATTGCACCTTTTCAGGGAAGTCTTTCTCTCTTCTCTCAGCTCTGACTCTATTTCACTGTTATGACTCGAAGCAGTTTGAGGGTGTCCACTGGAAGGGTTCTTGATTCTAGCCCTGGGCTCCTCTCACACTGACTTAGACCTTCCCGTGTGATTTTGTTCCAGGTTTGGCTTCAAACTGCATGGCAACTTCAGGTTTTCAAGATGGTGGTGTTTATTCTGAGAGCAAATTCAACCTTCAGCCTGTCAGTGTTTGGGCCCCTTTAATTTTCCTGGAAACCCACAGTGTGCAGGGGGAGAGCTCCCTCCTGTTATTCTCCAGCCTCCCCCAGTAATCCTGGAACCCACTGTAATTGGTGTAGACATTCCAACCCTGCCACTTGAACCCATCAATGTGGATACCCCTATGTCCAATATGGATCTCACATTGTTGGGCTCCAGCTTCCCCACTCTCTCCCCTCTGCCTGCCATGGTCCCCCATATCTCCTTCCGCCTTCTCCTCCTTTCCAAAGGCCCCAACTTCCTCCGTTTTGTTACACAACTGAAGTTCCTCATCCCTGGAGCCATTCACGGGAATCTTTTTTCCACCCTATCTAATGTCTTCACATCCTTTTGAAAATGTGGTGCCCAGATTGGACTCACTAATGTTCCAGTTGAGGCAGAGCCAGAGTTCAACACTATTTCCTTGCTTTTGTACTCTACTCCCTTGTCGATAACTTACAGGTTAGTTGCTATTTATTATTTGAAATTGTTGATTAACTGCTGGGTGTTTTACCCTAATTTCTGACTCTGAAAACTTTTAAAAATCTGACTACTAATGAGATGGATTTGCTATTCTGATTTTGTCTGCTGAGAACAATTGTACTGGATGCCTGGGTGGTCTGGGAGGGCTGCCTTTGGGACTGGAGGGTGAGGAGAGCAGCAAGAAAGGCAGGAGAAAGCTACATCGACACATCATTGTACAGGTGACCACATCCACAGCAGGTCTTCAGAAAGCACTTCTACATGAATTGTAGAGCAATGTTTGAGGTGCCTTTCGTTCACAAAGGAAGCTGTCGCCGAGCTGTATTACTGCTTCGTACTAGGGCATGGACAGCACTTCCTGTGGTTGTCAAGGTCACTGTGACCTTTTTTTAAAAAAAAAGTATTTTTATTAAGGTTTTGCTGAATTTTTCAGAATACAACAGTAAGTAACAATAATAACAAAACAAACTAGAGTGAACATTAACATAGTGCAAAAAGAGAATATACAATAACAATTGAATAGACGATACTCCACGCGACTCAGTCTTCCCACGCCATCCCAATGAAGCACAGTCCCCCCCCTACAGATTGCTGCTACTGCTGAGATTTTAATTTTCCCCGAGAAAGTCGACGAACGGCTGCCACCTCCGAGAGAACTCTGGCATTGACCCTCTTAAGGCAAACTTTATTTTCTCGAGGCTGAGGAACCCAGCCATGTCGTTAACCCAAGTTTCTAATTCGGGGGCTTCGAGTCCCTCCACATTAATAAAATCCGTCTCTGGGCACTAGGGAGGCAAAGGCCAAGACATCGGCCTCTTTCGCCCCCTGAACTCCTGGGTCTTCTGACACTCCAGAGATCGCTATCTTTGGACTCGGCACCACCCGTGTGTTAAGCACCTTGGACATTGCCCTCGCGAACCCTTCCCAGAACTCTCTATGTGGACATGGTTTGCAGGGCTGCCCTTGCACCTCATACAACTGTCTTCTACCCCAAAAATACGTGCTCGTTCTTGCTGCCGGCTTGTGCGCCCAGTGGACCACCTTAAATTGAATTAGACTGAGCCTGGCATATGATGAGGAGAAATTAACCCTGCCCAGGACCTCTGCCCACAGACCCGCTTCCAACCCCTCACCTAGTTCCTCCTCCCACTTGCCCTTGAGCTCCTCCACCGGGGTTTCCTCCGCCTCCTGTAGTTCCTGGTAGATGTCCGACACCTTCCCCTCCCCCACCCAGGTGCCGAAGACCACCCTGTCCTGTATCCTCAGTGGCGGCAGCATCGGAAAGGCCACTACATGTATTTTCAGAAAGGCTCGTACTTGCAGATATTTAAAGGCATTTCCTGGCGGCAGATTAAATTTGTCCTCTAGCGCCTTCAAACTGGGAAAGCTTCCGTCTATGAACAGATCTCCCATCCTTCTGATGCCTACCCTCTGCCAGCTCTGGAACCCACCATCCATCCTACCCGGGACAAACCTGTGGTTGTTACATATCGGGGTCCAGACCGACGCTCCCTCCACCTTCTTGTACCTCCTCCACTGCCCCCAGATCCGCAGTGTCACCACCACCACTGGACCGGACTTGTGGAGTAACGGGGCGGCGAGAACGGCAAAGGAGCCGTTATCAAAGCTCCCAGACTAGTACCTTTACACGATGCCGCCTCCAGCTGCTCCCACGCCCCCCCCCCCCCCCCCCCCCCCCACCCCCCTCTCCCCCCATCGCCCACTTCCTAATCATAGCTATTTTGGCCGCCCAGTAGTAGTTGCGAAAGTTCGGCAGCGCCAACCCCCCCCCCCCCCCCACCCCACCACCCCCCCCCCCCCCCCAACCCCCTCACCTCCCCGACTGTGCTCCAACAGCGATGTCCTTACTCGCGGGGTCTTATTCGCCCACACAAAGCCCGAAATGATCCGACTCACCCACTTAAAAAAAGCCTCTAGATGAAGATGGGGAGGCACTGAAAGACAAACAAAAATCTGGGGAGGACAGTCATTTTCACGGTCTGTACCCTCCCTGCCAGTGACAGCGGGAGCATGTCCCACCTTTTAAAGTCCCCTTCCATTTGTTCCACCAGCTGGGTCAGGTTGAGCCTGTGCAGGGCATCCCATTTCCTGGCCACCTGTATACCCAGGTAACAAAAACTTTTCTTTACCATCCTGAGCGGCAGCTCTTTCAGTCTCTCCTCCTGCCCCTTGGCCTGGATCACAAACAACTCTCTCTTTCCCATTTTCAGCTTGTACCCTGAAAAACTACCAAAATCCCTCAGGATCCGCAGAACCTCCCCCATCCCCTCCACAGGGTCCGAAACGTACAGGAGCAAATCATCCGCGTATAGCGAGATCTGATGTTCCACCCCCGCCCCCCCCACCGAACCAGTCCCCGCCAGTTCCTCGAGGCTCTCAGCACCATAGCTAGCGGTTCTATGGCTAGGGCAAATAGTAACGGGGAGAGGGGACACCCCTGCCTCGTTCCCCGGTGAAGCTCGAAGTACCCCGACCTCAGCTGGTTTGTACATACACTGGCTACAGGTGCCTGGTACAGCAGTTTCACCCAGCCAATAAAGCCCTCGACAAACCCGAACCTCCCCAGCGTTTCCCACAGGTACTCCCACTCCACCCAGTCAAAGGCTTTCTCTGCGTCCATCGCTGTTACCACCTCCGCCTCCCCTCCCTCTGAGGGCATCATAATAATATTCAAAAGTATCCGGACATTGGTATTGAGTTGTCTGCCTTTAACAAACCCAGTCTGGTCTTCCTATATCACCCCTGGGACGCAATCCTCAATTCTTGTGGCCAGAATCTTAGCTAGCAATTTGGCATCCATGTTTAAAAGCGAATTCGGCCTGTATGACCCGCAATGTTCCGGGTCTTTCCCTCGTTTGAGAATGAGTGAGATCAAGGCCTGTGACATTGTTGGGGGGAGGGTTCCTTTCTCTCTAGCCTCATTGAAGGTCCTCATCAGGAGTGGGCTCAATATTTCTGAAAATTTCTTATAGAATTCTACCTGCATGCCCTCTATACCCTTGACAATCTCCTCCAATTCAATCGGGGCCCCCAGCCCCTCCACCAGGTCCTCCAGCCCCTCCACCAGGTCCTCTTCCACCTTTCAAAACCTCAACTTGTCCAAAAATTGCCTCATCCCTTCCGCTCCCGGGGGCTCCGACTCGTATAGTTTACTATAGAACTCCTTAAAGACTCCGTTCACCCTCTTTGGATCCAAGACCATGTTACCCTCCTTATTCTTTACTCCCCCGATTTCCCTGGCCACCTCCCTCTTTCGCAGTTGGTGTGCCAGCATTCTACTCGCTTTCTCCCCGTACTCATAGACTGCCCCCCTTGCCTTCCTCAGCTGTGCTATCGCTTTCCCTGTGGTCAGCAGTTCAAACTTTGCCTGCAGACTCCGCCGTTCCCTCAGTAGCCCCGCCTCGGGGGCCTCCGTGTATCTCCTGTCCACTCGGAGTATCTCCTCCACCAGTCTCTCCCTCTCCGCTCTTTCTCGCTTTTCCCTATGGGATCGAATTGAGATGAGCTCCTCTCTGACAACTGCCTTCAGAGCCTCCCAGACCGTTGCCGCTGCTACCTCACCCTTATCGTTTGTTTCCAGGTAATCCTGGATTTTCCTGCTAATCCGCCCGCAAACCTCTTCGTCCGCCAGCAACCCCACATCCAGTCTCCAGAGTGGGCGCTGCCCTCTCTCCTCACTAAGCCGCATTGCGGGGCATGGTCCGAGACTGTGATTGCTGAGTATTCTGTCCCTGCCACCTTTGGGATTAACGCCCTGCTCAAGACAAAGAAGTCTACGTGGGAATAAACCTTATGAACATGGGAGAAAAAAGAGAACTCCTTCGCTCTCGGCCGTGCGAACCTCCAGGGACCCACCCTCCCCATCTGCTCCATAAAACCCTTCAGTTCCTTAGCGACTGCTGATCGCTTCCCTGTCCTGGACTTCGACCGGTCCAGCTCGGGGTCAATGACTGTGTTAAAGTCTCCCCCCATGATCAGGTTGTGTGACTCTAAATCCGGGATTTTGCCTAGCATGCGTTTCGTAAATTCCACATCATCCCAATTCAGAGCATAGACGTTCACAAACACCACCCGGACCCCCTCCCACTTTCCACTCACCATTATATACCTGCCCTCCTTATCTGCCACAATTCTAAGGTCACTGTGACCTTTAACCTTTACACCACAGGCTCTTTTCCGACTTCAGCTGGTGACATCAACAACATTACATAGCTTGAAGTCCAACTTGTACCTGGAGATCACCGAGGCTGCCTGTGCCAGGAGGCCGCCTACATCTCTTTCACCATGGACAGACTGAAGACAAACCTCCCCTTAAAGAGGCACTGATTGTCTTTAAATGGCAACCAAGATGCCTGTTTTTCAGCGTCCCCACCTTCTCCCGCAAACAGCTTGCAGCCAATAAACTGCATTCGCTGCACAACTGGAAGTGGCTCACACTCAAAGTTAGCATGTTTGTTTTCAAATGCAATCGAACTTCTCGGTCACAAAATTCCAGATGTGCAGACAGCTCAGAGAGTTTTAGCTTCCCCTTCCCCTTCCTGTGAAACTCAAGAACGATGTTAAATTAAGAGAAAGTAGTGAGTAATCCAGAGATCAGTATATGGGGACAATGTTTGTCTTTTGAGATCATTGCCTATTAATCAATCATTAACATTGGTATTTTATTGGCGTGGTACAGTGGTTAACACTGCTGTCTACGGTGCTGAGGACCCGGGTTCAAATCCCAGCCCTGGGTCACTGTCCGAGTGGAGTTTGCACATTCACCCCGGTTCTGCGTGGGTTTCACCACCACAGCCCAAAGATGTGCCACGCTAAATTGTCCCTTAATTGGGAAAAGAAAAATAATTGGGTACTCTTAAAAAAAAGAATTTTTAAAAGCTTAAAAAACAATAGCATTTTATTGAAGCTTGATGGTTGAATTGTAGTGTAGCTTACATCAAAAAATACATATATAGGCTCGATAATCAGGTTATAAACTTACAAACATGTAACAATCATGTAGCAATAAAAATAGACAAAAATTCAGGATATTCAGAAAGGGTAATGTTAAATTAAAATACCAATACTCAATTCCTACATTGCAAGCACTGAGGTACATAATTTAAGTACTTAATTGAGGACCCAAACCGCGTAAGGATGAGGACTATATCAATATCTTTCTGTCCGACAGCTTATGGAGTTGAATTTATGAGTTTCCTTGATTGCATGCTGGCAGTAACCAGCAGATCTGAAATTGGATAGATTGCATCAGGGATTTTCCAAAGTCAGTCCAAGTATTATCTCTTCTTGTTTGTAGAGTTTCAAGATCTATGAGATGAAGGGCGCTGGCGCAAAATTGGTACAGAAGGCTTAAAATTAATGGTGACACAGGCTTCTGTATTCTTTGATCTGGGCAGTTTGCGTGTTTGAGGCCAGGGTGCTCACAGAAGTGGTGTATATTTGACCAAGGGCTGGATACAGCCAGTGTAGATCAACCACAGGTCCTGGACAGGGATACTGAAAGGGATAAGGGATCTGAGAAAGAATATCCATCTATTTGTTTTTTTATTAGCATACTGTCCAATTTAAACCAACTTCAGTTGATTTTCAAGCCTTCCACTTCTGTCAGTGTGCAATTGCCTAACTTTAAGTCAAGGGTCATGTTCTCATGCCTCCTGAAGTCGATTCACATGGCATTACATTTAGTAGCATTTAACTGCAGGCTGTTTCCCCCACACTATCCACTGAAGGTGTCAAGAGCTTTCTGAACCTTAATGACCGCACCCCGTGGCCTTTGCGACTGTCATACCTTCCACGTATTTCCAATATTTAAAGCCAGAAGAAGAAAGGGCATCATTAATGGGAATTGGGAAAAGAATTGGACCTTGCCAAGTGGCATGGTAGCACAGTGGTTAGCACTGTTGCTTCACAGTTCCAGGGTCCCAGGTTCTATTCCCGGCTTGGGTCACTGTCTGTGTGGAGTCTGCACGTTCTCCCAGTGTCTGTGTGGGTTTCCTCTGGGTGCTCCGATTTTCTCCCACAGTCCAAAGATGTGCAGGGTAGGTGGATTGGCCATGATCAATTGCCCTTAGTGTCCAAAAAGGGTAGGTGAGGTCACTGGGTTACGGGGATAGGGTAGAGATGTGGGCTTAAATAGGGTGCTCTTTCCAAAGCCTGGTGCAGACTTGATGGGCCGAATAGGCTCCTTCTGCATTGTAAATTCTATGATCTACGGAGAGCACTGGCGGCACAATTGCTGCTAAATGAATACTTTTGGATAGACAAAGTCCATTTCTGCGATATGAACTATAGGGCGGGTGTTGCGTTTCAATTTGTCTCATATTTTATTTCTTTCAACATGGTATTGAAGGACTATTTGTAATCACCTGCCAATTGGAGGCAGGTTTCAATGCATGCGGGGTGAGAAGATCCTTGAAAATTACGTTGGGTCAGTTTCTTGATGCCAACCTGTCTCTTCTGGCTTTCCTGGGATGTGTTCCTCTTTGAGTCTGGTAGATAGCAATTGTGGTGATTCAAAAGGGTCACCAAGGTGAGTGCATTTCATCAGCAAAAGTGACAAGAGGGGAAGGCTTTGATTGATTACACTGAAGAGTTCCAGTCATGGCCATTAGGACACTGCTGTTCAAAGCACTTCTTCTCTCCACGAGGGCTTTCACTATTTGACAGGTGATTTCCAACTTCTTGCAAGGTACTACCCGTGTCTAGCACTTCACTCACCTTCAACCGCAATTCCCCTCTGTCAGCCTTCACCACAACATGGGAGCAACTTAATCACATGACCCTCTATAGGCCTGAGATCCAGCTGGAATGAGGCAAGAGCCCTAACACTGCGTCTACAGGTAGAGAAAGGATTAGCTCTCTACATGTCTGAGCACCAGTTCCTCAGGAGACTCAGCCTCTCATGGCAGGTCATTGCTGCCGCTTGCATCCTCTGGGAAGAAAAAGCCTTCTTTCTGGTGGAGATGCATTGCAAGTGGCTCTCACTCGAGGCCCACCATCACTTGGGACTCAGCAGCACAACAAGTTGTGTGCTCTCTTCTCCTGTGAGGAGAGAACGCAGAGGGATGTAAATATTCACAATGGCTTGTATGGTCAGCAGGGAATTATACCATTTCTGGAGGGTGACAGCGAGGTATGGATATGAGAGGGGAGTTGGGTGAGGCTGAGTGTCAGTGTTCAAATGGGAATGTGAGGTGCCTGAAGAGAATGAAACGGGCGGAGCTGCAAGGTGAGTTGTCCTGAGATTTGTTGTGCAGGAGAATACTGGACAAGTCAAGGTGTGTGTTATGCCACTCATCCTTCCAGCCCTACTGAGTTTGTGTATTGTCTTGGTGTTGCCCTACGAGGAGTTCATTGTTGGGGGGAATTGTGCTCCTGCTGCTGGCTTCCTCAAGCCTGCTTGGTTGGAGAGGTTGTCCTTTTCCTCCAATCCTTTAGAGATCTCACCTCACTTCAACCCTCAAATCCCACAGGTGAATGTGAGACCCAGGGGGCAACCTTCCCAAGTCTCCGCCCCATTCTTATGATTGTACAGCCTCAAAAGTCCAAGTGCTCTTCACCTTTTCTAACCCATGCTGCGGTCCCTTTCATTAGAAATATTTTCTTTCCCTAATTTGTCAGGGAACCTAGGGGGTAGGGTGATAATTTATTTTGCTCTGGAAAAGAGCAACAGTAAGTCACACAAAGTCAGGTTGCCAACCTATGCAGCTATGCCAATGGGAACTAAGGTGAGAAGGTTCCATCGTAAACTCTGTTACTCTCTTCACAGGTGCTGCCAGACCTGCTGAGTATTCCCAGCATTTCTTGCCTATATATCAGTTGGTCGTTAGTGCTTTGAACTTATAGGAGTCACTTTCTGCCTTTGTCTGTTTTAAATAAACCAAGAGGGGTTAACCTCTGGAAGTATCAGAAAGAGAACTGCACAAGTATATGATATAATTAACCTAAATGCTATTTAGACTAAAATAAACTCATAATTTAAATCATTATATTATTTCTGGCACTGGTAAGCCGCCTATTGTGCTCACAGGTAATAGCAGGCCTGGAGACAATGTATGCTCCCTCCCCAAAGCCACCTGGGTATAGACTAGACCATATAAAAGAGACAAGACAGCCAGAACGATTATCCCTGCAGCCCTCGATCCTAGATCGGTGAATGACCATCTTCTCCAAGCCCAGAAGCAGATTCACAAGGAGATCCTCTAGCCTTTCTTGCCCCCCTTTGCTGTCAGCTAACTGTTAGCTGGGGATGCTAACTTGGAGCAATGGGAGGCAGTCTTCCACTGCTGGGCTGGGTGGAATACTGGGTGTGGAGGATCACATGCCTGTCATGCAGCCCCTTCAATTTTCTACCCATTCATGTAAAGGCAGAAAAATGACCATATAAGGTACCGCAACAGGCTTTAGAGAAACTATGGAAATGAAATAAGTTGTAAACAAACTTCAGTATTAAAGTTCAAGACATGAAGCATGCGGATGACTAAGTGAAGACACAGACGGGAGAAACTTTCTCATTCATTTGGAGTCTGATATGTCATCAGACTTACATACGTCTATGCTTGATTTAGTCATTCATGTGCTATGTAAACATGCCACAAACACTTAAAATAGTGATGGCTCTTACTGCTTCATTTCCTTTCTTTCCTAACATTCACTTCAGTGCATTCCATACCATCCCCACTCAGAAGAATGCATTAATATTACAAGAACAGTCCAGTTCATCACTCTATGATTGAATACAACAGTCAGTGTTGCCACAAAAGCTCTGAATGATACACAGCTTCATTTCCTGTCTCCATTCCTACTGCTTTTAATGAAAGAAAACATCAGGGATATGTGATCAATTGCTCCAGTCACACCAGTGAAGACTGCCTGAGGCAGAGTGTGCTACCTGAGAATTCAGCTGCAGAAGTGATGGATCTTTGACCTGTCATACAGAATTCCATTTGAGAATCCTGACAACAGTGTTATAACGTGACATTCTTATAAGGGATGGGATTCTCTGTCCCGTCAGACCCGCTTTCTGGCGCAGCGGGCCCGCGCCGGCAGTGGGATCCTCCGGCCCAGCAGTTGGCCAATGAGGTTTCCCATTGTGGCCACCCACACTCCATCGGGAAATCCGTGGGTGTGAGTGTGCTGCCTGCGAAGCAGAGGATTCCGCCGACGGAGAATCCTGTACCAAAAAATACCGTGGTATAGAGGGTTAAATTTTGAGGGCAAATTATATAGATTTGGCTTTATTTCCTTGCATGCAGAATATTGACATTGACGTGTTTAACATTATAAAAATATTCAAGAGGAGAAACTATTTTCTTTGGTGGAGGAATCAAGGACCAAAGAACCTGCACAGAGAAATGAGAAAATGGCTTCAATATTGGTGCAGGGATCGCAATGCGTGATTAACCCATAACCATTCATTCTGTTGCAGGCATCATGCTTCCTGCTATAGAACATAGAACATAGAAAATACAGCACAGAACAGGCCCTTCGGCCCACGATGTTGTGCCGAACCTTTGTCCTAGATTAATCATAGATTATCATTGAATTTACAGTGCAGAAGGAGGCCATTCGGCCCTTTGAGTCTGCACCGGCTCTTGGAAAGAACACCCTACCCAAACTCAACACCTCCACCCAACACCAAGGGAAATTTGGACATTAAGGGCAATTTATCATTGGCCAATTCACCTAACCCGCACATCTTTGGACTGTGGGAGGAAACCGGAGCACCCGGAGGAAACCCACGCAGACACGGGGAGGACGTGCAGACTCCGCACAGACAATGACCCAAGCCGGAATCGAACCTGGGACCATGGAGCTGTGAAGCAATTGTGCTATCCACAATGCTACCGTGCTGCTATCTGCTTATTTGCATGGTTTAAGTGTGCAGTGAGCCTTGGAGGCAAAATAGTGCAAAATGGGCTCAAGCTAGCCTGCACTACTTAAAATGAGACCGCACCTCTTAAAGGTGAGGTGAAGTTTGGCTGAAGTAGGTCTGCAATTTATTGCATGAGTGACTTTGACCTGGAAAAGCCACAGGGATGATACAAGACCGTAGAGAGTAAGTTCCAAGGTTTTCTGACACAACACTGGAGGCTTTGGTGCATGAGGACACAACAGGATCTACAGGGCTTCTTGAGGCCCTCCAATCTCTGAGTAGGCAATGGGAGCAGATAGCTGGGTAGGTCCATACCAGCAGTGTGAACACAAGGGCATGGACGCAGTGCTGCAAAAAGTTCAATGACCTTGCAAGAGTGTCAAGATTAGCAGATGCATCTTTAAATGCCACATTACACCAATTGCATCCCCAGCCTCACACACTGCTCCATCCCTCAATCACAACTTGCAAGTCACATTCATAAATAGGCTGGGAATTTCCGAGAGGGACCTGTTGCAGGTGAGCTTAAAAATCTGGCGACCCAGCAAAATGTATGTTGACTTTCAGGAGGATTTGCAATTCCAGTGGTGCAGGAACATGAATCCAAAGAGGAAAGAAGAGGTTGATGTTGATGAAACACCATCACTTGCTTTGCAGACTCTTGTATCCTCCTCACAACTTGCTTTCCTATCTTTCATTGTAATATGTAAAAAATCTGACTACAATACTGTCTGTTCTTTCATCCGATGTGTTAATCTAAATCATAAATAGTTGAAGCCCCAACACTGATCCTTATGGCGCTCTACCGGTTACAGTTTACCTGTAGGAACCAGGTAGGAACCTGCTGTCCTCTCTCAGGTTGACAGCATTTGTTGTCCCATCACTGCCACCCTCTGTCACCCTCTGCCAATGTCCTTGCATTGCATGTCAGGCAGTCAAATCAGACTATTACAACCATGTTGACATGGTGAAATCTGAAGCCAGGCTTCACAGTGCCAGAGTTTCTTAAAATATTCCTACAAGGCCATCTTCATCTTCCCCACTAAAGGTCAGCATCTTTCCACAAGCCTCAGGGTGGCAGTGCATAGGAGCATCAGGCAAGACAGGAACTAAAGGAATGCATAAGAGTGGCCAGTTGACTTTTGTATGGAATATTAGATGGGCTGATTGATAAAGTTGGTTTGGAATTTCTCTTTAGTAGTGATTTTTATTTTAACATTGTGGCTAATAGACACTGTGATATTCAGTGGCAGAGGGAAAAGAAGATGTGGGGCTGTTGGTCAATGGGGAATTAGGGTTGTCCATTGGTACTGAAGTTGGGTGAACTGATAATGGCCAGCCCACGGGTTTCCAGGCGGCATTGGGTGGCTTCAATAGGAAATCTAATTGACAAGCAGTGGGAGTAGAGAATCCTGTCACCAGCGACAGGCCGCCACTGAGAAACACGGGTCTGGGGGACAGGAGTATCCAGCCTGTGATTATGCACAGCTCAACGAAGCGCTGAAAATATAGGTACTATGCAATCAAATTTTGCAGCGACAATCTTAAAATTAGAGCAAGGCCATTTAGCAGTGAAATCTGGAAGCACCTTTCCACGTGTAGGGTGGTAGGAATCTGGAACTGTCTTCCCCAAAGGTCTGCTGATGTTAGGTCTATTGGAACATATGAGACTTAGATCGAAGGATCTTTGTTCGGCAGGTGGATCAAAAAATATAGAGTTCAAGTGGGTAAATAGAGTTTAGATACAGGTCTACTTTAATGGAAGAGCACATTAAAGTAATTGAATGGGCCTACTCATGTTCATATACTTCTAACACAGTAAATGTTCTTTAGTGTGGGACCCTGTTGTCCTTGCCTGATCTGCCAATATCTGACTCCAGTTCAGCACCAATGCGATTGACCCGTAACAAATTATTTTAAGTGGCCTAGCAAACCATTTAATTAAGGGCAATATGCAATCGAAGCTCATCTTACCTATGATGTGTACACCACAAGAACCAATTTTGAAAATATGGTCAAGTTAAAGAGCAAAAAATGACAATGGGTGTGGTTTAATCGAATGGGAACAAAGTCCCATAGCCCGCACGATTATCTGGGTGTTTCCCAGCGCTCGCAGCGCCAAGAAACACCTTGCTATCGAATGGCCATTTGGGTAGATCAGGGGCCTCAGTGGGGAACACGCGGCCGAGGCTGCACTTAGTACCGTTTTCTGCACTGAGGAGTTCTGCTCGACGGGACTACACGATTCAGGAAGAGATCGAGACACCAAAAAAAATAGCATCTCGATCTTCAACCCCCGATGTGACCCCCAAACGCCCCCCCCCCCCCAGCCCTAACTCACCTATAAGGGGGTGCCTTATATGCCCCCACACCCAACCCCTCTCCCCACACCCATGCAGGGTATCCTCGAGCCCGATACCTGTCGCATGAAAATTGCCCGCTCGGCACCATGACAGTGCCCCTGCCAGATGACAGTGCCACCTGGGCATCTTGGAAGTGCCAGGCTGGCACCAGCAGTGTCAGGGTGCCACTCTGCCCAGAGAGCTAGCATCTGGGGGCCTTCAATCCCCTGGGAGACCCCCAGGAATGCCGTTCCGTCTGGTCCCCATTTGTGGAGGCCAGCACTGAACAGCACTTGCCTGAGGTCTCCAAGGTGAGGGGGTTAGATCCCACACCTTAGTTAGATCTCGGGAACGCATATTAGAATGAGATTAGCTGTCTCATTCTAATATGCAGATTTGCCAGAACGTGATCCTGCCCACAATGGGCAGGATTCACATCACCATGTCTCGTGAGATCGCGTCAGATCTCGCGAGGTGTTGCGAACCAGGTAGATCCCAGTGTGATATACTGGCTGCGCTGCTTTTATGTTGTAACACGGCCATTGGATCTCGCCACTGTTCATAAATTGAATTGTAGGTTAGTTGAACAATGTACAAATTACAGTAACTATTTTTATTGGAAGGGACAGCAAAGGTACACAGCACCTGATTAACCAGGAACTGAGAAACAGCAAAATAATAAGGAGGGCCCAAAGATACCACAAGAGTTACTTACTAATGTTTTTCACTTTTAGCCAAACTACCATGTAGAGATGAAGGGAGGCCATTTCCAATATCGAAAAGCAGATTTCAAAGTTGATTGATTGTTGCATGTCACATATTCAGCTTCTGGCTCCCTCAAGTTAATTTTCTTATTCGAGTTGAAAATTTGGGGCTTCCGGTGCGGCGCAATGCAGCAACCGGACGCACTCTAGGTGGCTCCCCACGCAGGTCCCGGTACCTTGGGCTTTTCTGGCCTTTTTGAGAGGAATTTTCGGGTTCCAACCCGACGGCCCATGGGGCAAATGTCAGTTAATCGGGTGATGTCAAGGTTGGCATTGAAGAGAGGTGATTGGGGGAAATTACAAGTCCCGATCCCAAGCAAGGAGTCAACGAAGATGGAGGGGGAAGCCGCCGCGCTCATCATGCTTGAGGTGATGGCGGGGGTGATGACAAAAGAACTGGAGAGGTTTAGTGGGATGATGGATGAGCGATTCCTGAGGCATGGCCAGGAGATGAAGACATCATTTAAAGTTATGGTGCAGGAGGCTCTGGGGCCGGTCAAGTAGCAACTGGGCAAGATGGCCAAGGCGGTAGGCGAGCAGGCTGAGCATTTGGCCTTGTCTCAGCATGAGGACCGACTTGCGTTGTTAGAGGCAGAAATGGCGATTGTCGGCAACAGAAATTAGGGCCTCAGGGTGAAACTTGATGATATGGACAACAGATCCAGGCGCAAGGATCTGAGGCTGATTGGTCTGCCAGAGGGAGTCGAGGGCTCAAGGCCGACCGAGTACTTGTCTGTGAAGTTCTCTCAGCTGATAAGTGGTGAGGTGTTTGCTGCACATAGAGTTAGACAGGGCGCACCAGGCCTTGAGGCAGAAGCCACGACTGAATGAGCCAGCACGTGTGGCGATCACTTGGGTCCATAGTTTCCAGAGGAAAGAGCGAGTTCTGGAATGGGTCAAGAAATGCTGGAGCATTGACTGGGACAGGAACATGGTGAGAATTTCCCAAGACATCAGCACGGAACTGGGGAGGCGACGGGCGGCCTTCAATAAAGTGAAGACGGTCTTGTACGATCGGGGAGTGCAATTTGGGGTGGTGTACCTTGAAAAGCTGAGAGTCCCGTTTGACTCAAAGGAGTTATTTTTGAAACCCCGGACCAGGTTGAGGACTTCACCAGAGACCATGGACTGGGCATGCTTTGAAGGATGCGGGTGGGCTGATGGGTGGTTGGGGTTTTACTTTCAGGTTCACGTTTGTACAAGTTGGTTGGGGTTATGGTAGTGATGGTTAGATACAAAACGTTTTCTCTGCTCTGTTTTCATGTTTATTCTTCTATACAGGTTTAGTAGTTTTTGGGACTTGGGGGAGTTTGGGGCGGGATTCTCCCTTTTGGGGAGGCGGGGGTGGTCACCTTGTTAGCGTTAAGAAGTAGGCTAGTTAATGGGAGTCAAGTGGAGGATGGGCTGCAACTTGTTGAGCTAGTTTGGTGAGGCTTAATGGGTCTAAATGGTGGGGGGGGGTTAGAGGGGGTGACGGGGATAGGGAGGGGGGGAGGGTTAGAGGGGTGGCAGGCTGTCTGCTGACTTGGGAGACGTGTGGGGGGAAACTGACAATGACCAGGAATTTTTCTTTCTTCCACCACTCGGGTGGTACGGGTGACCATCTTAGGTGGGCCTGTGCCCTGGGAATCATTGGTGAAGCTATGGGAAGTATTATGTGGATTTTGCAGCATTTTGGGGCCTTCTCTGGCTATAAGTTAAATATAGGAAAGAGCAAATATTTGGTGGTTGGGACAATGGGGCAGAGCAGGGGGGCTTGGTGGGTTGTCGTTCCAGCTAGTAGGAAGTCATTTTCGGTATTAGGGAGTCCAGATAGCCAGAGACTGGGGGAAACACCAGAGGTTGAACTGCACGAGTCTGGTGGGGAAGGTTAAAGCAGACCTGCAAAGGTGGGGTGGTCTCCCACTATCCCTGCTGGGCCGAGTGCAATCGTGTAAGATGAATATCATTCAGGGATTTAAATTTTTATTACAGTGCTTCCCCGTATTCCTCCCATCTGTGCAAATCAGTTAATTGAGCCTGCTAGGCCGGATGTGAAGTTTAGGGAGCGAAAGGAAAAGAGGTTGGAGAAAGTGGGAGATTTGTTTTTAGAGGTTTTCGGTTCACTAGCTTGGGGGAGCTGAAGGAGAAATATGAGCTTACAGATGCTGATGGGTTCAGGTAGCTCCAGGTGTAGCTGGGTCAAAAGGCATTTTTCAGCCTTCCCGGTGAAGCATCCTTCTACCTTACTCGAGTGGATTTTATCCTGTTCAGGGTTGAACGTGGCCAGTATGTAGGGCAAAGACCAATGGATAGTGGGGGAGGAGTCATGTTCGATTGAGGGTGTGAAGTCAAAGTGGGCAGAGGAGCTGGTGCCTATCTTGGGAGAGGAGGTCTGGAGCGAGGCACTGAGGAGCGTGAACGCGACATCGTCTTGTGTGAAGCTGAGTCTCATCCAGTTTAAAGTAGTATTTCGAACACACCTCATGAAGGCTAGAATAAGTTGGTTTTTCGATGGGGTGGAGGATCAATGTGATTGGTGTTTGAGGGGGCCGGCGCACCACAAACACGTGTTCTGGTTGTGCTCAAAGCTGGTGGCTTCTGGAAATCCTTTTTTGATACTATGTCGGCCATCCTGGGCATTGGGTTGGAGCCTTTCCCACTGGTGGCGATTTTTGGTATTTAGAACATAGAACTGTACAGCATAGTACAGACCCTTTGGCCCACAATATTGTGCCGAACTAGTCTGAAACTAAGATCAAATCAACCTACTCCCAATCATTCTCATGCACTCCATATGCTATCCAATAACCGCTTGAAAGTTCTTAAACTGTCCGACTCCACTACCATAGCTGGGAGTGCTTTCCACGCCCCAACTACTCTCTGAGTAAAGAACCTACCTCTGACATCCCTCCTATATCTTCCACCATGAACCTTATAGTTATGCCCCCTTGTAACAGCTACATCCACCCGAGGAAAAAGTCGCTGAACGCCCACTCTATCTATCCCTCTCATCATCTTATACACCTCAATTAAGTCACCTCTCATCCTCCTTCACTCCAATGAGAAAAGCCCTAGCTCCCCCAACCTTTCCTCATAAGACCTACACTCCAATCCAGGCAGCATCCTGGTAAATCTCCTTTGCACCCTTTCCAATGCTCCCACATTATTCCTATAATGAGGTGACCAGAACTGCACACAATACTCCAAATGTGGTCTAACCAAGGTCTTGTACAGTTGCAGCATAACCTCACGGCTCTTAAACTCAATCCTCCTGTTAATAAATGCTAACGCACTATAGGCTTTCTTCACAGCTCTATCCACTTGGGTGGCAACTTTCAGAGATCTATGGACATGAACTCCAAGATCTCCCTGCTCCTCCACATTCCTCAGAACCCTGCCGTTAACCCTGTAATCCGCATTCAAATTTATCCTACCAAAATGAATCACCTCACACTTATCAGGGTTAAACTCCATCTGCCGCTTTTCAGCCCAGCTCTGTATCCTATCAATGTCTCTTTGCAGCCTACAACAGCCCTCCACATTATTCCCTACTCCACCAATCTTGCTGTCATCAGCAAATTTACTAACCCAACCTTCAACTCCATCATCCAAGTCATTGATAAAAATCACAAATAGCAGAGGACCCAGCACTGATCCCTGTGGTACACCGCTGGTGACTGGGCTCCAGGATGAAAATTTACCATCTACCATCACCCTCTGTCTTCTGTGTGATAGCCAGTTACTGATCCAATTGGCCAAATTTCCCTCTATGCCATGCCTCCTTACTTTCTGCATGAGCCGACCATGGGGCACCTTATTAAGTGTCCGCCTTACTAAAATCCATGTATACGACATCAACTGCTCTACCTTCATCTATGTACTTAGTTACCTCTTCAAAGAATACAATCAAACTTGTGAGGCAAGACTTACCCCTCACAAATCCGTGCTGACTATCCTGGATTAAGCTGTATCTTTCCAACTGATCATAAATCCTATCCCTCAGGACCCTTTCTAATAATTTACCTATGACCGAAGTGAGACTAACCGGCCTATAATTCCCAGGGTTATACCTATTCCCTTTCTTGAACAAGGGGACAACATTCACCTCTCTCCAGTCTTCTGGCACTATTCCTGTAGACAGTGAGGACATAAAGATCAAAGCCAAAGGCTCTGCAATCTCATCCGTCACCTCCCAAAGAATCCTAGGATATATCCCATCAGGCCCAGGGGACTTTTCTATCCTCAGGCTTCTCAAAATTTCTAACACATCTTCCTTACGAATATCTACCTCCTCCAGCCTACCAGCCTGTATCGCACTATCCTCCTCAACAACATGGCCCATCTCCTTTGTGAACACTGAAGAAAAGTATTCATTTAGGGCCTCTCCTATATCTTCAGACTCCATGCACACGTTCCCACGACTGTCCTTGACCGGCCCTAACTTCACCTTGGTCATTCTTTTATTCCTCACATAAGTGTAAAAAGCCTTGGGGTTTTCCTTGATCCTACCCGCCAAGGACTTCTCATGCCCATTCCTAGCCTCCTAAGTCCTTTCTTGAGCTCCTTCCTAGCTATCTTTTATCCCTCAAGTGCCCTAACTGAACCTTGTTTTCTCATCCTTACATAAGCCTCCTTCTTCCTTTTGACAAGACATTCAACCTCTTTTGTAAACCATGGTTCCCTCACTCGACCATTTCCTCCCTGCCTGACAGGGACATACATATTAAGGACACGCAGTATTTGCTCCTTGAACAAGCTCTACATCTCAATTGTGCCTAGCCCTGACAGTTTCTGTTTCCATCTTATGCTCCCCAATTCTTGCCCAATCGCATCGTAATTACCCTTCCCCAGTTATAAACCTTGTCCTGCCGTATGTTCCTATCCCTCTCCATTGCTATAGTGAAAGTCACCGAATTGTGGTCACTATCTCCAAAGTGCTCTCCTACAACCAAATCTAACACTTGGCCCGGTTCTTTACCCAGTACCAAATTCAATGTGGCCCCGCCTCTTGTCGGTCTATCCACATATTGTGTGAGGAAACCCTCCTGCACACACTGGATAAAAACAGCCCCATCCAAACTATTCGAATTATAATGGTTCAATCAATATTTGGAAAGTTAAAGTCACCCATGACAACTACCCTGTGACTACCACACCTATCCAAAATCTGCATTGCAATCTTTTCCTCCACATCTCTGTTACTGTTTGGGGCCTATAGAAAACTCCTAACAAAGTGACTGCTCCTTTCCTATTTCTATCTTCAGCCCACACTACCTCAGTAGACAGATCCTCCTCAAATTGCCTTTCTGCAGCCATTCTACTATCCTTGATTAACAATGTTACTCCTCCACCTCTTTTACCACCTTCCCTAATCTTGAAACATCTAAACCCCGGAACCTCCAACAACCATTCCTGCACCTGTTCTATCCACATCTCCGTAATGGCCACAACATCGTAGTCCCAGGTACCAATCCATGCTTCAAGCTCATCAACCTTATTCCTGATGCTCCTCACATTGAAGTAGACACACTTCAAATGACCTTCATGCCTGCAGGTCCACTCTTGGTACCTTCCTCAGTACTCCACTACCCTCAACTTCCTGAACTCCAGCAACGCTATCTCCTGAGCTACAAATCAGTTTCCCATCCCCCTGCCAAATTAGTTTAAACCCCCCGAAGAGCTGTAGCAAATTTCCCTCCCAGGATATTTCATATGTGTGGCAAGGAAGCAGATCCTCTTGGGTTGGAGGTCGACTGCACTGCCAAGCACCTTGGCGTGGCTGGGTGACTTGATGGAGTTTTTGCACCTCGAGAAGGTCAAGTTTACTGTGAGAGGGTCGGTGGAAGGGTTTTACCATAGATGGCGGCCGTTTGTAAGGTATTTTAATGAGTTGGTCACTGTTATCTGTCAGGGGGTGGGGGCGATAGGGTGGGGGGGGGTGGTTTAGTGGTGATGTTATAGTGTAAGGGGAAGAGGGGGGTTCTTACTGTTTGGTTGTTTTTCTGTTTCACTGCATGTTTTGTATGAAAATGGTTCAAAATTATAATAAAAATATTTCCAAGAAACAGAGTTGAAAATTTAGTATCTGAAGCCCCAACTTGTAAGGTACCATTACAGAGTAATACTTTTAGATCCTAAAAAAGACTCTACTTGAAATGCCAATTTCATCATAAAGCACCAAACGTTTCTGAAATCTCTGGGAACCTATTGTACTGTATTTGATCATCCGCTGATGATGATCAGCTTACGGGCAGGGGGATGTTCTCCATTTCTGAGGCTAAGTGCGGAGATCTGTGGCATTTTACGTGAAAAAAATTGGCGCCGCCCCCTCATCGATCCTGCGATGGGTGAGGGGCTAGCAGCCGTAAAACCCCCAGCTTCCGTGATATAAAAGGTTGGAGAATGGCCGGGTCCGTGGTCGCGCATGCGCACAGTGATGACCTCCTGTGGTTGCGCCGTAAAACATGGCGGCAGTCGTGCACGGACCCGACCTGCCAGCTAGTCCCCCCCCCCCCCCCTCACCACCCCCCACCATTCCCCCCAGCCCTTGGGGAAGCCCCCCACTGGCCAGCAGCACAACTCCCGCCCGATGTGGCGCCGCTGGACACAGTCCGCAGCTGCCAGGCCAGGTTCTCGACCGCTGAGACCACACAACAACCGTGCGGTCAGGAACTCGGCCGATCGGGGGCGGAGCATCAGGGAGGGCCTTCAGGTGATGTCCTGAGGCCGTCCCAACAGCGTGTGGCGCGCATCGCTATGATGCCGTTCCGGAGGGGGGTGCATACAAAACCTGCGTCAAACAGGCATCACCCCCAATTTCAGCGTCAAAAGGGATTCTCTGCCCGATCGCCGATTATGGAGAATCCCGTCCAGGATCTCGAGAAGTCTCTGATCCGGAGCTTTTTTGTATATTTTGTCCATTCACATTAGGGGGTGCAAATCCTGCAATGTCGGGAGATAACGCCAGTGCTCACAAATGGAAATTTCGGCGGGTGCCCAACAGTATGCAATACTCCCAGCCCATTGCCGCTGATGTGATCTGGTTTGCGCCCAACGAAGGCGTGAACAAGATTAGCATATTTGAATCAGTATTTAAATATACTGGGACAGTTTGAAACCGTATTCTCCTGACTCCCAGTTTTCTCTCTCCGCCGGCGCTGTGTGAGGCCGACAGTAATCCACCACCAGAGACCAGGCGTGAAGACCATGCCAGGCATAGTTGGCTCTGAGGACATTGGACTATGGGCCATCCCTCCCAGAGATGTTGCGAGACCGCTTAGTGTGTGGTTTTAACAACATGGCGACCCAATGGAAGTTGTTGGCAGAATCATCTTTAGACTTAAAAAGGGCCATAGAATTATCCCTCTCATGTGAAAACATGGAAAAGGGAGTCCAGGAATTGCAGGCTCCACAAAATGGATATGGATAGCGTTAGCTCTCCCCCTTTCCCCCCACCCCGCATTCCAGCGAGTAACGCTTCCCAAGGGCCTATGGGAGCCAGTCGCCACCCGAGCAACATTGTGGTCAGACCCATTGGCCAAGAGGCACCGCAGCCCGAGGAGACATCTCTCCTGAGGTCCAGAAATAGGATTCGCAACGGTGCTGCACCTGTTGTCGCGGGAACCGTGGGGCCAGGAACAACAGAATCATCAGTGAGCTTGTCGCCCTGGTCGGATAACACAACTACCCAGAGCAAAACCTAGGCTTAGCACAGCCCGGTGAGGATGACTGCATGCAACTAAATTGCATTACAGCACCAAAAATAGTCTCCATCAATATCACCATCCAGGTAAAAGGCCACCCATTAGAGATGGAAATAGATACAGGGGCTGCTGTTTTGATCATTGGACAACAAATTTACCGGAAAAGTTGTTCAGGGATCCAACACCTGGGCCTAAGGGACACTAAGGCACAGTTGGCGACATATACCAGCGAACCATTAACCATCAGTGGGACAACGACAACTCTGGTTACCTAGGGCAACAATCAGTTCGCCTGCCACTGATAGTGGTGCAGGGGCCCAGACCTAGTCTTTTGGGTCTTTTAGTTACAGAGACTCTGCCTAGACTGGCAACAGATCTTTAGGATTACTGCAGTTGGATTGTCTGAGGTCCTGCAAAAATACCCAGACTTTTTCAAGATGGTTTATGGAAGATAAAGGGATCCATGGCCAAACTTTACATGGAGCCAGAGACCTGACGCAGGTATTTCCAGGCCCGCCCAGTTCCAAACGCTCTACTGTTGAAAGTGAACGATGAGCTCAACCGGCTGGAGAACTTGGGGATTATCCACCCAGCTCAGATCGCGGAATGGGCAGCACCCATGGTTCTGGTGCCGAAGTCAGACAAGACCGTCTACCTGTGCGGGGATTATAAAATGATGGTGAACAAGGTGTCCCTTTTGTACTGGTACCCAATGTCACATGTGGAAGACCTCTATGCAAAGTTGGCTGGGGGTCGTTCTTTCTCCCCTTGAACATGAGCCACGCATACCTCCAGTTGGAGTGTGATGCAGCATCCAGGAAATATCAATACCCACAGGGGACTGTATAAATACACCAGGCCCCCATTTGGAGTATCATCCGCCTGTGCAAACTTTGAGCAGGTCATGGAGAGCATCCTTCAAGGGCTCCCAAGGGAGGTTGATTACAGGGACCACTGAGAAGGAACACCTCAATAACTTAGAGGAAGTCCTCTGCCATTTCTTGGAGGTAGGTGTCCGCTTAAAAAGGGGCACGTGCATTTTCCTGGCGAGAGAGGTCAAATACCTGGTTGACAAGGACGTTTACTCCCAGTGAAAGAGAAGGTTTGAGCTGCCAAGGGGGCCCCAACACTAGAGAATACAACAGAGCTAAGGTCATTCCCAGGGCTTGTTAATTATTATGGGACGTTCATCCCAAATCTGGCAACCATGCTGGCTCCCCTACATGTGCTCTTAAAGAAGCATCAGAAATGAGAATGGAGGCATTTGCCAAAGTAAAATGGCAAATGTAATCCTCCAGGCTATGACACATTCTGAACCTTTTAAACTGCTCATAATCGCATGCGATGCCTCCCATATGACATCGGGACGGTATTGTCCCATTTTAAAATAATTTTTATTCAACATTTTTCACAGATTATCACAGCAGAAAAATAGAACCCCGCCCCCCCTTTACACAAATAATTAAACAACAAGAACAAAAGTGCATAAATAAACAAATAAACGTTAAACAGTAAACAATAGTGCTTCACCTACTAGACAACAACTTACCCACCCCACCCCCCCCCCTCCCACCCAGGGTCGCTGCTGCTGACCATCTCCTAACGCTCTGCCAAGAAGTCTAGGAACGGCTGCCACCGTCTGAAGAACCCTTGCACATATCCCCTTAAGACAAATTTCACCTTCTCCAATGTTTTAAGAGCCTTGGCTGACGCAGAGCATAGATTCGCTCAGATTGTAAAGGAGGGACTGGCCATGATCTTCGCGGTTAAAAAGTTTAATCAGTACGTCTATGGATGACACTTCGCAATTATCGCAGACCACAAACCCTTACTCGGCCTCTTCAAAGAAGACAAGGTGATACCACCGATATCATCGGCCAGGATTCAGCGATGGGCATTACTGTTGGCTGCGTATGAGTATACCTTTGAATATCGTTCCGGTGGACAGATTACCACGCGGGTGCCCTTAGCTGACTATATCTAAATGCCCCTCCCATCACCATCAATTGCGGACAAAGTTGTGTTAGTGCTAAACTTTGTGGACATGGTTTCTGCCACGACCTCACATGGGAACGACACAATTGATCGCCCCGTGGGGCTCGGGGAATATGAGCTCCCCTGCAGAGGGCCGGAGGCCTTGCAGCTGGGGATTGTGAAAATAGTGCTTAAAAGCCAGTCGGATTGGGATCGGCATGATCTGCATTCCCAGCTGGGACCTCTGTACTCATAGAATCATAGAATTTACAGTGCAGAATGAGGCCATTTGGCCCATCGAGCCTGCACCAGCCCTTAGAAAGAGCACCCCATTTAAACCCACACTTCCAACCTATCCCCGTAACCCACTAAACCCACCTAACCTTTTTGGACACTATGGGCAATTTTTCATGGTCAATCCACCTAACCTGATCATCTTGGGACTGTGGAAGGAAACCAGAGCACTGGAGGAAACCCACGCAGACACGGGGAGAACGCGAAGACTCCGTATAGACAGTGACCCAAGTCGGGAATCGAACCTGGTATCCTGGAGCTGTGAAACAACTGTGCTAACCACAGTGCTATATACCGCATTGCTGCCTTTGCTTTGCCTTATGAATAAACCTGTGTTTGTAACACCATCTCGGGTCGCCTGAAGATTTTTTAGACTAAAACCCGCAAACTTTTGAAAACGTCCTGGATCCAAGCTATTTCAGGAAAAATTTGAATAACCCTCATATTCTGAGCAACCATTTAAAGAATAAACTTGTCTTTGGGTCTGCGTCTGCACAGTGCTATCTCATTCCTGGTGTTATGGGCCAGGGTTTAGAGAATCCCAAAGTGTATCATGGAGTTCACCTGACCCACACCTTTTAATAGATCGTGGTATGGGGAGCACACGGCCCACTCTACAGGTGTGGTACAGCAGAAATGGAAAAGTATTTTTTAAGCAAAACAATGTTTATTCTCTGAACTCAAGTTAACCTTTTTAAAACATACAGTGAACATCTTAGCAACCATCAATTCAAATACCACCCGCAAAGAATACAACGCTAAGTAATCCTTAATAACTTCCCAAACAACATCCAGAAGACAAAAGAAACACCTTTTAACAGAAGCACATTAGGTTTACATTCACTACTGAGAACATTTATAATTCTGAATTCACCAAATGATCAAGAGACAGTCTTTTCATGGCAGAGAGATCAACAGTACAGCTGCTTTGTCTGGCTTCAGCTCCAACACCAAAAATGAAACCAAAAAGACACAGACACCCCCAAGCTTTTCTCAAAGTGAAACTAAAAAACAGAGCCAGAGCTCAGCTCCACCCAAACTCTGACATCACTGCAGTAACAGGAGCAGCCAAACATTCCTTAAAGCGACATTCTCATGACACTGGTATCGGCAGAGATTTGATTTTTTAAAATCAGGCTTGCTCTTATCTGTGGGGTTGGTTGTGGACTGTAATTCCTTGGATGTCACAATGATGTCCACAGTAAAGTCCACAAAATGCTAGAGTATGGTGACTTATTTTAATAATTCAAGGATATAAAATTGATTTTTTTTCCCCCAGGGCTCTTGCAAGCATACAAGCTGATGAAACAGCAGGACCCTTGTTAATACAATGCTTGTGATTTGATTCTATTAATAGGTTTGAGTTGTCGGTAGTCTCTGATACATTAATTTTTTTTTAAAATCACATTTCATGCTGCCTTTCTTTCTGCCCTACCCAATAGAATGTGTTAGCTGAATTACACCGTGACTTCCTCCATTGCCGCTCTTGGGCCCATTGCTGTGACAACTTCAAGAGCAGTTAAGTATGATTCAGCTAAAAGGTGAATCTTACTGAAGACAGAACTATAAGTGTGAACCCATGCTGTAACACTCTGTGGGAGTTAAACTGCATTATTCCACTCAACATGTTCTTTCATCTCCAGGGGAAGAGGGAACCTAGTTTCTTTACTTCCATTTCCTTAGCTGACATGCAAGCAAGGGTAAGCAAGGGACCTGACTTCAGGCTTTTCTAGTAAAAGGTCATGATTGGAAATCCTGGGCGGGATTCTCTAATCCCACGGCAGAGTGTTGACGCCGTTGTAAACGCTGTCGCATTTTACAACGGCGTGAACGGGCTCCTCCGAGGATGTATTCTGGCTCGCAAATTGGGCCAGCATGGGCACCGCGAGAAGCATGGGGAGCGGCCCCAGAACGGCGTCGGATACATGGGACGCCTCGATGATGCGGTGCCGCGTCGCTTAAGGTGCGCGAGCGGCGCACAGTCCCGAGACCCACGAGATGGCCATCGCCTGCCGTGCCGCCGAGATTCAGGGACCACGACCGCGACACGGTGCTGGACGCGGTTGAGGAGAGGAGGGAGATCCTGTGCCCCAGATGGGGCCACCGCCACCCGGGCAGCACAGTCCGGCGAACATGGAGGGAGGTGGGCAATGTCGTAAGTGCAGTGGGGCACACCCCACGGACTGGCCAACAGTGCCAGAAAAAGATGCACAACCTGAAGAGGGCTGCCAGGGTGACTAGACCGAGACGTGCCCCTGGCACCACCCAGCCCCTACCACCGACACATGTGTAAGCAACCCTGGCCAGGAGGAGGGCAAAACCCCAAACCTGACACACATGGGTTGCACACACCCATGTGAGCTGCTTTGGCCGGGTGCCCAGTGCTCCCATGATATCATCTAGCCAATATCTGCGCGGCATGCGGTGGACCGCCTAACTCTGATGCTTTCCCCCCCCCTCCCCCAGGATAAGACCGCCCACAACCATAGGGAGTGTGAGAGAACCGGAGGGGGTCCACCCGTACTGCACCCCCTCGCAGTCCACGAGCAGAGGGCACTGGACTCGTTGGCGGAGCCGAGGACCGGGAGATTGCCCCTTGCCAGATCGGAGGTGCACCAGCAAGTGAGACTCCCCTGCCTGACTCCACCGCCTCACCCCAACCCCCCCCCCCCACTCCACCCCATCACCCCTCTCCCCCCTCACTCCACCCCATCACCCCCCCCCCCCCCCCCCCCACTCCACCCCCTCGCCCCAGTCCGCATGTCTAACAATACATGCTGTCTTGTGTCTTCCAGGACCTGCCGCCGGTCATCCCGGCCCGTCTGGCGTACCTCGCCCACGACCAGTGCCAGGTCCAGATATCCCCAGGGACGCACGCCACGGCGGGGAGGGCAGAAGGCAAGGAAGGCCTTCCACCGACACTGGGACCCAGCACACGGACGCACAGAGAATGGACAGCCAAGACACTGATGCACAGAGGACGGACACCCAGGACACTGATGCACAGAGGACCGACCCCCAGGACACCGACAGCCAGGACACAGAGACACTGGACACAGATGCACATGACAGCCAGTACAGTGACACACAGAGCAGGGGGACACAGTTGACGGACAGACCGGTCAGTGACCCTCAGATGGGGGCAAGACAAGGACCATCGGGCTAAGGATCAACGCAGGAGACTCCTGACTTTGGCTCCGATGGGAACATGGACTTTGCATCACTGCTGTCTCCCACACCATCCGCCATCACAGGGACTCTCACCTCGGTTGGGCACTTTAGTGAAGAGGCTTTTGGGACACTCACTGGTGAGCACTACACAGCCGTACCGGTACAGCAGGTGGAGGTAGGAGTAGCCGAGGGGCGGGACGGTCGAAGGGCAGCCCAGCCCCAGAAACCAGTTGCTGCCGAGCCGGTTCCCGGGTTCCTGGACTTTCCAGACCCACCCATAGACCCGATAACCCAGTTAGACACCTAGGGACTAGACAACAGGATGACGGCCAGCTTCCAGCAGCTGCAGACGCAGGTCGAGGAGTCCATCTGCGTCCAGGAACAGGGAGTGGTGCCGGTCATGGCTGCCACCCAGGCCGACACCGCACGGGTGGCATCCGCGGTGAAGGCAATGGGTGCAACGGTTTCGGCCATGGGTCAGATCATGCAAGGCGTGGGGCTTCATGTGCATGCCTCATCCATGGCCCAGGACAGGGCTGCCCTCTCACAGGCAGCCATGTGCCAGAGCCAGCTGGACATTGCAGCCGCGCTCCACAGTCTGGCCCAGTCTCAACAGGCCATCGCTGAGAGCATGGGTGCCATTGCCCAAGCACTGGATGGTGTTGCACAAGCCCAGAGGGAGGAGGCGCAGTCCCAGACAGGGATGGGCCACTCTTTGGGCTCCATCGCAGCTGATGTTAGGACCCTGGTCGATACCACAGCGGGCCTCCAGGACTGGCAGCGCGAGGTGTCGGTGGTGCCTCGGGGCTTGTCTCCACTTGCACCCCCATCCCATAGAGAGGCCTGCGGGCCATCGGGCACCCCGAGGGAGGAGGAGGCTCTGGGGCCCGTTCCAGTGACTCCTGCAAGGGAGGTCCCGGGACACCGCAGATCCTCGGACCCCCCCCCTCCCCCCCCCCCCCCCCCCCCCCCCACGTTCCGCTCAATTCACCCGTTGTGCCCGATCGCTGAATCGTGCCCTGTATGTTTTCAAGAAGCTGTTTCGTATAACAGTTGGGGCGAAGGGGATCAAAAGGAGGTGGGATTAGACTATTGAGTAGGATGATCAGCCAAGATCATAATAAATGGTGGATCGGGCTTGAAGGGCCAAATGGCCTCTATTGTTGCTGGATGCTGCTATTGTCTATGTTTCTGTGAACTTGCAGGTGGTGGAATTCCCATGTGTCTGCCGAGGCTCACTAATATCCGAGAACATAATTTCTGACGAATAATATAGGTATATGAATATATCCATTTTACAATTCTCGATATATAAACCACAGGTATATAATTATATCTAGTAAATTTATCCATCTATACGTATGTGTCTATATTCAAATTGTAGGAATGCTAATTAAAATGACAGATACATGTATATTTATACGTGACTTGATGTATACCTGTTGTATGATATATATATAGTAAGAAGTCTGACAACACCAGGTTAAAGTCCAACAGGTTTGTTTCAAACACTAGCTTTCGGAGCACTGCTCCTTCCCCAGGTGAACTTGAATGCTCCGAAAGCTAGTGTTTGAAACACTTTAACCTGGTGTTGTAAGACTTCTTACTGTGCTCACCCCAGTCCAACGCCGGCATCTCCACATTATGATATATATGTTCATGAAATAAAACATAAAGAAGCAAACAGAATACGCCTACATGAAGAGTATTACCTGCATGTAGGCTATATTTAATTTTAAAAGGTGGAATAAACAAATTATGTTCTGGTAGTGAAAGGGCTAAAGTGTAGAAATCTTTTTAAAAATCATTTATATGGATTTTCCTACTCCTGGAAACAAGGAAATGTTGAGATTTATTTCCTGTTCTCTGCAGTCTGGTTGATTGTGATGTATCCACTCTTTTCATATTGCCGTGAGTCAGTGCGCCAACCCTGAAACAGCCAATCGTTAGTGAAAGCCCACAAACTTCAGACAGACCCTTTGTAATCAATGAGGTCACTGAGACCTTTGATCTGCTGCCAGTTTGACGTCAGGTCCACTTCTGTGACTTCTAGATCAAGGCTCAGGTAGAAAGGCAATTCGCTCAAGGGGTTGAGGTACAATGGAGCAAGGATGTAAAAGCAGCCCATCCCACCCACACACACACACACGGGGGGAAAAGAATCCACTAGCACATCATCAGTAAAGGGGTGTTAGAAACAAACTTCACCACAGACCACATTAAAATTCAGTACCACACCTACGCCAATAACAAATGCAAATATGGAATTCGCGCGGATGCACTGATGCCATGCACAGAATATGGTAAGAATTTGTAAAAAAAAAACTTCATCTCACACCAGCCCACGCAACTAAACAGAAGCTGAAAGTGCAGAGTTTGCAAAAAGAAAGTGATAGAAAAGTCTCCATTATTCCCCAACAGAATCATTTGGATTTGTCGTTATTGCAGCAATTTCATTTACTGTCATTTTGTTTTTCACATCTACATCTGATACCTGCTGATGTGTTTTTTTACTATTCCGGGCCCTTGTGGCATTTAGGAATGAAGGAACAGGAATTGACCATTCAGCTACTCAAGCCTGTTCTACTATTCAAATAAATAATAGCTGACCTGTATCTTAACACCATTACCTTTAATAGTCTAACCTAGTCACTGTCTGTGCGGAGTCTGCATGTTCTCCCCGTGTCTGCGTGGGTTTCTTCCGGTTGCTCCGGTTTCCTCCCACAAGTCCCGAAAAATGTGCCGTTAGGTGAATTGGACATTCGGAATTCTCCCTCTGTGTACCCGAACAGGCGCCGGAATGTGGCGACAGGGGGCTTTTTCACAGTAACGTCTTTGCAGCGTTAATGTAAGCCTACTTGCGACAATAATAATAATAATCTATTGATCTGAATTTTGACATTTTTAATTGACCTCAACTCAGCAGCTTTTCAGATAAAAGAATTCCAGGCTTCTATTACACTTCCTATGAAGAAGTAATTCCTGACAATCACACTAAATATTTGCTCCAATTATGATCTTGTCCACCTTACAGCTCAATTCCAAATTAATGAGACTTGAGTCGTTGCCTTTCTTTCATGTTGGCCAAGTCTTCTTCTTTCATTACTCTCTTTTGTAAATAATGCTTTTTTGTCAGTTAAAATGGGACAAGTTTTTCCCATAGACTTGTGCTTTATGCATAGTTCAAAATATTTCCCTGTCAAGACAAATTTTGTTCCGCTCTTTATCCTTTCCATATACTGAAAACAATGGAAATGTTACCAAAGAACAGATTTAGTGCAACTTGCGGCTGCTGGCACATTTGAGAAGCACAGCTGATTCACTGTGTAGGCAGCAGCAGCAGTTGTTGGAGGTGAACAACATGTCCCTCAGCAAACTGTTCCTGTCATTGTGCTGGTCTCCACAACGTTCCCCTGGGTATCCTGCTGGGTGCCTGCTTGAGTCAGATGGCAGGCCCACTTTAAATACAAATCACAGCCCTAGGTTGTAGAAAAGACCCTGTTTGCTATCTGAGAATGGTGCTGGGCATGGCAGAGCTGGCAATCCAACCAAACAGGAGCCGATAGGCAAATCTCTTGATTTTTGTGGAGCTGCGAGGGTCAGCCGAGAGCGAGAATCCAAAGATTGCTAGCCGGATCGAACAGCCGACTTAGTGGCACGACGATGCTGTCTCGCAAGATTTATTACAGTCAGGACACCTTATGAGATCTAATGAGATCTTGCCCTCACTAACTGCACACTTAAGTATGCAAATCTGGATCCACCCAGATCTCGTTCTTGGTGGTGCAGGCTCCGAGATACACCCTGTTATTCACGTCCAAAAAGGGTCTCTTTGTTTTTAGCTAAATCACACCCTGCCTTTCCTGCCTGGTGCCAGGGTTGGAACATCTGCTTGTGGCTGCGGAGAACCTTGCAGTATGAGGGGGAAGATCCAGATGTCATGATCCAAATTGGTACCAAATTGGTAGGACTGGGAAAGAGGTTCTGCTAAAAGTGTATGAGCAGTTAGGGACTAAATTGAAAGCAGAATTTCAAAGTAAATAATCTCAGGATTGTTACCTAAACCACAAGCAAATTGACATAGGGAAAATCAGATTAGAAAGGTAAATGCATGGCTCAAAGATTGGTGTGGGTTATTGTAGCGCACAAAGACTCCATGAGACGAATAGAGTGAAGTCGATGAGGCTTTATTAAGCGTGTCTGTTCCCCCGCAGCTCGATAGTAAACTGGCCTGCGGGGGAAGACTCCGGCTTCTTATACTCCGCCTTCAGGGCGGAGCTTGAGGTCAACGGCCAACCAGGACCCGGGATCTGTCAGCCAATGACATTAGGGCTTCCAGTCCCACATGACCCCCAATACATACTACCACAGTTTTAAACTAAACAGTGGGGGGCAAAGGGATCTAATGAGGGAAAATGTGATAAATCAAAGAGAGCACGAGGCAAAAGAACAGGGGAATAATAAGGGGAATAATCAGATCGTGGCAGAAAGGGTCAGAGTGTACAAACTTTTTTTTTTAAATATGTTTTATTGAAATTTTTTTCCCAAACAACAATTTTTCCCCTCTTACAAAGCAAACGCAACAATAACAATACAGACATTTTTAACAATACACAAGTAACAAAAACCCTTTATCTTTGACCTAAACTAAATTAAACCTCCCCCCCTCCCCCCTCCTTCCCCCTGGGTTGCTGCTGCTGGTCATCTGTCTTCCCTCTAACGTTCCCCTAGGTAGTCGAGAAATGGCTGCCACCGCCCGGTGAACCCTTGAGCCAATCCTCTCAGGGCAAACTTTATCTGCTCCAGTTTAATGAACCCCGCCATATCATTTACCCAGGCCTCCAGTCCGGGGGGTTTCGCCTCCTTCCACATGAGTAGAATCCTACGCCGGGCTACTAGGGACGCAAAGGCCACAACGTCGACCTCTTTCGCCTCCTGCACTCTCGGCTCTTCCGCAACTCCAAATAGAGCTAACCCCCAGCCTGGTTTGACCCGGGCCTTCACCACCCGCGAAATCACTCCCGTCACTCCCAATACCCTTCCAGTGCCGGGCACGCCCAAAACATATGTGCGTGGTTTGCCGGGCTCCCGCCACACCTCCCACATTTGTCCTCCACTCCAAAGAACCTGCTTAATCTTGCTCCCGTTATGTGTGCTCTATGTAGCACCTTAAATTGAATCAGGCTAAGCCTGGCGCATGAGGAAGAGGAATTTACCCTGCTTAGGGCATCAGCCCACATACCCTCCTCTATCTCCTCCCCTCCTCTATCTCCTCTCCTAGTTCTTCTTCCCACTTTCCTTTTAGTTCACCCACCGACTCCTCCCCCTCTTCCCTCATCTCTCGGTAAATCTCTGACACCTTGCCCTCTCTGACCCACACCCCTGAAAGCACCCTGTCCTGTATCCCCTGTGTCGGGAGCAACGGAAATTCCCTCACCTGTTGTCTAGTAAACGCCCTCACCTGCATATATCTCAAGAAATTTCCCCGGGGCAATTTATACTTTTCCTCCAATGCTCCCAAGCTCGCAAAAGTCCCATCTATAAATAAATCCCCCACCCTCTTAATTCCCAACTGGTACCAGCTCTGAAATCCTCCATCCATTCTTCCTGGGGCAAACCTATGGTTGTTCCTGATTGGGGACCCCGCCAGGGCTCCCCGCACCCCTCTCTGTCGCCTCCACTGTCCCCAGATATTCAATGTTGCCACCACCACCGGGTTCGTGGTAAACTTTTTAGGTGAGATCGGTAGCGGCGCCGTCACCAGCGCCTCTAAACTCGTCCCTTTACAGGACTTTCTCTCCAGTCTTTTCCACACCACACCCTCGCCCTCCATCATCCAGTTACGTATCATTGCCACATTGGCGGCCCAATAGTAATTGCCCAAGTTCTGTAGTGCCAATCCTCCTCTGTCCCTACTACGCTGAAGGAACCCCCTCCTTACTCTCGGAACTTTCCCTGCCCACACGAAGCTCGTGATGCTCCTGTCTATTTTATTAAAAAAGGTCTTGGTGATTAGTATAGGGAGACATTGAAATACAAATAAGAACCTCGGGAGGACCATCATCTTAATTGCTTGCACCCTGCCCGCCAGCGATAGAGGCTGCATGTCCCACCTCTTGAAGTCCTCCTCCATTTGTTCTACCAACCGTGTCAGATTAAGTCTGTGCAAGGTTCCCCAGCTCCTAGCGATCTGAATCCCCAGGTATCGGAAGTTTCTTTCCACTTTCCTTAGAGGCAAGCCTTCTATCTCTCTACTCTGGTCCCCTGGAAGTATCACAAATAATTCACTCTTCCCCATGTTTAGCCTATACCCCGAGAAATCCCCGAACCACCTCAAAAATCGCATAACCTCTATCATCCCCCGCTGGGTCCGACACGTATAACAATAGGTCATCCGCGTATAACGAGACTCGGTGTTCTTCTCCCCCTCTAATCACCCCTCTCCATTTCCTGGAGTCTCTCAACGCCATGGCCAGAGGTTCAATTGCCAACGCGAACAACAATGGAGACAGCGGGCATCCCTGTCTTGTTCCCCTATATAGTCGGAAATACTCCGATCTATTTCGACCTGTAACTACGCTTGCCGTTGGAGCCCCATAAAGAAGTCTAACCCAGCTAATAAACCCGTTCCCAAACCCAAACCTCCTTAACACTTCCCATAAATACTCCCACTCCACCCTATCAAATGCCTTCTCTGCGTCCATTGCCGCCACTATCTCTGCCTCCCCCTCCACTGGGGGCATCATTATCACCCCTAATAGTCGTCGCACGTTAACATTCAGTTGTCTCCCTTTTACGAACCCTGTCTGGTCTTCGTGCACCACCCCCGGGACACAGTCCTCTATCCTCGATGCCAGTACCTTTGCCAACAATTTGGCGTCCACGTTCAATAATGAAATGGGTCTATAGGACCCGCACTGCAACGGATCTTTATCCCTCTTCAAAATTAACAATATTGTCGCCTCCGACATCGTCGGGGGTAGAGTCCCCCCTTTCCTGGCCTCATTGAACGTCCTCACCATCAACTGGGCCAACAAGTCCACATATTTTCTGTAATACTCCACCAGGAACCCGTCTGGTCCTGGGGCCTTCCCTGCTTGCATGCTTCCCAGTCCCTTAATAACCTCGTCCACCCCAATCGGTGCCCCCAGGCCTACCACCCCCCGCTCCTCCACTTTCGGGAACCTCAATTGGTCCAGGAACTGCCGCATCCCCTCCTCTCCCTCTGGGGGTTGAGACCTATACAGTTCCTCATAGAAGGTCTTGAACACCTCATTTATCTTTCCTGCCCTTCGCACCGTGTCTCCCCTTTCGTCTCTAATTCCTCCTATCTCCCTCGCTGCTGCCCTCTTTCGCAATTGATGAGCCAACAGGCGACTAGCCTTTTCCCCATATTCATACCTCCTCCCCTATGCCTTCCTCCACAGTACCTCCGCCTTTCTGGTAGTCAGAAGGTCAAATTCCGTCTGGAGTCGTCTCCTCTCCCTGTACAATTCCTCCTCCGGGGTCTCTGCAAATTCCCTATCCACCCTTAAAATCTCCCCCAGTAATCTTTCCCTTTCCTTGGCCTCTGTTTTCCTTTTGTGGGCCCCAATGGAGATCAGCTCTCCTCTGACCGCCGCTTTTAGTGCTTGCCATACCACTCCCACAGGGACCTCGCCGTCGTCATTGACCTCCAGGTATCTCTCAATACACCCCCACACTCTTGCACACACTCCCTCATCCGCCATCAGTCCCACATCTAATCGCCAGAGTGTTCTCTGCTCCCTTTCCTCTCCTAATTCCAGGTCCACCCAATGTGGGGCATGATCCGAAACCGCTATGGCTGAGTACTCAGCTTCGTCCACCCTAGAGATCAACGACCTTCCCAAAACAAAAAAATCTATCCGGGAGTACACTTTATGGACATGGGAGAAGAAGGAAAACTCCCTTGCCCTAGGTCTAAGAAATCGCCATGGATCCACTCCCCCCATTTGGTCCATAAACCCCTTAAGTACCTTGGCCGCTGCCGGCCTTCTTCCGGTCCTTGAGCTGGATCTATCTAGCCCCGGGTCCAGCACCGTATTAAAGTCCCCTCCTAAAATCAAGTTTCTTACCTCCAGGTCCGGTATACGCCCCAGCATCCGTCTCATAAATCCCGCATCGTCCCAGTTTGGGGCATACACATTAACCAACACGACCTCCATTCCCTCCAGTCTGCCACTCACCATTACATATCTACCTCCGCTATCTGCTACGATGTTCTTTGCTTCAAATGCTACCCGTTTCCCCACCAAAATGGCCACCCCTCTATTCTTTGCGTCCAGTCCTGAATGGAACACCTGTCCCACCCATCCTTTCCTTAGCCTAACTTGGTCCGCCACCTTTAGGTGCGTCTCTTGGAGCATAACCACGTCTGCCCTTAGTCCTTTCAAATGCGCGAGCACTTGGGCCCTTTTTATCGGTCCGTTCAGGCCTCTCACGTTCCACGTGATCAGCCTCACTAGGGGGCTACCTGCCCCCCTCCCATGTCGACTAGCCATTACCTTCTCTAGGCCAGTCCCATATCCCACCTCCGCGCTCCCGCTCGCTCCCCCAGCGTCGCACACCATCCCTGCCCACCCACTCTTTAGCCATTTCCTTTTGGATTTCCGCAGCAGCAACCCAGTTGTCCCCCTCCCCCTCCCTCCCCCCCCCCCCCCGCTAGATCTCTTTCTAGCATGATTGCTCCCCCCATATTACTTCCGTAAGTCAGCTGACTTCAACTGACCCCGGCTACTCCTGCTCACTCCTCGACCCCCCCGTGTGGGGAACTCCCATCCGCCTTGCGCCTGTCTTCCCGCCTTATTCTTTCTGGCGCGGGAACATCCCTTTACCTGACCCGCCTCTTATGGCGCAGCTCCCTTTCCCCTCCCCTCCCCCTCCCCTTCCCCATTCTCCAACTAAGAGTGTACAAACTTAAGAGTGTACCAGCAGATAAGGCTGCAGGTTGCAAATATAATACAATGACGGAGCTAAAGTCTGGGGGTTGGATTCTCCGTTTCTGAGACTAAGTATTGATGACGGCGCAGACTTCCACGACCGCAAAACTGCCGCTGCACCTGGACCGATTCTGTTACCATTAAGGGGCTAACACTGGCACACCGTGGAACAATCAATTCCAATGAGAAGCGGTGCAGGATTCGCAGGTTTCGTGATTGGCACACAGGAGGCTGACAAGCTGCAGCCACATATACACACTGCACTCCCCACAAGATGGCAGCAAGATGTGCGGCTCCACGTTTCACGGATGCTGAGCTGGAGACCCTCCTGGACATGGTGGAGGAGAGTACCAATGACATAAGTGTGGTAAACCACTGTGTTCTGATATTAGAGGTTGTACGGTAGAACCTGCACTACAGGTTCACCTGGGCCCCTGCATGCTAGCTCCGCCCAGGAGCCGGGTTATAAATATGCGTGGCCTCCTGCTCGCAACCATTTCGTCAGCTGGGAGGCCACACATCTGATACTAGTAAAGCCTCAGTTTGGATTCAACTTCGTCTCCAGTCAAATTGACCGTGCCTCATTTTATTAGTATCAGATTCAGAAGATGGACCTCCGGATTAAACCAGATCACCTGCAGCTGGATCCACACTCAAGCGACGCCAGAAAGGACTTCCAGCACTGGCTAGCTTGTTTTGAAGCGTATATCAGCGCGGGGCCGACCCCTGTTCCAGAGGCTCAGAAGATTCAAATATTGTACTCCAGACTCAGCTCCAAAATCTTCCCGCTGATCCAGTATGTGCCCAATTACGCTGATGCCATGACTCAACTCAAAGAAAATTATGAGCAGAAGACGAACACGCTTTTCGCCAGACACGCGCTCGCAATGCGTACTCAACTACCTGGTGAGTCAATCGAGGACTTCTGGAGGGCCCTGATCCCACTAGTTCGGGACTGTGACTGCCAGTTACAGCTAAGAAGCACTCAGATATCCTTATGCGGGACGCTTTTGTAACTGGGATTGGATCTGATGTTATCTGGCAGCGGCTCCTAGAAGGGGCCATGCGCGACCTCGCAGAGACCAAAACACTAGCATTTTCCATGATGGTCACCCTGCGCATTGTCCAGTCCTACGCCCCCAACCGCGTGGTCCACGCCTCCTATGCTTCATGGGCCCCACAGGCAGCCGCCCCAGTGGGGGCGCTACCCACCCAATACGCTTGCGTTACACGCCAGCCAGTGATCTCCGGGGGGCCCCGATGCTATTTTTGCGGCCAGCAAAAACATCCCCGCCAACGCTGCCCGGCCCACGCTGCCCTTTGTAAGGCCTGCGGGAAGAAGGGCCATTTCGCAGCGGTGTACCAGGTCCGCTCAGCGGCCGCGGTCGCCCCCACCACCCCCGGACATGGACAATGGGCGCCGCTATCCTCCTCTCCCCCCCCAGGCATTGTGCGAGCTATGGCCGCTGCCATCTTCTCCCCCGCACAACACGTGCGTTTCATGGGTGCCACTATCTTGCTCCACCCCCGCATCGTGCGTTCCATGGGCGCCGCCATTTTGTAATCCCCAGGACCTCTGGGCGGCGCCACCTTGTCCATCCCGCAGCACATGGATACCAATGGCGTTTCAGGACCCCAACTCAACTACCGCCTCACTACCCGACGATCAACCACGGCTCGCATCCATGGCAATCGACCAGTCCCGACCACATTCTCTGACCAACGCATCCACCAGCGTGAAAGTCAACGTCCATGTGGCCTCCTGCCTACTGGACTCCGGGAGCACCGAGAGCTTTGTACACCCGAATATGGCAAGGCGCTGCTCCCTTAAGGTACACCCTACCAATCAAAGTATCCGCCTGGCCTCCGGATCCCATCGCGTAGCGATCCGGGGGTACTGGACGGTCACGCTCCCAGTCCAAGGCGCAGTTCCACGGCTTTCGCCTCTACGTCCTCCCTAACCTCTGCGCTGCACTTATCCTCGGCCTGGACTTCCAGTGCAATCTCCAGAGCCTGACCCTTAAATTCGGCGGATTCTTACCACCCCTCACTGTGTGCGGCCTCGCGACCCTAAAGGTCGATCCTCCTTCCCTCTTTGCCAATCTAACTCCAGATTGCAAACCCGTTGCCACCAGGAGCAGATGGTACAGCACCCAGGATAAGGCCTTCATCAGGTCCGAGGTCCAGCGGTTGCTTCAGGAGGGAGTCATCAAGGCCAGCAACAGCCCCTGGAGAGCTCAAGTGATAGTGGTTAAGTCTGGGGAGAGAAAACGAATGGTCGTGGACTACAGACAGTCCATCAACAGGTACACGCAGCTCGACGTGTACCCCCTCCCACGCATATCTGACATGGTTAACCAGATTGCACAATACCGGGTCTTCTCAACGGTGGATCTGAAATCTGCTTACCATCAGCTCCCCATCCGTAAATCGGACCGGCCGTACACCGCCTTCGAGGCAGACAGCCGGCTATATCATCCTTAGGGTGTTGCTAATTTTCTCCTTGGTTCAATGGCTCTGTTTTGTTACCTTTGCTCTCGAGTCACCAGGTATCTTTATGATACCGCCACAAGGTTCAAGTCCGAGTAATGATCAATAATCCAATACACCGATTAGTAAGATTTAAATCAAAGCACATTTATTATACACAGTAATCGCTACCCAGACAAATTCTACGTCTAAGCTACTTCTACAACTAACAGGCCTGTACTTAACTTTGAACTGGCCCACCAGGTCAGGGGATCAAATGGCCTTTTGTTTGGGTTCGGAGTCTGCGGGATTCGAAGTTGGTACGGATTGGTAGCTAGGAGCGCCTATCTCGGAGCGAGCGTTGAATTAAGACTTACTGGCTTCGATGATCACTGGAGTCACTGCGCCGGTCACGGTCAATGTTGGTTCCTTTTACTGGGTGACCCGGGCAGGAAGAAGAGCGTGAAGAGAGCGGAGAGATGAAGAAGAAAGCGATTTGAACTCAATTCTTATAGTCCCCAGGGACTTCCCGCCTTTCGGGGCGGACCCTGTACCTGGTCCCAAGTGATTGGACTTTGTCACAATCGCTTGGTTCGATTTTCTCCAATGCTGGAGCGGTTCCCTGATCGATGGGCGGTCTTGAGGTGCTCGTTCACCTCCTTTTGTGTAGGCTCCTGCTGGTGCCGAAGAGTCTGGTTTTGCTTTATGTGTCTAAATGTTGCTTATTGTTCCCGGGGATTGCTCATTAGTATGCAGATGGCTGTTGTCTTGTTATGCTGATGGTTGCTGGTATCGATATTGTCCCTGGCCTTTCCAGAGGTAAATACACAGCAACCTGCAGCTGCTGGTTTTTGTCTTGTTGGCTGACTTTCCCATCGGCCTTTGCAGTTCGCCACTTTGAATCGGGAGTTGGCCATTTTAAGTGGCTACAAGGGTCTCCACCTCTAATTACGAGATTAAGTATCGTCCTGGCAAACTCAACGAGCCCCCAGCCGCCCTATCCCGAGGTACGTGTGCCAGCGCACAGGTCGACCGCCTCCGGGCCCTGCACGACAGCCTTTGTCACCCAGGGGTCACTCGGTTATACCACTTCATTACTCCACAAAATTTGCCCTACTCCGTCGAGGAAGTAAGGACGATCACCAAGGACTGCCAGGTCTGTGCCGGGTGCAAGCCGCACTTCTACCAGCCGGACCGCGCGCACCTGGTGATGGCTTCCCGTCCCTTTGAACGCCTCAGCATGGGTTTCAAAGGCCCCCTCCCCTCCTCCGATCGACACACATATTTCCTCAGTGTGATCGATGAATACTCCCGGTTTCCCTTCGCCATCCCATGCCCCGACATGACGTCTGCCACCGTCATTAAAGCCCTTAATTCTATCTTCACTCTGTTCGGCTTCCCCGCCTACATCCACAATGACAGGGGATCCTCATTCATGAGTGATGAGCTATGTCAGTTCCTGCTCAGCAGGGGTATCGCCTCCAGCAGAACGAGGAGCTACAACCCCCGGGAAAAGGGACAGGTAGAAAGGGAGAATGGGACGGTATGGAGGGCCGTCCAGCTGGCCCTACGGTCCAGAAATCTCCCGGCCTCCTGCTGGCAAGAGGTCCTCCCTGATGCACTACATTCCATTCGCTCATTACGCTGCACTGCTACTAACAGTACACCACATGAACATCTTTTCGCCTTCCCCAGGAAGTCCACATCTGGGGTATCGCTCCCAACTTGGCTCACAGCTCCGGGAACCGTGCTTCTCTGTAAACATGTGCGACTCCACAAGGCGGATCCATTGGTGGAAAGGGTGCACCTGCTCCACCCAAACCCACAGTCCGCCTACGTGGCGTTCCCCGGTGGCCGCCAGGATACCGTCTCCCTCAGGGACCTGGCACCAGCAGATCCCACCCCCACACCACTCTCGTCGCCCCCGGCGCCACCCTCCCCTCCCCCGCCACCCCCATCACCCCCCCAGGACTGTCCGTCCTCCCCCTGCCCACCCCCATTGATGAAGAGGATTTTGGCACGCTCCCAGAGTCAACTTCGACCACGACAGCGCCAACATCGCCGTCATCACTTCGTCGATCTCAAAGGACCATCAAGACGCCGGACCGGCTGAACCTCTGACCGGCCCGTCGGATGACCAGAGACGTTTTTTTACTGCTGTGTAAATATTAAGAATTGCTCATTGTATATAGTTATCCACCACCCCCGCTGGACTCAATTTTAACAGGGGGTGAATGTGGTAAACCACTGTGTTCTGATATTAGAGGTTATACGGTAAAACCTGCACTACAGGCTCACCTGTGGCCCCTGCATGCTGGCTCCGCCCAGGAGCCGGGTTATAGATATGCGTGGCCTCCAGCTCGCAGCCATTTCATCAGCTGCTGTGGGAGGCCACACATCTGATATTAATAAAGCCTCAGTTTGGATTCAACTTCGTCTCCAGTCAAATTGATCATGCCTCAATAAGTAGGACTGGGAAAGAGGTTCTGCTAAAAGTGTATGAGCAGCCAGGGACGAAATGAAAAGCAGAACTTAACCACGATTGCCAATTCCCTATTAGCAATAGCCTTCAGCCGCATGGCCAGAGGCCCCGACAGTCGGTGGGGGTTATGGGTGGTCCGTGGAGCAGACTGGCAGGGGCAAGAGTTGCCCCGGAACAGATACACATGACCTAGGGGTTGGCATGGTGGTGCCGTGCACAGTTACCCCCCGGTTGACCACCCCAGCACCTCCCCCCCCACCTTCCCAAGGCGGCCCTGAGGAGGATCACCCAATCTGATCCGAGGTTCATCCCCCCCAGCCTAGAGACCCCACGCCCCGCCAAGCACTGCAGAGGCAAGCCAAGCGCCCTCTGGCTCTTTACTTATAAGCAAAGATAGCTATTCACCTCCTCGGTCCTCACAGAAGCACTTCCGTCAGGATCACGTTTGTCAAAAGGAGTACTGATCGGTACCAGTGTGACCACTTGCTGAGGAGGCCATGAATCACAAGGGGCCATTGGATAAGGGGTGGCTCCCTTTAATTGTATGGAAATAGGCTTAAGTGGTGATAATTGGGTTCTGTCCACATTACGGCGAGATCCCGATTTTGCCTACGGGAACGGGATGGTTGCATCGCAAATTGTTTGGCGCCTGCCGCAGTTCTTACCCCCCTCATCCCCCTTCACCAACCCCCTCACCACCTACCTACTCCCCCCCCCCTCCCCTGGTGCTCTCAGTGATCTTCAATGTTCTTGGCCTTCCTAGCACTACTGCTACGTTTAGGTGTCTCCCCCGAATGCACATCTGAGCTGGAGGCAACCAGCTGCTTACCTTGCCCGTGGTCTTTGATGCCCCTGACGGGTGTCCTCTGGGGGCTCTGGGGCCGGAGGGCCTGGCGCACCTGTCGGCGGCGGCACATGGACAGCCATGTCGCCCTGTGCCTGGTGCTGACTGGGAGATGCGGCCTCATCAGAGGGGTGGAACTTGGGGAGCTGGTGGCCACCGTCGCCACTCCATAGGACGGGTCTTGGTTGGCACCCAGAGCCCCCACCTCGTGGTTGGTGCACATGGGACCCTGTGGTTCAACTTGGGACAGAGGGTAGCTGGTTCGAGCCCCGGCTGCCCCTGCGTCATCTGGCTCTGCCAGCCCTGCCTGTACCATCGTGTCGATGCCCTCACCGATGCTCCTCAGTGATTGGGCTATGCTCTGCAGCGCCTCGGCAATGCCCACCTGCGACTGGGACAAGCTCCGCCGCGCCTCGGTCATTCCCATCTGAAAGCGGGACATGTTCCACAGCAGTTCATCAAGGTCGACCTGGTACTGGGTAATATCGCCCAGCGAGTCGGGCATTCTGTCGAGACTCGCAGCTATGGCCGTCACCAACTGTGCGACATCCTGGACACCTCCAATAATGGTGCTGATTTTGTGCACCAGGCTTTCCACTGCTCCACACTTTGTGGACCTGGATCCCATTCAATGCTCGTTGTGGAGGTTAGATGTGCCATTACTCGTGGAGAAGGGGTTTTGTGAGAGCGTGTCTGCGATCATCGAGGAATATATTAGGTTTAAAAGGAATGACTCGGTCTCTCCCTCCACACTGTGGGAGACCCTTAAGACAGTTGTAAGAGAGTAGGTAATATGCTAAAGGCGCATTTGGATAGGACAGCGAGGGCAGATAAGCAGCGACTGGTGGGCGTGATTTTGGAGATGAATCGCAGCTACCTGGAGGACCCTACTCCAGAGTTTCTGGCAACCAGGAAGCAGCTACAAATGCAGTTTAATCTGGTGTCCATGGGGAAGGTGGTGGGCCAGCTGCTGTGCTCAAGTGGGGTGGTTTATCAGTACAGGGAGGAGGCAGGCCGTCTTTGGGCTCACCAGCTGAGGTGGCAGGTGGTTACCCGGCAGATCGTGCAGGTTAGGGACTCGGGCGGCTGCTTGGTTTTTGCCTGAGGGAAGTCAATGCAGCACCTGAGGTTTTTTTAATAGGGATCTCTATAGATCAAAGCCCTCAGAGAGTGGATCAGACATGTCGGAGTTTGTAGATGGGTTGTCCTTTCCGGTGGTGGAGAGAGAAGGGAGGAGTTGGAGGTCCCATTAAGCACTGAGGATGTACTGAAGGGCATTGGGTTGATGCAGCCAGGTAAGGCCCCTGGCCCGTCGGATTTTATAAGACATTCGTGGGGCAGTTGGTGTCATTGATAGCAGATATGTTGAATGATACTCCGAGCCAATGTTGTCGGCTAATATACCACGGGCTGGATTCTCCGAGCCCGCGCTCGGTTGGAGAATGGGGGTTTACGCCGAAAGGGCCGGCAACGTCGCTCCGACGCCGTTTCCCGATTCTCTGCACGCAAAAAGATCGCACCGTAAGCCGCACGGCCCGGGGAATCACTGAAGTTGGCCCGACGACCGATTCTCTGAGCCCCTAACGATGCTGCGCCCTGGATGGGCCGAAGTGCCGACGGCATGTTCTGAAGTCATGACGGCGTGGTACTAACCACCTACACAAAATCGTTAACCAGTCGTGCTGGCTGATGAGGCGTCCGGAGGAGGTAGGGGTCGGCGTGGGGGGACCTGAGGCTCCCAAATGGAGACGGCCGTGGCAGACGCAGGGCTGGGGGAAGCCATCCAGGGTCGGGGGACTGTGGGGGGGACAGGCTGAGCAACCGGGAACCACCCGCCATGACAGGGCGATGCCCTCGCGATGGCCGCCATTACGGCGGCCATGTCGATGGGCACCCACAACTCGCTGTGGCTGCTGGGTGGGGGAGGAAGCCGACCAGGGTCGGGTGTGTGGGGGATGGTGGGGGAGGCAGGCTGAGCGTCCGGGAACCACTTGACATGACAAGGCGATGATCTCGCAACGGCCGCCGTTACGACGGCCATGCCAACGTGCAGCCACACCGGCCGCTGGCGCATCACAGCCGTTTGGGTGTTTGCCAGGCCCCACGCCGGCCACCCCACCCAGCTAGCAGCACCCACCGGGGGTGGAGATGTAGGGCCACACCCACGGCAGGTCACTCAGGGGTGAGGGCTGTGCCATGGAATGGTGGCCCTGGTGGGAGGGACAGACGATAGGTGCAGAGGCACCAGCGGGGTGGCGGTGGGGGGCATGTAGTCCATGGCACCTGGTTGTGGACGGCTGTACGCGCATGATAACATTCCGTTTCCCTCATCCCTGCAGATCATAATGTTTGGACAGCACCCAGCGATGTTGGCCGCTGTGGCGGCTGCTGCTGCCCTGCATGTCGCCCTGTGGGAGCGTTAGCGTGGGCGGCTCAGAGCGAAGACGGAGGCCGCAGCAGAGGAGCGGGCCGCAGAGGCGCATGTGCCAGCCGCTCAGGCAGCAGGTCAGCCTGCCCGACAGGCCGAGGAGGAGGAGGAACCAGACGAGGGGGAGCCGCAGGATGACGATGAGGAGGAGGGGGAGGGGGAGGTGATGCCACGGAGGAGCCTGACGAGGCCCCGTGTGTACCGGCGCCACATTCCAGGACCTCCCGGACAGGGCATGCAGGAGACTGAGGATAAGCCGGGAAACCGTGGACCACATATGCCACATGATGGAACACCTGGCACAGCATGGGACTGAGGGAGGACACCCCATTCCGGGGGGCCGTCAAGGTTACGGTCGCCCTAAACTCCTACGCGACATGGTCGTTCCAGTTGCTGAGTGGGGACCTGTCCAGCATCTCACAGGCATCGGTGCACAGGTGCATCCATGCTGTGACTGACGCCCTGTATGCCATTGCGGACCGGACCGCACCCACCAGGATGTCCGGGCAGCGGGGTTCGCGTCCGTCGCCAGGATACTCATGGTCCAGGGGGTCATCGATAGGGTGCACGTCGCCCTGCGGCCACCCGCTGATAACAGGCCGGTATTCATGAACAGGAAGGGCTACTACTCAATGAACGTGCAGGTGGTCTGTGACCACCAGATGACGATACTGCACGTCTGCGCCCGGTTCCCGAGCAGTGTGCATGACTCCTTCGTGATGGCACAATCTGTGATCATGAGATACCCTCAATTACAACTCGAAAGAGATGGTTGGTAATACAAAGGTTTTAATTAGCAGACAACCAGTCAGCTACCACGAAGTGTGCTCACTGCACACTGCCCACTGGACATTACCTTATATATGGCTCCCTGGGGGGTGGAGCCGGAGGCGGAGTTCCGCAGGGTTTCAAACCCGGTCTTGAAGGGATCATTACATTAAAGGTGCAGTAACCATTCATCACCTTCACCCTCTGTTTTAAAAGAAAACACAGAGTTCGTCAGGGGTGAAGTGGAATTACATGTCCAGTCTTTTGGGTGGTCTGATTGTCCTTGTTGACCTTCTAAGCTCCGGCGGTGGTGCGGCGGACAAGGGCGTCTTCAGTGGGGGTATATCCGGGAGCACGGTGGTCTGAGCCTTTGCCCGTGGTGGAGCAGGGGAAGTATCTGGGGTAACTAGGGTGATTGGCGCCGGTGGGAGGGATGAGGCGCTAGAGGGGGGGCACTGTCGGTGTCGGCAGCCGGTGCGGGGAGGGAAGCGTCGGTAGAGGGGGGGGGGGCGTTGGTGGGAGAGCCAGCGGGTGCCAGGTCTCACAGGGAAACTGTGTCTGGCCTTCCATCGAGGTGCTCGACGTAGGCGTATTGGGGGTTCGCATTCAGCAGCTGGACCCTCTCGACTAGAGGGTCCGTCTTATGGCTCCTCGCGTGCCTCCGGAGTAGAACTGGTCCCCAAGTCGTCAGCCAAGGTGGAAGCGAGATCCCAGAGGTGGACTTCCTGGGGAAGACAAACAAGCGATTGTGAGGGGATCGTTCGTGGCCGTGCAGAGGAGCAACCTAATGGAGTGTAGGGCATCGAGTAGGACTTCCTGCGAGCGGGTGGTTGGGAGACCTCTTGACCGTAGGGCTAGAAGGACAGCCTTCCAAACTGTTGCGTTCTCTCTCTCCACCTGCCCGTTTCCCCGCGGGTTATAGCTGGTTGTTCTGCTCGAGGCGATGCCCTTGTTGAGCAGATACTGACGCAGCTCATTGCTCATGAACGATGTACCCCGGTCGCTGTGGATATAAGCGGGGAAACCAAACAGGGTGAAGATGCTGTGCAGTGCCTTGATGACGGTGGCCCAGGTCATATCGGGGCAGGGGACAGCGAATGGGAAGTGGGAGAATTCGTCGATGACAGTGAGGAAGTAGGTGTTGCGGTTGGTGGACGGGAGGGGCCCTTTGAAGTCCACGCTTAGTCGCTCAAAGGGCCCAGAGGCCTTCACCAGGCAAGCGTTGTCTGGTCGATATAAGTGCGGATTGCACTCCGCACAAATCTGGCAAACCTTGGTCATGGCCTTGACCTCCTCGGTGGAGTAAGGTAGATTGCGAGACTTGATGAAATGGGCAAGCCGGATAAACCCCGGGTGATAGAGGTCATCGTGGATGGTCCGCAGATGGTCTTTCTGCACGTTGGCGCATGTGCCGCGGGACAGGGCATCTGGGGACTTGTTGAGCATCCCCGGACGATATGTAATATCATACGCGTAGGTGGAGAGTTCGATCCTCCACCTCAAAATTTTATCATTTTTTATTTTGCCCCGTTGTGCGTTATCAAACATGAAGGCTACCGACCGTTGGTCGGTGACAGGGGCGAACCTCCTACCGGCTAGGTAGTGATTCCAGTGCTGCACAGCCTCCACAATGGCTTGTGCCTACTTCTCGACTGCAGAGTGCCGAATTTCCGAGGCGGTGAGGGTTCGGGAGAAAAATGCTACTGGCCTGCCTGCCTGGTTGAGGGTAGCAGCCAGGGCGACGTCTGATGCATCGCTTTCTACCTGAAAGGGGATGGTTTCGTCCACCGCGTATCAAGGCCGATATCATGGCCTTGATGATATCGGCCTTGATACGACTGAAGGCCGACCAGGCCTCAGCCGTGAGGGGAACAACCGTGGTCTTAATGAGTGGTCGGGCTTTATCCGCATATCTGGGGCCCACTGGGCGTAATAGGAAAAGAACCCCAAGCACCGTTTGAGTGCCTTGAGGCTACGGGGTAGGCATGCGGTCGGGGTCTCGGCCTAGGACCCCGTTTTCCACGACGTAGCCGAGGATGGCTAGTCGGGTTGTGTGGAAAACGCATTTCTCTTTGTTGTAGGTCAGATTGAGGGCCCGGGCGGTCTGGAGGAACTTTTTTAGGTTTGCGTCGTGGTCCTGCTGGTCATGGCCGCAGATGGTGACATTGTCCAAGTACGGGAAAGGAGCCCGTAAGCCATACTGATCCATCATTTGGTCCATCGCCCTTTGAAAAATGGGGACCCCATTTGTGACGCCAAAAGGGACCCTGAGGAAGTGAAAAAGCCGACCGGCTGCTTCGAAGGCCGTGTAGAGGCGGTCCTCCGGGCGGATCGGGAGCTGATGGTAGGCGGATTTTAGGTCAACCGTGGAGAATACCCGGTACTGGGCGATCTGGTTAACCATTTCAGCGATGCGGGGAAGGGAGTACACAATGAGCTGCGCAAAACAGTTTATGGTCTGACCATAGTCCACCACAAATAGTTTCTTTTCCCCAGACGGGACTACCAATACTTATCCTCTTGCAGGGGCTGTTGCTGGCCTCTATGACCCCTTCTTTCAGCAACCACTGAACCTCTGACTTGATGAAAGCCATATCTTGGGCACTGCACCGCCGACTCCTGGTGGTGACGGGCTTAGTCGGGGGTGAGGTTCGCGAAGAGGGGTGGTGGTGCAACTTTAAGTGTTGCCAGGCTACATACCGTGAGGGGTCCGCCGAACTTCAGCTTCAGGCTTCGGTGGCTACACTGAAAGTCCAGACCGAGCAGCAGGGGGTCGCAGAGGTGAGGGAGGATATAAAGTTTGACACGGGTGTATTCGGCGCCCTGGATCGCCAGGTTTGCTACACACTACCCCGTAATTTGGACCGAGTGGGACCCGGAGGCGAGGGCGATAGTTTGGGAGGCGAGATAGGTGCGCAAGGAGCAATGCCTTACCGTTTCTGGGTGGATAAAGCTCTCCGTGCTCCCGGAATCAAAGAGGCAGGGATGGTCGCGCCCGTTGATTTGGACCTGCATCATGGAATTCTGCAGGTGCTTTGGCCGTGATTGGTCGAGGGTGATCGCTCCCAGTTGCGGGTAGTCAGAGTCCTCAGCTGAGTCGGAGTCACGAAAGGGCAGCCGCCGTCGGTCGCACGTGTCGGATTTTGAAGATGGCCGCCGCCAAAATGGCCCCACCCATGACTCACACGAGGCCAACGGCATGTCAGAAAGGGGCGTGTCCGGCCGCCGCGCAGCCGTGTTGCGGGGTCGGTAGGCCTGGGAGCTCGATTTTTGGGCCCGGTGTGACTTTTGTTTCTGGGCTTTGGGCCCAGCCAGGCAGACCTTTGTGAAATGCCCCTTCGTTCCGCAGTCGTTGCAGATAGCGGAGCGGGCTGGGCAACGCTGACGTGGGTGCTGGCCTTGCCCACAGAAATAGCACGGTGTGCCCCCGGTGTGAGCGGGTCGCCGCGTTGCGCAGGCCTGTAGCGTGGCCGAGACTGGAGGGGACCAAGAGGGGCTCGCAGGGTCCGTGGAGTACGTGCGGAGATTATGGTGGGCCACTTCCAGAGAGGAGGCGGGTGTTACCTTGCCTTGAAGGTCTTTTGCTCCGTCTTTGAGGAGTCGCTGCCTGATGTATATGGATCGTATACCGGACACAAAAGCATCTCAGATGCGCAAGTTCATATGGACTTCTGCCGTCACCTCCTTGTGGTCCCAGTTCCTAGCGAGCGCGGTGAGTCTTTCCACGTACTCGTCTAGCGTTTCCCCGGAGCGCTGCAGGCAGGTCAAGAGCAAATGCCGGGCATGTACCTCGTTTATTGGCTTAATGAAGCGCTTCCGCAGGATTTCGACCACCGCCTCGTACGTGGTGGCCTTCTCGATCGTGGAGGAGAGTCTGTGGCCCACCCGGGCATGTAGTAGGCTCAGCTTGCGAGGTCCGTCGACTGTAGTATCCGAGGAGTTCAGGTAGGCCTCAAAACACTGAAGCCAGTATTTAAAAATTTCTGCGGCCTCCACCGATCGAGCGTCCAAATTGAGCTTCTCCGGCTTTAGACCGCTGTCCATCTTGAAATAGTCTGCTAATTAAATTGAGGCACCCTGAATTACAACTCGAGAGAGATGATTGGTAATACAAAGGCTTTACTTAGCAGAGAACCAGTCAGCTACCGAGAAGTGTGCTCACTGCACACTGTCCACTGGACATTACCTTACATATGGCTCCCTGGGGGGGTGGAGCCAGAGGCGGAGTCCCCCAGAGTTCCAAACCCGGTCTTAAAGGGATCATTACATTAAAGGTGCAGTAACCATTCATCACAGATCATGTTTGAGGGACCCCCCCCCCCGCCCCCCCTGGCTGCGAGGCTGGTTGCTGGGCGACAGGGGTTACCCGTTGCAGTCTTGGCTGATGATGCCTGTATGGAGGCCACAGACCAATGCGGAGACCCACTACAATGAGGCCCAATGTGCGACCAGGGGTGTGGTAGAGAGGTGCTCTGGGGTCCTGAAGATGCACTTCAGGTGCCTGGGCTCTCCAGTATGACTCAGGGAGCTTATCATTGTGGTCTGCTGCGTCCTCCACAATATAGCCCAGCAGAGGGGCGATGTGCTGGAGATAGAGGAAGGGGAGGGGGCGGATCAGGGGGAGGGGCAGACCTCTCCAGATGAGGAGGAGCGGGAGAGACAGGACATGAGGCCTGGACATGGGTGGGAGGTAGCACGATGCCACCGGCAGGGCCAGCGAGCACGGGACGGTGTAATAGTCACACGTTTCACCAACTAGGAGGGTGTTCTCTGATGCAAAGGGGCATGGACACCACAACATGGCACCACCTCACCGCCGACCACACTCACCTCCCTCACCACCGACCACACTCACCTCCCTCACCACAACACGGGGCAACCTCACCACCGACCACACTCACCTCCCCCACCACCGACCACACTCACCTCCCCCACCACCGACCACACTCACCTCCCCCACCACCGACCACACTCACCTCCCCCACCACCGACCACACTCACCTTCCTCACCACCGACCACACTCACCTCCCTCACCACCGACCACACTCACCTCCCTCACCACCGACCACACTCACCTCCCTCACCACCGACCACACTCACCTCCCTCACCACCGACCACACTCACCTCCCTCACCACCGACCACACTCACCTCCCCCACTCACCTCCCTCACCACCGACCACACTCACCTCCCTCACCACCGACCACACTCACCTCCCTCACCACCGACCACACTCACCTCCCTCACCACCGACCACACTCACCTCCCTCACCACCGACCACACTCACCTCCCCCACTCACCTCCCTCACCGCCGGCCACACTCACCTCCCCCACCACCGACCACACTCACCTCCCTCACCACAACACGGCACCACCTCACCGCCCGCCACACTCGCCTCCCTCATTGCCGACCACACTCACCTCCCCCACCACCGACCACACTCACCTCCCCCACTCACCTCCCCCACCACCGACCACACTCACCTCCCTCACCACCGACCACACTCACCTCCCTCACCACAACACGGCACCACCTCACCACCGACCACACTCACCTCCCTCACCGCCGACCACACTCACCTCCCTCACCGCCGACCACACTCACCTCACCCACCACCGACCACACTCACCTCCCCCACTCACCTCCCCCACCACCGACCACACTCACCTCCCTCACCACAACATGGCACCACCTCACCACCGACCACACTCACCTCCCTCACCACAACACGGCACCACCTCACCGCCCGCCACACTCGCCTCCCTCATCGCCGACCACACTCACCTCCCTCACCGCCGACCACACTCACCTCCCCCACTCACCTCCCCCACCGCCGACCACACTCACCTCCCTCACCACCGACCACACTCACCTCCCTCACCACCGACCACACTCACCTCCCTCACCACCGACCACACTCGCCTCCCTCATCGCCGACCACACTCACCTCCCCCACCGCCGACCACACTCACCTCCCTCACCACCGACCACACTCACCTCCCCCACTCACCTCCCCCACCACCGACCACACTCACCTCCCTCACCACCGACCACACTCACCTCCCTCACCACCGACCACACTCACCTCCCCCACCACCGACCACACTCACCTCCCTCACCACCGACCACACTCACCTCCCTCACCACCGACCACACTCACCTCCCTCACCACAACACGGCACCACCTCACCACCGACCACACTCACCTCACCCACCACCGACCACACTCACCTTCCTCACCACCGACCACACTCACCTCCCTCAACACCAACCACCCTCACCACAACACGGGGCCACCTCACCACCGACCACACTCACCACCCCCACCACCGACCTCACTCACCTCCCCCACCACCGACCACACTCACCTCCCCCACCACCGACCACACTAACCTCCCCCACCACCGACCACACACACTTCCCACACCACCGACCAACCTCCCCACCGACACCACCGCAACTCCCGCATGCACACCACCCCTCCATTACACATCTACCTGCAGCACATTGAGCTGGGGGCACATGTTTGCCAGTGACAGCGGGTCTGGTTCATGGCATGGAGGATGATGACAAGCTCTGCGATGAGCTCTGATCTCCAAATCGTTAGACAATGTCTGACTCATGCACACACTAAGACCCAACACCTTTCAGCCTGGGGCAGGGTGGTGTGGATGTCCGGGGGTGTGGGGGGGGGGGGGGGGGGGATTTCTGGGGCTGCAATATTCCATCACCCCCTCAACCATAGTGGCACTAACCTCCCTCCCCACCCCCGCACACATCGGACAGAGCACAGAGGAGCTTCCATCTGTGATAAAAAGTGTTTAATTTGTACAGTTATATACATGTGGCCTAGCCCCTATAGTTTAACTGTGCCCTGCACCTGTGCCAACTTACTCAGTGTCTATCTTTCTGGCCTCACGGGCCCTATCCCTACGCCTACGTGGGTTCCCCAGACAGCACAGCAGGAGTGGAGGTGGATTGCTGAGACTCCTGCCCTGCGACAAGGGTACCCGTTGACGCACGTTTCCTGGGGCGTGCCGGCTGGCGTTCTGCCGTCCTGCTCTGCCCGCTGCCCACCTGATTCATCAGGACGGTAATGGGGGGGGGTTCCAGGACCTCCCCTGAAGGAGTCACCGGTACGGTCCCCAGCACCTCCTCCTCCCTCGGAGTGCCCAATGGCCCTGAGGCACCCCTGACATCTGGCGCTGCCAGTCCTGGCATCGACAAGGGTCTGGACGTTAGCGGCTATGGAGCCCAGGGAATGGGCCATCCCGAAGTGGGATCGTGACACCTCCCTCTGGGACTGCGCCATCTCCCTCCGGGTCTGTGCGACGCCGGCCAGCACCTGGGCAATGCCGTGGATGCTCTCAGCGATGGCTTGCTGGGACTGGGCCATGGCCTACTAGGTCTGGGCCACAGTGAGGAGCGCAGCCGCAATCTGCACATAGCTCTGGCACGTGGCAGTATGTGAGTGGGCAGCCATGTCTTCGGCCACGGCCCCCGCCTGCACAGAAAGCCCCATGCCTTGCATAACCTGATCCATGACCAACACCGTCGCCCCCATTGCCTCCACCATGGACGCCACCCATGCGGTTTTAGCCTGGGTGGCATGCATGACCGGCACCAGTCCCTGCTCCTGCACGCGGTTGGACTCCTCCACCTGCGTCTGCAGGTGCTGGAAGCCAGCCGTCTTCCCCTTCTCTGGTCCCTGGGTCGCTGACTGCATCATAGAATAGAAATATAGAATTTATAGTGCAGAAGGAGGCCATTCGGCCCATCGAGTCTGCACCAGCTCTTGGAAAGAGCACCCTACTCAAGTGCACACCCCCACCCTGACCCCACAGCCCAGTAACCCCACCCAACACTAAGGGCAATTTTGCACACTAAGAGAAATTTAGCATGGCCAATCCGCTTAACCTGCACATCTTTGGACTGTGGGAGGAAACCGGAGCACCCGGAGGAAACCCACGCACACACGGGGAGAACGTTCAGACTCCACACAGACAGTGACCCAGCGGGGAATCGAACCTGGGACCCTGGAGCTGTGAAGCAATTGAGCTAACCACTATGCTACCGTGCTGCCCCATGCATTGCATCTATGGGTGGGAGTAGAGATTCCAGGAACCCGGGACCCGTCTGGGAAGCAGCTGGTTGCTGGGGCCGGGATGCCCTCTGACCGTCCGGTCCCTCGGCTGCTCCTACCTCCACCTGCTGAACCGGAGCGTCTGTGTGGTACGCAGAAGTGTCCCAGAAGCCTCCTCACTAATGATCCCAACCGAGGTGATAGTCTCTGCGATGGTGGAGGATGTGGGTGACAGCAGTGCCGGAGAGTCTAACGCAATGTCCTCATCGGACCCGAAGTTCTGTGTCCTTGTGTTCTGTTTTGTTGGATCCCTGCGTGTCCATCCCCTGTGTATCCGTCCCCTGTGTCAATGGGTGCTGCATTGCCGTCCCCTGTGTGTCCGTTCCCTGTATAGTTGTGTGCTGTGTGTCCGTCCCCTCTGTTTCTGTGAACCCTGTTTCCGTCCCCTGCGTAAATGTGTCCTGTGTAGATGTGTCCTGTGTAGATGTGTCCTGTGTAGATGTGTCCTGTGTAGATGTGTCCTGTGTAGATGTGTCCTGTGTAGATGTGTCGGGCGCAGGTCTGTTGGGATGGCTGGCCACCCCGTCGGTGCTCGCGTCCCTGGGGGGCACCGACCCTGGCACTGGCTGGGGGTGGGGGGGGGGGGGGGCGCCGGATGGGCCCGGAACATTGCCGGCTGGTTCTGTAAGTCACAAGACAGCATGTATGGTTAGACCGATGGGCAGGGGTAAGGGGGGGGAAGTTCTGGTGAGGGCGGTGGGGTGAGGGTGTTGTGGTGTGGGGGGTTGTGGTCAGGGGGTGTGGGGTGGGAGAGTTGGGGTGAGGGGGCTGTGGTGAGGGGGGTTGGGTGGGGGGGGTTGTGGTGAGGGAGGGTTGGGGTGAGGGGGCTTGTGGTGAGGGGGGGTGGGGTGGGGGGGTTGAGGTGAGGGGGTTGTGGTGAGGGAGGTTGTGCTGGGGGATTGTGGTGAGGGGTGTTGTGGTGAGGGGGGTGGTGTTTGGCACAAATGTGTGTGGTCACGGCTAGGCAGGGGCGCGTCTCACTTGGTGGCGCGTCTCTGACCTCTACATTGGCAACCTCCCGATCCTCGGGTCCGCCAGCGAGGTCAAGTGCCCTCTGTTCGGCCACGGTGAGGGGACGCAGTTCAGATGCTCTCCCCCAGTATTCTCTCGCTCCCTCCGGTTGAGGGCGCTCTTCTCCTGGGGGTGGCACACAAACATCAACAGTGTTAGATGGTCCGACGCATGCTGCCCAGCGGTTGGGTCCATGATGGCATTGGTGCACAGGGCACAAGGCCACTACGGCTGCCATGGGTGGGTGCAGCCATGTGGGTCATGGCAGGGGTGGGACTGTCCCACTGTGGGGGGGGGGCGGGCGGTTCATATGTGTCGGGTAGAGGGGTTGGTGCCACGGGCACAGTGATGGGTACTCACACTGGCTGCCCTGAGTAGGTTGTGCATCTTCTTGCGGCATTGCTCGCCTGTCCTGACAACCGTCCCGACGGCGCTGACGGCATCGCCCACCTCCACCCACGAACACCGGGTGGTGGCGGCTGCTATCCTGTTGCCGGGTGCGGGGTACAGGACCCCCCTCCTCTGCTCCACGGCACCCAAGAGGGTGTCCAGCTCTCCCTCCCGAAATCTCGGCGCTGCACGGCGGGCAGCCATCGTCCATGCGACGGAAGTGTTTGGGGCGGATCTGACTTTAAGGTGCCGCAGCGTCGCGTCAATGGCCACTCCCTCAGGCGCTTCCCTGCTGGCACATTGCGGGCTGTTGAATCGGTGGACCTGGGGGCCCGTGGACGCCGTCATAAAACTCTACGATCTTTACGATGGCGTTAACACTTAGCCCCATTCTCGGAGAATCCAGTCCCACGTGTGCTGAATGTTGTCCTCTCCCCCTCTCCAGCCCCGAATCAGAGGTGATTATATCTATGGATGCTGAGAAAACGTTTGACAGTGTGTAGTGGGAGTATTATTTTGAGGTGCTTGGGAGATTTGGATTTGGGCAGAAGTTTGTTTCATGGGTTCGGCTGTTTTTCGATCCCCATACAGCCAGTGTACGCACTAATGCAACGAGTTTGTTGCATTTTCTATTGAGTATGAGGCAGGGGTGCCCTTTGTCACCGCTCCTGTTTGCGCTGGCGATAGAACCTTTGGCCATATCACTGAGGTCTTTGGGTAATGGAGGGGAATAAGGAGGGGAGGAGGGAGCATAGGGTGTCTCTATATGTTGATGACCTGCTCTTGTATGTTACGGATCCAGTCTCCTCTCTGGACGAAATAATGAAGCTACTGAGGAGCTTTGGCTCATTTTCAGGGTATATATTGAACCTGGAGAAGAGTGAATATTTTTCAGTTAATCCCCTGGGGAGGGGAGCCAATCTGGGGGTATTTCCTTTTCGTCTTGCCAAGGGTAGCTTCCGATATCTGGGTATCTGAGTAACCCATGATTGACCCATGGTTCAAACTATACAAGTCTGGTGAGTAGGGTGAGGTCCGATTTACAGAAGTGGGATAATCTTCCGTTATCCTTGGCGGGTAGAGTTCAGACTGTTAAAATGTACATTCTCCCAAGGTTTTTATTTCTGTTTCAATGTCTTTCTGTTTCCCTTGCTAAGTATTTATTTGCCAAGGTGAACAAATTAATCACCTCTTTTATTTGGGCAGGTAAGTCTCCAAGAATTTGTAGGGTATTCCTTCAGAAGGACTGGCAGTCAGGGGGCCTGCTGTTACCCAGTTTGCTCGCTTAATATTGGGCAGCCAATATTGAGAAGGCGCTGGGGTGGTTGGGGAGTCAGATTCCACATGGGGGTGGATGGAGGCGAGTTTGTGTAGAGGCTCGGATTTACGAGCTTTGGTAACAGCTTTGCTCCCGTTCTCCTTATAGAGGTATTCCTCGAACCCGGTGTTGGTATCTACTTTAAGGAAGCAGATTAGGCAGCATGATAAGCTGAGCGCCATGTCATTGTTGGCCCCTATCTGAGGCAACCTTTTGTTTTGTGCCGTCGGGTACGGATGCGACGTATGGGGGGGGGGGATGAATTTCAAATATTTACGGATTGATCATGCCATTGGAAGCTGTCTCGCTAGACCAGGAGAGAGCGAAGTGGGAGGGGGAGGTGGGATCTATTTTGGATGAGGACGTGTGGTGTGAGGCCCTTCATAGGGTGAACTACACTTCCTCCTTCAAGTGGTTCAGCCTGATTCAGCTGAAGGTGGAACATAGGGCTCACCTAACTAAGGCTAGGATGAGTGGGTTCTTTACGGGAATGGAAGACAGTATGAGCCGTGGTCTCATGGACCCACTAGTCACGCCGACATGATCTGGTCGTGTCCAAGGATGGTAAGCTTTTGGGTCTCTTTCTTTATTATCATGTTAGCGATTCTTAACATTGATCTGCAGTCTTGTCCGTTGGTTGCCATTTTCGAGGTGTGGGACTCACCAGGTCTGCAGACTAGGGTGAAAGCCTTTGCCTCATTGATAGCCCGGAGTTGAGTTCTGCTGGGATGGAGATCTTCCGCTCCACCCAGTGCCTCGGCCTAGTTGGGTGACGACATGCAATTTTTATATCTGGAAAAGGTCAAATACACTGTTAGGGGGTCGGTGGAGAGGTTCTATCTGAAGTGGAAGTCATTAATTTCCTACTTTAAAGGATTATTCACCATTACCTGTTAATGGGGCGGGGGGGGGGGGGCGGGGGGGGGCGGGGGGGGGGGGGGGGAGGATTTATTATTGTTGGGGGTTTGTTATTTGTGTCTTTCTTTGGGTGGGAGTTATATGATTAGTTGTGTGGTTTTTTTTGCGATATTGTACTATGTAATATTCATTCTCTGGGCTGTTTGATGTCGTGTTGGTTATAAATGAAAATTTTCAATAAAATATTTTTTTTAAAGTGAAATAGATGCTTGAGGAATGCCTTTCAACAAAGCAGAGCACAGTCTGACTTTGGGGATTAATCACGGTAAAGCGTTAATAATACAACCTCAGGGATGTCTTGGCTGAGGGATGAGTGAATTATTTTTTAAAAATAGGCATGAGTCCAGGTGACCAGCCCGGAGCCTCCTTCCAACTGCAGCGCCAGACCCTATGGCCTTCGCCTTTTTATTATAAAACTTTATCAGAAAGATCAAAGCACCTTTCCTCAATACATTCTCTTTGGAAGGTTGGTGCTTAGCACCTTCTTAATCCCTTAATCCCCTCTGTCTCCCTCATCTTGAAAAAGGATACGGACCCCATGGAATGTGGGTCACATAGACCTATCTCGCTTTCAAACATGTACGCCAAATTACTGGCCATGGTGCTGGCTCTGCGATTGGATGCCTGTGTCCCAGAAGTAATTGCAGAAGATCAGACAGACTGATCCCTTCAGCTCGGTTTCTACCTTGATCCAGACAAACCAATTCATCGTGATACTATTTCCACGACCAAAACGATGGACGCCATTTTGACTTTGTCTCCCAAGGTGACATGCTTATGATAAAGTCCGTTTCTCCTTAGTTTTGTCGATGGCTGTCGATGCCATCTGCTAATGATGGTTGCCCAGTTTATTTCATTGGATTGTCTGATGGCCAGTTTTGTGTCTTTTGAGATGATAATGTCCAATGTTTTTACATTGTATTGACTTGGTTTTGGTATTGACATGTTTTGAAGATTAATCCGACAGTACAACTTGCCTTGGTGTGTTGAGGTTGGTCTGTTTGTTTGCAGTGTTTATGTTCATGCAGGTTTTGGAGTTTTATATTTAATAACTGTCCTACACATATCCCCATTGATATTTACATGTGTGTGGTCATCAGCGCTAAAGTAAGCTATCAGGTAAGCTCTTCCTTTCTTTTACTTATCAGGTAAGCTCTTCCTTTCTTTTTCTTGTTTTATCTAGAGGGAATGGCAGGGGAGGCAGTGCAATGTTCCTCCTGCAGAATATTTGAGGTGAGGGACGCCGTCAGTGTCCCTGCTGATTTCACCTGTGGGAAGTACACCCATCTCCAGCTCCTCAGAAACCATGTTAGGGAACTGGAGCTGGAGTTGGATGAACTTCGGATCACTCGGGAGGCAGTGGTGGTCATAGATAGAAGCTTCAGGGATGTAGTTACTCTGAAGAATAAAGATAGATGGGTGACGGTGAGAGGGGCTGGGAGGAAGCAGTCAGTACAGGGATCCCCTGTGGTCGTTCCCCTTAGTAACAAGTATAACGCTTTGGATACTGTTGAGGGGGTAAGCCATGGGGTACAGGGCTCTGGCATAGAGTCTGTCCCTGTTGCTCAGAAGGGAAGGGAGAGAGGAGTAGAGCATTAGTCATTGGAGACTCCATAGTTAGGGGGATAGATAGGAGATTCTGTGGGAACGAGAGAGACTCGTGGTTGGTGTTTTGCCTTCCAGGTGCCAGAGTCCGTGATGTCTCGGATTGTGTTTTCGGGATCCTTAAGGGGGAGGGGGAGCAGCCCCAAGTCGTGGTCCACATAGGTATCAACGACATAGGTAGGAAAAGGGATAGGGATGTAAGGCAGGAATTCAGGGAGCTTGGGTGGAAACTTAGATCTAGAACAAACAGAGTTATTATCTCTGGGTTGTTACCCATGCCACGTGCTAGCGAGACAAGGAATAGGGAGAGAAAGCAGTTGAACACGTGGCTACAGGGCTGGTGCAGGAGAGAGGGTTTCAGATACCTGGATAATTGGGACTCATTCTGGGGTAGGTGGGACCTCTACAAACGGGATGGTCTACACCTGGACCAGAGGGGTACAAATATCCTGGGGGGGGGGGAAAATTTGCTAATGCTCTTCAGGAGGGTTTAAACTAGTTCAGCAGGGGGTTGGGAACCTGAATTGTAGTTCCAGTATACAGGAGGTTGAGAGTAGTGAGGTCATGAGTAAGGCTTCAAAGTTGCAGGAGTGTACCGGCAGGCAGGAAGGTGGTTTAAAGTGTCTCTACTTCAATGCCAGGAGCATCCGGAATAAGGTGGGTGAACTTGCGGCATGGGTTGGTACCTGGGAATTCGAAGTTGTGACCATTTCAGAGACATGGAGAGAGCAGGGACAGGAATGGTTGTTGCAGGTGACGGGGTTTAGATATTTCAGTAAGCTCAGGGAAGGTGGTAAAAGAGGGAGAGGGGTGGCATTGTTAGTCAAGCACAGTATTACGGTGGCAGAAAGGACATTTGATGAGGACCTGTCGACTGAGGTAGTATGGGCTGAGGTTAGAAACAGGAAAGGAGAGGTCACCCTGTTAGGAATTTTCAATAGGCCTCTGAAAAGTTCCAGAGATGTAGAGGAAAGGATTGCAAAGATGATTCTGGATAGAAGTGAAAGTAACAGGGTAGTTGTTATGGGGGACTTTAACTTTCCAAATATTGACTGGAAACGCTATAGTTCGTTTTTGTCCAATTTGTGCAGGAGGGTTTCCTGACACAGTATGTAGATAGGCCAACGAGAGGCGAGGCCATATTGGATTTGGTACTGGGTAATGAACCAGGATAGGTGTTAGATTTGGAGGTAGGTGAGCACTTTGGTGATAGTGACCACAATTCGATTACGTTTACTTTAGCGATGGAAAGGGATAGGTATATACCGCAGGGCAAGAGTTATAGCTGGGGGAAAGGCAATTATGATGCGATGAGGCAAGACTTAGGATGCATAGGATGGGGAGGGAAACTGCAGGGGATGGGCACAATTGAAATGTGGAGCTTGTTCAAGGAACAGCTACTGCGTGTCCTTGATAAGTATGTACCTGTCAGGCAGAGAGGAAGTGGTCGAGCGAGGGAACCGTGGATTACTAAAGTAGTTGAATCACTTGTCAAGAGGAAGAAGGAGGCTTATGTAAAGATGTGACGTGAAAATACAGTTAGGGCGCTCGAGAGTTACAAGTTACCTAGGAAGGACCTAAAGAGAGAGCTAAGAAGAGCCAGGAGGGGACATGAGAAGTCTTTGGCAGGTAGGATTAAGGATAGCCCTAAAGCTTTCTATAGATATGTCAGGAATAAAAGAATGACTGGGTAAGAGTAGGGCCAGTCAAGGACCGCAGTGGAAAGTTGTGCTTGGAGTCCGAGGAGATAGGAGAGGTGCGAAATTAATATTTTTCGTCAGTATTCACACAGGAAAAAGACAATGTTGTCGAGGAGAATACTGAGATACAGGCTACTAGACTAGAAAGGCTTGAGGTTCATAAGGAAGAGGTGTTAGCAATTCTGGAAAGTGTGAAAATAGATAAGTCCCCTGGGCCGGATGGGATTTATCCTAGGATTCTCTGGGAAGCTAGGGAAGAGATTGCTGAGCCTTTGGCTTTGACCTTTATATCATCATTGTCTACAGGAACAGTGCCAGAAGACTGAAGGATAGCAAATGTTGTCCTCTTGTTCAAGAAGGGGAGTAGAGGCAACCCCGGTAACTATAGACCAGTGAGCCATACTTCTGTTGTGGGCAAAGTCTTGGAAAGGTTTATAAGAGATAGGATGTATAATAATCTGGAAAGGAATAATTTGATTAGAGTTAGTCAACACGGTTTTGTGAAGGTGACCAAACAGGTGGACGAGGGTAAAGCAGTTGATGTGATGTATATGGATTTCAGTTAAGCGTTTGATAAGGTTCCCCATGGTAGGCTATTGCAGAAATTACGGAGGCATGGGATTCAGGGTGATTTAGCAGTTTGGATCAGAAATTGGCTAGCTGGAAGAAGACAAAGGGTGGTGGTTGATGGGAAATGTTCAGACTGGAGTCCAGTTACTAGTGGTGTACCACAAGGATCTCTTTTGGGGCCACTGCTGTTTGTCATTTTTATAAATGACCTGGAGGAGGGTGTAGAAGGATGGGTGAGTAAATTTGCAGATGACACTAAAGTTGTGGACAGTGCGGAAGGATGTTACAAGTTACAGAGGGACATAGATAAGCTGCAGAGCTGGGCTGAGAGGTGGCAAATGGTGTTTAATGCAGAAAAGTGTGAGGTGATTCATTTTGGAATAACAGGAAGACAGAGTACTGGGCTAATGGTAAGATTCTTGGTAGTGTGGATAAGCAGAGAGATCTCGGTGTTCATGTACATAGATCCCTAAAAGTTTACATCAGGTTGAGAGGGTTGTTAAGAAGGCGTACGGTGTGTTAGTTTTTATTGCAGTAAGAAGTCTTACAACACCAGGTTAAAGTCCAACAGGTTTGTTTCGAATCACTAGCTTTCGGAGCGCTGCTCCTTCCTCCGGTGAATGAAGAGGTATGTTCCAGAAACATATATATAGACAAATTCAAAGATGCCAGACAATGCTTGGAATGCGAGCATTAGCAGGTGATTAAATCTTTACAGATCCAGAGATGGGGTAACCCCAGGTTAAAGAGGTGTGAATTGTGTCAAGCCAGGACAGTTGGTAGGATTTCACAGGCCAGATGGTGGGGGGTGAATGTAATGCGACATGAATCCCAGGTCCCGGTTGCGGCTGCACTCATGTGTGCGGAACTTGGCTATAAGTTTCTGCTCGGCGATTCTGCGTTGTCGCGCGTCCTGAAGGCCGCCTTGGAGAACGCTTACCCGGATCAGAGGCTGAATGCCCTTGACTGCTGAAGTGTTCTGCGACTGGAAAGGAACATTTCTGCCTGGTGATTGTCGCTCGATGTCGCAGCGTCTGCATGGTCTCGCCAATGTACCACGCTTCGGGACATCCTTTCCTGCAGCGTATGAGGTAGACAACGTTGGCCGAGTCGCACGAGTATGTACCGCGTACCTGGTGGGTGGTGTTCTCACGTGTAATGGTGGTATCCATGTCGATGATCTGGCACGTCTTGCAGAGATTGCCATGGCAGGGTTGTATGGTGTCGTGGTCACTGTTCTGAAGACTGGGTAGTTTGCTGCAAACAATGGTTTGTTTGAGGTTGCGCGGTTGTTTGAAGGCAAGTAGTGGGGGTGTGGGGATGACCTTGGCAAGATGTTCATCTTCATCGATGACGTGTTGAAGGCTGTGAAGAAGATGTCGTAGTTTTGCCGCTCCGTGAAAGTACTGAGCGACGAAGGGTATTCTGTCGGTTGTGTCCCGTGTTTGTCTTCTGAGGAGGTTGGTGCGGTTTTTTGCTGTGGCGCGTTGAAACTGTTGATCGATGAGTCGAGCGCCATATCCTGTTCATACGAGGGCATCTTTAAACGTCTGTAGATGTCTGTTACGCTCCTCCTCGTCTGAGCAGATCCTGTGTATACGGAGGGCATGTCCATAGGGGATGGCTTCTTTAATGTGTTTCGGGTGGAAGCTGGAGAAGTGGAGCATTGTGATGTTATCTGTGGGCTTGCGGTAAAGCGAAATGCTGAGGTGACCGTCCTTGATGGAGACGAGTGTGTCCAAGAATGCAACTGATTTTGGAGAGTAGTCCATGGTGAGTCTGATGGTTGGATGGAACTTATTGATGTCATCGTGTAGTCGTTTCAGTGATTCTTCGCCGTGGGTCCAAAGGAAAAAAATGTCATTGATGTATCTGGTGTATAACGTTGGTTGAAGGTCCTGTGCGGTGAGTAGGTCTTGTTCAAACTTGTGCATGAAAATGTTGGCGTATTGGGGTGTGAATTTGGTTCCCATGGCTGTTCCGTGCATCTGGATGAAGAACTTGTTGTCGAAGGTGAAGACGTTATGATCCAGAATGAAGCGGATGAGTTGTAGAATTGCGCCTGGAGATTGGCAGTTGTCGGTGTTGAGTACTGAGGCTGTTGCAGCAATGCCGTCGTTATGGGGGATGCTGGTGTAGAGTGCCGAGACGTCCATTGTGACGAGGAATGATCCTGGTTCAACTCGTCCATGGGTGCTGAGTTTCTGTAGGAAGTCCGTCGTGTCGCGACAGAACCTGGGCATACCTTGTACGATGGGTTTCAAGATGCCCTTGATGTAGCCAGAGAGGTTCTCACACAGGGTCCCATTGCCTGAAATGATAGGACGGCCTGGTGTGTTGGCCTAGTGTATTTTCGGGAGGCAGTAGAGATCTCTAATGCGGGGAGTACGTGGGATGAGAGCACGTAGGGTGCTCTGAAGATCTGGATCCAAGGTCTTGATTAGTCTGTTGAGTTGGCGCATGTGTTCCTTGGTCGGATATGCAGGTAACTGTCTGTAGTGTTCTTGGTTGTTGAGTTGTCGGTATACTTCTTTGCAGTAGTCCGTTCTGTTCAGTATGACAGTGGCCCCTCCTTTGTATGCTGGTTTGATGATGATGCTGCGGTTGGTCTTGAGAGCGCAGATGGCATTGCGTTGTGCTTGGGTGACGTTCGGGGCTGTCTTGTGAATGCGACTGATGAATCTGGCATTGACTTGACTCCTGACGGCTTGAGCATACATGTCGAGTCTGGGGCAGCGGCCTTCTGGAGGGGTCCAATTCAACTCTTTCCTCTTCGGTTGCAGCACCGCAGATCTCTCGGTCTGCTGTTCCGGGTCATTGGTAGTCTGCTTGGGTTCGCTGTTGGCCTCTTGGGGTCTGTGGAAGAATTCCCGGAGCCTCATTCGCCTGATGAATTACTCCGTGTCTGCCGCGAGACTGATGGGGTCCATTTTGGTGGTGGTGCAGAAATTGAGCCCTCTGCTGAGGACTTCGATTTCGTCTGGTTGAAGGGTGTAGTCCGACAAGTTGACAATAGATTTCCCTGTATTGTTTTCTACTGTGGTACTGGGGGTGGCTTGGTTGCCGCTGGTGGTGATGCCGAGTTTCTCAAGCTTCCTGATCTTGGTGTGCATATAGGTGGCATAGTATTGTTGTCTCATCTGTTTGGCGGTGTTCCGCAGCTGGTCTGCTGCATCCTGAGCGCAAGTTGAGAATATGGCCTCGATCGTGGTTTCCAGGTTGCATCGTCTGCTGTAGAGCTGGCGTACGAGGTGGTTGAGGAGTGTGAGAGAGGTGCAACGGCAGAGTCTCTCAGCGTAGTCTGTGTTGTAGGTCGACTTGAGTGGGTTTGTGATCTGTAGCCCTTTCGGGATCTTGTCTGCATCTTTGTAGAAACTTAATGTCAGTGTCTATATGCGCGATCTTCCTGGAGATCCTCTCCACTTTGAGCCGGCAGTTTGCGGTGTCGATGGTAGCCATGATGTGGAGTTGCCGGCGTTGGACTGGGATGAGCACAGTAAAAAGCCTTACAACACCAGGTTAAAGTCCAACAGGTTTGTTTCGAATCACGAGCTTTCGGAGCGCTGCTCCTCCCTCAGGTGAATGAAGAGGTGTGTTCCAGAAACATATATATAGACAAATTCAAAAATGCCAGACAATGCTTGGAATGCGAGCATTGGCAGGTGATTAAATCTTAACAGATCCAGAGATGGGGTAACCCCAGTTTAAAGAGGTGTGAATTGTGTCACACATGAGTGCAGCCTCAACCTGGGATTCATGTCGCATTACATTCATCCCCCACCATCTGGCCTGCAAAATCCTACCAACTGTCCTGGCTTGACATTGGATTTACAATACATAAGAAATAGCGTCCCAAACAAAAGTAAGACTTAAATTTATATTGTGTGTTTCACAATCTCAGCAAATCCTAAAGTGCTCTTCAGAATTGTAGTCGCTGCTGTAATATGTAAATACAGCTGTGAATTCACACATAGCAAGATCCTACAAACAGAAATACGATAGTGGCTAGATAAGCTGTTCTCTTTCTCACCTGAGAGATCAGACAGGACTCAATTTAATGTCTCATCCAATAGGTGGTATTTGCGATATTGTAGCTCATTTGCACCAAGATTTCTGCCTAGATTTTGTGCTCAGGGCTCTGGAGTGGGTCTTCAACCTTCTGACTGAGCGATGAGAATGCTACCAATGAGACACGGAAAGGAGTGTAAGAAAAGCACAATCTTATTCTGATTATTTTTTAAAGATTAAGAAGAACATGTCAAAGAGTTAGATGTGGCCAACAGATCTTAAAAAGTACAGAGTAGTGAAATGTCTTTGAGCCCATTAATGCTTCCAGAGTTCAATTCTGATTCTTCTATCATAGACTTTCATCCCACACCACCAGCTGATCCCCTGCGTTAAAAGGGCACAAATTTTCTTTTTGAAACTCCCTTGGAAAAAAACAAGCAATGTTGTTAACTATCTCTCTAATCGTTAATTCACTTTCTCAGCAAATATTGATCCAGCTCTCACTACAGGGTGTTAATTGACCCCCTACTTCCTCATATCTCAAGAAACGTAGAACTTAAGGACATTGGAGTAGGTAATTTGGCCCTTCGAGACTCCTCCACCATTCAATAAGATCATGATCTGGTTGTGGGTGGCACGGTAGCACAGTGGTTAGCACTATTGCTTCACATCGTCAGGGTCCCAGGTCGATTCCTGGCTTGGGTCACTGTCTGTGCGGAGTCTGCACGTTCTCCCTGTGTCTGCATGGGTTTCCTCCGGCTGCTCCGGTTTCCTCCCACAAGTCCTGAAAGACATGCTGTTAGGTGAATTGGACATTCTGAATTCTCCCTCAGTGTACCCGAACAGGCGCCGGAATGTGGTGACTAGGGGATTTTCACAGTAACTTCATTGCCTACTTGCGACACTAATAAAGATTATTATTATTATAGATTATTTATATTAACCACAAACAGCAAGGGTCACAACACTGATCCCTGTGGGACTCCACTGGCTTCCGGTCAGAAAAACACTCCTTGGGACTTCCGGAGGTGGATGTAGAGGGGAAACATGCACCTGGAGGCTCTCTGCACTAATCCTGACTTTTATAGCGCAACGGCAGCAGCGCAAACTTAAAAAATCAGTAAATTGTTGTATAAATGCTACGACTACAAAACATGCCGAATAAAAATAATAGAAAGGAAGCAGGTCGTACATGTCCCTCGGACTCCGAGGCTTCATAAGACTCAAAGGGCGACAAAATGGTGGCAGTGAGCTTCCCCTCCTCCCAGGCGACCCTGTGGCCAATGACATCGGCCGCACCATGGTGGCTGAGTTGAGAAAATATCACCGAAACCTAACTGATAAGGTAAAAAGATTGGTGGACGAGGCCCTGGCCCAGGTATCAAATAAATTAGAAGGTATCAATAGAGTTATGGAGGCATGTTGGGCTACGGTGAAAAATATGGAGGAGGTCCTTTCCGACCATAGTGATCGGATATCTGCACTAGAGAATGAGATTCTTCTGTAATGGAGTCTGATAAATATTTAACGGCCAAATTAAACGATCTTGAAAACAAGTCCAGAAGGCAGAATATCCACTTCATGGGTTTGCCAGAGGGGATGGAGGGCACCATCCCTACAGAATATTTGTCCAACATGCTGTCCAAAATGGTGGACGAAGGAGTTTTCACAATCCCCCGGAGCTAGACCGTGCTGATCACACACTGCAACCAAGACCTCGTGCTGGGGAATCTCCACGTGCGGTCATTATAAGATTTCACAATTTTAAGAAGAAAGAACAGGTCCTTAGATGGGACAAGAAATACCAGGATACAAAATGGGAAGGCCACTCGATCCAGCTGTATCAAGACCTCAGTGCCAACCTGGCAAACAAAAGAGAGGCTTTCAGAGGAACGAAATCCGTTCTATATAAAAAAGGGTATTTGGCTTGGTCTATTATATCCAGCCTGTCTCCGAGAATCTGTCGGTGGGAAGGATCACTTTTTTGACTCCCCAGCAATTGCAAACTAGTTTGTCCAAAATCTCAGTTTAAACTCGGTTTAATTATTTTTTTGTTTTATAAATGTTGACGTTACTGCGTGTTTTGGAGTTCAGTAGTTTTTGCATTGTTGATTCATATTAAGAAATTACTGTTGGGGTTTTTTTACAAGTGCTGTACATATTTTTCTCGTTGTGCTGTTGTTATTGTTGTATTGTTGCATCTTGAATTTCTATATATGTTAATAGTTTTTCTCTTCTTTGAATATATGGTTAGGAGGAGAGCCTCCCAGTTAAAGATGAGGTTAGCTGATGGGAGGTATGAAAGTGGGTATATGCAATTCGTATTTGCAAACACCCTGCGAATGGGAGCTTATAGTTTTGATAAATTCATGTTCTGTATAGATTTAATATTACGATTGGAGGTTGTTGGGTTGCTGGGGGTGGAGGTGGGAGCGGGGAGAGAAGGGGAGGAAAGATGTTGAAGTTAGTTGTTCACGTTGTCCACTATTCTGTATTTGTCTGGTCTTTGGACCGGGTCTGGCCACTGTCCTCATGGGATCTCTTCACCTTAGCTTAATAGGATTCCTTATTTGTTAATTTTCAAAGGTAATGGCTGACCGTGGCACGGGAGGCAGTGTGGGATCTCCTTTCCTCCTTATAACTTGGAATGTGAGGGGTTTGAATGAGCCAGTGAAACAGACAAGGGTTTTTGCTCATCTGAAGAGTCTAAATTCGGGTGTTGTATTCCTACAGGAAACCCGTCTATGGGTGTAGGACCAAAGAACAAAGAAAATTACAGCACAGGAACAGGCCCTTCGGCCCTCCCAGCCTGCGCTGATCCAGATCCTTTATCTAAACCTGTCGCCTATTTTCCAAGGATCTACTTCCCTCTGTTCCCCGCCCGTTCATATAGCTGTCTAGATGCATCTTAAATGATGCTATCGTGCCCGCCTCTACCACCTCCACTGGCAAAGCGTTCCAGGCAACCACCACCCTCTGCGTAAAAAACTTTCCACGCACATCTCCCTTAAACTTTCCCCCTCTCACCTTGAAATCGTGACCCCTTGTAATTGACACCCCCACTCTTGGAAAAAGCTTGTTGCTATCCACCCTGTCCATACCTCTCATAATTTTGTAGGCCTCAATCAGGTCCCCCCCCCTCAACCCCCGTCTTTCCAACGAAAACAATCCTAATCTACTCACCCTTTCTTCATAGCTAGCACCCTCCATACCAGGCAACATCTTGGTGACCCTCCTCTGCACCCTCTCTAAAGCATCCACATCCTTCTGGTAATGTGGCGACCAGAACTGCATGCAGTATTCCAAATATGGCCTAACCAAAGTCCTATACAACTGTAACATGACCTGCCGACTCTTGTACTCAATACCCCGTCCGATGAAGGCAAGCATGCTGTATGCCTTCTTGACCACTCTATCGACCTGCGTTGCCACCTTCAGGGTACAATGGACCTGAACTCCCAGATCTCTCTGTACATCAATTTTCCCCAGGACTCTTCCATTGACCGTATAGTGCGCTCTTGAATTAGATCTTCCAAAATGCATCACCTCGCATTTGCCTGGATTGAACTCCATCTGTCATTTCTCTGCCCAACTCTACAATCTTATCTATATTTTGCTGTATTCTCTGACAGTCCTCCTCGCTATCTGCAACTCCACCAAACTTAGTATCATCTGCAAACTTGCTAATCAGACCACCTATACCTTCGTCCAGATCATTTATGTATATCACAAACAACAGTGGTCCGAGCACGGTACCATGTGGAACACCACTAGTCACCTTTCTCCATTTTGAGACACTCCCTTCCACCACTACTCTCTGTCTCCTGTTGCCCAGCCAGTTCTTTATCCATCTAGCTAGTACACCCTGAACCCCATACAACTTCACCTTTTCCATCAACCTGCCATGGGAAACTTTATCAAATGCCTTACTGAAGTCCATGTATATGACATCTACAGCCCTTCCCTCATCAATTAATGTTGTCACTTCCTCAAAGAATTCTATTAGGTTTGTAAGACATGACCTTCCCTGCACAAAACCATGCTGCCTATCACTGATAAGTCTATTTTCTTCCAAATGTGAATAGATCCTATCCCTCAGTATCTTCTCCAAGTTTGCCTACCACTGACGTCAAGCTCACAGGTCTATAATTCCCTGGATTATCCCTGCTTCCTTCTTAAACAAAGGGACATCATTAGAAATTCTCCAGTCCTCCGCGACCTCACCCGTGCTCAAGGATGCTGCAAAGAAATCTTTTAAGGCCCCAGCTATTTTGTCCCTCGCTTCCCTCAGTAACCTGGGATAGATCCCACCCGGACCTGGGGACTTGTCCACCTTAATGCCTTTTAGAATACCCAAAACATCCCCCTTCCTTATGCCGACTTGACCTAGAGTATTTAAACATCCATCCCTAGCCTCAACATCCGTCATGTCCCTCTCCTTGGTGAATACCGATGCAAAGTACTCATTAAGAATCTCACCCATGACTTCCGGGTGCGGCGATGACCAGCTAAGTCGCACGTTTCGGCAGCTCCCGGTGAAAGGACTTTTGGGCTCTTGATAGGAGCCCCAACGGCAATTTTAACGGCTAAAAACACTGTGCGGTAAACCAGAAGGGAATCCCCCCTGGACACGGATGGAAAAAGGAGAGGAAAGTGGCCGGATTGCGGTGGATCCTCTAGAGTAGCGGCCAGGAAGGCAGGCACAAAGCAAGATGGCGTCGGAAGGAGGCAGTTTAATATGGGGTCCTGACCAACAAGAGTTCCTGCAGCGTTGCGTGGAAGAACTTAAAAAGGAGATGAAGAAGGAGCTGTTGGCCACGATATTACAGGCGATTGAAGGGCTAAAGGAGGAGCAAAAGACCCAGGAGCAGGAGCTTCGGGTCGTGAAGGCAAAGGCTGCTGAGAATGAGGACGACATACAGGGCCTGGTGGTGAAGACAGAGATGCACGAGGCACAACACAAAAGGTGTGTGGAAAGGCTGGAGGTGCTGGAGAATAATGCGAGGAAGAAGAATTTAAGGATTCTTGGTCTTCCTGAAGGTGCAGAAGGGGCGGACGTCGGGGCATATGTGAGCACGATGCTGCACTCGTTAATGGGATCGGAGGCCCCGACGGGCCCGTTGGAGGTGGAGGGAGCCTATTGAGTTATGGCGCGAAGACCGAGGGCTGGAGAAATTCCTCGAGCCATAGTGGTGAGATTTCTCCGATATAAGGACAGAGAGATGGTCCTCAGATGGGCAAAGAAAACTTGGAGCAGTAGGTGGGAGAACGCGGTGATCCGCGTATATCAAGATTGGAGTGCGGAGGTGGCGAGAAGGAGGGCAAGCTTTAATCGGGCCAAGGCGGTGCTGCACAAAAGGAAGGTTAAATTTGGAATGCTGCAGCCGGCAAGACTGCGGGTCACACATCAAGGGAAACACCACTACTTTGAAACGGCAGAAGAGGCGTGGACATTTATTGTCGAGGAGAAACTGGAATAAGCGGGCTAGAAAAAGAATGTTTGGGACAAAGTGGTGGGGTGAATATGTGGGGTGAAGAGGGGGAAAAGGGGGAAGAGATGATTTCCCAAGTTGTTAATCCTGCGACCCTGTAACTTTTCTCTCTTCCCCATGTCGTGGGGGAGGGGGGGAGGGAGGATGAGGAGCTGGGGGCACCGGCCATTGGGGGCGGAGCCAAATGGGAAGCGCGGGCTTTGTTCCCGCGCTATGGTAATCATGGCGGGAACAGGGAAGCAGGAAGGAGGGGGCCTCGCCCAGTGGGAGCCGAGGTCACGGGGGGAAGCCGAGGTCGGCCAGAGTTTGCTGACTTCTGGGAGCAACATGGGGGGGTGCAATTACGCTAGTGAGGGATCTAGTGGGGGGGGGGGGTTAACTGGGTTGCTGCTGCTGGGGAGAAGGGGGAGCTGGTATGGGGTGGGGTGGTCGGGGCGGGAGGGCGCCGTTGGGGGGAGATACAGCTACGTGGGAACCGGGTGAGGAGCTGGATTGAAAAAGGAGATGGCTAGTCGACAAGGGGGGGGGAGGTAAAGAGCCCCCCAACCCGGCTGATCACGTGGAATGTGAGAGGGCTGAACGGGCCGATAAAGAGGGCACGGGTACTCGCACACCTAAAGAAACTTAAGGCAGATGTGGTTATGCTACAGGAGACGCATCTGAAACTGATAGACCAGGTCAGACTACGCAAAGGATGGGTGGGGCAGGTGTTTCATTCGGGGCTAGACGCAAAAAACAGGGGGGTGGCTATACTAGTGGGGAAGCGGGTAATGTTTGAGGCAAAGACCATAGTGGCGGATAGTGGGGGCAGATACGTGATGGTGAGTGGCAAATTGCAAGGGGAGGCGGTGGTCTTAGTGAACGTATATGCCCCGAACTGGGATGATGCCAACTTTATGAGGCGTATGTTAGGACGTATCCCGGACCTAGAGGTGGGAAAGTTGGTAATGGGTGGAGATTTTAATACGGTGCTGGACTCAGGGCTGGACAGATCGAGGTCCAGGACCGGAAGGAGGCCGGCTGCAGCTAGGGTGCTTAAGGACTTTATGGAGCAGATGGGAGGAGTAGAGCCCTGGAGATTTAGTAGACCTAGGAGTAAGGAGTTTTCGTTTTTCTCCTATGTCCACAAAGTTTATTCACGGATAGACTTTTTTGTTTTGGGAAGGGCACTGATCCCGAAGGTGACGGGGACGGAGTACACGGCTATAGCTATTTCGGATCACGCTCCACATTGGGTGGACCTGGAGATAGGGGAGGAAAAAGAACAGCGTCCACCCTGGAGAATGGACATGGGATTATTGGCAGATGAGGGGGTGTGTTTAAGGGTGAGGGGGTGTATTGAAAGGTACTTGGAACTCAATGATAATGGGGAGGTTCAGGTGGGAGTGGTCTGGGAGGCGCTGAAGGCAGTGGTTAGAGGGGAGCTGATATCTATTAGGGCACATAAAGGAAAGCAGGAGGGTAGGGAAAGGGAGCGGTTGTTGAAAGAACTTCTGAGGGTGGACAGACAATATGCGGAGGCACCGGAGGAGGGACTGTACAGGGAAAGGCAAAGGCTACATGTAGAATTTGACTTGTTGACTACGGGTAATGCAGAGGCACAATGGAGGAAGGCACAGGGTGTACAGTACGAATATGGGGAGAAGGCGAGCAGGTTGCTGGTCCACCAACTGAGGAAAAGGGGAGGAGCGAGGGAGATAGGGGGGGTGAGAGATGAGGAGGGAGAGATGGAGCGGGGAGCGGAGAGAGTGAATGGAGTGTTCAAGGCATTTTATGAAAGACTATATGAAGCTCAGCCCCCGGGTGGGAAGGAGAGAATGATGTGCTTTCTGGATCAGCTGGAATTTCCTAAGGTGGAGGAGCAGGAGAGGGCAGGACTGGGAGCACAGATTGAGATGGAGGAAGTAGTGAAAGGGATTGGGAGCATGCAGGCGGGGAAGGCCCCGGGACCAGACGGATTCCCAGTTGAATTCTATAGGAAATATATGGACTTGCTGGCCCCGCTACTGATGAGAACCTTTAATGAGGCGAGGGAAAGGGGGCAGCAGCCCCCGACTATGTCAGAGGCAACGATATCGCTCCTCCTAAAGAAGGAAAAGGACCCGCTGCAATGCGGGTCCTATAGGCCTATTTCCCTTCTGAATGTGGACGCTAAGATTCTGGCCAAGGTAATGGCAACGAGGATAGAGGATTGTGTCCCGGGGGTGGTTCATGAGGACCAAACTGGGTTTGTGAAGGGGAGACAGCTGAATACAAATATACGGAGGCTGCTAGGGGTAATGATGATGCCCCCACCAGAGGGGGAAGCAGAGATAGTGGTGGCGATGGATGCCGAGAAAGCATTTGAGAGAGTGAATGGAGTGTTCAAGGCATTTTATGAAAGACTATATGAAGCTCAGCCCCCGGGTGGGAAGGAGAGAATGATGTGCTTTCTGGATCAGCTGGAATTTCCTAAGGTGGAGGAGCAGGAGAGGGCAGGACTGGGAGCACAGATTGAGATGGAGGAAGTAGTGAAAGGGATTGGGAGCATGCAGGCGGGGAAGGCCCCGGGACCAGACGGATTCCCAGTTGCATTCTATAGGAAATATATGGACTTGCTGGCCCCGCTACTGATGAGAACCTTTAATGAGGCGAGGGAAAGGGGGCAGCAGCCCCCGACTATGTCAGAGGCAACGATATCGCTCCTCCTAAAGAAGGAAAAGGACCCGCTGCAATGCGGGTCCTATAGGCCTATTTCCCTTCTGAATGTGGACGCTAAGATTCTGGCCAAGGTAATGGCAACGAGGATAGAGGATTGTGTCCCGGGGGTGGTTCATGAGGACCAAACTGGGTTTGTGAAGGGGAGACAGCTGAATACAAATATACGGAGGCTGCTAGGGGTAATGATGATGCCCCCACCAGAGGGGGAAGCGGAGATAGTGGTGGCGATGGATGCCGAGAAAGCATTTGATAGAGTGGAGTGGGATTATTTGTGGGAGGTGCTGAGGAGATTTGGCTTTGGAGATGGGTATATCAGATGGGTACAGTTGCTGTATAGGGCCCCGATGGCGAGCGTGGTCACGAATGGACGGGGGTCTGATTATTTTCGGCTCCATAGAGGGACGAGGCAGGGATGTCCTCTGTCCCCGTTATTGTTTGCACTGGCGATTGAGCCCCTGGCCATAGCATTGAGGGGTTCCAGGAAGTGGAGGGGGGTACTCAGGGGAGGAGAAGAACACCGGATATCTCTGTATGCGGATGATTTGTTGCTATATGTGGCGGACCCGGCGGAGGGGTGCCAGAGATAATGCGGATACTTGGGGAGTTTGGGGATTTTTCAGGGTATAAATTGAACATGGGGAAAAGTGAGTTGTTTGTGGTGCATCCAGGGGAGCAGAGCAGAGAAATAGAGGATTTACCGTTGAGGAAGGTAACAAGGGACTTTCGGTACTTGGGGATCCAGATAGCCAAGAATTGGGGTACGTTACATAGGCTTAATTTAACGCGGTTGGTGGAACAGATGGAGGAGGACTTCAAGAGATGGGACATGGTGTCCCTGTCACTGGCAGGGAGGGCGCAGGCGGTTAAAATGGTGGTCCTCCCGATATTCCTTTTTGTATTTCAGTGCCTCCCGGTGGTGGTCACGAAGGCTTTTTTCAAAAGAATCGAGAAGAGTATTATGAGTTTTGTGTGGGCTGGGAAGACCCCGAGAGTGAGGAGGGGATTTTTGCAGCGTAGTAGGGAAAGGGGGGGGCTGGCACTACTGAGCCTAAGTGAGTACTACTGGGCCGCCAATATTTCAATGGTGTGTAAGTGGATGGGAGAAGAGGAGGGAGCGGCGTGGAAGAGATTGGAGAGGACGTCCTGCAGTGGGACTAGCCTACAAGCTATGGTGACGGCACCGTTGCCGTTCTCACCGAAGAAATACACCACAAGCCCGGTGGTGGTGGCTACATTGAAAATTTGGGGGCAGTGGAGACGGCATGGGGGAAAGGCGGGAGCCTCGGTGCGGTCCCCGATAAGAAATAACCATAGGTTTGTTCCGGGGAGAATGGATGGGGGATTTGGAGCATGGCAAAGAGCAGGGGTAGCACAATTGAGAGATCTGTTCGTAGATGGGACGTTTGCGAGTCTGGGAGCGCTGACGGAAAAATATGGGTTGCCCCAAGGGAATGCAGTTCGGTATATGCAACTGAGGGCTTTTGCGAGGCAACAGGTGAGGGAATTCCCGTAGCTCCCGATGCAGGAGGTGCAGGATAGAGTGATCTCAGAGACATGGGTGGGGGATGGTAAGGTGTCGGACATATATAGGGAAATGAGGGACGAGGGGGAGATCATGGTAGATGAGCTGAAAGGGAAATGGGAAGAAGAGCTGGGGGAGGAGATTGAGGAGGGGCTGTGGGCTGATGCCCTACGTAGGGTAAACTCATCGTCCTCGTGTGCCAGGCTAAGCCTGATACAATTTAAGGTGTTACACAGGGCGCATATGACTGGAGCACGGCTCAGTAAATTTTTTGGGGTAGAGGATAGGTGTGCGAGATGCTCGAGAAGCCCAGCGAATCACACCGACATGTTCTGGTCATGCCCGGCACTACAGGGGTTTTGGGTGGGGGTGGCAAAGGTGCTTTCGAAGGTGGTGAGGGTCCAGGTCGAACCAAGCTGGGGGTTGGCTATATTTGGGGTTGCAGAAGAGCCGGGAGTGCAGGAGGCGAGAGAGGCTGATGTTTTGGCCTTTGCGTCCCTAGTAGCCCGACGCAGGATATTGTTAATGTGGAAGGAAGCCAAGCCCCCGGGTGTGGAGACCTGGATAAATGACATGGCAGGGTTTATAAAGTTAGAACGGATTAAGTTCGTACTAAGGGGTTCGGCTCAAGGGTTCACCAGGCGGTGGCAACCGTTCGTCGACTACCTCACAGAAAGATAGAGGGAATGGAAAAGAAGACGACAACAGCAGCAACCCGGGAGGGGGGAGGGGGAGGGGGAGGGGGGGAGGGGGAGGGGGGAGGGGGAGGGGGGAGGGGGGAGGGGGGGGAGGGGGGGAGGGGGGAGGGGGAGGGGAGGGGGAGGGGGGAGGGGGAGGGGGGAGGGGGAGGGGGGAGGGGGAGGGGGGGAGGGGGGGAGGGGGAGGGGAGGGGGAGGGGGGGAGGGGGGAGGGGGAGGGGAGGGGGAGGGGGAGGGGGGGAGGGGAGGAGGGGGGGAGGGGGGGAGGGAGGGGGAGGGAGGGGGAGGGAGGGGGAGGGGGAGGGGAGGGGAGGGGGGAGAGGGGGAGGGGAGGAGGGGGAGCGGGAGGGGGGAGGGGGAGGGGGGGAGAGGGGGGAGGGGGAGCGGGAGGGGGACGGAGGGGGGAGGGAGGGGGGGAGGGAAGGGGGGAGAGGGGGAGGGGGAGGAGGGGGGAGCGGGGGGGAGGTGGGGGAGGGGGTGGGGAGGTGGGGGGGCGGGGAGGTGGGGGGGAGGAATCGGACGGACTCTCAGGGATGTTATTGTATATGTATAGGCACTTGTTTTAGGTAATGTACATTGGACTGTTGGATTGTATCTTTGGAGAGTATTTATTTTTGACCAGGCAGTTGCCATTTAGTTTGGTTTATGTTTATGTTCGTATATTATTTATTTATTTGTTTAAAACTGGCCACTGTAATTTATATTGCTTTATTGTTGTTTAAAAGAAACACCACGTACTGTTATGTTTGGCCAAAAAATCTTGAATAAAATATATTTTAAAAAAAAGAATCTCACCCATTTCCTCTGACTCTACGCATAAATTCCCTCTTTTGTCTTTGAGTGGGCCAATCCTTTCTCTAGTTACCCTCTTGCTCCTTATATACGAATAAAAGGCTTTGGGGTTTTCCTTAACCCTGTTAGCCAAAGATATTTCATGACCCCTTTTAGCCCTCTTTATTGCGCGTTTGAGATTTGTCCTACTTTCCCGATATTCCTCCAAAGCTTCATCAGGTTTAAGTCACCAGATCTTATTTATGCTTCCTTTTTCATCTTAGCGAGTCTCACAATTCCAACCGTCATCCATGGTCCCCTAATCTTGCCATTTCTATCCCTCATTTTCACAGGGACATGTCTGTCCTGCACTCTAATCAACCTTTCCTTAAAAGATTCCCACATTTCAAATGTGGATTTACCCTTAAACAGCTGCTCCCAATCCACATTCCCTAGCTACTGCCGAATTTTGTTATACTTGGCCTTTCCCCAATTTAGCACCCTTCCTTTAGGACCACTCTCGTCTTTGTCCATGAGTATTCTAAAACTTACGGAATTGTGATCGCTATTCCCAAAGTAATCACCGACTGAAACTTCAACCACCTGGCCGGGATCAATGCCCAATACCAGGTCCAGTATGGCCCCTTCCCAAGTTGGACTATTTACATACTGCTCTAAAAAAACTCTCCTGGATGCTCCTTACAAATTCTGCTCCATCTACGCCTCCAACACTACATGAGCCCCATTCAATGTTGGGGAAGTTAAAATCTCTCATCACGACCACCCTATTGCTCCTACATTTTTCTATAATCTGTCTACATATTTGTACCTCTACTTCACGCACGCTTTTGGGAGGCCTGTAGTAAAGTTCCAACAATGTTACTGCACCCTTCCTATTTCTTAGCTCTACTCATAGTGCCTCAGTGCTCGAATCCTCCATCGTGCCCTCCTTAATCACAGCTGTGATATCATCTCTGACCAGTAATGCAACTCCTCCACCCCTTTTACCTCCCTCTCTATCCCTCCTGAAGCATCTATACCCTGGGATATTTAGCTGCCAGTCTTGCCCTTCCCTCAACCAAGTCTCAGTAATACCAATAACATCATATTCCCAGGTACTAATCCAAGCCCTAAGTTCCTCTGCCTTACCTGCTACACTTCTCGCATTAAAACAAATGCACCTCAGACCACATGTCCCTTTGCGTTCATCATCTCTTCCCTGTCTACTCTTCCCCTTAGTCACATTGTGTTTATTATCGAGTACATTACTGGCTTTAGTTGCTGCCTCTTTACTGACCTGTAACTTCCTAATCTGGTTCCCATCCCCCTGCCACATTAGTTTAAAACCTCCCCAACAGTGTTAGCAAAAGCACCCCCTAGGACATTGGTTCCAGTCCTGCCCAGGTGTAGACCGTCTGATTCGTAATGGTCCCACCACCCCCAGAATCGGTTCCAATGTCCCAAAAATCTGAACCCCTCCCTCCTGCACCATCTCTCAAGCCACGTATTCATTCTGACTATTCTTGAATTTCTACTCTGACTGTCTCGTGACACTGGTAGCAATCCTGAGATTACTACCTTTGAGATCCTACTTTTTAACTTATCTCCTAACTCCCTGAATTCTGATTGTAGGACCTCATCCTGTTTTATACCTATATCGTTGATGCCTATATGTACGACAACTGGCTGTTCACCTTCCCCCTTCAGTATGTCCTGCAGCCGATCTGAGACATTCCTGACCCGTGCACCCGGGAGGCAACATACCATTCGGGAGTCTCGTTTTCGACCACAGAAACGCCTGTCTACTCCCCTTACGATTGAATCCCCTATGACTCTAGCCCTGCCAGTCTTTTTCAAGCCCTTCTGTGCAGCAGAGCCAGCCACGGTGCCATGAGCCTGCCTTCCCCTGGTGAGACATCTCCCCCAAAGTATCCAAAACGGTATACCTGTTTTGGAGGGAGATGACTGCAGGGGACACCTGCACTGCCTTCCTGCTCTTTCTCTGCCTTTTTGTCACCCATTCCCTGTCTCCCTCACCAATCCTAATCCGCGGTGTGACCAACTCACTGAACGTGCTATCCGCGACTTCCTCAGCATGCTCCAAAGTGAGTCCATCCGCAGCTCCAGAGCCAGCATGCGGTCTAACAGGAGCTGGACACACTTCCCGCACATGAAGGAGTCACGGGCATCGGCCGCGTCCCTGAACTCCCACATTCAGCACGAGGAGCATAACACGGGTCTGGGATCTCCTGCCATTTTTACACTTTACCTTAACTGATTACAAATATAATATCAAATAATGAATAAGTGAAAGAAATAAAGATTTTACTTACCAATCACAATACTTACCAACACACGAAGAGTTAAATTTCTCCCAGCTACTGCTAATTGGAGCACTTTCCTTACCAGCCAATCAGGTCACTGCTTTGCTGTGATGTCACTCTTCAAGGTAAGTTTTTAAAGAGGTAAACTTACCTTCCCGACAGACCCCTGGCCACTGCCCCCACCGAAAATCTGAAGGCCGCTTCTCCTGCAAGGTAAGTCTTTAAAGAGGTAAACTTACCTTCCCAACAGACCCCTGCTCCCGCCGAAAATCTGAAGACCGCTTCTCCTGCAGCTGTGTCCCCGCCACTCTCCTCACGCTCTTTTATCCTGTGTCCGCTCCGCTCTCCTTGCGCTCTTTTATCCTGTGTCCCCGCCGCTCACCTTGCGCTCTTTCACTGTGCCCCTGCCGCACTCCTCACGCTCTTTTATCCTGTGTGTCCGCCGCTCTCCTTGCGCTCTTTGACTGTGTGTCCGCCGCTCTCCTCCTGCTCTTTCACAAATTTTCCCCGCAACAGCCAATCAGCAGCTCCGCTCTACTGCCCTCTGCTAGACCAGATAAGGCTTCCAAAAATTGGTTGAAAAAAGTCTTTCACTCGGGCTTTAATGGTAGGGCTAGAGGTACTGCAATACTAATCTATCAAAAAATACAGTTTTCTCCTTATCGGATTATAGATGACCCCAATGGTCATTTTGCTGTTGTCGGTGCTTCACTGGAAAACACTCCGGTTATTTTAGTAAATATCTATGCTCCCAACTGCGATGATCTGAATTTTCTATAGTTCCTGGTGAACCTCCTCCCTGACATAGACTCACAACGGGTGATCCTCGAAGGCGACCGAGACTGTGTCTTGGACCCTAAATTGGATTGTTCAATGTCAAAATCCCTGACCCAATCTGGGACGTTCAGGGATTTGCTGCTTTCACAGAACAGATTGGGGGGGTCGACCTCTGGCGTTTTCAGCATCCAAATAGTCAAGAATTTTCCTTTATTTCACATGTTCACCGTGCCTACTTCCGAATAGATTTTTTTATTGTTGACAAATCCCTTTTCCCCTCAGTGAGGACAGTCGAATATCTGGTAATTGTAATCTGTGATCATGCTCCTCATTTTGTTGATTTTCGCTTTAGTTTTGGCCCTCACGATCGCTCACCCTGGAAACTAGACACCACTCTGTTGTCTGATGACAAATTTTGTGAGCCTTTGTCTGCTGCTATAGCAGACTTTATTAAGCCCAACAAAACAGAGTCAATGTTTTCTTCAACACCCTGGGAAACCCTGAAGGCCGTCACAAGGGGAGAGATTATCTCATATAAAGCTCACATCATGAAAATGGAGAGAGTGGAACGGCAAAGGCTAGTGGACTCCATCTTGGAGGTTGACCGTCAATATTCAATTGTCCCAATGCCAGATCTACTGATGCACAGAAAAGATTTACAACTTCAATTCAAGTTGGTATCTGATATCTGCGAACAATGCTGTGCATTAGTTACAACGTTCCAGGGGCACTTTCTATGAACATGGGAGAAGGCAGGTCATCTTCTGCACATCAACTCAAGAAGCAAACTGCCTCCCGAGAAATCCCTCAGATTCGGAATAAAGAAGGCAACTTAGTGTCAGCCCGTTTCCGGGTTAATGCGGCTTTAAATTCCTATTACCATGAGCTATATGAGTGAGAGCCTCCTCCAAACACTTCGGACATGAAGAGTTTTCTAGATGATCTACACATCCCACCCATTAAGTAGGAAATGGGAATTGGAATCCCCTTTAAGCCCAGAAGAAATATAGAAATGTATCGGTCTGCTGCAATCTGACAAAGCCCCGGACAGCTTCCCAACCAAAATTTATAATAGGTTCTCCCAGCAGCTCACACCTCTACTATTGGACATGTTTAATGACTCGTGTTCTAAGGGGTCACTACCTCTGACCCTCACCCAAGCCACAATCTCTGTGCTTCTTAAAAAGTGTAAGGACCCACTGGAGTGTGGGTCATATCGACCCATTTCACTCCTCAACACAGATGCTAAACTACTGGCTAAAGTTCTGGTGTCCCGAATGGAGCCCTGTCTTCCGGTTATATCGGAGGCTTTATTTAAGGCAGTTGTCGGCCAATGCCCGATGCCTCTTGAACATTGACCTTTCCCCCACTCCTGCTAGGGAACCTGAAGTCATAGTATCTTTGGATGCTGAAAAGCATTTGAAAGAGTGGAGTGGAACTACATTTTTGAGATCTTGGGTAGATTTGGTTTTGGCCCCAAGTTTTCCTCCTGGGTTCGTCTGATATACAATGCCCCAAAAGGCAACGTCCCTACAAATACAGTTTCCTCAGAATATTTTCCGTCACGCAGGGGCACAAGACAGGACTTCTCCCTTTCTCCGATGCTCGTTGCACTGGCTATTGAGCCCCTTTCGATAGCAGTGAGGTCATCAGATGGATGGAAGGGTACACCAGGAGGGAGTGGAGCACTGGGTCTCACTCTACTTCTATATATTACAGGCCCAGCCTCCTCAATAGACAACATAATGAGGATACTCATAACATTTGGTACTTTCTCAGGGTGCAAATTAAATGTGGGCAAAAGTGAATGTTTTCCAGTGAACCCATTAGGTAGAGAGGTTTATTCTAATTTTGTCTCTCACCCTCTAATTTCCGATACCTGGGGATCCGCATAGCCCATAATTGGCTTTGCTCCACAAACTGAACTATTCAAGCCTCAGCGGTAAGGTTAAAGGGGACTTAGAGGTGGAGTCAACTTCCTTTCACTCCTGCAGGCAGGAGGCAAACTTTCAAGATAAATGTGTTCCCAAGGTTTCTATTTTTATCTCAATGTATCCCCATTTCTTTTGCTCAAATCATTTTTTATTACAGTTAACAAATTAATATCAGCTTTTATCTGGGCAGGCAAGTCCCAGAGTCCGCAGCGCTCTGCTTCAGAGGGCCAGAGGATCGGGAGGCTTTGCCGTCCCGAATATCCTGTTTTCTTACTGGACTGCCAACATACAGAAAATCCTGGATCAAACTGGAGTAAAATGGAGGCACGGTCTTGCACTACAGTCTCCTCCCTACACGCCATAATTACTGCATTGGTACCCTTCACCCCTGTAGGTCTTTCCTTGAGTCCTGTGCTGGTCTCCTCCCTCAGGATTTGGAAACTGTTCAGGCAGCACTTCAACCTTCTCTCACTGTCCTTGCTTGCCCCGATTTGTGACAATCACCTTTGTGCCTTCAAGCTTGGACCCATCGTTCAGGTCTTGGAGAACAGGTCTTGGCAATTTAGGGGACTTATTTCTAAATGGAGGTTTTGTCAGCCTTGATAGACTCACAGCCAGATGTAGTCTGACAGGCTCCAATCTTTTTCCAAATTTAGGATTTCTCATGTAAGTTATTTTCTCCCTTCCCCCCTGATCCCACCTTCTTCCTTGTTGGAGAAGGTCCTGTCCTTGGCACAACAGAACAAAGGGTCTATTTCAAATCTGTACAACCTTAACCCATCTTCGGATCCTGCCTCTTTGGATACAGTATATGGGAAATGGGTTGGGGACAAGGCCATACTTACTGAGGAGGCTTGAAGGGAAACCCTCGACAGGGTGAATTCAACTTCATCTTGCGCCAGACTGAGTTTGATTCAGTTCAAAGTGTCACATGGAACACATTGAACAAAGACAAAGATGAATGGATTCTTTTGAGATGTGGAGAACAAGTGTGACCGCTGCTCACTTACACTGGCTAACCACGCGCATGCATTTTGGTTTTGTCCTAAGCTTGCTGAATACTGGGTTTCATTTTTTGATACAATATTCAAGATTTTGCGGGTAGCCCTAGAAAATTGTCCACTGGCAACAATATTTGGAGTCTCGGTTTCCCCAACATTCCATTCAGGGGTCCGGGCGGAAGTTCTTGCCTTTGCCTCTTTAATAGCCAGGAGGCGAATACTGTTTATTTTTAAAAAAAATATTTTTATTAAGGTTTTTTAACAACACAATTTTTTCCCCTTACAAACAATAACCCCCCCCCCCCCCCCGCATAACAAAATAACGCAAATTCTCCCTGAGCAAGATATGTACATGGCAAGATGGTATATTTACATAACTTTATACACTGGCTCTTGGCCGCGCGGTCCATTTCTCCCCCCCTTCATGCCATCTCCGGCTCGTCCATCCCCTCAAACAGTCTCTCGTTCCCCCCCCACCCGGGTTGCTGCTGCTGACCGAACTTCCTCTAACGCTCCGCGAGGTATTCTAGGAAAGGTCGCCACCGCCTGTAAAACCCCTGTGCAGACCCTCTCAAAACAAACTTAATTCTCTCCAATTTTATGAACCCCGCCATGTCGTTTATCCAGGCCTCCAGGCTGGGGGGGCTTCGCTTCCTTCCACAATAGCAAGACCCTTCGCCGGGCTACTAGGGACGCAAAGGCCAGAATTCCGGCCTCTTTCGCCTCCTGCACTCCCGGCTCGTCCACTACTCCAAATATTGCTAGCCCCTAGCTTGGCTTGACCCGGACTTTCACCACCTGGGATATTACTCCCGCCACTCCTCTCCAGAACCCCTCCAATGCCGGGCCTGACCAAAACATATGGACATGGTTCGCCGGGCCCCCTGAACATCTTTCACATCTATCCTCTACTCCAAAGAACCTACTCAGTCTCGCCCTCGTCAAATGCGCTCTGTGAACCACCTTAAATTGTATCAGACTGAGCCTGGCAAACGAGGAGGAGGAATTAACCCTACCCAGGGCATCAGCCCATAACCCCTCCTCAATCTCCTCCCCCAGCTCCTCCTCCCATTTACCTTTCAGTTCTTCTACTAGCGCATCCCCCTCTTCTTTCACCTCTTGGTATATTTCCGACATCTTGCCCTCCCTGACCCATACCCCCGAGATCACCCTATCTTGAACTTCTTGTGCCTGGAGCAACGGGAATTCCCTCACCTGTTGCCTCACAAAAGCCCTCACCTGCATATATCTAAATGCGTTTCCCAGGGGTAACTCAAATTTCTCCTCCAGTGCCCCTAGGCTCGCAAATGTCCCGTCAATGAACAGGTCCCCCATTCTTCTAATCCCCGCCCGATGCCAGCCTTGGAACCCCTCGTCCATCTTCCCCGGGACAAACCGGTGGTTACCCCTAATCGGGGACCACACCGATGCTCCCATTGCACCCCTGTGCCTTCTCCACTGGCCCCAGATCCTTAGCGTTGCCGCCACCACCGGGCTTTTGGTGTGTTTTGTCGGCGAGAGCGGCAGCGGTGCCATTACCAACGCCCCCAGGCTTGTTCCTTTACAGGACACCATCTCCATCCTCTTCCATGCCGCCCCCTCTCCCTCCATGACCCACTTGCGGATCATCGCCACGTTTGCTGGCAGTAGTAACTCTCTAGGTTTGGCAAAGCCAACCCTCCTCGGTCCCTGTTGCGTTCCAAGAACCCTCTTCTAACCCTCGGTGTCTTATTTGCCCACACATACCCCATAATACTCCTACCTACTTTCTTGAAAAAGCCCTTGGTGATCACGATGGGGAGGCACTGAAACACGAACAAAAACCTCGGGAGGACCACCATTTTGACCGACTGCACCCTACCCGCCAGCGAGAGCGGGAGCATGTCCCATCTTTTAAAATCCTCCTCCATTTGTTCCACCAACCTCGTCAAATTCAGTTTATGTAGGGCCCCCCAACTTCTGGCCACCTGTATCCCCAGATACCGAAAACTCCTCTCCGCCCTCCTCAGCGGTAGGTCCCCTATCCCTCTGTTTTGGTCCCCTGCCTGCAACACAAAAAGCTCACTCTTCCCTACATTAAGCTTGTAGCCCGAGAACTCCCCAAACTCCTTCAGAGTCTGCATGACCTCCACCATCCCCTCTATTGGGTCCGCCACGTATAGCAGCAGGTCATCCGCGTATAGCGATACCCGATGCTCCTCTCCCCCACGGACTATCCCCCTCCATTTCTTGGACTCCCGAAGTGATATGGCCAAGGGTTCGATTGCCAGTGCAAACAGGGGGCACCCCTGCCTCGTCCCTCGGTACACCGACCTCCGCCGGTTCGTCGCTACACTCGCCACCAGGGCGCTATAAAGGAGCTTAACCCATCTAATAAACCCTCCCCCGAACCCAAACCTGCGCAATACCTCCCAGAGGTACTCCCACTCTACTCGGTCAAAGGCTTTTTCCGCGTCCATAGCTGCCACTATCTCCACCGATGTCATCATTATCACGTTCAAGAGCCGCCGCACATTGGTATTTAACTGCCTGCCCTTTACAAATCCCGTCTGGTCCTCATGAATCACCCCCGGGACACAGTCTTCAATCCTCGTGGCCAGCACTTTTGCCAATAACTTAGCGTCCACATTGAGGAGCGATATCGGCCTGTACGATCCACATTGCAGTGGATCCTTGTCTCGCTTAAGAATCAAGGAGATTGTCGCCTCCGACATTGTCTGGGGCAGGGTTTCCTCCTCTCTTGCCTCGTTAAAGGTCCTCACTAGCAGCGGGGCCAGCAGGTCCACATATTTTCTATAGAACTCCACCGGGAACCCATCCGGCCCCGGGGCCTTCCCCGCCTGCATGCTCCCCAAACCATTGCTCAACTCCTCCAATCCAATTGGTGCTCCCAAACCAACTGCCTCCTGCTCCTCCACCGTCGGAAACCCCAGCTCATCCCCCCTTCCCCCCCTGGGGGCTGGGACCTGTACAGCTCTTCATAGAAGGCCTTGAATACCTGATTTATTTTCGTGGCACTTCGAACCGTGGCTCCCCTTCTATCTTTGATTCCCCCTATTTCCCTCGCTGCCGCCCTCTTATGGAGCTGGTGCGCCAGCATCCGGCTAGCCTTTTCCCCGTACTCATAGGTCGCCCCTTGCGCCTTCCTCCATTGTGCCTCCGCCTTGCCCGTGGTCAGTAGGTCAAACTCCATCTGGAGCCGTCGCCGTTCCCTAAGTACTCTTTCCTCCGGGGCCTCTGCGTATCTCCTGTCCACTTGCAAGATCTCGCCCACTAACCTCTCCCTTTCCATGCCCTCTGTCTTCTCCCTATGAGCCCTAATGGAGATCAGTTCTCCCCTGACCACCGCCTTCAACGCCTCCCATACCACCCCCACTCGCACCTCCCCGTTGTCGTTGGCCTCCAAGTACCTTTCAATGCACTCCCTCACCTTCCCACACACCACCTCATCAGCCAGCAGTCCCACGTCCAACCACCACAGCGGGCGTTGGTCCCTCTCCTCTCCCAGCCCCATTTCCACCCAGTGCGGAGCATGGTCCGAAACGGCTATGGCCGAATACTCCGTCCCCTCCACTCTCGGAATAAGCGCCCTACCCACAACAAAGAAATCTATCCGGGAGTAAACCTTATGTACGTGGGAGAAAAAAGAAAATTCCCTGGCCTGCGGTCTTGCAAACCTCCATGGGTCCACTCCCCCCATCTGATCCATAAAACCCCTGAGCACCTTGGCCGCCACCGGCCTCCTGCCCGTCCTTGATCTGGAGCGGTCCAGTGCTGGGTCCAGCACTGTATTAAAGTCCCCTCACATTATTAGTCCTCCTGCCTCCAGGTCCGGAATGCGCCCCAACATGCGCTTCATAAATCCAGCATCATCCCAGTTCGGGGCGTATACAATTACCAACACCACCCTCGTCCCTTGCAGCCTACCACTCACCATCACATATCTCCCTCCATTATCCGCTACGATAGTCTTGGCCTCAAATGGCACATGCTTTCCCACCAGAATTGCCACCCCTCTATTTTTCGCGTCTAATCCCGAGTGAAATACCTGTCCTACCCATCCCTTTCTTAACCTGACCTGGTCCGCCACCTTCAGGTGTGTGTCTTGGAGCAATGCCACGTCTGCCTTCAGTCCCTTCAAGTGCGCGAACACTCGAGCCCTCTTCACCGGCCCATTCAGGCCCCTCACGTTCCACGTTATCAGCCGGATTGGGGGGACTCTCACCCCCCCCCCCCGCCGACTATCCATCTCCTTTTCTGGGCCAGTCCCTTGTCCACGCCTCCCTCACTCTCCAGTCCCCCAGCCGGGGGACCCCCGTCCCAGCCACCTCTTCTGTGTCCCGTTCTCCTTTGGCCAGTGCAGCAGCAACCCTTTGCCCCCCCCTTGCCCCCCTCCCTCCTCTCCCCCCCTACCCTACCCCCGCTAGATCCCCGTCTAGCTTTTTTGCTCCCCCCATATCTCTCCCGTAAGTCAGCTGACCCCTGCTTCTGCGAATACTGTTTAATTGGACGTCTCCCATGCCACCCAAAGCATTCACATGGGTGGAAGACATGATGTAATTCTTGAAAAAGATTAAGTATACAGTTAGAGGCTCGGTGGGGGAGGTGCCATCAAAGATGGTGGCCATTCTTTAAAGACTGGACATGGTCGAGAGTTGGGGGGTTGAGTCATAAGGGGTTAGTTTAAATATCAAAGTTACTTAACCATTGTATCTGTTAATCACTTCTTCGATTCTGTATTTATACAATATGTTTATTTCTTTGTTAATGTGTGTTCCTGTTTATATTTGATAATTTAATTAAAATATTTTTTAAAAAGAAAAAAACCCCACATCACCTTCTGCTTCCTGCCGTTCAGCCAATTTTGGATCCGATTTCCTTGGATCCCATGGGCCCTATACCTTTGCTATCAGTCTTCCACGTGGGGCCTTATCAAAAGCCTTGCTGAAGTCCAAGAAGACTACGTCAACTGCATTTCCCTCATCTATACACCTGGTTACCTCTTCGAAAAATTCAATCAAGTTGGTCAAACATGACCTTCCCTTAACAAAACCGTGCTGTTTGTTCTTGATTAATTCTTGCCTCGCCAAATGCAGATTAATTCTGTCTCTCAGAATTGCTTCCAATATTTTCCCACCACTGAGGTTAGACCGATTGGCCTGCAGTTATTGGCTTATCTCGACCTCCCTTCTTGAATAATAGTGCCACATTGGCTATCATCCAGTCCTCTGGCACCTATCCTGCGGCCAGAGAGGAATTGAAAATTATTGCCAGCGCCTCTGCTATTTCCTCCCTTGCCTCATTCTGCAGCCTAGGATACACTTCATCTAGCCCTGGAGATTTGTCTACTTTTAAGCCTCTCGGACCACTCAAAACTTCCTCTCTATGTTAATCTCTTTAGTTTTATTACAGTCCTCCTCCCTGATTTCTATACCCACACTGTCCCTCTCATGAGTGAACACAGACGCAAAGTATTAATTTAGAACATTACCTACATCCGACACCACACACAATTTACCACTGTTGTGCTTAATGGGCCCTACTCTTTCCCTCGTTATCCTTTTACCCTTAATGTACTTGTAAAACAATGTTAGATTTTCCTTTATTTTACCTGCCAGTATCCTTTCATGTCCCCTTTTGCTCTCCTAATTTCATTTTTACGTTCCCTCTTGTACATTGTATATGCCTCTAGGGTTTCCTCTGTTTGAGGCCTCGATATCTGTCATAAGCCTCCCTTTTTCTCCTTATTCAATGCCTTATATCCCTAGATATCAGGGTTCACTGGATTGTTCGTCCCACCCTTTTCCTTGATTGGAATATGTTGGCCCTGTATTCTCCCTACTTCGTTCTTGAATGTGTCCCACTGTTCTGTCACAGATTTACCTGGAAGTGCCTGCTCCCAGTCTACTCTGACCAAATCACATCTGGGGTGGGATTCTCTCAGCCCGGGGCCGGGGAATCCCCGTGACCGGGCCATGCCGCCCCGACGCCGGCACGCGATTCTCCGCCGAGCGTTGTGTTTGGCGCAGTGCCGGTAGCGGGCCGCTCTACGCGGCCAGCCCGCCGATTCTCGGGCTGGGATGGGCCGAGCGGCCATCGTGGAAACGCTGAATCCTGCTGGCGCCGTTCTAACCTGCTCTCAGCTGGCGGGACCTCAACGTTGAAGGGTCGGGTGGCGGCCTGTGGGGGGAGCCGACCTCGGGGGGGGGGGGGGGTCTCCAATGTGGCCTGGCCCGCGATCGGGGCCCACCGATTGGTGGGCCGGCCTCTCTGGCTGGGGGCCTCCTTTCCTACGTGCCGGCCCTTGTAGTCCTGCGCCATGGCGTGTTGAGGCTGGCGCGTTGAAGGAGGCCACTGCGCATGCGCACGTTGGCGCCAGCGCAACTGCGCATGCGCGGATCCTGCGGCGCCCAGTTGGCGCCGGGATCGGCAGCTGGAGCAGACCGAACCGCTCCAGCGCCGTGCTGGCCCTCTGTACGGGCCAGAATTAGTCCTGGCAGCGGCCCGTTCACGCCGTCGTAAAACGCAACGGCGTTTACGACGGCATGGACACTCTGCCGTGGGATGAGAGAACCCCGTCCCTGATCTTAATAAAATTGGCCTTCCCCCAGTTTAGAACTTTGATCTCAGGCCCATCCTTGTCCTTTTCCATAACCATCTTGAATCTAATGGAGTTATAATCACTGTCGGCAAAATGTTCCCCCAATGATACTTCAACCCCTTGCCCAGCTTTGTTATTGAAAATTAAGTCCAGGACTGCCCCCTCTCTTGTAGGCCCTTCTCCGTACTGGCTTAAAAGGTTCTCCTGGATACATTTAAGAATTCTGCTCCCTCTAAATGTTTCACACCTTCTCGGTAGTACAAAGCACATTATTACATCTTGGTTTTCTTTGTAGATTGTCTTCCTCTTTTCCATTTTACAAAGCGATGTGAGGTAGGTCAGTGGTCCAAAATAGCAGATGGTATGATAAGGCCACAGTAGTTGCCAGTTATTATTTGGAAACATTGCACTGTATCATGTGTTTCAGAGAGCTTCAGATCCAATTTGGACCAAAAAAGGATAGAGCAGAGTACTTTCTAAATGGAAAGGGGTTAGGTACAGTGGGTGTCCAAAGAGACCTGGGGTTCAGGTGCATAGGTTCTTAAAATGCCACAAACAAGTGCAGAACATAAACAAAAAGGCTAATGGAATGCTAGCATTTATATCTAGAGGATTGAAGGTTAAAGACACAGAGGTTATGCTGCAGCTATACAAAACCCTGGTTAGATCCCATTTGGAGTACAGTGAGCAGTTCTGGGCGCCACACCTTAGGAAGGATATTTTGGCCTTGGAGAGAGTGCAACGCAGGTTTTCAAAAATGATGCCTGGACTATGGGGGTTAAGATACAGGGAGAGATTACACCAATTCAGCCTGTTTTTGCTAGAATTTCGAAGATTATGGCATGATTTGATCAAAGTATTTAAGACAATAACAGGGAAAGGCAGGGTAGAGAAAGATAAACTATTTCCATTGGTTGGAGATTCTAAAACTAGGGGGCATAGTCTAAAAATTAGGGTTAGATCGTTCAGAAGAGATGTTAGGAAGCATTTCTTCACTCGAAGGGTGGTAGAGGTTTGTAACTTTCTGCCACAAACAGCAGTTGAAGCTAGAACAGTTATTTAATTTAAATCTGAGACATAGATTTTTTGTTGAGCAAAGATATTAAAGAATATGGGCCAAAGGCAGGTATATGGAGTTAGGCCAGAGATCAGCCATGATCTTATTAAATGGCGGGGCAGGATCGAAGGGCTGAATGGTCCTGTTCCTGGTCCTATGTTCTTAGTTCAATGACAGTCAGCTGTAAAATGGTTCAGCCGTCCTCTGACAACCTTTCTGGCAAAATTGCACAGCTCAAAAACAAAATGATTTATTTCGAAGTGTTCGTAGCTTTCGACAGAAAAAGTCCCTCTGGGTTTTGGAACTGCTCCAAGCCAGGCAGTGGAAACTGTGGCAAATTGATGGCTTACAATTAACAGAACACAGTAAACAGCAGTCACCTCAAACTACTGCAATTTCCATTGACTCACCGTCAAGAAACTGTTCCAAGAGCAGACAGAAAATGAAATGGGTAAATCAAGGATTTGCACACATCTCAAGTGTAATATTATTTTTCAACGCATATAGTGGCTGAGGCACTAGGCCCTTACACCAAGTATTCAAAGGGCAATTTCTTCAGCATGCAGCTTTGCCACCTACGTGAGGTTTTGTATTTCATACAATATCAAAACTGTTTTACACTTATGTCACAAGTGTCATTCCCCAATCTGCATGTCATTAGCATTCATATTTGTAATGAATGCTTATGTTGCATTTTTTGGTAAATTCGTCAACTCTCTGACTCCCCAGTGTATTGGAAGTGCGTGTCATTAAATTGTTCACCTTCAAGCCTTGACTTTCCATCCATTAAAATTAATGCGCACAGAAGTGGAAAAATTCACCGTTAGCATAGAAAATTAATGCTTACATATAACTTTAAATACTTTAATTACATAGCCCATGTGTAGTTTAAACAGAATGAAAGATGAGGAAGCTGTATTTACATTCTTCGTCACTCAGTCCCATTGTGACTCATGAACTATCAGATCAGCCTACTCATGGGTATAAATCATATTCCACAGCTCCTCCTCATCACATATGCTCTTGATCTCCTGTGCAATTTTGAGATATTCAAGAGATAATTGTACTTCAGTTAAGCAGGTCATACCTTTTGACATCTCCACTGAAATATACAGTCTTCTATATCAGGTCAAATTTGGCATGGCTGCTGATAACTTTTATTTCCATTTTCAACTCCTCGGACGATGAAGCAATCAGTGCCCTTGTGGAGCAAATCCTGAACAACATTCAGGCTTGGGCTGATAGGTGGCACATAACATTCACGCCTCACAAGTGCCAGGCAATGACCATCTCAGGCAAGAGGAAGTTTAACCATCTTCTTTAACATTCAGCAGCATTGCCATAACTGAATTCTCCATCATCTGCATCTTCGGAGTCAACATTGACTAGGAACATAACTGGACCAGCCACATAAATACAATGGCTAATAGCAGGTCAGAGGCTAAGAATTCTGTGACGACTGACTCATTTCTGGACTCCCCAAAGCCTTTACGCCATCTTCAAGCCATCAATGAGGGGTGTGATGGAATAATATCCACTTTCCTGGATGGGTACGACTCCAACAACACCCAAGAATCTCGACACCATCCAGAATAAAACAGCCTTCTTGATTGACACCTCATCCACCACTTTAAACATTCACTCCCTCCACTCCTGGTGTATTGTTGCTGTTGTGTATGCCATCTACAAGATGCACTGTAGAAACACACCAAGGCTTCTTCGACAGCACCTCCAAAACCTGTGGCCTCTACTACCTAGGACAAGAGGAAAAGATACATAGAGACACCACCACCTTCCAAGTTCCCTTCTAAGTCATGCACCATCCTGACTTGGAACTATATCATCGTTCCTTCACTGTCGCTGGGCCAAAATCATTGGACTCCCTCCCTATTAGCACTGGGAGTACTTTCACCACATGGACTGCAGCAGTCCAAAAAGATGGCTCACCACTACCTTCTCAAGAGCAATTAGGGATGGAGAATAAATGCTGGCCTTGCCAGTTAGGCTCACTACGTATGAATGAATAATAACTTGAAACATTTTTCTTTACTTTTTTCATGGGATGTGGGTGTCGGTAGCATTTGTTTCCCATCCCTCATTGTCAGAGAACTCAGTGGCCATTTCAGAGGGCAGCTAAGAGTCAACCACATTGCTGTGGTGTGGATCCACATGAAGGCCAGACCAGGTAAGAATTTCCTTCCAAGTGGGTTTTTATGACAATTAACAATGGTTTCATGGTCATCATTAGAATAGTTTTAATTCCAGATTTTTATTGAATTCAAATTCCCACATCTAACATGCTGGGATTCAAACCCTGGTCCCCAGAGCTTTACCCATGGTCTTTGGATTACTAGTTCAGTGACCATGCCACTACACCACTGTCTCCATTCCATCATGGTTTCAGGAAACTGTCGTTCATTTTTATTTGTTATGACTTTTATTTTTAATTTCAAATAATGAAGTTCAGAAATAATAAAATTAAACTGTCAGTCACTTGAAAACAATTTTCCTAAAGCTAGCTTAAGTTTCTTTATTTAAATTGTAAGATGCATCAAATCTGCACTTAGCTGATTTGTAGTGCAGAGTTCTTTTTTTCGTTAGTCTCCTGTTAATTTCCATCCATGAAAGCACCATCAGTTCAGGAAAGAGTAGCGGCACTTAGTTCAAAGTTACAATTTGCACGTATTTCTCCAAGTCTCATAGGATTTGGCAAGGGTGAAGAAATGATTTACTATAATGGTACCAGGGATGAAGGATTTCAGTTATGTGGAAAGACTAGAGAAGCTGAGATCATTTCGAGTGGAAATTTAATAGCGTTGTCCAAAATCATGGGGGTTTCTAACAGGGAAAAACTGGCGGAAAGTCAGTAACCAGAGCACATAGACTTAAGGTAATTGGCAAAAGAATCAGAGGTGAAATGAGAAATGCAGTAAGTCATTATGATCTCTGGAGTGCACTGTTTGAAAGGCTCAATAGTAACTTCAAAAGTGAATAGAATATATTCTTGAAATTAATTTACAGCGCTTTGAGGTAAGAGCAGGAGAGTGGGATTATTTCCAAAAGGTTGGGTCGAATTTGTGATATATGATTCAATGAGGATAGGCTCATTTTAGTTACTGCAGCAAATAAATGAATAGATGGAACTCACTAAGAATACGTTGGGCAATTGACCCCAAGGAAAATCTTCAGGTGAATACTAGTGAGCTGGGTTCACATGGAGATTAACAATAAGATAATCTGCCTCATAAATCAGGTCAGTGCCAAATTGTTACATTTTACAATTTAGACAAAGCAGAGAAACCGAAACAAGGCAGCCGCAGGAAATAGTGCATGTTTTCAGGTGACTGACACTTGGTTTAATTTTATTATTTCTGCACTTCATTATTTAAAACCAACAAAAGTTCTACAATCAATAAAACGCCAACAGCTGATTGCAAGTGGCGTGTCAGGCAGACTCTGGTCAGAACGGTAAACGATTAAAAAATTCAATTTTAACATACATTAAAATGTATGGCAGCCTTGCAGCACAGGCTGACGACAGCTCAGCCAGTTACCTCGACTCATGCAGTGCGTAAAATGGGAAATTAGAGTTTGAATTTACAGCACAGTTTGGTGTAAGCAAAGGGAGAATGTCCTCTTGCCACTTCCTTCAAATTCACACCTGGTTTCAATAGCCATTCTTAAATATTCCCGTCGTTTTGTTGTGTTTTATTAACCTTCCTAGGAGTTACTTTTACCAATCGCCATGAAATATCATTAAATGGGCCACATAAAAAACAGCTGATGCAGACACAGATATGTACATGTTGGCTGTCAAAAAAACAAGCTACCAATCATATGCCCCAACATTTAGGTTTAACATGGGTTGACAGTGCACGGAATACCATCCAACGTGCTTTCTGTGTCACTGACCAAAGTGACTACCTCTGCCTTCGTCATGGACAAGATTTGACTGTGGTAGAGCTGAAAGCACGTCACAGTGTCAAACGCCCCCGGGATGCCTCTTACTGGACGGCGACGCTACTTTTTGTAGGTGACCCACAATTTACCCAACGCCCTGGACCCCCCCCCCCTCCTTCAACGGATCTGATCGGACATGCTGCACAGTGTGACCCAGTCGATTGAGAATGGAGGAGCCAGCACAATGTTGCTGGGAGAATGGGCAGCGATTCAGTGTGTAGGCCAGCAAGTGAGTGAGTACATCATGAAGGCGCGCTTCCAGGCAGTGCGGTCGTTTGAGGACAGGGATCACCAGCCTGCTAAGGAACGCGCTCAGTTCCACTTAACACGGCTTTAAAAGAGAGAGAGAGAAAAAGACCTGACAAAAACACTTCTCTTATTTATGGTTTTGGCACGGACTGACTGACCTGATTTACGCCGCCTTTATTTCCCTTTTTGCACACATTTATATGTCTATGATTACTGCGAGTGCTTTTTTTTTGAGGGAGAGGGGGAAAAAATGCGACAGGTGGCTTGACAGTTCAGCGAGGTGGGCGACGTCCGTGCCACCAGACACGACCAAATTTCGAATATTCCCAGCTCCGTGCAAATCTGTTTAGACCAAAAGGACCGAGACTCAAAACTCTTTGTATCCCAGATTGTCTGTGCACCAAGCTCTGTGCATACGAAATGCTATTGCTGTGGGTTTTCACAGGAGGGCCGCACCTCCCCAGGCCTCGGGCCGTGTTTTTCTTAACATGGCTGTCATGTCAGGTGGAAGATGACGAGGGACCTTGGGGATTGGGAGCCCTCTTCGAATTAGAACTTACCCGGTCCTCCGTGTCTTCGGAAAGTACATTACGCGAGACTTTTTGTTTTGTTTTTAACAGGCAAATAAACAGTTTTTTTTTGGGGGGGGGGGGGGAGAGTAGCTGCGGCAACATGGTCCCATTGCCGAGTTTCAACTCTGTTCTTGTAAAGCGGAGAGCAATCGTTTGCAAGTTTTGTTAAACTGCCCGTGTAAATAACTTTCCCTTGTCGTCCCGCCTTTTTTGTTTTGTTGGTCATTGCCCCACGAGGGTTAACGGTGCGAGTTTGAAGCCTGATTGAAATAAAACAGACTGGTCAACACTTACAAAATGGCGGCCCTGACCCAGTGAGACCTTTGCAACCGAGTTCAAAAGAGCTGCCAATCAAAGCACTTAGCTGAACAAATCGCTGCATTTGAATTGAAATGTTTGGATGCTTCCTCGGGCAACTCTCTAACAAGAATCTGACTAATTGTTGCAGCACATATATTAACTGATTTCAGTGGCTGAAGCTAGGTTTTGTTGTTAACTCCTTGCGGAATTAGAGAAGCCCACATCCAAGTTAAAACTTCAGACGAAAAAAATACTCTTTGTTTTTGTTCCACAGATTTGAAGTGGGCCAGGACAGCGTCCCAATTATTTTCTCACTGGGGTTTTAGAGTGCAACTTCTTCATTTTCTAGTGAAGCTCCCAAAGTTGTTGGTTGCTCTTTTAAAAATGAAATTCTAACATGACATTTCAGCATCTTAATAATAATAATCACATTTTGTCACAAGCAGGCTTCAATGAAGTTACTGTGAAAAGCCCCTAGTTGGCACATTGCAGCGCCTGTTCAGGTAGGCTGGTACGGGAATTGACCCCACGCCAGTTTTGTTAAACTGCCCGTGTAAATAACTTTCCATTGTTCTGCATCACAAGTCAGCTATTTAGCCCAGTGTGCTAAACCAGCCCCATTTCCAGTCCAATCTTCTGTTTATGTATTTAAGTTAATTGTTGGTCTTGTTTTAATCATCTCACTTTGCCAACACTACCACTTGTCTTGCCATCTCGTCTCCTGCGCCACCTTTCATTCCTCCTGTATCACCTCTTCCTCCCATTTTGACTCCCAGCCTTGCACATTAGATCTAGTTTCAGAGGGGCCAGTTCTTGGATTGTTTCAATGTGCTAGGCATGATTTTGTGTTGATATGCCTGTGGGCTATATCATAGTTGGATGGTGTGCGACCTCCTACCAGCAGGTGGCGGTACAGACATACCATGCAGTCACTAGACCAAGGTCATGTGACCTGTGATTCGGATACATCCGGCAATCTGCAGAAGAAGATTCAGAGGGTAACAAGACGTACATGTGAACAGTCAGTGCTAGGTGCAAGTTCCAGAGGAGTAGTTAGCTGACTCCATGATAATGTGCTCTGTATCAGATTGCTATTTTACCACACGAGACTCAATAAAGGATTCTGGTTTGGACAAGTCAAAGTGGTGAGTTCCTTTGTAAAGAACAATGAACCAAACATAACATGGCACCACGAGTGCTGAAGATTTAAAGATAGTGACGGCAGTGACAATGTTAGGCATTCGGATTGAAGACCGGTCCGCTGAAACGCAACTTGAGGCGACCCAACGTGTAAGAAAATGCTGAAGCTCGAGACAGTGGGGGGGCTCTCAGTCCACCACCAGCTTCAGAGAACTGGTGGCTGTCCAAACAGCAGTTCGAACTTTATGTTTCGGCCATGGGCCTACAGACCCAGCCTGATGAAAGGCGAATCGCGTTGCTGCTAACAATGACAGGTTCACAAGTGCTCGAACTGTCCAACTCGTTTGTGTTTGATAATGAGGAAAATCACAAGAAATTTGATGAAGCGATCAGGTGCTTCAATAAGCATTGTTCCCCCAAGAAGAATTAAACCATTGACCTCTAACTGTTCCGTATTCGTACCCAGAGACCTGGCAAATCATTTGACATTTTTGTCACGGACTTCAGGCTGAAGGCCCAGTCATGCGACTTAAGTGACCTGAAAGCTTCACTAATCCGTGACCAAATTGTCTTTGGTTTACATGATAAGCTTCGGGCGATATTATTGCGGGAGGACGATTTGGTGCTGGAAAAGGCAGTGAGGATTTGCCAGGTGAGCGAGATTGCTGCACAAAGAGTAGATGCACTCTGCTCAAAGACTGTTTTCACCAATATGGAAGAAGAAGCCAGTGCCATTAGTGCTGTGACGCACATCATGCAGAAACGTGGTCTCAGGGCAGGAGGCCATTTTAAGTGGCCGACAGGAGCTGCTGCCGCCATCTTGTGTCAAAAATGTGGCACTTGACATGCCCCACGGCAATGTCCAGCCTATGGAAAAGTTTGTTCCAGGTGCGGCCGAGTTGGGCACTTTGCAAAACAATGTTTTGCGCGTTCCACCATGGAACATGCATGAGTGGTGCATGAGAGATAAACACGGAAGAACAGTTTTTCATTGATATCATCGCGGCGAGAAACCAGACAACTCTCAGAAACAAAGATGAAAGCAAAATCGAAATGAAGAATGAAGATAATAAGAACTCTCAGAAAACCTTTACGTCTGTACTCAAATTGAAGGTAATGCTCAATGATACTTTAATTTGTTGTGACTTTGACCCTAAAGCAACAACCAACCTCATGAGTCGACGACCTTTGCAAAAGCTAAACATGCAGCGGGACTTTGCTGATGATAGACTTCGGAATAAGAACTTTTGAGACCTTCGATGTTTGCGAACTAGTACTCTCAGTGGCAGGCATGAAGCACATAATACTCTTTCATATTGTAGACATGGATGTACACTCAGTATTTGGGATAAAATCATGTGAATCCCTGAATCTAGTTGAGCAGCTAAATATCCTAGAAGATAGCTGGTCACCTGGGCACAGTGAATCACGGCAAGGCATTACGGTGTGCACTGTGTATGAAGATTTAGAAGAAATCCTAGTGGAGGACGACAAACCAGGCAATGGGATGGAACTGCCGATGAGCATTCCGCAATTCTGGTTAACAGTATCGAAGAACGTGCACAGGCTCAACGGCATGATAAGAGAACATGATGAACCCGTATTAAAGCATCTGCGAGATGTGAGTGTTAAATGGACAGAGAATGAAAAGCTGTGGAGCTTCAATCTGGAGTTTACATTTGGGCCTAATGAGTATTTCATGAATGAGGTGATCACTAAAGTGTATCAGTTGGACTCACGGCCGCTGACATCGTTCTTTGCTGAACCACAAATCATCGGCTGCACAATCGACTAGAGGAAGGGCAAAAATATAACAGTACCAACAATTCGAACTAAGTACAGGGGTCGGAGCACTCCAAGAACAGTGACAAGAACCATACCCAATGAATCATACTTCAACTTCTTCAGTCCCATTAAAGTTCCACAGGGTAGAATTTTAATCCAAGCTTTGATCGGCAAACAAAAGGCTGATTTTGAACTCGGCGCTCTATTTCGAAAACAAATAATTCCGTATGCAAAGTTGTATTTTTCAGGTAAAAAGACTGATGATGATGCTGAATCCAAGGCCGATTACTATGAATATCTGCTTGAAGTTATTGATGATGACGCAGAAATTGATAACATGGAAGATGAGACGGATGACAAACACTATGGGCTGCTTGTACATCTCTTCTCCAGCAGCACAGATGAGGTTCCAGTGGCACGGCTCCGGTAGCCTGCAAACAATGATGAGGTTGTCACGGGGGACGCCCAGACCGGGTTGGACTCTGTGGAGAACAAGAGTTTGGAGATGGCGCGTGTAGAAATTGAAACTGCTGATACGACTGAAGATCAGCTATTGATTGAACCAGAGATGCAAGGAGTCATCCCAATCTTGGAAAAACTGGCCTCGGAGGTATGTGGTGACCTGTTACAAGGCCTTGAAACGGCTCTGGTAATTTACTCCCAAGCAGTCGATGACACCGATGACGAATGGAGGATATAGATGAAGGTGCTGATTACAGCAATGTGGAGATTGCAACAGGAGGCAACACTGACACAGATTCTGAGGACGATCTAATGACTATATCATTATGCGGCTCCACGGACCACTCACGCATATGCGAGTAGGATCAAGCAGACCAAGTGCTTGGATTAGCTCAGCCAGAAATTATAGTCATCTGCAGTGATGATGAGCAAGTCACCGATGCTCCAGCACGCCAAGAAGAGGTGAAACCGCGAACCCTGGTTCATCCTTCATGCCGGCACGAGAAATCAAGGTGGTCCAGCATGTCGATGAGGCCGCAGAAGTGGGCCTGGTCACACCAGCCAGAGATGATGAGATGCCGAAACTTCGGCAAACAACTCAACATACAACGACAGCCAGTGCCACGTCAGAGGCTGCTACAAAGAAAAAAAGACGAGACACACCAAAATACATCACTGTGTCCTAAAACTTAAAAGAAAAAAGAGCAGAAGACTGGGAGAACTATCCCATCCTGCCAGCCAACCAGTATCAAAAGCAGTCTCAGGCAGCCAACAACAACATGCAAGAAAATGGAAGAAAAAACGACTGGTACCGCAAATATGGCAGTCTTGGACACAGGCCTTTCAAAGACACAGGGCGAAGGGTTAAGAGAAGCAAGAAGCCAGCAAGCAAACCAGGTTCTGACGAGGTGGGCAATAACTCAAAAGAATGAGATCTGCACAAAGGAAATGGACACATGTCCAGCACAGCATGTAAATGGACACTTTAGTAAAACTTGGTCACTGTAATAGCTACATATAAAGAATGTACAAAGGGTAATGTTTAATGTTACCTGTAAGAAGGGCAGCACAGTGTTACCTGTAAGAAGGGTGGCTCAGTGGTTAGCATTGCTGCCTTGCGGCACCGAGGCCCCAGGTCCGATTCCGGCTCTGGGTCACTGTCCGTGTGGAGTTCGCACATTCTCCCCGTGTTTGTGTGTGTTTCACCCCCATAACCCAAAGATGTGCAGGGTAGGTGGATTGGCCACACTAAATTGCCCCTTAATTGGAAAAAATGAATTAGGTACTCTAAATTTTTTTTTAAATGTTACCTGTAAGAAAAAAATTATCTCAATGTTTTGAACAGAAGGGGGATGTGGCGATATGCCTGCCTGTTTGGTGGTTTTCTTCATAAAGTACAAAGGACAAACACAACAGATTTCTTTAGGCAATATGTTTCCCCACTTCATTACTGCATTTGGACATGACTTTTTGGACTGTGCTTTTTTGTTTGCTTTAATTCTCTCAACATGAGCTGCAATGTTAAGAGGAATGACTGGTGAGACTTAAAAATAGATTGTTTGGGCAGCACGGTAGCACATGTGGCTAGCACTGTGGCTTCACAGCGCCAGGATCCCAGATTCGATTTCCCTCTGGATCACTGTCTGTACGGAGTCTGCACGTTCTCCCCGTGTCTGCGTGGGTTTCCTCCGGGTGCTCCAGTTTCCTCCCACAGTCCAAAGACGTGCAGGTTAGGTGGATTGGCCATGCTAAATTGCCCTTAGTGTCCAAAAAAAAGGTTAGGAGGGGTTATTGGGTTATGGGGATAGGGTGGAAGTGAGGGCTTAAGTGGGTCGGTGCAGACTCGATGGGCCGAATGGCCTCCTTCTGCACTGTATGTTCTATGTATGTATCACTACCTCCCATCTGGGAATGTCTGGGGCACCAGCTCTCAAGTCCTTGACATTGTGGGATGATTTTAATCATTCCTGTTCAGTCGAAGCTAGGTGCATGATTAGTTAAAATGTCCCAAATAATTTTTACCATTAATTTCCCAACGGCTTGGTAGATGGAATATAATGTAGGAAAATGTGAAGTTATGCACTTTGGTAGGAAGAATTATTAACCCAGTATTGTGCACAGATCATTATCAACTGCCACTGATTGAAGACTGGTTTGCTGGACTTTCTGGAGGACAGAAATTCAATAAAATTGATCTTTCACAAGCCTGTCTGCAGATGAAGGTGGCTGCAGAATCACATTGTGACCACAAAGATCTGTTTTGTTACAGAAGACTTCCATTTGGAATAACTTCTGTTCCATGCTCTGTTTCAGAGATCCATTGATCAAATTCCAAGTGGGCTAAATGGGGTGCAATGTTATTTAGATGACATTCTCATCACTGATTCAAGTGAACAGGAACACTTAAAACATTTGGAAGCTACTCTAAAAAGTTTACAGAACCACAACCTGCGAGTTAGAAAGGAAAAGTGTGACTTTTTCAAGTCATCCACAAATTATCTGGGTCACATTATCGGTGGCTTACACAAGGATCCGAAGAAGATGACAACAATCTTAGGAGCACCACATCCTCAAAGTGACAAAATTAAGGTCATTTTTGGGATTGATCAATTATTATGGTAAATTCGTACGACAAGATTGAAGGCTTTATACACTTTGCTATGTGTCAAACACGCATGGCACTATTGCATTGTATGCAAAAGCGCATATAATGAGGTAAAAGAAACCTCAAGGAAGTCAGAGCTGTTAGTTCATTATAATCTCAAGCTGGTGTTGCAACTTGCTTGTGTTGCGTCACCTTATGGGGCTGGGGCAGTTGTCTCGTACATAATGCCTTCAAGGAGAGGAATGAGCGATAGCATTCTCTTCACAAACTCTTACTAGGGCTGAAACAAATTACGCTCAGCTGCAAAAAAGGCTTTGAGCATCATTTTTGAGGGGAGTTGATCTCTATCAGATCCCATAGAGAGAAGAAAGAAAGAGCGGAGCGAGAAAGGCTAGTTGAGGAGATACTCAGAGTAGACAGGAGTTACGCGGAGACCCCCATGACAGGGCTACTGAAAGAGCGCCGGAGGCTGCAGGCGGAATTCGACCTGCTGACCACATGGAAGGTGGTAGCACAGCTGAGGAAGACCAAAGGGGCTGTCTACGAGTATGGGAGAAAGCGAGTAGAATGCTGGCGCACCAACTTCGCAAGAGGGAGGCGGCCAAGGAAATTGGGGAAATGCAGGATAAGGAGGGCAACACGGTCATAGACCCAGAGCGGGTGAACAAAGTTTTTAGGGCGTTCTACGGTAATTTGTATGAGTCGGAGCCCTCGCTGGGAGGGGAGGAGATAAAGCAATTCATGGACCAACTGAGGTTTCCAAAGGTGGAAGAGGATCTGGTGGAGGGACTGGGGGCCCCGATAGAGCTGGAGGAGATGGTAAAGGGGCTAGGGAACATGCAGTCAGGCAAGGCCCCGCGGCCGGATGGCTACCCTGTAGAATTCTACAAGACATTTTCGGAACTGCTGTGCCCACTCCTACTAAGGACCTTAAATGAGGCCAAAGAGAGAGGGATCCTCACCCCAACGATGTCACAGGCTTCGACTTCACTCATCCTCAAACGAGAGAAAGACCTGCGACAGTGTGGATCTTATAGACCGATATCGCTCCTGAATGTAGATGCCAAACTGCTGGCCAAGATCTTGGCTAATAGAATTGAGGACTGTGTCCCTGGGGTTATAGGGGAGGATCAGACAGGCTTCGTCAAGGGCAGGCAATTGAACTCCAATGTACGGAGGTTCCTAAACATCATCATGATGCCCTCAGAGGGAAGGGAGGCAGAAGTAGTGACGGCGATGGACGCAGAGAAAGCCTTTGACCGTTTGGAATGGGAGTACTTGTGGGAGGCGCTAAGAAGGTTCGGGTTCGGTGAGGGGTTCATAGATTGGGTCCAGCTACTCTACCAGGCCCCCGTGGCAAGTGTGTGCACGAACAGGGTGAGGTCGGAATACTTTAGGCTCCACCGGGGGACGAGGCAGGGGTGCCCCCTCTCCCCATTACTATTCGCCCTTGCAATGGAGCCGCTGGCTATAGCGCTGTGGACATCATGGAACTGGTGGGGGCTGGTTCGGGGGGAAGGAACATCGGGTCTCGCTTTACGCGGATGATCTGCTCCTGTACATCTCGGACCCACTAGAGGGGATGGGGGAGGTCATGCAGATTCTGAGGGACTTTGGCAATTTCTCGGGGTACAAGCTAAACGAGAAGAAAAGCGAGATATTTGTGATCCAAGCTAAGGGGCAGGAAAAGAGACTGGGAGAGCTTCTGCTGAAGATGGTCGAGAAGAGCTTTTGGTACCTAGGAATACAGGTGGCTCAAAAGTGGGATGCCCTCCACAAGCTTAATCTATCTCGGCTGAGGCAGGGGGACTTCAAAAGGTGGGACATGCTCCCGCTATCTTTAGCGGGGAGGGTGCAGACTGTTAAGATGACGGTTCTCCCCAGATTCCTGTTCGTCTTCCAGTGCCTTCCCATCTTCATCCCTAAGTCCTTCTTTAAGTGGGTGAACAAGATCATCTCGGGATTCGTATGGGCAAATAAGACCCCGTGAGTAAAAAGACTATCTAGAGCGCAGTCGGGGAGGGGGTGGGCTGGTACTGGTGATCGTTTGCAGCTACTATTGTGCGGCTAACATAGCCATGATTTGGAAATGGGTATTGGGGGAGGGGTCGACGTGGGAGCGGTTAGAGGCGGCCTCATGCAAAGGTACCAGCTAGGGGCACTTGTAATGGCACCTCTGCCGTTCTTGCCGGCCCGCTACTCCTCCAGTCCGGTGGTGATGGCGCATTAAAGATCTGGGGTCAGTGGAGAAGACGCAGGGTGGTGGAGGGAGCCTCAGTCTGGACCCCGATATGCAACAATCACAGATTTGTCCCGGGCAAGATAGATGGAGGGTTTCAAAGCTGGCATAGGGCAGGCATTAAAAGGATGGGGGACCTGTTCATAGATGGGACCTTTCGCAGCCTGAAAGCGCTGGAGGAGAAATTCTGGTTGCCCCCTGGAAATGCTTTCAGATACCTTCAGGTACCCGCCGTTCTAAAAAAACAGGTGGTGTCATTTCCACTGCTACCCCCACACAGGATACAGGATAGGGTGGTCTCCGGCACCTGGGTAGGGGAGGAGAAGGTGTCGGACATGTACCAGGAACATCAGGAGGCGGAGGAAGCTCCAGTGGAGGAAATTAAGGGCAAATGGGAGGTGGAGCTAGGCGGGGAGCTAGATGCGGGCCTGTGGGCGGATGCCCTAAACAGGATCAATTCCTCCTCATCATGTGCCAGGCTTAGTTTAATCCAGTTTAAGGTGGTCCACCGGGCACACATGACAGCAACCAGGATGAGCAAGCTCTTTGGGGTTGAGGATAAGTGTGCGAGGTGTGCGGGAAGTCCTGCAGACCATGTCCATATGTTCTGGGCATGCCCGGATCTTAAGGGATTCTGGCAGGGTTTTGCTAAGGCATTGTCCAAAATCTTGGACACGCGGGTGGTGCCGAGTCCAGAGATAGCGATCTTTGGTGTGTCAGATGATCCGGGAGTTCAAGAAGCGAAAGAGGCCGATGTACTGGCCTTTGCCTCCCTGGTAGCCCGGAGACGGATCCTTTTAATGTGGAGGGACTCTAAGCCCCCGAGTAGAGACCTGGGTTAGTGACATGGCTGGGTTTCTCAATCTCGAGAAAATAAAGTTTGCCTTGAGAGGGTCCATGGCTGGGTTCTCTCAGAGGTGGCAGCCGTTCCTCGACTTTCTAGGAGAGCAGTAACATTCAGCAGCAGCAGCATCCGGGGGGTGATGGGGGGGAATTGTTACGTTGTACTGTTCTTTTCTTTGTATATATGGTTAACTTTTATTTTATTTTGTTATATTAATGGTTGCGCACAGTTATACAAAAATTATGTTTTTAACAAAAATTTTGAATACAAATAATTTTTTAAAAAAACAATCAGGAGAAAGGCAGCAGGGCTAATGCAGTGAAACCAACAAAATAATGCACACCAGACAGAGAGATAGATGTGCAATAACTGTGGACAACCATCTGAATTCACAGACAACAAACATATAGAACAAACCACAGAGCTTGTGGAAAGCTACATCATTGGGAAAAGATGTGCAGAAAAAAGGAAGAAGATGGAAAAAATTTAGATATCAAGAACAATCACCTAGTGAATGGAGCAGCACCAAAACTGAGTCAAATTAAATCCCAGCCCAGCAAAGGTGAAGAGTTACAGCTGCTCTCCCAGCAAGTAATCCAGGGATGGTTTGATAAAGTGCAGAAAACACAGCCGGCAATACGACAACATTGATACATCAGAGATGACAATTCACTATAAGATGGTGTTCTGGTAGCTAGATCGAGAATAACAATATCCAAAACAATATAGGAAGAAGTTCTCCAGAAGACACATGAAGGCCACATGGAAATGGAGAAATGTAATCTCAAAGCCAGATTAGCTGTCCATTGGCTAGGCATCTGCAATGACATCAAAAGAAAGGTGTCCACATGATGTGTATGCCAGAAGTACAGAAATACACAGCAGAAAGAGGAGATGATAGCGACTGACTATCACCCAGACCTTCACGCACAATCAATAATCATTGTTGCAGACTACTACTCAAAGTTCCCTTTTATCTGAAAGGTGAAAGATTCAAGAGCTACAACAATCATCTTGGCAGTGTGTTATTCTGTCCACTTTGTAATGGACTCCTAAAATAGCTATATGTGATAATGGAACCCAATTCACATCCAGTGAATTTATGAAATTCACTCAACAGTGTGCGTTCACCACCATCACCTCATCACCCAAAAGGACACCAAAGGTTTATAGAAAGTCATGGCCAATCAGAAAACCCTCACAAAATGCCGAGAGACAAAAGAAGAACCAAACCTTGCCTTATCACACCAATTTACGCCTCTCATGATTGGCATGATATCACCTGCAGAGCTTTTGAATGGAAGAAAGTATTAGACAACTCTGCCAAGCAAGATACTTCCTCCAAGCACTTCCTCCATGTTCATTTGGAAGAAGTAAAAGAACCGCTCACTGATGCACAGGAGGAAAGCGGTCAGCACTTCAACAAGCATGACAAACCTGTGCCTGAGTTATTAAAAGGACAAACTGTATAAGATCCAATCTTGAAAACCTAAAACCAGCAGAGCTGTTGGTGTAGCTGAGACTCCAAGATCATAGAATCGTTGAGACCATCATGCAAAGGAGAAGGAACAGAGTCCAGATTCAATCCACACTTGAGGTGGAAAAGCCGAAAACACACTAACCAGCGAGACAACACCAACACATCAACAACACCAGAAACATCGCTAACCAGCGAGACCACATCGACACAGCAAGAACACCAGAGACATCTCTAACCAGCGAGATCACATCAAAAGCACCAGCAACATCACTAACCAGTGGGGCCAAATCAACACATCAACAACACTGGCAATATCACTAACCAGCGAGACCAAATCAAGACATAAACAACACTGGCAACATCACTAACCAGCGAGTCCAAATCAACACATCAACAACATCAGCAACAGCACTAACCAGCTATACCACATCAACACCAGCTACAAGACCAACCAGCGAGACAACATCAACAACACCACTAACTAGCTAACTCAAATCAGCACATCAACAACACCGGCAACATCACTAACCAGCGAGACAACGTCAACAACACCATTAACCAGCTAGACCATATTAACGCATCAACAACACTGTCAACATCACTAACTAGCGAGGCCACATCAATAACACCAGCAACATCACTAACCAGCAATGCAACATCAACAACTCAGAAAACGGACTTCCAGTGGCGGCCATGGAGTAAGTGGCCGTGCATGAGGTTGCTCCTACCCGAGGACGCATTCTTTGGCCTTTTCTGCCCGATTTTCGGGGATCTTCAAATGGAAGAAGTAACAGGATTAAGGAAATAGATTTTCTCCTTCAACGAGGGTTGTCAAAAAACAATAAAACGAGGAGTGTGTTGTGCAAAGGGCATTCCTCAGACCAGAACAACATGAGTGGCGCTGGAAAGGAAAACATGGCAGAAGGACCTATGAGTCACCGCGTACACAGTGGTCGACAGAGCAGTTGATCAAATTCATCTCCAAATTCAACAGAGGCTGGCGGCCTCAGAGGACCTAGTGAGAGCTGTCGAGCCGATAAAGATTAGAGCAGTCTCGAGATGCAGAGGGCGTCGATCCAGAAGGTGGAGGAATCAGTGGCGGACCACAAGGATCGGATTGCCTTTTTAGAGGCCGAGATGCTGGTAATGGTGGAGGGGCTGAAAAAGCAGAGGGAGAAGGGTGACGACCTTGAGAACCAATCACGGAGGCAGAATTTAAGCATTGTTTGACTACTTGAAGGCACTGAAGGAATGAAGGCCAGGGAATATGTGACCAAAATGTTTGAGAAGCTGGTGGGGGAGGGCATCTTTGACCATCCTCCCAAAGTGTATTGAGCTCATCCGTCGCAGAGGGATAGACGACCGTTGAGGAGAGCGGAAAGGAGCTTTCGATACTTGGGGATTCAGGTAGCGAGGAGCTGGGGGCACTGCACAAACTTAATTTGTCGCGGTTGGTGGAACAGATGGAGGAGGATTTTAAAAGGTAGGACATGTTGCCACTCTCGCTGGCGGGTAGGGTACAGTTGGCTAAGATGGTGGTCCTCACGAGATTTCTTTTTGTATTCCAATGCCTCCCAATTGTGATCACTAAGGCCTTTTTAAGAGGGTAAGCAGGAGCATTACGGGATTTGTGTGGGCGAGCAAGATCCCGCGGGTAAGGAGGGGGTTCTTGGAGCGTAGCAAAGATAGAGGAGGGTTGGCGTTGCAGAATTTGGGTGGTTATTATTGGGCAGCCAACGTGGCAGTGATCCGTAAGTGGGTGATGGAGGGAGAGGGGGCGGCGTGGAAGAGGTTGGAGATGGCGTCCTGCAAAGGTACGAGCCTGGGGGCGCTGGTGACGGCACCGCTGCCGCTCTCGCCGACAAGGTATACCACGAGCCCGGTGGTGGTGGCAACGCTAAAGATCTGGGGGCAGTGGAGATGGCACAGGGGTGTGACGGGAGCCTTGGTGTGGTCCCCGATCAGAGACAACCATCGGTTTGTCCCAGGAAGGATGGACGGGGGATTTCAGAGCTGGCATCGGGTAGGGATTAGAAGAATGGGGGACCTGTTCATTGACGGGACGTTTGCGAGCTTAGGGGCGCTGGAGGAGAAGTTTGGGCTACCCCTGGGAAACGCTTTCAGGTACATGCAAGTGAGGGCGTTTGTGAGGCGGCAGGTGAGGGAATTTCCGCTATTCCCGGCACGGGATTCAAGATAGGGTGATTTTGGGCGTATGGGTCGGGGAGGGCAAGGTGTCGGCGATATACCAGGAGATGAAAGAAGAGGGGGAAGCTTTGGTAGAGGAGCTGAAGTGTAAATGGGAGGAGGAGTTGGGGGAGGAGATTGAGGAGGGGCTATGGGCTGACGCCCTAAGTAGGGTTAATTCCTCTTCCTCGTGTGCCAGACTTAGCCTGATACAATTTAAGGTGGTTCATAGAGCGCATATGACAGGGACGAGGCTGAGCAGGTTCTTTGGGGTGGAGGACAGATGTGGGAGGTGCTCAGGAAGTCCGGCGAACCATGTCCATATGTTTTGGTCATGCCCGGCACTGGAGGGGTTCTGGAGGGGAGTAGGCGGGAACAGTATCTAAGGTGGTGAAAGTCCGAGTCAAGCCAAGCTGGTGGCTAGCACTATTTGGAGTAGTGGACGAGCTGGGAGTGCAGGAGGCGAAAGAGGCCTGCATTCTGGCCTTTGCGTCCCTAGTAGCCCGGCGAAGGATCTTGCTGATGTGGAAGGAGGCGAAGCCCCCCAGCGTGGAGGCCTGGATAAATGATATGGTTGGGTTTATCAAGTTGGAAAGGATAAGGTTTGCCTTGAGAGGGTCTGCGCAGGAGTTCTACAGGCGGTGGCAACCGTTCCTAGACCGTCTCGCGGAACGTTAGATGAAGGTCGGACAGCAGCAACAGCAACCCGGGGGGGGGGGGCATCGTTCGTGGGGGGGGGGAGGGGGGTTTCTCTGGGGGGCATTTGAGCAAGAAAACACATGAATGATCCGGAAACTGACATGTACGGGAAGTTAGGGACAGCACGGTAGCATTGTGGATAGCACAATTGCTTCACAGCTCCAGGGTCCCAGGTTCGATTCCGGCTTGGGTCACTGCCTGTGCGGAGTCTGCACATCCTCCCCGTGTGTACGTGGGTTTCCTCCGGGTGCTCCAGTTTCCTCCCACAGTCCAAAGATGTGCAGGTTAGATGGATTGGCCATGATAAATTGCCCTTAGTGTCCAAAATTGACCTTAGTGTTGGGTGGGGTTACTGGGTTATGGGGATAGGGTGGAGCTGTTGACCTTGGGTAGGGTGCTCTTACCAAGAGCCGGTGCAGACTCGATGGGCCAAATGGCCTCCTTCTGCACTGTAAATTCTATGATATTCTATGATAATCCAATGTACAAAGTTTTGTATCTTATTGACTTGCCATGTTCATGTCTTGCCACGCGAGTTCTTTTTCTTTTCTTTGTTACTGGGGTGGGGGGGTTTGTTTGTAAGGTGGAGAAAGAAGAAAGCTGGAGACGGGCCCTGTGCAATTATAATGAGGCTACACCAGTACCTAGACAAGGAAAGGATGCTGAAGTGGGACAAGGAGACCCGTAAATGTACCTGAGAAGGTCACAAGGTCTGTATTTTCCAGACTTTGAAGCTGAGCTGGCCACGAGAAGGACTGGGTTTAATAAGGTCAAGGCTGTTCTTTTCAAGAACAATATTTGGTTTGCCATGATACTGTTATGGGCCAGGGTTAGATAACCTCAAAGTGTATCATGGAGTCCACCTGACCCACAACCTTTACTAGATTGTGGTATGGGGAGCACACGGCCCACTCTACAGGGGTGGTACAGCAGAAATGGAAAAATATTTTTTAAAGCAAAACAATGTTTATTCTATGAACTCAAGTTAACCTTTTTAAAACATACAGTGAACATCTTAGCAACCATTAATTCAAATACAACCCCCAAAGACTGCAACACTAAGTAATTCTTAAGCTGTCCGTTTACCATCCAGAAGACTTACAAAAAACATAACCTTTAACAGAAGCACATCAGGTTAAAGTCACTACTCGAAACATTTATAATTCTGAATTCACCAAATGATCAAGAGACAGTCTTTTCATGGCAGAGAGAACAGCAGTACAGCTGCTTTGTCTGGCTTCAGCTCCAACACTGAAAACGAAACCAAAAAGACACAGACACACCCAAGCTTTTCTCAAAGTGAAACTAAAAAGCAGAGCCAGAGCTCAGCTCCACCCACACTCTGACATCACTGCAGTAACATGAGCAGCCAAACATTTCTTAAAGCGACATTCTCATGACAATATACACCCAGCTCGTTTGTGGGTTACATATGGAGGAAATGTGCATGTGCAAAGTAATAAGAATCTTTATTAGTGTCACAAGTAGGCTTACATCAACCCTGCAATGAAGTTACTGTGAAAATCCCCTAGTCGCCACATTCCAGCGCCTGTTCGGGTACACTGAGGAAGAATTCAGAGTGTCCAATTCACCAAACATACACGTCTTTCGGGACTTGTGGGAGGAAACTAGCGAACCCGGAGGAAACCCATGCGGACACGGGGAGAACATGCAGACTCCGCACAGACGGTGACCCAAACGGGAATCAAACCCGGGTCCCTGGTGCTGTGAAGCAACAGTGCGAACAACTGTGCTGCCATGCCGCCAACGGGGTTGCCATACGCTCCTATGTTGAGATTAACATAAATGAGGAGACCTCGTCTTCCATACTTTGGGAGGAGTTGAAGGTAGTAATCAGAAGAGAGCTGATCTCGATTAAAGCACATAAGGACAAATTGGAAAGGATAAGACTGGTGGAAGCCATTCTCGCAGTAAATAAGAATACTTGGCCTCTCCTGAAGAGGGTTTGTTGAAGGAGAGAAGGAAGCTCCAGATGGGGTTTGAACTTATATCAACAAAAGTGGTGGGACAATTGCACTGGGCCAGGGTTTCACTTTACGAGCACGAGGAAAAAGCCAGTAGGCTGCTCGCACACCAGCTGAGGCTACAGGCAGCGGCAAGGGAGATTGGGGCGGATAAAGACACTGGGGGTAGGGTGATCATTGAGCCAAGGAAGTTGAATGGAGTGTTCGAAGCCTTCTATTGGGGGCTGTACAGATTGGAGTCTGGGTGGGGGGGGGGGGGGGGGGGGGGGGGCTGTAAAGCAGTTCCTAGACGGTTTAAACTTCCTGGTGGTGGAGGAAGGGAAAGTGCAAGGATTGGGAGCCCCACTTGATCTGAAGGAGGTGATGGGAGGCATTAGGTCTGAGAAGGCTCTGAGACCTGACAAATTTCCAGTTGAATTCTATAAAAGGTTTGCCACGGTATTGGGACGGCTCCTGGTTGAAATGTTTAATGATTTGTTGGATAAGGGAGAGCTCCCACCCACATTAGCACAGGCCTCATTCTGAAGAAAGGTAAAGACCTGTAGGACTGCGGGTCCTATCGACCAATTTCACTTCTAAACGTGGATGTGAAGTTGTCGGCCAACGTGTTAGCAACATGCCTGGAGGATCAGATATCAGGGGTGATAGTGTAGGACCACACAGGGTTTGTGAAGGGTAGGCAGTTATCGTCAAATATCAGGAGATTGTCAAATGTGGTGATGATCTCCCCGCCCGGCCAGGAAATGGACGTGATAACATCTGTGGACAGAAAAGGCTTTTGACTGGGTTGAGTGGGAGTATCTTTTTGAAGTACGAGGGTGATTTGGTCTTAGCCGGGGTTTGTGGGCTGGATTAGATTGTTATAAGGACCTCCACAGCAAGTGTGCGTACAAACACTATAGGTTCAGGATATTGTAGTTTGCAACGGGGAACGAGGCAGGGGTGTCTGCTATCCCTGTTGCTCTTTGCACAGGTGATCGAAACACTAGCAATGGCGCTTCAGACATCGACAGAGTGGAGAGGAATAGAGAGGGGATGAGTGGAGCACCAAGACACCCTGTCTCACAGACCCGGTTTCCAGTGTAGGGCGGATTTTGGTAATCCTGATGAAATTCGGCTTGTTCTCAGGACATAGCTTAACGTGGGTAAAAGGAAGGTGTTCCCGGCCAATGCTCAGATACAAGAGAGGGGTTTGGACAAGTTGCCGTTCCGGCTGGTTAGGATGAGCTTTTGACATCTAGGAATCTGGCTGGCACATAATTGGCCACAGCTACATAAATTAAACTTGGCCTATCTGGTGGACTTTAAGAGATGTCCTCCCACTGTCATTGGCATTACGGACCCAGACTGTAAAGATGGCAATTCTCCCGAAGATTTTGTTTGTCTTTCAGAACCTCCCGATCTTCTGACCTAAATTTTTTTTAATGAGGGTAAACAGCATGATTACGGACTTTATATGGGTGGGGAAGATACCTAGGACTCGGAGCATATTTTTGGAGTGGGACAGGCGGTCGGGTGGTTTGGCATTACCGAATTTGCTAAATTATTACTGGGCAGCGAATGTGGTGCAGGTTTGGCAATGGGTCTTAAAGGAAGCATCGGTGTGGGGATGGATGGAAGAGGCTTTCTGCAGAGGGACGAATGGAGGAGGCTTCCTGCAGAGGGACAGGTCTGAGGGCATTGGTGATGGCACCTCTTCAATTCTCACTGACAAAATCCTTCACAAATCCGGTGGTGGTTGCCACATTGAGGATCTGGAACCATCTCAGGCACATGTTAAGATAGAGTGCATGTCATTGCGGGCTCCAATCTGTAGTAATCACAGATTTATCCCAGCAGGGTTTGACTCAACGTATTGGTTGTGGGGGTGAGAGGGGATAGAGTAGTTTCGAGGTCTTTGGTGCCTGCAACATCAACAACATGACTAACCAACGAGACAACATCGAAACACCAGCAACATCACTAACGAGCGAGACATCACAGCATCACCACCAAACGTTAGCGACACCAAGTGTTATGGACCAGGGTTTAGAAAACTCCAAATTTTATCATGGAGTTCACTGACCTACAACTGTTTATTGATTTTGGTCACAATGAGCATAAGAGCCTGCCTTTCAGGTGTTATTCAACAGCGTTCTGAGGCTCTTTTAATCAAAAAACCTTTATTCTATGAATTTAGTTTACATTTGTATAAACACACAGTAAGAATTTTTATCAACTACAGACATAAAGATCACACACAGCTACAGTAATCTATGTGTAACGCTTAATGAATTCCCCCTTAACTGTTCCAATTCAATAACAAAATCCAATAAAACCAGAAACCCTCTTTTCAAAGGTGTGGCCCAGCACACGGCATTCTTACTGGTATAAGACTTGTTATTGATACTCTGTTCCCCTTTTTAAACAGCAGGTTTGAATTCCGTCCAGAAAGCAATTATCTGTTTTAAGTTATCAAGCAGTGTGGAAACAGCTTTTAAAATGAAGATCGAGAGACACTTCTTTCAACCTGTGCAGTTCAAAGCCAGTCCAAAACTCAAAGCGAAAGTAAAACTCATAGAGCCACAGCCCAGCTCCACCCACACAATGACATAATTGGAGCCATGTGATAAGACAAAAACATCTCTTAAAGGGACACACCCATGACACAAGTAAAACTACAACACCAGAAGCAACTCATACAACATTGCCTGTGCAGGGTGTCAACTCACCACTGAGAGCGATGAATGCCAAATCCAAAAGATGGAGGCACAATGTCCTACCACCTAAGTGACACCATGAATGAAATTGTCAATAAGAAGTCAAGCTATACTTTAAGGTGTTCAGTTTACTCATAAAAGTCCATTGTTAATCTTCTTTAGATTAGAAAGGAAAGATAGAGATTGGAATACTTATATTGATATAGAGGCATTTTGTTGTGTGAATGTATATCCCATGATGCTACATTCACTGACGCATTGAAGTAACAACGTAATGTCTACTGGTCCACCAGCTACATGGACAGCGGAAGAAAATACACTCAATGAAGTTCCAGCATTTCGAGTCTAAAGTGTGATTATTCGTAATTTATGGGAACCAGACAATATAACACCAAAAATAATGACCCCTGTGTTCCACTGAACATTGTTATGACACCCTGGGTTAATGCGTAGTCAATTCCAGCCCTACAGACCCGGAATCCCAACACAAGTGAATTAACCAATAATTTGTCTATAGTTTCTGAGATCTTTGGCCCCTAACTGCTCCAATGACTTCCAGGCACCAGATTTTTAAGTGTAACACAACAACTGTTTATTTATAGAAATAAGACATGTAATGCTCATAATAGAATATCGGCCAGCTAATCTACCCCCCCCCCCTTTTACCACCCCACCCTTTACCCAAACACACACAAGACAAACCCATACAGAGGGACGGGAGGGGTAAAAGTAATAGGAATTTACATTGACTTCCAGTGGCGACATGTAGGTGGAAGTTGCACGTTGAGTGACTCCTTCCAGAGTTCCCATTTTTTGGCTCTTTTCACATAGTTTTGGGGGGAACTTTCATGTGAACTGTCTTCTATAAAGTCATGGGAATTATAGTATCCCAATGAAAGAATACGGCACAAAAGGGAATGAACACTAGTCCGCCTGTGGACCCGAGTTCGGTACGGAAAGATGTGGGAGGAAAGATGGCGGGAGCAAGCTCGTTGGATGCGGCTACGCCCATTATGGTGGACACGTTGGCCGAGGTGATGGCGGTGGAGTTTGAACGGCAGTTTGCCAAACATTTTGAGTGGCATGGGAAGGAGATTATGGGAAAATTCAAACAGTTGATGGAAGATACACTGGCCCCAATAAAGAAGGGTCCTGGAAAGATGTTGAAGGCGATGAGGGAGTATGGTGAGGTGGTGAAGGGGGTGGAGGAGGCATTGTCATGGCGCAGCAATCAGCTCACCTCGATGGGAGATGAGCTGCAGAAGGTGGAGGACAGTAATAAAGGGCTGAGAGCCAAAGTGGAGGATCTGGAGAACAGGTCATGGCGGCAGAATCTTCGGATCGTGGGGCTGCCCAAGGGGCTGGAGGGCCCGAGGCCGATGGAGTACTTTTCAGGAATGTTTGCCAAATTGTTAGTGGAGGAGGAGAATACTTCCCTCTTTGAGCTGGATGGGGATCATCGGTCACTCCAGCCGAAGCCAAAGGCGAATGATCTACCAAGAGCTGTGATAGTCTGTTTTCAAATTGGGTCAAATTGTTGTATAAGGAACCGAAGGTATGTGTCCATACGAATGAGGGGAACTCGGGATATTTTCAGCTGCATAGGGGAACAAGACAGGGGTCTCCCATGCCCCCTTTTGTTTGCGCTGGTAATAGAGCCCTTTGTATGCGCTGTGGAGCTCGTAAGTGGAGGGGGATAGTGAGGGGGTGGAGGGTGGGTAGAGCATAGGGTGTCCCTGTATGCCATCGGTTTCCATGGTGGGGGGTATAATGGGGCTGCCCAAGCGATTTGGGGCCTTTCTGGGATACAGATCAAATTTGGAGAAGAGCGAGTGCTTTTCGGTCTCCCCCTCGGGGACAGGAGCTGGCTGGGGGTCTGCCGTTTCATGTGGAGACTACTCACCTCAAGTAACTGGAGGTGCAAGTGGGCTTGAGATTGCGCCCGGCTCTGTAAATTCAGTTTTACGAGTCTGATGTGCAGGGTCAAGGTGGATTTGCTGAGGTGGGACATCCTCCCCTATCATTGGCAGTCCGGGTACAGGTGATAAGGATTAATGTTTTGCTGCAGTTTTAATTTTTATTCTAGTGTTTACTGGTCTTTCCGAAAATGTTTGTTGTGAGAGTGGAACGGTTGATTTTGTTGTTTGCCTGGGCAGGTAAGTTAACAAGGTTTCGGTGCTTCAGAGAGGATGACAGTCAAGGGGTCGGGCTTTGTCAAATCTGATGTATTATTATTGGGCGGCGAACACCGAGAAGGTGGGGGGCTGGGGTTGGGGGCCGGAGGCTATGTTGGTGAGGATTGAGGCAGGCTCTTGTAGGGGGTCAGGGTTGCAAGCGCTGGCAATGGCGCCGCTCCCATTTGCCCAGGAGAATTATTCGTGTAGTCCGGTGGTGGTGGCCACGCTGAAAACATGGAGGCAATTCCAACAACATTTTAGGTTAGGGGCAGGGTTGAGGCTGATGCCGATCCGAGAAAATTATGTGTTTGAGCCGGTGAGATTGGATGCTAGGTTTTGGGGATGGGTGGAGTGGGGGGGGTAGGGGCGGCGGAAATTAAGGACTTATTTCTGGAAGGGCGGTTTGCAAGCTTGGAGGTGTTGACAGAGAAGTTTGGGGGATTCCGCGGGGGGGAGGCTTTTAGGGATATGTAGGTGCTGGATTTTGTCAGGAAGGTTTTCGGTGACACCACCCTCCTCGTTGTTGGAGGGGGTGTTGTTGGGGATAGGGTTGGAGGTGGGGGTCATCTTGACAATTTATGGGAGGATTCTGGAGGAGGATACAGTGTCGATGGAGGTTGCTAAGACCAAGTAGGAGGAGGAGCTAAGGTGGCTCTGAAGGAGGAGTTGTGGTGTGAGGTGTTGCGGACAGTAAATGCCTCAACTTTGTGGTGTTACCACAGTTAAAGGTAGTGCAGAGGGCACACCTGATGAGGCCAAGGATGAGCCAGTTGTTTGACGGGGTGGAGGAAATTTGCGAGCTGTGTGGGATGGGACCAGCCAACCATGTACATTTGTTCTGGTCCTGTCCGAAGTTGGAGAAATTCTGTGGGTTGTTTATCAGCTCCATTTCGGCGATCTTACACTTGGACTTGGAGCCCAGTTTCCTGGGGGCCATGTTTCAGGTGTTGGACATGCCGGAGTTGCAGACAGGGGCAGGGCAGATGTAGCCTTCGTCTCATTGATTGCATGCAGGGTCCTGTTGGGGTGGAGGTCAGCTTCTCTGTTCTGTGCCTCAGTGTGGCTGGGGGACCTGATGGAAGTTCTGTATCTTGAGAAGGTGAAGTTCATCTTGGGGGGGGGGTGTGATGGAAGGGTTCCATAAGAGATGGGGTCTGTTTATCATTCACTTTAAAGAGTTAATCACCGTCAGCCGCTAAGGGGAGGGGGAGTTTGGGAAGGGGATAGGGATGGGGGGGTTATTCTTTGAGTCATATGTGTGTTGGTCGTTAGAGTCGGGGGGAGGTGCTTCTGTTATTCTTTTTGCTTTGTGTTGTATTGTTTTATTTATAAAATATTAATAAATGAATAAAAATATTTTTTTAAAATAGGGATTGAAATATGAAATGGAAGATGAGTGCCCCTTGCTTCGGGTGTTGAAGTCATTGCAGCAGTAGGCCATCTCTTCCCTGGACGCAGAGTAATTCAAAGTGGTTGGATTACTAACAAGGATCTTCTGGCAGTCACATTCAGTCAGAACTCCCAGGATGCATGTTTCCCTCTGGCGAGTCACTTTAACTGTTATTAACCTGGGCCATCATTCCAAAATAACCACCTCAGGCCCGTGTATTTATTATTTGTGGCTAGCTCTACCAGAATGCCTAACAGCCCTTCTGCAATAAGAGCAGAGTTTCCCACACGAGATTTCAAAAAGGGTTTTTAAACAACTGACGCTGCCTGCAGCGTCAGTTGCAGAAATTCCCATTGTGGCCACCCCAAGCAGGTGAATCTGAGGAAGGAGCTGCGCTCCGAAAGCTAGTGATTTGAAACAGACCTGTTGGACTTTAACCTGGTATTGTAAGACTTCTTACTGTGTCCACCCCAGCCCAATGCTGGCATCTCCACAACATGGCTATTTGTGAAGCCCAAGATCCCATTTGCTTTGCAAACCACTTTTTAAAAAAATTGTTCATGGGATGTGGTTAGGCCAGCATTTATTACCCATCTCTAATTGCCTTGAGAAGGTGGGGATGAGCTATCTTCATGAATCGCTGCAGTCCATGTGTTGTGGGAACACCCACAGTACTGTTAGGAACAGAGTTCCTGGATTTTGATCCGGTGACAGTGAAGGAACGGCAATATATTTCCAAGTCAGGATGGTGTGTGGCTTGGAGGGGGTGGTGGTGGTGTTCCCATGTATCTTCTGCCTTTGTCCTAGGTGGTAGAGGTTGCAGGTTTGTAGGGTGCCTTTGAACGAGCCTTGGTGAGCTGCTACAGTGCCTCTTGTAGATGATACACACTGCTGCCACTGTGTGTTGGTGGTGGAGAGAGTAAATGTTTGTGGAAGACGTGCCAATCAACTGGGCTGCTTTGTCCTGGATTGTGTTGAGCTTCTTGAGTGTTGTTTGAACTGCACTTATTCAGACAAGTGGAGAGTATACCATTACACTCCTGACTTGTGCCTTGTAGAGATGGTGGACAAGATTTGGGGAGTCAGGAGGTGAGTTACTCTCTGCAGAATCCCCAGCCTTGGATCTGCTCTTGTAGCCACAGTATTTATATGACTGTAAAGTCCAGTTTCTGGTCAATAGTAACCCCCCTCCCTCCCCCAGATGTCAGTAATGGGGGATTTAGCAATGGGAATGCCATTGAATAGCAAGGGCAGATAGTTGGATTCCCTCCTGCTGGAGGTGGTCATTGCCTGACACTTGTGTGATGCGAATGTTATTTGCCACTTACCAGCCCAAGCCTGAATATATTCCAGGTCTTGCTGAACATGGGCATGGACTGCTTTAGTATCTGGGGAGTTGCAAATGGAGCTGAATATTGTGACATCATCAGCGAATATCCCCACCTCTGATCCTACGATGGAAGGAAGGTCATTAATGAAACAGCTGAAGGTGGTTTGGTCTAGGAATCGACCCTGAGGAACTCCTACAGCGAGACACTGGAACTGACATGATTGACCTATAACCACCACAACCATCTTCCTTTGAGTTATGTATGACTTCAACCAGTGGAGAAATTTTCCCTTTGATTCCCAGTGACTCCAGTTTTGTTCAGACTCCATGATGCCACAGTTGGTCACATGCTACCTTGATACCAAGGGCAGTCACTCTTACCTCACCTCTTGAGTTCAACGCTTTTTGTCCTGAATTCCATGATCCAAGTCATTTATAAATAGCAAAAAAAGCAGTTGACCTAGCACTGACTCTTGGGAACACCACTGTCTACCACCCTGCAGCCTGAAAAATAACCATTTTCCACAACTCACTATTTTCAGTCCTTAAGCCAGTTTTTTTAAATCCAAGCTGACACTGGCCCTCCTATTCCATGAGTCTCAATTTTGTTAACCAACCTTTAATGTGGTACTTTGTCATATGCTTTTTTAAAATCCATATGGATACCATTCACCGCATTCCGTTCATCAACCTTCTCTGTTACTTCATCAAAATATTCAATTACATTAGTGAAGCATGATATGGCATTTATAAATCCCCACTGGTTCTGCTTAGTTAACTCAAACCTCTCCAAGTTCCTGTGTATTATTTTCCCCGAATATTGTTTGTAAAACCTTATTGAACAGTGATATTCAACTCATTGACCTGTAGTTGCTCGGACTGTCCTTTCTTGAATTAGGGTATCACATTTGCCACTCTTCAATTCTCTGGCACCTTCTCCCTATCGAGGGAAGATTGGAAGGTAAGGCAAGCCCTTCTGCTATCTCCACCTCAAACTCCTTCAGCATCCTGGATACAAGCCATCCAGTTCAGATTACTTATCCACCCTAAGCTGAGCCAACTTTTCCAATACCTTCACCCTCTCAATTTTCATATATCCATTGCCTCACTGGGGAGGATTCTCTGAGTCCGCTAGTCAGCGGCAGGATTCACAACAGCCCATTGAATAGGGCATCGGGCAAAAATCGGCTTTCAAGCCGGGTATCAAACCTGTTGTGATTCTCCCAGCCCGCCCCACTGGACCCAAAGGGTTTCCCATCCAGATCCGACAGGAAAATTCAAAGTCCTCACCTGCATTCATTTTAATGCAATTATCGGGCTGGAAGCCCGAGTCAATGGCCTCCTATGGTCCTCCCCCCCCCAAGACAGGATTCCCGCTGGTGTGAATTGGCATACGTCCTGAAAATGGGAACCTTGCATTTGGGGGGGGGGGGGGGGGGCAGGGTGTGAGTACCCTCCCTACACTTGCCTCCAAGGTCCTTCATGGGAGATGCGGGTGATGGGGGGCTTGCGCTGGGCTTGAAGGGCTCAGGTTAGAGGTCTTTCCTGGAATTGGGGTCATTTGGCTAATCTTCCCATCTGCAGCCTTTAAACCCTTTAAACTGTCTGACAGCATGTCAAGATGAAAGTTCTCTTGAGAAGAGAGTGACAGTCTTCCCATCTCAAGTCCCTTTTGTCTGTCAATGTGCCAAGTTCAGACTTCCGGTTGCGGCTATGCAGAGGTAAGTCGCACGTTCGGTAGCTCCCGCTTGGAACGGACTTTTGGGCTCTTTTCAGGGCCCCCAACGGCATTTTTTCAACATTTCCCGGTGTGGGAAGAAGACTGCAACATTCCCCCGACAGTGTATGGCTTGGACCAGGAGCGGGGCGACTAAAAAAGTGGTGGTGAACCCAAAGTAAGTGCGAGGGATAAAGAGCAAGATGGCGGCGGGCGGGGACCAGACAGCGTGGATCCAGTGGGCGCAGGAGCAGCAGGAGGTTATCCAGCGCTGCTTCAGGGAGTTCAAAGTGCTCCTGCTGGAGCTGATGAAGGCTTCTATCGATAAGCTGCTGGAGACCCAGACGGCCCGGGGGTGGCGATCCGCGAGGTCCGACAAAAGGTCTCCGATAACAAGGACGAGATCTTGGGCCTTGCGGTAAAGGTGGAGGCGCACGAGGCGGTCCACAAAAAATGGCAGGAACGGTTCGAGGAGATGGAGAATCTGCGGACCCTGGGCCTCCTGGAGGGGCTGGAGGGGTCGGACGTGGGGGCCTATGTGGTCACCATGTTAAACTCGCTGATGGGAGCGGGGTCCTTCCAGGGGCCCCTGGAGCTGGAAGGGGCCCATAGAGTGCTGGCGAGGAGGCCCAAGGCTAACGAGCCGCCGCGGGCGGTGCTGGTGCAGTTTCATCGGTTCGCTGATCGGGAGTGCGTGCTCAGATGGGCCAAGAAAGAGAGGAGCAGCAGGTGGGAGAACGCAGAGGTTCGAATATATCAGGATTGGAGCGCGGAGGTGGCGAAGAAGAGGGCCGGGTACAACCGGGCGATGGCGGTGCTGCACAGGAAGGGGGTAAAGTTTGGCATGCTGCAGCCGGCGCGACTGTGGGTCACCTACAAGGACCGGCACCATTATTTTGAGTCCCCGGAGGAGGCGTGGGCCTTTGTTCAGGCCGAGAAGCTGGACACAAACTGTGGGTCAGGATGGGTGGTCGGGGATTGCTGTTGGTGTGTTACATTTTGAGGGGGGTTCTTTGCTCTTGTTTCTTTTTGATTCGGGGTGGGTGGTTAGGGTGGGTTGGGCACTGTTTTGGTTGGGTCTGTCGGGTGAGCTCTTGGAGGGGGGCAAGTAAATGGAGTAGGGGTGGATGGCGGGAGGGGGGATGGTGCCCCGTGGGTGAGGGGGAGGCCCGAGTCATGGGTGAGGGGACTGGGCTTGTCAAAGGAGCTGCGTCAAGAGGTGGCGGGGCCGGGCAGGTGGAAAGCGCAGGCTTTTTCCCGCGCTGAAGGCTGGAGGGGGGGGGGGCGGGGCGGAGAAGCGAGGGTTGTTTCCCGCGCTTGGGATGGAAGGGGGAGGCGGAGAGCCTGCTGACGGGTAATGGAGGAGGAGGGGATGTCCCACAATGGGAGGTGTCGAAGGAGAGGTGAGAGTGGCCGGGGTCAGCAGGAGTCAGCTGACTTGCGGGAGTGCAATGGGGGGAGCAAAGCAGCTAGGAGAGGTCCTAGCTGGGAGGGGGAGGGGGGGAACCGGGTTGCTGCTGGTATGGTCAAGGGGGAGCTGGAGCGAGTAGAGGGGGTTGGGACGGGGGTCTTCCACCGTGGGGAACGGGCCGGGCGTGGGGTGCGGGTAGCCCCCTGATCCGGCTGATTACCTGGAATGTAAGGGGACTGAACGGGCCGGTCAAGCGGGCCCGGGTGTTCACGCACCTGAAGGGGCTGAAGGCGGATGTGGTCATGTTCCAGGAGACATACCTGAAGGTGGCAGACCAGGTAAGATTGAGGAAGGGTTGGGTAGGTCAGGTGTTTCATTCGGGGTTGGATGCCAAAAATCGGGGGGTGGCGAACTTGGTGGGAAAGAGGGTGTCGTTCGAGGCGTCGAGCATTGTGACAGACAATGGCGACAGGTATGTAATGATCAGTGGTAAGCTGCAAGGGGAGAGGGTGGTGCTGGTCAACGTGTACGCCCCGAACTGGGACGATGCGGGTTTTATGCGACGCATGTTGGGTCGGATCCCGGACTTGGAAGTGGGAGGCCTGATAATGGGGGGGACTTCACGGTGTTGGATCCGGCATGGATCGCTCCAGGTCTAGGACGGGTAGGAAGCTGGCGGCGGGAAGTGCTGAGGGGGTTTATGAACCAGATGGGAGGGGTGGAGCCTTGGAGATTTGCAAGGCCGGGGGCTAGGGAATTTTCATTCTTCTCGCATGTTCATAAGGCCTATTCCCTGATCGACTTTTTTATTATGAGCAGGGCGCTGATAGCGAGAGTAGCGGATACCGAGTACTCGGCGATAGCCATTTCGGATCACGCCCCGCATTGGGTAGACCTAGAGCTGGGGGAGGAGAGGGACCAGTGCCTGCTGTGGAGCTTGGAGGTGGGGCTGTTGGCGGACGAGGAGGTGAGTGAGCGGGTCCGAGGAAGCATAGAGAGATACCTGGAGGTCAACGATAACGGGGAGGTCCGAGTGGGGATGGTCTGGGAGGCGCTGAAGGCGGTGGTTAGGGGAGAGCTGATCTCAATTAGGGCCCACAAGGAGAGGAGAGAGCAGAGGGAGAGGCTGGTGGGGGAGATGGTGAGGGTAGACAGGAGGTATGCAGAGGTGCCTGAGGAGGGACTGTTGAGGGAGAGGCGTAGCCTCCAGGCCGAATTCGACCTGTTGACCACCAGGAAGGCAGAGGCACAGTGGAGGAAGGCCCAGGGGGCGATTTATGAATATGGGGAAAAGGCAAGTCGGATGCTAGTGCATCAGCTTCGGAAGCGGGACACAGCTAGGGAGATCGGGGGAGTTAAGGATAGGGGAGGGAGGTGTGGTGCGGAGTGGGGTTGGCATCAATGTGGTCTTCTGGGACTTTTATGAGGAACTGTATCGGCCCGAGCCCCCACTGGAGGAGGGAGGGGTGGGCCGCTTTCTGGACCTGTTGGGCCCATTGCTGGTTAGGACCTTCAATGAGGCAAGGGAACGGGGGGCTTTCCCGACGATGTCCCGGGCACTGATCTCCTTGATTCTGAAGTGGGACAAGGATCCCCTGCAATGTGGGTCTTACAGACCAATTTCGTTGTTAAACGTAGATCCCAAGGTGCTGGCGAAGGTCTTAGCCACGAGAATTTAGGATTGTGTGCCGCAGGTGATCCACGAAGACCAGACGGGGTTCGTGAAGGGGAGGCAGTTGAACGCAAATGTGCGGAGGCTCCTGAACGTTATGATGCCGGCGAGGGAGGGGGAGGCAGAGATAGTGGTGGCGATAGATGCTGACTTCGATAGGGTAGAGTGGGGGTACTTGTGGGAGGTGCTGAAGAGGTTCGGGTTTGGGGAGGGGTTCGTCAGGTGGGTTAGGCTGCTGTACGAGGTCCCGATGGCGAGTGTGGCCATGAACAAGAGGTCTGAGTACTTTCGGTTGCACCGAGGGACAAGGCAGGGATCCCCCCTGCCCCCCCCTGCTCTTCGCACTGGCGATTGAACCCCTGGCTATGGCACTGAGGGAGTCGAGGAATGGGAGGGGTTTGGTGCGGGGTGGGGAGGAGCATAGGGTGTCACTCTATGCGGACGACTTGCTGCTATATGTGGCGGACCCGGTGGGGGGAATGCCGGAGGTAATGAGGATCCTCAGGGAATTCGGGGATTTCTCAGGGTACAAGCTCAACATGGGGAAGAGTGAGTTGTTCGTGGTTCACCCAGGGGACCAGGAGAGGGGGATTGGCGAGCTCCCACTAAAAAGGGCGGAGAGGAGCTTCAGGTATTTGGGGGGCCAGGTGGCCAGGAGCTAGGGGGCCCTGCATAGACTTAATTTTGCGAGGCTAGTGGAGCAAATTGAGGAGGAGTTTAAGAGGTGGGACGCGTTGCCGCTGTCCTGGTGGGTAGGGTGCAGTCAGTTAAGGTGACGGTGCTCCCAAGGTTTTTGTTCCTCTTCCAGTGCCTCCCCATTCTTATCCCGAAGGCCTTCTTTAGGCTGGTCAACAGGAGCATAATGGGGTTTGTGTGGGCGCGAGGGACCCCGAGGGTGAGAAGGGTATTCCTGGATCAGAGTAGGGATGGGGAGGGGGCTGGCACTGCTCAACCTCTGTGGGTACTACTGGGCCGCCAATGTGGCGATGGTGCGCAAGTGGGTGATGGAGGGGGAGGGGGCTGCATGGAAGAGGCTGGAGAACGCGTCTTGTGAGGGTACGAGTCTGGAGGCGCTGGCAACGGCGCCGCTGCCGCTCCCTCCAATGAGGTATACCACTAGCCCAGTGGTGGCAGCTACCCTCAAAGTCTGGGGGCAGTGGAGGCGGCACAGGGGGGAAGTGGGGGCCTCGATGTGGACCCCAATACGGGGGAACCACCGGTTTGTCCCAGAGAGAATAGATGGAGGGTTTTCAGGGTGGCACAGGGCAGGGTTGGGGGACCTGTTTGTGGATGGGAATTTTGCAAGCCTGGGTGAGCTGGAGGAGAAGTATGGGCTCCCCCCCCAGGGAACACCTTTAGGTATCTACAGGTAAGGGCGTTTGCCAGGCGGCAAGTGGTGGAATTCCCGCTGCTGCTGCCACGCACGGTACAGGACAGGGTGCTCACGAGGGGATGGGTTGGAGAGGGGAAGATCTCGGCAACTTACCAGGTGATGCAGGAGGAGGAGGAGGCCTCGTGGTGGAGTTGAAAGGTAAGTGGGAGGAGGAGTTGGGTGAGGAGATTGACGAGGGGACATGGGCAGATGCCTTCGGGAGGGTGAACTCTTCCTCTTCGTGCGTGAGGCTCAGCCTCATACAGTTTAAGGTGCTGCACAGGGCACACATGACCGGGACAAGGATGAGCCGGTTCTTTGGGGGTGAGGACAGGTGTGTTAGGTGCTCAGGGAGCCCAGCAAATCACACCCATATGTACTGGGCATGCCCAGCGCTGGAGGAGTTTTGGAAGGGCGTAGCGAGGAAGGTGTCGAGGGTGGTCGGATCCTGGGTCAAACCGGTCTGTGGGCTCGCAATATTTGGGATTGCAGGGGAGCCGGGAGTGCAGGAGGCGAAAGAGGCCGGTATTCTGGTCTTTGCGTACCTGGTAGCCTGGCAAAGGATTCTTCTTCAGTGGAAGGATGCGAGGCCCCCAAGTGCGGATTCCTGGATCAACGATATGGCGGGGTTTATTAAATTGGAGAGGGTGAAATTTGCCTTAAGGGGATCGGTGCAAGGGTTTTTCAGGCGGTGGCAACCGTTCGTGGACTTCCTGGCAGAACGGTAGACAATGGTCAGCAGCAGCAACCGGGGGGGGGGGGGTGGGGGAGGGTTCTATTTTATTTTTGTTTGTCTACACTGGGGGATATGAGGGGGTGTATATATTTGCTATGTTCCAATGTGTTAATTCGGGGTGTTAATTTATTATTTATGTATAGGGGGAGGGGGGCACGGGGGTTTTATTTTGTTTTGTATTTAATTCTATTGGGTTCCTTTTTTATTTTGTTGTTGATATTTTGTGAAAACTTCAATAAAAATTATTTAAAAAACAAAATGTGCCAAGTTCAAAGATCTGTGAGATGAAAGAAAAAGTATTCGCTTTAATGTGGCGGAAACCTTTTGAAGTGTTTTTTTACTGTCTGTTTCATTCTTCTTTATCTGTTTCAAGCCTGTGTGCATGCCTAGATGTCTAAAAACTTTGAACTGTATTATTTACATTCAATTTCATGGACCATTGCCTTTTAAAAGCCTTTTGATTAACAGGTCCGGGCAGTTTAAAAGGAGGAATTACCATTGTCTATTTATATTGCCCAACAGGTGTCCATTAACTTTCACTTTCCCTCTCAACCTATTGTATTTGACCTGGCTTTCACCTGAAGAACTTACCTGACTTACATCATACACGCTTTTTTTTGTCTCATCATAATGTCCTCCTTGTCATCCAAGGAACTCTGTTTTTTATACCCCTCTTTTCACCTGTTTTGGAATGTACCGTGCTTGTACGTGAAGCACCTTTCCCTTAAAGATCAGCCATTGTTCCATTACAGTTCTTCCTGTCAGTCTTTAGTTCCATTTTAATCCTGGCTAGATTCCTTCTCATCATATTGAAATTAGCTTTCTTCAAATCTAGATGTCTGACTTTATGTTCTTCCTTGCTTTTCTCTCTACTAATCTGAACCTATGATATGATGATTACCCTTACCCGAATGTTTCCAAATTGGCCCACATGAGCCATTTCATTTCCCAGCACCAGATCCAGCAATGCCTCCTATCGAGCTGGGCCGAAAACAAGTCAAAGAGATTTTCCTAAACACCTTTCAGAAATTCCGCTCCCGCCTTTTTTTTTTTGTAAATATTTTTATTCTCCGCCTTTTTCACATTTTCTCCCACATTTACACCCATCAACAATAAACAATAATCAGCAAGATATGTCAATCCCCATAATAACAACGATCCCATCCGCCCACTAACCCCCAAACACCAGCCCGCATGTTTACATAAACAAATGACAAAAAGGAATCAGGGATTACCCGTAGTCACCCTCAATCTACACAGCCCCCCTCCCTCCCACCCCCCCCCCCAACTAATGTTCGATGTTATCCAGTTCTTGAAAGTGCATAATAAATAGTGCCCATGACTTGTAGAACCCCTCCGAGCTTCCCCTCAGTTCGAACTTAACCTTCTCAAGGGTCAAGTATTCCAACAGGTCCCCCCGCCACGTCAGGGCACTGGGTGGAGAGGCTGCTCTCCATCCCAGCAGGATCCGCCTTCGGGTGATCAACGAGGCGAAGGCTACGATATCTGCCTCCGCTCCCGTTTCCAACCCTGGCTGGTCCGACACCCCGAATATGGCCTCCTGGGAACCCGGGTCCAGTTTCACATGCACCACCTTGGAAATTACCCTAAACACCTCCTTCCAGTACTTATTCCTCTCCCTCCTTACCTTGTGCTTTAACACTATCCCAATCAAATTTCGGGTAATCCCAGGAATGAATAAGAAATACTTAAGTGAGCAGGCTTTAACCAGGTCAAGTCTATTTTCTTCAAGAAGCAGGTGAAGTTCGGCCTGCTGTATCCGGCTCGTCTTTGGGTCACACACGAGGACCAGAATCACTATTTTGAGTCGCCCGATGAAGCGCTGGACTTTGCTAAAAGAAAAGGACTGGTGGGAGTCTGAGAGCTCTCGAACCTTGAGATAACTTGTTGGCCTATTTTGGGCCCTTTTTGCCCCTTGTTTTTTTCGTTTGGGGTTTGTTTTCCTGTTTTAAATTGGTGATGCCTCCTCTTCCTGTTTTGTTTCTGTTTTTTTTGGGTTCTGTATAAGGGGAGATAAAAGGGGGGAAAAGTCGACTTTTCATTTTTGCGTTCTTTGTTCGGTGGATGTTGGCAATGTCCCTTTTGTTTTTATTGATGTGTACTTTTGGGGGATGGAGACATGCCTGTTTGAGTTTCAATGGGTGGTGTTTTGTTTCTGTGTTTTCTTGCTGTTGGGTGTTTGCCTGGGGATTGTTAATTGAGGGAATTTGTTTGTATGAGCAGGGGGAGGGGAGTGCAGGAACAATAGGTGGGAGACTTTTTGGCGCCAGAGGCGGGGGCCACCAAGCTAGCTGGGTGAGCTAGCTCATGGAAGCACAGTGGGGAGGGTGTATACGTTTAGTTTAGCAGATGGGTTATGTTTTAGAGTAGTGTTGTTGGGGGGGGAGGGGGGATTGGTTCTGCTGATGAGGGAGGAACTTTGGTGGAGGGACAGTCGGGAGGTCGGGGCAGCCGTGGGGTGGGCCGGAAGAGGTGCAGCGCTGGGGCTGGAGGCGAGCCCAAGAAAGGGGATGGCTGATCGGCAGAGGGGGGGCACTTTGTCCCCCAACTAGGCTGATCACCTGGAATGTTCGGGGGCTAAATGGGCCGTTAAGAGGGCGCGTGTGTTTGCACACCTGAGGGGACTGAAGGCGGACGTGATAATGTTGCAGGAGGCACATCTTAGGGTAGTGGACCAGGTCAGGTTGAGGAAAGGCTGGATCCGTCAGGTTTTTCCACTCGGGGCTGGATACAAAGACTATAGGGGTTGCGATCTTGGTTAATAAGCAGGTGACATTTGAGGTGGGAAGGATAGTCTCGGATGTGGGAGGTTGATATATCATGGTCAGTGGTAGGCTGCAGGGTATGAAGGTAATGCTGGTCAATGTACATGCGCCAAATTGGGATGACGGGGATTTTATGAAGAGGGTGCTAGGGAAGGTTCTGGACCTGGACTCGCACAAGCTGACCATGGGAGGGGATTATAATACAGTTATTGATCCCGGCCTGGATCGGTCAAGTTCGAGAACAGGCAGGGTGTCAGCAATGGCAAAGGAGCTGAAAGGGGTCATGGAGCAGATGGGGTGGGGGTGGATCCATGGAGATTTAGGCAGCCAAGGGCGAAGGAATTTTCTTTTTACTCCCACGTACATAAGGTGTACTCTCGGATCAATTTCTTTGTCGTGGGTAGTGCCCTACTGGCTGGGGTAGAGGACACGGGGTACTCGGCAATCACGATCTCGGACCATGCTCCACTGGGTTGACCTGCAGGTTAGTATGGAAAGCAAGCAGCGCCCGCAATGGAGGTTGGATGTAGGGCTATTTGCGGACGAAGGGGTGTGCGAGAGGCTGAGGAATTGTATATTGAACTATCTGCAGGTGAATGATACGGGGGCGATCTCAGCAGCGGTGGTCTGGGAAGCGCTGAAGGCAGTGGTGAGGGGTGAGCTGATTTTGATCCGGGCTCACAGGGAGAGAACGGATAGGGCAGAGACGGACCGACTGGTAAAAGAGATTCTACAAGTTGATAGGAGGTATGCGGAGGCTCCAGAGGCAGGGTTGTTAAGGGAACGCCGGAGGCTACAGGCGGAATTTGGCTTGCTTACCACAGGGAGGGCAGTGGAACAGCTCAGAAAGGTGAGGGGAGCGATTTACGAGCACGGTGAGAAAGCCAGTCGGATGCTTGCACAGCGGCTCAGAAGGAGGGAGGCAGCTAGAGAAATAGGGAAAGTTATGGACGGGGATGGGTACTTAGTTGGGGACTCGGTACGGGTGAGTAAGGCCTTCCGGGACTTTTATAGTAGGTTGTATAGGTCGGAACCCCCTGTGGGTAGAATGGGGGTACTTGATGGCAGTTCTGGAGCGGTTTGGGATTGGACCAAGATTTGTGAACTGGGTAAAGCTACTATATAAGGAGCCGAAGGCGATTGTCCGCACAAACATCAGCTCGAGATACTTTTCTCTCCACCGTGGGACGAGGCAGGGATGTCCTATGTCCCCCCTGCTGTTTGCACTTGCGATTGAGCCATTGGCAATCACATTAAGAAGTTCGGGAGCATGGAAAGGAAGGAATAGTGCCGGGGTGGGGGTGGGGGTGGGGGGGGGGGGGGGGAGGGGGGGGGGATAGAGCATAGGGTGTCCTTATATGCCGACGACTTGCTGTTATATGTGTCGGAACCGAGTGTGTCAATAGGGGGAGTATTGGAGCTACTGCGGGTATTTGGGTCTTTCTCGGGGTATAAGCTGAACCTAGACATGAGTGAGTATTTTGTGATGTCTCGGCCGGGGTGGGTGCAGGGGTGGGGGGGGTTGCCATTCTGTAGGGCAGGGACTCACTTTAGGTATCGGGGGATGCAGGTTGCCTGGGAGTGGGGGAGGCTTCGCAGGTACAACATCTCTAGTTTGATGGGGAGAGTGAAAGCCGATCTGACAAAGTGGGATTGTCTCCCTCTGTCACTGGCGGGTTGGGTACAGGCAGTTAAAATGAATGTGTTGCCGGTGTAAGGAACTATTTTGGATGAGATGCTAAACTGAGGCCTCATCTTCCCTGTCAGGTGGATGTGAAAGATTCTTTGGCATTATTCAAAGAAGTGCAGGAGATTGTTCCCCAGTGTCTTTGTAATGTTATCCCTCAAGCAGTATCATTGAAACAGATGAACTGGTTATTATCTCATTGCTGTATGTAGGACCTGCCTGCCTGTTTGTGTCTTGTCTGTTATGGTTCCCACAGTGACTGTAAAATACTTCAAAAAGTCCTTTGTTCACTGTAAAGTACTATGGGATATCCTGAGGGCCTGAAAGGTGTTCCATAAATCTATATAAATATATGCTCGGGCGACACGGTGTCGCAGTGGTTAGCACTGCTGCCTCATGGCGCGAGGACCCAGCTGCGACCCCAGCCCCGTGTGGAGATTGCACATTCTCCGCGTGTCTACGTGGGTCTCACCCTCACAACCCAAAAGATGCGCAGGATAGGTGGATTGGCCACGCTAAATTGTCCCTTAATTGGAAAATTTTAAAAATAAATAAATGCATGCTTGATACAGCGAAATAATGGCTTGGGTACAATGTGAGATTAATGACAGTCTCAGCCAGAATGACATGTGACCTGTGAGGATTAATGGGATGAAAACAAAGGCTGACATCTCCGTCAGCGGGATGCTCCGCTTCGCCGGCAGCGCACTCACACACCCGCAGATTTCTCGACGGCGTGGGAGTGCCCACAATGGGAATCCCCATTGGCCAGCTGCCAGGACGGAGGATCCTGCTGCTGGCAGGGGCGCACCGCACCCAAAAATGGGTGGGGCAGGACAGAGAATCCTGCTCCACATCTTTTGTAATCATGTCAATATCTGAGGAAAAAGAGAGTTTTGAAGAAGAGAGAGAACAGTTAAACACACTCTTCTCTTAAAATATATATTGCAAATCTGCTATGCGAGGGAGAGCAAAGAAAAAAATTACATTACAACAGCGGCAATATTTCACAAATACTTCATTGGCTGTGATTGAGATGTCCTGTGGTTATCAAAGGCACCATATAAATGCAAGTCCTCCTTCCTCCCTCCCTTCCACTCCAGGTTTCAGTCCTGCGTTGCAGATGCTGGATTTTGAAGGCAAAATCTGTAAAGTAACCAAAAGGTTCCTCACATTATGACTTCGGGCACACCACCAGGCTGGAACATTTCTTCAGCACTTCCTGCCAATTAAAACAATTAACAACAACCAATTAAAAATTAGTCTTCAACACAGGGTCATGGGAATAAATCACAGAAGGAATTTTAACTTGAACCGGGGCTCTGTTCACACGGACGTAAGTACATTGCACCTGTATATGGCTTTTTTTACTCAGTCATTCTATTTGCTTCTGACCTCTGGGTTTCCTGATCAATTAGGCTGAGTGGTTGTAATGATGAGCTGTGTGTGTATTCAGTACTTTTAGTAACGGATCAATTAGTTCAAGAATCAGAGTGTAAGAGCACACGAGTGTCAGGGGAGAGGTTACCTTTTTAAAATCAATTTAAAGTACCCAATTCATTTTTTCTCCAATTAAGGGGCAATTTAGCATGGCCAATCCACCTACCCTGCACACCTTTGGGTTGTGGGGGTGAGAACCATGCAGACACGGGGAGAATGTACAAACTCCACACAGACAGTCACCCGAGGCTGGGATCGAACCCGGGTCCTCAGCACCGTGAGGTAGCAGTGCTAACCAGTACACCATCGTGCAACCCTGGGGAGAGGTTACCTAATGTGTCAACACAAGGGAAGGAGCTGATTGGTGAGTAGCTGTTGACTTTTATTTGCCTGGATCAGGTGAGTTTTGGTTTTAGTGCAATAAATAGAGGCATGGTGGAGCACCTCAATCCCATCAAATGAATATCCCATGCCATGTGGGAACTCCAGGATGCTGCCTGTGTTCTGGACAAAAGCACATGAAGAAGGTTTCATCACTTGGAGGAGCTCAAATTCTGGGTTTGGAGTTTAATCAGCAGCTGGTGTCATTGCGGTGTTTCCATCAGACTGAGCGCTTCTCGAAAGGTGGTCACCCCACAGATTAAGAGTGTGCAGGCAGTGAGGGTAACCATTTGACAGACAAGGAGGATCAGGCAAGAGTCTCCAAAGTGCATCACACTCTCCCACCTGCATTCACATCTGAATCCTGGTGATGGCACTGGCTCATTGGGCAGTATATAGAGTCAAGGCACCTCATCATGGGTTATTCAGCTGGATGGGTCAGGGGAGGAGGTGGGATGTGGAAGCACAGAGGTTCGGGAAAGCAATAGTGACATGGGAACAGACAGGCTTGTGACTCAAAGGTATGTTGTCTAACCAGAGGCACGGTCAAATATGTCATTGAGCGATGCAGAACATTCTGATGGGTGAGAGTGAACATCCAGAGGTTGTGGTCCATATTGGTATCAATAAACAAGGTAGAAAGCCAGTGAATGTTAAAATAAGGGGATACAGCAAAAAATGTTTGGTGGAGAAATGTTGCAGGAGGGAAAGTTTTACATTTCTGGGGCATTGGGTAAGGTTCCGGGGGAAAGTTAGGGCCTGTACAAGCTGGACCAGTAGTACTTCAATGAGGCTTGGCGAATACAATGACAGGGAGGTTCTGTTGTGGAGGGTTTAAGCTAGCTTGACTGGGGGTCGTGTACATTTAGAATGGAGAGAAATAAAGCTGGAAATGCAAGGCAGAAAGTTGGTAAGCGAGTGTGGAAACCATAGGGAAGACAGGCTAGAACATAGACAACAAATGAGCTTTAACAAAGGGTCATCTGGACTCGAAACGTGAGTTTTTTCTCTCCCTACAGATGCTGCCAGACCTGCTGAGATTTTACAGCATTTTCTGTTTGGTGGTTCAGTGATTAGTTGATCATTGCAAGAAATCTAGTAAATTCAGCATGTGAGCTGGGGGTATTTGGAGGTACAATTAATATCAAACCTATTACTCTGAAAAATGGCTTAACAAGCACAGGAATGGCAGCGCAACATTCCTGGTTCCAGGGTTTTCAGATCGGTTAGAGAGGGGATAAAAAGGGTGCTGACCTTCTGCCTGTGCACCCAGTGTTATGGGTATCGTCTGCTGCAAGATGAGGCTCTCTGACTGTCCCTCTTTCCTGTGGAATGGCACGTCTGTGAAGAGGGGGTTGCTGCTGTGGCTGCATGTGCTGCAAGTGATGATTCTGCTAGTGCGTTTCCAATTGTTCCTGGTTGTATTTATTGATGCTGCTGGTCACCTTGGTCCCCATCAGCAGCATAAGCTACACCTAGGCTGATCTGGTATACTAGAGCTGAAAAGTGAAGATCAAGTATATAAACTTCAAAGTAGAGAACGTCAGCACCAAATTAGTTAAATTAACCTGTCAAGAACTCAGTGAAAACTTCTCAGGACAAGTACAGTGCTGTAACAAGGGCAAGATAATTGTGGAGGACTTTAAACTTCATATTGTAAGGGTCCTTCCTGTTCCTTCTTGTTTATTCCATTGTTTCCCCCCTTTTATTTTTGCCATTACATTTTTGATCCGTGGTAGATTTAGGTGTCTTTAAGGCAGCCATTTTAATTCAACCAGAAAATAGTAGTGGCCTGTGCCTTTAATTTAAATGAAAGGATCCAGAAGGCTGTACTGATTTAGATTGTGGACTGGCACCAATGACAGAGATTGGCTGGGATTCGGTTTGATTGATTTGGCTGGTAGCCAAAAGGCTGTGCTCTGTCCAGTAACAGGTGGTGATTGGATATTGTCCCTCTGGAATGTTTCTCAGAGCCACAAGGTTCAATTTTAGTTTTCTTTTTGATTCTAGCAGCGGAGGTAAAAGGTGCAGCAAAATTCTCTTCAGAAAACTGATGCTAAGCCTCTTCAAAAAAGATCCAGCTAGGTCTCTCTCTCCAATAAGCCTTGATGTGGAGATGCCGGCGTTGGACTGGGGTGAGCACAGTACGAAGTCTTACAACACCAGGTTAAAGTCCAACAGGTTTGTTTCGATGTCACTAGCTTTCGGAGCGCTGCTCCTTCCTCACCTGAGGAAGGAGCAGTGCTCCGAAAGCTAGTGACATCGAAACAAACCTGTTGGACTTTAACCTGGTGTTGTAAGACTTCGTACTGTCCAATAAGCCTATGGATGTTGGATTCCTGAAAACAGAACCTGAAGGCTGGCCACAAACTGGGAGCAAAATCTGATGAAACAGGGACTCTGTCTCACCAGGATAATTGTGAGTACAGGCTGCAAAACAAGAACTGTGATTCCCAAGCTTACTGTGGAGGAAACATGCAAAAGACCCATCACCTGAAGTAAAGGTTCTTTCCTCTTTCATTGACATTACATCCCCCCCCCTCCATATTTGTCTCTGTGTGTAGAGGGTAGGGAGGCAAGTTACAGTAGGAGTTAGGTACATAGTAATATTTAACCAACTATCTGCTACATATTTCACCATTAATCTTGTTATAAATAAACAGTAACAGGCAGCACGGTGGCGCAGTGGGTTAGCCCTGCTGCCTCACGGCGCCAAGATCCCAGCTCTGGGTCACTGTCCGTGTGGAGTTTGTACATTCCCCCCGTGTTTGCGTGGGTTTCGGCCCTCAACCCAAAGATGTGCAGGCTACGTGGATTGACCATGCTAAATTGCCCCTTAATTGGAAAAAATTAATTGGGTACTCTAAATTTATAAAAGAAAGAAAGAAAAAAAAACTAAATAGTTATTTAGGAACCTTGTAAATAGATTTGGAGTCCAATTCCTTAGGGTTCATATTTGGGGTGTTGGACCTGTCAGAACTGCAGATGGGGGCAAGGGCAGATGTTTTAGCATTTGCCTCACTGATTGCTCGCAGCCGTTGGGGTGGAGAACACTTTCTCCGCCCTGTGCCTCAGTGTGGCTGGGGACTTAATGGAATTTCTATACCTTGAAAAAGTTACGTTCACCTTGAGGCACGATGGAGGGGTTAGACTAAAGATGGGGTCCTTTCATTCAGCATTTCAAGGAGTTGGTCATCGTCAGCTGTGGGGTGTGTAGTCTGGGGGGTGGGGGGGAGGGGGGTGGGTTGGGGCACAGGGGTTGTTTTCTCTTTGTACAAGTTTTTTGTGGTGGGGTGTGTTCTTTTTCTCATGTATAAAATGTTAAAATCTTAATAAAGATTCTTTAAAAAATAAACAGTAATTGTGTTACAACTTACAAACCTGGTGACTGTAATTATTGGGCAGCCAAGGGCCAAAGACTTCAGGAATTTCAACAAAAATTATTGGTTAATTCACTTGCATTGTGACTCCAGGGCTTGTGGGGCTGAAATTGACCACGCATTTGCTCGGGGTGGCGTAACAATATATACAACTTGACAATAGTGGTCTAGAAGACGAGTTTGTAGAATTATTTCCTGTCAGTTTCCTGGAGGCGTACATTGTGGAACTGACGAGGGATAAAGCTATTTTAAGACAGGGTTAATTAGTAATATCGTAGCAAAAAATCTTGTCAGAGATGCTTTAAAAGGTGTTTTCCCAAAGTCGCCCATGTACAATGCATTGGGAGGTGTGTGTTTATTCTTACCCGTGGAGTGAGAAATTCGAACTAAAATAACCTAACCGCAAAGTCTTTTTGCTTAAAATGGAAAAGATTAGTTCATTTCACACTTGTTCTGGAAGTTACCTAAAATAAAATAGCCACTAACACCCACAAAAATTACAGAGGAAGATATAAAACGACACCTAAAAATTGGATCAGTTGGTGCAGGCCTAATATGTTTGAGGTTGAGACATTATGATGTCTGAAGTGAATCTCTTCAGGTTGTAGAGTTGTCCCTGCAGCTGTGATGGCTTCCACTACTGAATTGCCGGAGGTTGCTTTAGCTTAGTAGGTGGACTCAGTTTACAGGAAAGAGACCAGGTTCTTCTCAGTTACAGCAGACCACCCGCTCTCTCTGGATGTCTCGCCTGAGTTGAAGCTCTTGTCTGCTTCTCTGAAGATGTTGCAAGGTGGCGCTCTGTGAATCTGTCTTTTCCCTTTTCAATGCTTTGTGCAAGCAAGAAAAGATGGCCACTGTTATCATGTGACCTGTACAATGAGGCTGGATTACTTTCCACATTAGGGGAGCCGTAATTCCATTAGTGTTCTGTAAACTTCCTACCCATGAAGCGATCAAAAGGCTGAAGGTTGTTTACACCTTACAGTGGCTTATCAGTTAGTGTCTTTTGGAATTCTCCACCAGTTAGTGGGGTGGCGGACAGCTCCAGCGGCACCTTTCCCACCAGCCTGAATGGCCGGATCCTTCGCCCGAACCCGTGCTTGGAACCTCATTAATTATGCACAGGCGGGTTCCTCTCCAAGTCACCTGGCAAACGCCAGCTGATTCATCCACCCAATGTCAGCTGGTAGGTTCAAAGGTCCCGGTGCCATATTTAAATATCAGTCATATCACTCTGTCCAGCCCATCTGTCTTCACCAGACCGTACAGGACGTCAGCATCCCAGAAGGAAAATGCCAGCATCTATTCCTAAATCTATTCCTTGATTCAACTACCCTCCCCTGAACCCATCACCTACCCATGTCCCACTTGGACCTCTACCCACCGCATCTGGATTCACCATGGATCTTCCAATAAACAATTTTGCATCGCATGAGCTTTGTCAGGGTCCAGCTTCCTTCAAGTCAGTCTTCCCTCTGCCTTCCATTGTTCATCTTTTTCATTCACCTCCTTGCCTCTCTGCCTGCTGTTTGGAGCCCCCCCACCCCCACCCCCATCCTCCTTCCACATTGCCCCCCTTGTCATCGTCAGCTGCGCAGCACCATGGCAGAAAATGGTTGCATTCACCTCGAAGTGTCTAGTGAACTGATGTGCACACCAGTTGGGAATTGGGTTTCAGGCAGATGTAATGTCCTGCGGACATGACGCAAGACTGGAAGACCTAACCAGTTGCTGGTGGACAGCTCGTTTAATAATAATAATCTTTATTAGTGTCACAAGTCGGCTTACATTAACACTGCAATGAAGTTACTGTGAAAATCTCCTAGTCGCCACACTACTGCACCTGTTCAAGGGAGAATTTAGAATGTGAAATTTACCTGACAACCACGTCTTTCGGGACTTGTGGGAGGAAACCGGTGTAGCCGGAGGAAACCCATGCAGACACGGGGAGAACGTGCAGACTCTGCACAGAAAGTGACCCGAGTCGGGAATCGAACCCGGGTCCCTGGCAATGAGCATTCTTTTAAAAAAAAATAGATTTAGAGTACCCAATTATTGTTTTTTCCAATTAAGAGGCAATTTAACGTGGCCAATTCACCTAACCTGTACAACTTTGGGTTGTGGGGGTGAAACCCACACAGACATGGGGCGATGAGCATCCATGAGTTGCAAATGGGGTTCATGCCACCAGCCATCGCCATTGACAGAATTGCAATGTGATTTTACGCTGGCGGGTTTCGCCGCTGTGTTGGCCTCGTTGCGTTGGAATGAGAGCTCCACCTCGGACAGAAGGCAATTGGAAACCCCCCAGTCGGTCGTGCAGTCTGAGGAGGGATGCTGCCATCTCTTTCTGATGCTCGCAATTCTGCCTTTGCAGGTCCATCAGCTCTGGGACGACTGTCCCCAGGAGCACGTCATCGACCAGGGGCTCAGCAGCATCCTGGGCACCAGAATACCGGATCCTTGGGACTTCCCTGCCTCCACCTGCTGTGGATTATCAATTATGAGGTGCTCAACCAGTGAGTGACCTAGAAGCCTGCCTGCTAGTTAATCCCACCGAGGTGTGAGTATCTGCGCTGGTGGAGGGTGCGGGTGACAGATGTGATGCCATTTTCAGTGTTATATCCAAGAAGTCTCCCTCCGATCTGCTTGGGTCTGGTGATTCCTTGGGGTGCAGTGATGGTCCGGGCCCTGTTTGCCCTGCAAGGGAAGGGAGATGGCATTAGTACATCGTAGGGGATAAAAGAAGTGACATGTTCACTCACGTGAGGCTTGAGGAATGACTCTGTATCCTTAGGGTACTCAATATTGCTCGCTGCTCCCACTTCGCCATCCGCACAGGCGAGGTCCTTCTCCTCTCCGGACCGCTCAAGGGCTCTTTCCTCAAGTAGGGTGAGAGTGCGGAGCTCCCGGACTCCGGGGAGAGCGAATCAGTGGGACGCCTTCAAGCGTGCGGCATGATTCAGATGGGGAGAAAAACATTTCTTTGGGATATGTAAGATTCCGTGAGAAATCCCGCTGACTCAGTTAGTAGGATTCAATCCGGTTTTCTCCTCGGAACTAACATTTTGCCATTTTTGTGGTAAGGTTCAGCCTAATGAGTTTATATTTACTCTTCAAGAGCACTAATTGAATTCTAAATGCATTTGTCTGATGAATGCATCCTGCTCTTGGGAGGTAAGAGAAAGATGATTGAAATCCACACTTTTATCTGTCAGTCTGGACCCATTTTGAGAAAATCTTTCTTTTTTTAAAAATAAATTTAGAGTACCCAATTCATTTTTTCCAATTAAGGGACAATTTAGTGTGGACAATCCACCTACCCTACACATCTTTGAGTTGTGGAGGTGAAACCCACGCAAACTTGGGGAGAATGTGCAAACTCCACACAGGGGCAGCACGGTAGCATTGTGGATAGCATAATTGCTTCACAGCTCCAGGGTCCCAGGTTCGATTCCGGCTTGGGTCACTGCCTGTGCGGAGTCTGCACATCCTCCCCGTGTGTGGCGTGGGTTTCCTCCGGTTTCCTCCCACAGTCCAAAGATGTGCAGGTCAGGTGGATTGGCCATGATAAATTGCCCTTAGTGTCCAAAATTGCCCTTAGTGTTGGGTGGGGTTACTGGGTTATGGGGATAGGGTGGAGGTGTTGACCTTGGGTAGGGTGCTCTTTCCAAGAGCTGGTGCAGACTCGATGGGCTGAATGGCCTCCTTCTGCACTGTAAATTCTATGATACAATTCTATGATCCACACGAATAGTGACCCCGGGCCGGGATCGAACCTGGGACCGTGGCGCCATGAGGCAGCAGTCCTAACCACTGTGCCACCGTGCTGCCACAGAACAATCTTTCAACTCAGTTTTTAAAATTGTGACCTTCATAACAATTTTTCTAAACAAATATCATAACTGCACACTGTGACAATCCATTGGGAAATAGTGATCTTAATACCATCGAATTCCATGCTAGGATTTAAAGTGGCATACTCCAATCACAAAAAAAAATTACTTTTAAACAAAGGAAATTACATAAATATGAGGGGAGAACTGGCTCAGGTTAATAGGGTAAATAGATCAAAGGTATAACAGTAAGTGAACAGTGAGAAACATTTAAAGAAACAATTCAAAATATTCAACAAAAAATACAACAAAATACAAATATTTGGTCAGAAAGACCCATCGATGGCTCACTCAGGAATTTACGGATGATATTCGATTAAAAGAAGAGGCTTATAATGTTGCAAAGAATAGTAGCAAGTTGAAGGATTGGGAATGTTCTAGAAACCTGCAAAGGCTACAAAAAGTTGATTAAAAAGGAAACAAATGGAATATAAAAGTAAACGAGCCATGAAATAAAAACAGATCACAAGAGCTGTCATAAGTATATAAAAAGGAAGAGAGTAGCTAAAGTAAACATTGGTCCCTTAGAAGCAAAGGCAGCCAAAATTATCATGGAAAACCAGGAAATGGCAGCAATATTTTGTGTTTGTCTTCATAGTGGAAGACACAAGTTATAGATCAGCAATGGAGGATAATTTGTGGTCTAAATTGGCTGAGGACATAAAAGGTAATTAAGATTAACTGAAAACAAGTTTTGGTGACATTCAGGGGACTAAAATCTGACAAAACCTTGGGACCTGTTGGCTTTAACCCTCGGGTTCTAAAAGAGATACCTGCAGAGATTGTGGATGTCCTAGCTCTGACTTTTCAAATTCCTTAGATTCAAACATTGTCTCATCAAATTGTAAGCTGGTAAATGTAACACAGCCTTTCAGAAAAACAGACCTAAAACAGAACAACAGACCAATTAGCCTCACATCGTCATTGGGAAAATGCTGGAATTGATTATTAAGGAAATAGTGTAGCCACCTGGGTGGCCACTTCCCGACTTAAAATGGAGATCCGCAAAGGCTGCAGGGAAATTCAGGCAACACAGGCAAAAACTAGCAAGTGCAGAAGTCCTGTGTATTAGAACTAGCAAAAGCCCAGATAGCACTGAAACCAGCAGCCATCTGCATATTAATGAGCGATCCCTGGGCACAATTGAAACACTTAAGGTGAATAAGGCCAAGCCAGACTCCTCGGCGCCAGCAGGAGCCAAGACAAAGGAAGGCCAACGGACACTCAGTGACCGCCCAGCGATCAGGGAACCGCTCCAGTATTGGAGAAATCGATCCAAGTGATCGGAACGCAGTCCAATTACTTGGAACCAGATACGGGGTCCGCTCTGAATGGCAGGAAGCCCCTGGGGACTATAAAGTAGAGTCCCCAAGTTCATATCGTCCTTCTTGGCAGGGTCACTCAGCAGTTAATCAACCCTTGAGAGTGAACTGCCCAAGCTACCGCATCAACCAAGTAAGTCTCCAGTCAACGCACGCTACGAGATAGGCGCTCCTAGCTACCAGCCCATACCAGCTTTTGAATCCTGCAGATTCAGGAGCTGAACGACAGGCCATTTGTTCTCCTGACCTGGTGGGCCAGTCCAAAGCTAGTTTATTAAGTAGAATTTATGCATGAGTAGCGATTGACTGTGTATAATAAATGTGTTTTGATTTGGATCTTACTAACTGGTGTGTTGAGTTATTGATCAGTACTTGAACTTGAACCTCGTGGCGGTATCACAAAGATACCTGGCGACTCTAGAGCAAAGGTTATAAAACAGAGCACATTGAACCAACCAAAAGTTAGCAACAGTTGTAACAATGCACTTAGAAAAGTATAGTCTGATGAGAACAAATCAACATGATTTTACAAAAAGAGAACCTTTTTTGACAAATTTATTAGAGTGTTTTTGTGAATGTATCTAGTAGGGTCGATAAAGGGGAATCAGTCGATGTAGTATATCAAATGACTTTTAGAAATCCGGATAAAGTGGCACACAATAGGTTAAAAGGCAAGGTATGTGTTCATGGAGTTGAGGGAACATTGGCATGGATAGAGGATTGATGAAGGGCAGGAAATAGAGAGTGGATACAAATGGGGGCATTTTCAAGTTAGCAGGCCGCGACTTGCCAATATGCTGGGGACTCAACTATTAACGATCTATATGAATGATTTAGATGAAGAGTCAGAGAATAATATATCGAAGCTTGCTAATCACACAATGTAAGGTGGAAATGTAAGTTGTGGGGAGGCCACAGAGAGGCTGTAAAGCAATAGACAGGTTAAGTGAGTTGGCAACATGATGGCAGATGGAGTATAATGTGGAAAAGTGTAAAGTTATTCACTTTGATTGTAAGAGTAGAAAAGCAGAATATTTTTTTAAAGATGTGAAACTTATAAACTGGAGGCGGGTGGGTCACACACCATCAAGCTGGCAGAGCCCACTCAGCTGGCAACATTGACCTTCTAATGATCAGGGCCCCCATTTTAAAGGGCACCCCAATCTAACAGAATGAAAAGTAAAACCAAAGATCTCCCCCCGCCCAAGGACAAGGAGGTCACCGCCCCCCCCCCCCCCACACCACCACCATCACACAAGGCCCCGCAGACACAGTGTATCCTCCCCCCATATACTTCCACTGAGAGATAACCCCCTTTATTGCCCCAGGCAGTAACCTGGCACTGTGCTGGGGACAGTGCGAGGCGCAATGCCATGGAGAAGTGCCCCTCTACCCGTTAGGAGCTGTGCTTAACTGTTCTCAGCGGGTTCTTTTCCCAGGTTCATGTTATAAATCCACATTGGCTAAGGCGGAGAGCCAAATGTGGAGGCATATTATAGTAGGGAAGCCCGCTAATGATATTAAAATGTATTTGAATTGTATCACCGGCGGAGATCTTTTGTTTTACTTTTCATTCTGTTAGATTGGGGTGCCCTTTAAAATGAGGGCCCTGATCATTAGAAGGTCAATGTTGCCAGCTGAGTGGCAACTAGGGGCTGGTTTAGCACACTGGGCTAAATCGCTGGCTTTTAAAGCAGACCAAGCAGGCCAGCAGCACGGTTCAATTCCCGTACCAGCCTCCCCGAACAGGCGCCAGAATGTGGTGACTAGGGGCTTTTCACAGTAACTTCATTGAAGCCTACTTGTGACAAGCGATTTTCATTTAATTTAATTTCGTAAGGGCAATTGCATCACAGCGCCCGGCGCCGATCCCGTTTTCCCTCACGACGCTGGATTCTCCATCCCATTACCAGCGGTGCAAGGTTGAGAAATTCACCCATTGGTTCCACAGGTTGGGAATCTAAAACACAGGGACACAGTCTAAGGATAAGGGATCAATCATGAAGGCCTGAGATGAGGAGAAATTCCTTCGCTCAAAGGGGTTGCAAATCTTTGTAAGTCTCTGGATGCTTTGGAATTGTGGATGCTCTATCATCACATACATTTAAGGCTGGGATAGACAGATTATTGGTCCCACAGTCAATCCAGCGAAATGTGGAGCAGGCAGAAAGGTTTCAGCCCAAGATCTGTTATAATCACATTGAATGATGGAACAGGCGCAATGGGCCATGTGATCTACTCCTGTTCTTATTTCTTGTGTTCTTGCATGAGCAGATGTCTTTCTTACATTGAGGTAAGTTATCGGCTGTCAGCTTTCACAACTTGGGGAATTTTTGAGTATCATTTACTTAATCTCTTCAATTGCCCTAATGTCCCAGAAAATAGGAAGCCCTTGCACCGACACTTAAATCCCAATACCTAAATCCTCAAACTTACGTTAAAACTACTCTTAATGACCTATTAACAAATTGAAATGAACAACCTCCCTCCCCTGAGGGGGTTGACACAAGCAGCCTCATGCGCTGCAGTTAAACGTGGAAGTTGGTGGGTTGAAATTGGCTTCCCAAAGTGCTGTCAAATTTCAGTCTTTTTAACTACCCCCTCCCACTCCCAATCCCATCCCTTCCCACAAGTAAAAACTGTCCCCATGAGTTTGAGCAATCACTGTAAAGTTAGATTCAATCTCATAATAAAGGTTACAGCTAAGTACAACAAAGCACATGCCCCAGACTTTAGAAGAACAATAGACAGGATATGGGGGGAGTGCTACAGAGGATTAAGTGGGAAACAGCGCTACAAAAATAATAAGAAAAATAGAATTCCTTCAAGGGATTTGGGACTGAAATTTCCTTACGAGGAAGTGGTGAGACCAAGTGAATAATGAGGTCACAATACCTCGTGGCCACGAAAAATCATTTTAACAGATGTAGGGAGACTAGAAGTAGTGAGGCGTCAAAGTCATACATAGGTTAATTGAGGATAACCACATTGGGTTCCAGGAGAAGTCGGAAGGTTGTGGGAAAGCAGATGGCAGAGAGCAGTCAGAAAGAGCTAAAGAAAATGTTTGGCCAAGTAAAATGTAGTCGGTGTGTTAAAGAACCAGGCAGATCTTTTAAGGCATCAAGTTGGACAGAAACATTTTTAGGGAATCGAGAAATGACAGATGTGTTTCTTTAATTCTTCGCATTAACCATCAAGAAAAAGAACTGGAGTCACATTCCAAATCCACCAAGTTGGCTTGGGAACCAGTGACTGTTGTTTAGGTGTTAACGGGTACATTATAAAGAAATATAAAGAAGTAAATGTTACAACAGCACATGGGCCAAATGAGATGGTCTTTGAATATGTAAGGAAATAAGCAACAAAAAGAAAATAGCCAGTGATCTGAATAATATGGACAAAGTTTGGTGATCTAGATTTTATAGCTCAAGAGGGACTGGTTCATCATTGCCTGTGCTGGTTGCTTAACTACTGCTGTCTAAGCTCACCCAACATCAGAGCTAGGGGATGGAAGCTTTTCTATTTTGGTGTCTCAAGAGTTAACTTTATGAATGTGCACACTCAAGGGGGTTTGTGCACTTGAAATGTATATCAGGAAATTGAGGACATGCTCTCCACGGTAATCTATCCATCAACCTTGGGTGCCATGATCTCTACTCAGCTCCCCATCATTGATTTGAAAATCATTGTCCTTGTCTTCAAATCTCTTCTTGCTGCCTATCTATAGAATCTACGGCACAGAGACAGGCCCTTCGGACCAAACAGCTCCATGCCAACCAAAAAGCCCATCTAAGCTAACCCCACTTGCCTGCATTTGGCCCATATCTCTTTAAACCTTTCCTGTCCATGTGTCTGTCTGTTGTGATGTGCATCAATGTAAATGCATGTAGGCTAGCTAGACACTAGAGGGAGAAACATCACACACACACACTCAACCAATAGATCAGTTGGATAGGACGCGACCAATGGACATTCACGATGCACACGGAGGTGACACGACCACAGGGGGGCATTACACCAACCCATATATAAAGGACACCACACACACGATCTGCCTCTTTCCAGTGGAGACAGTCAGTGAGTACAGAGACAGGGTTGATTCAATATCACTCCCACCACATGGATTGCAGCAACTGGTTAGTCAATCTGGGTAGCTATAGTAGGATTAGCAGTAGTGTCAAACCCGAGTAATAGAAGTGTAAATAGTTTAAGAAACGTGTTGAAGTTATCTCCACGTCTGAACCTTCCTTTGTCAAGTGCACCACAAGGAAGCCGCTTATGTTACACCTACAACATAACAAATCATGGTACCAGGACTGAACTGTTTCAATCCAAATAGCCATACCTCAGCGTACAGTGACAACCAACGATACCCAGGCAAGATGTTCGAGATCCGGGTTCCGCAGCAGCTCCAGTGCCATGGTGATCTCCGCGAAAACTGGCGGGCATTCCGGCAAAAGTTTGAAATCTTCCTGGTGGCAGCCAAACTAGAAGACCTGGCCGATGCTGAAAGGACAGAGCTTCTCCTCACCATAGCCGGTACCAGAGCAGAAGAAATCTTTTAAAAATTCAAGTTCTCCAAAGGGCAAAACAGGAGCGACTTCCAGGCAGTCCTGGACAAATTTGGCAAATACTGTGAGGAAAACACACTCCAACCAGAAAGAAAAGGTAAGAGAAGCGCCAGTACTCACCACGATGCCAAGATCCCAGAGCAGAGAACAGTTTTGATCGGCAGCCACCTTTCTAAAGGGTCTGCACTTGCACAGTTGCGCGAAAAGCGCACAGAATGGGAAGGTCCGTTTGCGCATGTGCGAGGCGCCGCGCATGCGCAATCACGACAGCGGCCATCGGTAAAGGAACAGCAATCTGCGCATGCGCAAACGCTTCCTACGCACTACGTCACATGCGTCATGACGTCAGAGGCCCCGGACGACGCCCATTTAAAGGGGAAACGTCCCAAAACAAAGAAAAAATCTTTTAAAGCCGTACAACAACCTTCCTTCACCTGGAATGACAGCACAATGCCTCAAATTGAACCAGGAAATGAAATTAACCTCCGAAGAACCCTGCAACAAGCAGTTACCTACGCCCAAACCGAGGATTCCGACCTTGAATACTTCGATACCGACCTTTACATTTTCTCTGGACCTCGCGAGCCCAATGCCAGCTACGACGCAAACAATGATGATCTGGTCCTAGAAGACAACGACTCGGACGAACCTTTCACCTTGGGAGGCTACCCCAGTACCAAATCCGAACTGCAACTAGACGTTGCACATTGGCGACCCCCGTATTGAATCCAACGCAGACGCGGATTCGTTCTTCGGATTTGAGGTTCTTCAGCCCAGCAGATATGACACCGCAACTCGTGAGTGCAGAATGATGCTGCAGCCTAAAACTAAGAGACAGAGAGTGGTACAAGCCCACAGAGAGCGGCCTGCTGCCACACAGAGCGTGGTCCACGCACCGCTCAGGGTTCCCGACTCTACGAAAGAAGACATGCAAGACTCCACAACGCAGTCCTTGCATGAACAAGAAGTGACTCCAGTGTCACAAGCCTCCACAGCGAGCTCGTGAACAGACTCCACAATTGCAGAAACGCAAGACTCCAGAGCGCAGTCCTTGCACGAACAAGAAGTGACTCCAGTGTCACAAGCCTCCACAGCGAGCTTGTGGACAGACTCCATGATAGAAGAAACGCAAGACTCCAGAGCGCAGTCCTTGCACACACAAGATGTGACTCCAGTGTCACAAGCCTCCGCAGCGAGCTCGTGGACAGCCTCCACGATAGAAGCAACGCAAGACTCCGACGCGCAGTCCTTGCAGGAACAAGACTATGAGGGTCTAGCAACCTCCTCTAACCAACTAGCGACAGACGATGCAGGTCTGCCATGCTCAAGTAAACAGCAAGAAGACTATGAAAGTCTACCACGCTCCCGTGCACAACAGGACGACCATGACGGTCTATCATGCTACAGTGAGGAACAAAGCGCGATGACAGTCCAAGCCCAAATGAAGGACAACAGCAAGACAATGACAGTCCACCCACATTGTTTGCGCCACCAGATGAAGACTCTGACAATTTACCCAACCCAAGTGAACAACAAGCAGCTACTGAGGCTCTGCCCACGGTATGTGAGACGAGTGACGACAGCATCCCACTTCCAATGCAAGATGTGCAAAGTGACAGACCTCAGCTAGTGTGTACAGAGGCACTCGACGATCACTGTGTGACTACTGGTGACTCCGGTGACACCACGATACTTCCACCCTCATTCGCTCGAACCTCTCCACAAGTCAATGCATTCCTACATGTTCCAACTCCAGACGTGCAGCTTCAAGAAATCTCAGCTGACTCCAGTGAACCTGCTAAGACTCCGGACGGGAGCATCAACAAACCAACACTGACTCAGTTAAAACAGACAAGACTCCAGATGGGGAGCAACCAAAACGCCGACTCTGATTCACGTAAGCTGGACTTTACTTCAGACAGGGAGTGCCGCAACCTCAGTGATGGCATGCTCAGGGTAACAGCAGATGCCACAACGACAAGAGATGGATCACTTAACAATTACACTGGGTCAGTAATAACAAGCAGCAGCTACAGTCCAAGAGGAATGTACCAATATTCACCCAGGTATATCCACACATTTTTTCCACACCAGCAGTGCAGCCAATGACAGCTCATGCTGGACAAACCCAGTATTCAGGCATGCAGCAACCAGCAGTTTATGCAGCATATTCTCAAACAGACCAGCGCTACGGATTGCCCACTAATAGAATCAAGACCGAAGGAGGACTACCGCAAGCGCAATCTGCACTACAGACTGGATGCCTTAGTTACAGCCCAGGATTTGCTGCACCCCAGCCTGATCAGAGGCATATTCCTATCAGATGCAAGGTTCTAGTTTCACACCATCACCAGGTATTTATGCGAGCAGCAATTCTGTTTCCAATTCGACAAGCTTCAACGGTTCTCAGCAGGATCACCCTTCCAGCACAGCATGTGGCCAGAACCAGTATGTACAGTCTTATCCAACTTCAACATATGGCACATCCATGACCTCGAATGATACTGTTGATGGTACCTCTTCAACATCAACACCTTATCAGCCACAAGATGCCATCCGACAGCATCATCACAAACATCGGAAAAAGAAAGGGACTCCAAATCAGACAGCGAAGTGGTTTGACCATTTCTTGGTTCCTGTGGCACAGGGACGTTGATGGCGTTCATAACCAAGAGAGACATTTGACCATGATGATTGATGGTTTATGGACTCACACAAATTATTTGGACTTATTGTTTAATCACTGTTCCCATGACTTGTATATACCTTACCTTATCAACCTGTTCTTTGAATATAGAAAAAAGGGGGGATGTGGTGATGTGCATCAATGTAAATGCATGTAGGCTAGCTAGACACTAGACGGAGCACCAGAAATATCACACACACTCAACCAATAGATCAGTTAGATAGGATGCGGCCAATGGACATTCACAATGCACACGGAGGTGACACGACCACAGGGGGGCATTACACCAACCCATATATAAAGGACACCACACACACGATCTGCCTCTTTCCAGTGGAGACAGTCAGTGAGTACAGAGACAGGGTTGATTCAATATCACTCCCACCACGTGGATTGCAGCAACTGGTTAGTCAATCTGGGTAGCTATAGTAAGATTAGCAGTAGTGTCAAACCCGAGTAATAGAAATGTAAATAGTTTAAGAAACGTGTTGAAGTTATCTCCACGTCTGAACCTTCCTTTGTTAAGTGCACCACAAGGAAGCCGCTTATGTTACACCTACAACATAACAAATCACTGTCCAAATGCCTTTAAAATGTTGTCAATGTCCCTGCCTCAACCACTTCCTCCGGCAGCTCATTCCACATAAGTACCACCCTATGTGTAAAACAAAGTTGCTCCTCAGGTTCCCATTAATTCCTTCCCCTCTTAACTTAAACCTATGCCCTCTAGTTCTCGATTCCCCAACCCTGGGAAAAAAGACTGAATGCATTCACCCTATCCATGCCTCGCATGACCTTATCATAGAATTTACAGTGCAGAAGGAGGCCATTCGGCCCATCGAGTCTGCACCGGCTCTTGGAAAGAGCACCCGACCCAAGATCAACACCTCCACCCTATCCCCATAATCCAGTAACCCCACCCAACACTATGGGCAATTTTGGACACTAAGGGCAATTTATCATGGCCAATCCACCTAACCTGCACATCTTTGGGCTGTGGGAGGAAACCGGAGCACCCGGAGGAAACCCACGCACACACAGGGAGGATGTGCAGACTCCACACAGACAGTGACTCAAGCCGGAATTGAACCTGGGACCCTGGAGCTGTGAAGCAATTGTGCTAACCACCATGCTACCGTACCTTTATAAGATCACCCCTCAGTCTCCTACGCTCCAAATAAAATAGTCCTAGCCAGTCCAATCTCTCCCTACAACTCAGTCTCTTGAGTCCTGGCAACATCCTTGTCACATCTCTTCTGCACTCTCTCCAGTTTAATAGCATCTGTCCTATAACATCTTTCTTTTAACTTGCTTCATCTTGACTTCCCAGCAGAGACCATCCACCAAGGACACAATTGAAGGATTTTTGTTTAACATAGAGCTTGGTACAGGGTAAACGCTTTGTTCATCACATTACGTAAAAGATTAAAAATCACCTTTACTCACAAAAATCATATCACAGCATAATTGGCACAAATGCTACAATAATTATTTGGTTTATTTGAAACACTTCCAAAGGAGGAGTCAAATCATTCAATTCAAATGCAAACACATTTCAGGATTGGCTGAATTATGTGCTCGGTTAGCAGCTTTCATTTTAATTTAGCCAACTATTATTTACATTGGGTTAGGTTGGTTCACTTTTCTAAGGTATTTATCAGCCTGTCTTCTCCAAAATCTGAGTGTGTTTGTAGCTACTGCCAATAGATAAACAGACCACATAGCTTCTGTCGATGGTGAATAAAGGAAATTAAATTCTATGCACAACTACAGGGTAGATTTTCCAATTTCTCCATATGGAGCAGTACCTTGCACATTATGAGCATGTGCATATTTCAATGGATAGGCCCGTGTGTTTCTCAATGGCTTCTCACAGAATACAAGGTTTGGAAAATCTACCCTTGTTACTTACATCTCTGAGATTGTGAAAGATTTACTATTGTTACTCACAACAAGCTAGCTAACCTTAATAACAAGTGTAAGAGTACATTTACTAGGTTTTATTTATTGTTTATTAACACGTGAGAACATGTGATAAAACCAGCAATTGAAAACAGTTCAAGAAAGTTCCCTGTTTGTTCCCTGAACACGTTGAAAAAAAATGTAGCTACCTTCCTGAGCAATTCAAAACATTCTCGGCGAACTGGAAATCCTTCACAAAAGGTAGTGGTGTGAAACACAAAACCCCAAGATGCCGAGAATAAAAAAAGGAGTAAAGAAACGCTGAAAATCAGACATCCTCCACCTCTTCCCATCTTTAAAAACCTCCTTAGCATCTATTTCCTTGGCCACACCCTGATATCACTTCCCTGACACCTCACTTAAATCTGTTCAGTATCCCCATTTTCTCCCTCTCCTGAAGTGCGTTGGAATGTTTCAAAGAGTTAATTCTGTGGTCCCTGGCATTTAGTGCAGTTGTGCTCTCATGGAGAATGGGTCAGAGAATCAGGCTCCCACCTTAGGAGTTTAACATGAGCATAAGTTGTTTTAGCTTCTGTTTTTAAGGCTAGTCTTATTTTGTTCTGACAGCACTGACAGAATCTGAATCTATTAATCAGAATGACTAAGGAATTGCAGGTGGATTTTAATTTATGTCGAATGTGAAGCTTCATCACTGAAAACATGAAACATGCAGATGATGAATAAGTCTCCACTGGCAAGCAGGGAAAGGAAGAGGATTTTGGATGCACTCCTGCTCCTGGCCTCACAAAAATCTTGAAAGAAAGCCAAAAGGCTTCCCTCTTGAGAGAGGGCTTCAGTGGTCCAATTCAAGACGTCCAATTAGGCTTCTCAGAACTTGGGGGAAATGGGACCGGCCCACACTGCACATTCCTACCACTTTTGTTTAAAGGTTGCACAGTGATTAGCACTGCTGACTCTTAGCGCCAGGGACCCAGGTTCAATTACCGCCTTGGGTGACTGTCTGGGTGGAGTTTGTACATTCTCCCTGTGTCTGCGTGGATTTCCTTCGGGTGCTCTGGTTTCCTCCCACAGTCCAAAAATTTGCGAAAAACATTACATTTTCTAGATTTAATTAGTATTGTTTGTTTGATTTAAAAGGACATATTGTTGCACCATTGCTGGTTTCAGGTAAAAAATGGATGGCCAGGAGTTGAAAGTCTTCTCTATTGACATAAATATTTGCAGGAAATCACTCATCACAAGTCTGAAAGGGAAGTAGTGGTGGAGTGAAATTGTCGCTGGACTTGTAATCCAGAGACTCAGAGTAATTCTCCAGGGACCTGGGTTCAAATCTCATCATGGCACATGGTTGGATGGTGAAATTTGAATTCAATTTTTTTTTTAAATCTGAAAGTCTAAAGAAACCGTTATCAATTGTCATAAAAATCTGATTCACTAATACTCTTTAGGGAAGGAAATCTGTTGTCCGGCAGCCTTCATCCTGAACTCCAGCGGCGGTCTCATATAGTGTTCACGTGAGTCCCGACATTTGCACACCACATTGTTTCATGCGACAGGGTTTTGTTTGCATCCTATTAACGGGATGCAAATGAATTTCACACTGCACCAACAGAAAATCCCGTTGTAAACTTACACCGGTATGAAACCGATTTCTGGGCCTCCTACCAATATGGCTCCCCCACCCCTGCCATCGAACCCACCAGTGGGGGCTTTAGCGAACTCTGCCCTTAGATTCTGATTAATTTAAAAGACCTTGCCACGTTTCATAAAATCACAGACTGTTATAATTTAGAAAGTGGCTGTGTGTCCCACCACACCTATGGTGGTGCCAACTCCTTGAAAGAAATAGCCATTTCACCCAGGCTCTTTCCCTCGAGCCCTGCTAATTTTTCCCTTTCCAGTATATATCCAATGCCTTTTTGAAAATTATCGTTGAATCTGCTTCCACCATTTCAGGCAGTGCATTCCGGATCGTAATAACTTTCAGAGGTTTCCTTTCAGAAATTGATATCCAAATGTAATTGAGCAGAGTATGGCTCAATGGGAACACTCTTGCCTCCAAATTAGAAGGTTGTAGACTCCCATCCAGAGACTTGGGCTGGGATTTTCCGGCTCTCCAGTGGTATGTTTTCCCGCAGCGGAAGCATCTCATCATCGGTCGTTGGCAGAATCCTCCGGTCAGCCAAGGTCAATGGCGAATTGCGCTGCTCACTTGCCCCACCACTGGGGAACTCGCAATGGGGGGATCACCTTCGATGGGACTGAAAGATCCCATCAGGTGGAAGGGGCAGAAAATCCCACCCTTGAGCATCAAGCCTAGCTAGGCTCACACTCCAGCATGGTATTGTTTGGGTGTCTTTTGATTATCTGCTCTCTTACACGGACATGTACAAGAAGAACCAGAGAGCTCTCCATTTATTCCTGGCCATTTATTCATCAATGACCATCATTAAATGAAGATTATCAGCTATGTTTCGTATACCAAATGGTGACTACACTTCAAAAGAACTTCATTGGCTGTAAAGCATTTTGGGATGTCCTCAGGCCGTGAACGGAGTTTTTTAAATGCTGGTCTTTCTCTTTTTAGTTTCCTCAGGGGGAAGCTTTGCAAAATGAAGAGGTGCTCTACTGCCAAAACTGATAAAAGCAATTGTAAATTGATGGAAAATTAAGAGTACTTTATTGGTCAGTTCAACAGTGCACATAAATACTTGGGAAACCACCATTTTGAGTGCTGTTAAGTTTATCTTTTCCAGCCTGGTGTGATCTATTTTAATTCTTACTTTTGTGCCTCACTTCTCGCAATGTTTTGACTAAATTCAGATTAACGATGCTCTCGTGTGAAATTATTCAAGCAAGCTGTGGATATTTGCATTCTCCTTGGAAATGTATTTTACCAATTTGTAGTCACCCCTCCCTCGATATGTGCATAGCAAGAAAAGGCCATTTGGCCCCTCAAACCTGTTCCGCCCATTCAATGAGACGATAGCTAATCTACGGTTGGATGCCACACAATCTTCTTTGCTCCATATCACTTAATACTTGAAGACAACAAAAATCTTATCAATCTCGGATTTGAAATAAACAATTAGTCCAGCATCAACTGCCATTTCCAGATGAAAGTTCCAAATTTATGCCTCTTTGTCTGCAGAAGTGTTTCCTCATTTCATTCCTGAAAGAGCTGGCTCCAGGTTTTAGACTTGGTCCGCTACTTCTAGAATGCCCATACAGCAGAATTGGTTTCTCGAACTCCGCTATCTGGTCCCTTTAATATCTTGAAAATGTTAATCAAATTACCCCTTAACCGTCTAAATTTAACCCAGATATCGTTCTGGTAAACTTGCACTCCCTCCAAGGCCAACAGCACTGTGGGGATTCCTACAATGTATGAACTGCAGTGGTTCAAAATACAGCTCACTACCACCTGCTCCAGGGCAATTTAGGATGGGCAATGAATGCTGGCCTATCCACCAAATCCACATCCCATGAATGAATTAAAAAAACCTTCTTAAGATATAAGGTTCAGAACTGCTCATAGTACTTTAGGTGTGATCTAACCAGGGTTTTGAATAGCTGAAGGATCACTTCTACCTCCTCCTCTTCTAGTCCTCTAGTTATATCACTGTGAAGTAATTGATTGTCACAATCATATACTATATGGTAGCTTCACTTAGGCGACAAATGTTCTTAATGCTTACCTTGTCTGCTTTCTTCAAATTAAGCACATTTGTCTTCAATTCCTCCAATCATGGCAGTTTATGGATTGCATTAATCTCCCAACCTTGCCAGCAGTGGATGACCTTTTTAATCCATACAGATATACTTTATTTTCCCTGCCAACATAAGTAATAATCTCAAAGACCTCATTGGTCTTTCTATTCCTTACTTCCTCCATTAACGCTTTAATTTATGAGGTGGACAACTGGACTGGTCGTTGGACGCTATTTATTTAGTAATAGTGTCCACTCCTCTGAATCAGTCAGTTGTAGATTTGATTGTCACTTCAGAACTTGAGCACATAAGTTAAGGTGATGCTTCAGTGGAGTACTGGAAGGGACGCATTGTCCAAAGAGGTTTTATTTTTGATTAAACATTAAACCACGGCCTGCTTGCCTGCTCACGATGATACACTTCAAAGAAAAGTGGAAGAAGGTAGTTCTCCCAGTACACTGCTAATATCTGCCCTCTCAACCAGTACCATCAAAATCAGGCAGACTGGCTCTTTCTGTTAATACAAGATCTGCCTGGTTACAGTGTCTGTCTACAGGGCGGCACAGTCACGGCGGCGAGGACCCGGGTTCGATCCCGGCCCCGGGTCATTGTCTGTGTGGAGTTTGCATGTTCTCCCCGTTCCTGCGTGGGTTCACCCCCAAAATAATATGCAGGTAGGTGGATTGGCCATGCTAAATTGCCCCTTAATTGGAAAAAAAAATAATTGGGTACTCTAAATAAATAAAAAAATATCTGTTTAGAAAGTTAACAGTAACTGCGTGGGTTTCCTCTGGGTGCTCCGGTTTCCTCCCACACTCCAAAGACGTGCAGGTTATGTGGATTGGCCATGATAAATTGCCCTTCGTGACCAAAAAAGGTTAGGAGGGGTTATTGGGTTTCAGGGATAGGATGGAAGTGAGGGCTTAGGTGGGTCGGTGCAGACTCGATGGGCCGAATGGCCTCCTTCTGCACTGTATGTTCTATGTTCTAACCACTTCAAATTGACTATGATGTGATTTGGAGAACCCTGAGGATATGAAAAGTGATTTTCCATATATAATTTTCTTTATAATAATTTAACGTGCAAGCTAAACTCTTTTTTTCCCTCCGGTTTATTTATCTGGATGTACTTGCTAAGTCAAAATTATTTGCCATAAAATATAAATGAGGGACAAATAAATAATGAAAATACTGACATCAGACCTTTTTTTAGAAACAATAAAATAAACTTCCTAAATTCCTGAATTTTAGATCAATACAAAGAAATGGAATTTGCAATACGTTTTTCCATATCAGGACTAGACAGCCTTAACTTTGTTATGTTAATTTTACGTCATAAAGAAATATTTCAGTGAATTTTTCATGGCAGCACTAATGATGAACATGCCACTTTAGACAAGCATCCGCTGTTTAAAAAAATCGCTGCAGCCAAACAAACACAGATAATGAGAGCTGCCTCAAGGAGAATGAGAAAATAAGCTTTAAAAAACCAGGGACAAATGTGGTTTTAAAACATTGCATTGAGCTTTTGTTTGCTGTCTCCATATTGCGTATTATTCCTGTCCTTGGTTGGGGGCAAAATCAGTGCCAAGGTAATGCCATAGATGGTCGGGTGGGGAAGGGGTGATTGGGGGGTGGAGGGTGGGGTGGGGGGCGTATTTCCATCAAGTTTTCTGGAGTGCACACTGCACTTTTGACACCCTCCATCATTCAACTGATTCGAGGAATTACATGGGTGACTTTTGTGACCCGAGACTGGATTCTCTGTCGGCGGGATCCTCCACTTCGCCGCAGCGCACTCACGTCCGCAGATTTCCCAACGGCATGGGAACGCACACAATGGGAAACCCCATTGGCAGGCTTCCGAGACGGAAGATCCCGCTGCCGTCGGGGGTGCTCCGCACCAGAAAACGGGTGTGGCGGGACGGACAATCCCGCCTCTGGAGTTCAATACTTGGACAATTTCCAAGCCCAGTCCCTTTATTTTGAGGGTGACCACATTTTCTCAGCCTAGTGCCTGTCTTTTTAAAATGACATCAATAGCCTGTATCAAAGCTGACTATGAAACTATACTTGAATTCCATGTCCAGCACTGAACCTCAACATGCATTCCTTCAAGGTTCTTCATCTGAGTCAAAAATATTTGTATTTAAAAGAGGCCACATGAAACAGATAGAAATATTTATTCAGACAATATCTGTTAGCTTTTCCAAACTAATGATATGTAAACAATTTACAGACTGTAGTGCAGATAATTGATTCCAGTGAGAAATGCGTGATACAATGAGTTTTATCAGTAAACTTTCAACACTGTGCAGCAGTACAAAGATCAAACTCTTAAATATTGCTCATTTAGTGCTTTTATTTGCATTACAGTAATGAAAAATTGTCATTAAAAAAAATTTAGTTGAATTGTACTGAGACTTGTGCAATTTTAAGAGCAGGTTTTAGCAGCAGGATTCTGGCAGTTCCACAGTGGCCTTGTATTTATTTAGTTTCAGCTACAAATCAGACAATGTGCTCACTTGTGAAAGTCAACTCTCCATTCAGTAGAAATGGATGAACTTCCAAAAAGTCAAACAGTACAGGATTCATACACCGTGTAATTAACAGACATATTTTTGAAGATTTATGATGAATCATTTTGAGTTCCATTTAGCCAAGTTCTGCGAACAACATTATTTTACTCAATGGTGATTATATCTATCATATATTTCCATTAGCTATTCTGCACTCCACTATATTAAGGCTAGCACCTCTGATTTGCCTCACAACAACATCTGGATTAAAATTTCCCTTGATTCATTTGTGCATGTGCAATTATGAACAATCCTCCCTGAACTGTGAAGACGGTTGATCTCAGAAAGGTCAAAAATGCTTGCGTAAGTGAGAATAGTCTTCAGTGCAGTGCATGTTGGGTGATTATTCCGGCTGTGAGCAATTCATTGATATAGCTCTCGCTATAACCCAGCATAGACTTCAGTATCTCAACGGTGTGCTGTCCAATCAGAGGTGGTGGCTTGGGATTTGATGCCTTGAAGTCACTGAATCTGACAGCAGGACCTGTGATATAATCGAGAGTTGGGTGTTACATATAAGAAACTCAACAGTTGTGGCTCCACGTCAACTTTTTAATGACAATATAACATTTCAACAGCAAATTATAGTAAAAAAATTACTCTGAGGATGCTGTGAATTTAAAGCCATTCAATTGTTGTGCAAAGCTGCTATGAATCCATTTTCTACTTTTTTCAGCTATTTTTGGTTAGAAGTGAGTGCCTTCTAGTTTATACTGTAAAGAAAATAATTTTCTGTCCCAAAATGGTTGATCCCAAGTGAGCTCAGGTCAAAGAATTAACAGACAGAAAATGATCTTCTGTATGACTGCAGTTTCCTTCTGTCCAGTCTTTATGAATTCAGCTCCTGACTGGAAGCATCCAATCGAGGCATCAGCCCTGACTCTGTTTTGAACACAGGTCTCTCAGCAAACCATTTACAAATAGCAGCACAAACTGCCACACGTACAAAGATTTTTGCTTCCTCCGGCAGGGGTATCCAGAACAACAGGGCAAAATCTTAATATTAGAGATAGGTTATACAGGGATGGAATTAGGAAGAACTTTGTTCCCCAAAAGGCTGTGGATACAAAGTTAATTGTTAATTGTAATTTTCAGGACTGAGATCAACACATTTTTGTCAGGTAAACATATCAAGGGATATGAAATAAAGGTAAGGTTGAAATAGTTTGGCCATGTTCTAACTGCAGGCTCAAGGAGCTGAATCTACACTTGTTCTTATACATGTCCGAGGTCCATCTTCACCTGCTTCATCAATGACATTCCCCCATCATAAAGTCAGAAGTGGAGATGTTTGCTGATGATTGCTCAATGTTCAGCACCATTTATGACTCCTCGGGTATTGAAGCAGTCCATGTGCATATGCAGCAAGACCAAGCTTGGGCTGATACATGGCAACATTAGCGCCGCATTGGCAACAACCATCCTCAACAAGAGAGAATCTAACCATCTCCTGTTGATATTCAATGGCATTACCATTGTTGAATACTTCACTATCAACATCCTGGGGTTTATCACTGATCTGAAACTTTACTGGACGGGGCACGTACATACAGTAGCTACAAGTGCAGTTCAGATGCTGTGAATTCTGCAGTCAGCAACTTACCTCCCGACTCCCTGCAGTCTGACCATCATCTACAAAGCACAACTCAGAAGTGTGATGGAATACTCTCCACTTGCCTGGATGAGCACAGCTCCAACAATACTGAAGAAGCTTGGCACCATCCAGGAAAAAGCAGCCTGTTTGATTGGCACCCCATCTACCACCTTCAACATTTACTCCCTCTACCACCAACAAATTGGCAGCAGTGTGCACCATTTACCAATTCACCAAGGGTCCTTGCAAAGCACCTTCCAAACTCGTGACCACCACCACCTAGAAAGTCAAGGGCAGCAGAAACATGGGAACATCACCACCTGAAAGTCCCCCTCCAAGCCACACACCATCCTGTCCCGAACATCACTGTGGATTTTCCTACCGAGATGGGCTGTAGCGGCTCAAGGTGGTGCCTTACCACCACCACCTCAAGGGCAATTAGCGATGGACAATAAATCCTGGCTTAGCCAGTGACACTCACATCCCATGAATGAATAAGTAATCAAATACATTAGTATATTGATCTCAGCAAAATAAAAACTGTCATAAGCAACTGGACTCGATGGAAAAACAGCAAAGAGTATTGGAAAGGTGCTGTGTTACGACACCCTGGGCAAGTGCGCGGTCAATTCCAGCCCCACTTATCCCGGAGTCGCAACACAAGTGAATTAACCAATAATTCTTATAAAAATTCCCAAGTCTTTGGCCCATAGCTGCTCAATAATTACAGTCACCAGGTTTGTAAGTTGAAACACAATAGGCGGGATTCTCCCGCAACTGGCCGGATGGCCCGACGCCGGCACCAAGAGCGGCGAGAAACACTCCGGCGTCGGGCCGTCCGGAAGTTGCGGAATCCTCCGCACTTCCTGGGGTTAGGCTGGCGCTGGAGGGTAGGCGCTGCACCAACCGCCGCCGAAGGGCCACCGTGGTCCCGCACATGCGCAGAACCACCGGAGTATTCTGGTGCATGCGCAGAACCGCCAGCGTGTTCTTGCACATGCGTAGGGGGTTTCTTCTCCGCGCCGGCCATGGCGGAGCCCTAGTGAGACCAGCGCGGAGGGAAAGAGTGCCCCACGGCACAGGCCCGCCTGCAGATAGGTGGGCCCCGATTGCGGGCCAGGCCACCGTGGGGGCCCCCCCGGGGCCGTATCCTCCTGCGCCCCCCCCCCCCCGAGGACTCCGGTAGATGGCCTTCTAGCAAGGTCACGCCATGCTGGACCATGTCCATATCACGCCGGCGGAACTGGACGAAAACGGGTGGCCGCTTTGCCCATCGGGGCCCAGAAAATTGCAGGGGAGGGCGATGCCAACGGCCTCCGACTGGCGCAGCGTGATCCTCGCCCCCGCTCGAAAACCGGCGCCAGAGAATTTGGCAGCCAGAGTCGGAGCGGCGGGGTGGGATTCACGCCGCCCCTCGGCAATTCTCCGACCCGGCCGGGGGGGGGGGGGGGTCGGAGAATCCCGCCCAATTACTGTTTACTTATAACAGATTAATGGTGGAAACACAGGAACTCTACTTGCATATTGAAAGTGTTTTGGATGGGAAGTCAGGCATCCATTTGGACACCTGCGAAAAACTTGATTCAGGTGGGCAACTGTGTGCTCAGGATCCCACCAGCCCTTCAAATGTACTCGCCTCGGTTTTTAGGTGAGGAAGGGAAAGGGGACAGTTAAATATCTCCCCCAAAGAATCTATGTCATGCTTAGTTCAGAGCGAGACTTCCACCCCCATTTGGGGAGAAGGTCTCCATTCCAAGAGCTGCCAGGCAATCAAATGATTGGCGGCTCTCTGGTCCCAGCGGTACTACCGGAAGTGATGGCCATTGCCGGGACTGCATTCAGTCGCCAAAGGTGATCAATGCTGTAGCCAAATGGGAAGGTAAGTGGAGGGTTGGGTGGCAGGATGGACAGGTCAGGAAGGAGGTACAATCCAGGGGATAAGTGGAACTTTGGCACGGGTTGGGGAGAAACGCCAATGCATTCAGGGGAGCGGGAAGAAGGTTACCCAGCTGCTGGCCTGTCACAAGCCGAACCACCGAATATTGCTGGGCTTCCCCCTTGGCATCTGTCTCTACCTGACAGACAAAGGAATTGCCACGGATGGGCAGGCTTTCTAATATTTCCTCCACCATACTTGAGATTGTGGCAGGGCAGGAGAGGACAGCTGGCTGCCAGGTGGGGAAGCGCCCTTGTACAATTTCACAGCTGGGAACTGGAGAACACGGATGGAGGTAGGAAGAGACTGCGTGAGGAGATTGCAGGGGAGAGATTGCAAGGAAGAGAAAGCAGGAAGAGAGTGCAGGAAAGAGATTTGATGGAAGAGATTGTGGGGAAGAGATTGCAGGAAGGGATTGCAGGACGAGATTGCAGGAAAGAGATTGCAGGAAGGGATTGCAGGAAGAGAATGCAGGGAAGAGGTTCTGGGGAAGAGATTGCGGGAGGACATTGTGGGAAGAAATTATGGGGAAGATATTGCGGGAAGAGACTGCAGTGAAGAGATTAGAACATAAAACAGAACATACAGTGCAGAAGGAGGCCATTTGGCCCATTGAGTCTGCACCGACCCACTTAAGCTCTTACTTCCACCCTATCCCCGTAACCCAATAACCCCTCCTAACCTTTTTGGACACTAAGGGCAATTTAGCATGCCAATCCACCTAACCTGCACGTCTTTGGACTGTGGGAGGAAACCGGAGCACCCGGAGGAATTCCACGCAGACACGGGGAGAACGTGCAGACTCCACACAGACAGTGACCCAGCGGTGATTGCGGGAAGAGATTGTGGAAAGAGACTGCCGGGAAGAGATTGCGGGGAAGAGATTGCGAGGAAGAGATTGCGGGGAGATATATATTTTTTTATATTTTATTCAGGCATTTATATAAACAAACAACAAACAAAACAAATCAGAGCAGAAGCAAAATTACACAATATAATAACTAACCGGCACCCACTCCCCCCTCCCCCTCTCCCCACCCCCCCCCCCTTGCCCTTCCCCTCCTCCCATCCTGCCTACCCCTTTTAACCCCCTTATCACTCCCCTCTCTGCCCCTATCCCCTCAGCTGATAACTCAATCTCCTCAATGAATGGCTTGCACCTCCGGGCAAACCCATCAAACGAGCCCCTCAAGACAAACTTGATCCACTCAGGAATTCCGCCAGGTCACTCACCCACTTTTGGCGGCTGAGTCCCTCCACCCAAGCAAAATCCGTCTCCAGACTATCAAGGAAGCAAAGGTCAAGACATCAGCCTCTCTCGCCCCCTGGACTCCCGGGTCTTCCGACACCCCAAATATCACTACCTCTGGGCTCGGGGCCATGTTCACCCCCAGCACCTCGAACATAACGTCCGCAAATCCCTGCCAGAACCCCTTCAGCTTCGGACATGCCCAAAATATGTGGACATGGTTTGCCGGCCTCCCTGCTCACCGCCCACACCTGTCTTCTACTCCCTCAAAGAATCTACTCAGTCTTGTCACCATCATATGCGTCCTGTGGACCAGTTTAAACTGGAGCCTTGCACATGACGAGGAAGCATTCACCCTTCTCAGGGCCTCCTCACATGTCCTGGCCTCCAGCCCCCACCCCCCCCCATCTCCTCCTCCCACTTCCATGTAATATCTCCAATCGGGACTCCCTCCCAGTCCATCAGTTCCTTGCAGACATCGGACGCAATCCCCTCCCCTACTCCCTCCTTATCCTGCAGCCCCAGGGACGGCAACCCGGGAAAAGAAGACACCTCCCTCCTCACAAAATCCCAGATTTGTGAGTACCTAAAACTGACCCCTCCCCCACTACCCACATCCTGACCATAATGTGTTAGCTGCCAGTAGTATTTCATTACATTCGGCAACGCCAGCCCTCCCATCCTCACTCCCGCTCCAAGAAAACAATCTTGACCCGCAGGGTCTTCCCCGCCCACACAAACCCCGAGATCAACACATTAACCTTCTTAAAGAATGACTTTGGGACGAAGATCGGGAAGTTCTGAAATATGAACAGGAACCTTGGCAGCTTCACTGTCTGCACCCGTCCCACTAACGACAATGCAACACATCCCACCTCTTAAAATACACTTCATCTGCTCCACCAACCCAAATTGCAAATTTAACATATTCAGCTGCGCCCAACCCTGCGCCACCAGGATGCTCAAGTACCTGAAACTCGCCCCCGCCAACTTGAAGGGCAGTTGCCCCAACCTCCTCTCCTGCCTTCTGGCCTCAATTGGGAACCTCGCTCTTTCCGATGTTCAGCTTGTTCCCGGAGAACTGTCCAAAGTCCTCCAAAATCCCCATAATACTGCCAATGCCTCCCAATGGGGGGAAATATAAAACAACAGGTCATCTGCGTACATCGAAACCCTGTGCTCGACCTCCTCTCGACCTGCTCAATCCCTTTCCAACCCCTCGACACTTTAAGCGCCATTGCCAGTGGCTCTATTGCAAAGGCAAAGAGCAATGGGGAGAAGGGGCACCCCTGCCTTGTCCCATGCTGCAACCCGAAATATCCCGAACTCTCCCGGTTCATCCACACACTTGCGACTGGTGCCTTATACAGCAACCGGACCAAGCCCACAAACTCCTGCCCAAACCCAAACCGGCCCAGCACCTCCTACAGATATTCCCACTCTTAGCACACTGGGCTAAATCGCTGGCTTTTAAAGCAGACCAAGGCAGGCCAGCAGCACGGTTCAATTCTCGTACCAGCCTCCCCGAACAGGCGCCGGAATGTGGTGACTAGGGGCTTTTCACAGTAACTTCATTTGAAGCCTACTTGTGACAATAAGCAATTTTCATTTTCATTTCATTAATTTCCACCCAGTCAAAAGCCTTCTCCGATTCATAAAACCCTTCAAGCACCCCATTCATCCCCACCGGGTCCAGCAACACCCTACCCGTCCTGTCCTTCACTCTGCCAATCTCCCTTGCCACCTCCTGTGTCCTAAGTTGATGGGCCAGCATCCTGCTTGCCTTCTCCCCGTACTCTAATAATGCCCCTCTGGCCCTCTGCAACTGCCCTACTGCCTTCCGCGTGGACACCAATCCAAACTTCATCTGGAGCCTCTGCCTCTTCTTCAACAACCCTGTCTCCGGGGCTTCCGAGTATCTCCTGTCCTCCCTCAGATCTCTTCCACTAGCCTTGCCATCTCTGCCCATTCCGCTTTTTCCCTCTCTGCCCGAATCAAGACAAACACCCCAGAACCACAGTCTTCAGCGCCTCCCAAAGCATGGCGGCCGTGACCTCCCTCATGTCATTGAGCTCCACATACCCCCGGATGGCAGCCTTCACCCGTTCGCACACCTCCTCAATCGCCAGTAACCCCACATCCAACCTCCACTGTGGGCGCTGCCACCCCCCCTTCCCCCGGTTCACTCGCAAATCTACCCAGTGTGGCGTGTGGTCTGAAACCACAATCGCCGAATACCCTAAGTCGACTACCCCTGCCAGCAATGCCTTGTCCACCACAAAAAAGTCAATTTGGGGGCACACCGGTGTACACGGGAAAAGTACGAAAATTCCTTTGCCCTTGGCCTCCCAAATCTCCATGGATCCCCCCCCCCCCCACCCCCGACTCACACACCCATGCTCCATAAACTCCCTCAGCTCCTTTTCCACCACTGATACCTTCCCCGACCTCTGGCTCAACCGGTCCAAACTTGGC